>NW_876246.1:0-1200000 GCF_000165365.1 Theileria parva strain Muguga | reverse complement strand
AAAGAATTGAACAGGGATCACATGATAATTGGATCGTATAATGTATTTAAAGGTCGGATTTGTATGATTGTAAAATATTTTTAGGGGATTTAGTGACCATAAAGGTACTTTAATTACCTCATAAATCCGAGTAATGGTGCTGACCGCTGCGCGAAATAGTTTTCATTATATTGTTTTTCGATCTTTACTAATTTAATGCAGTTCACACAATATATAATAAAAAAGTAAATAATCTTCCATAAATTGTTAACTATTGTAACCTTGCGATAACGAAAATGTCTTTCAAAAGGGTCATGTCAAGCTCCTCAGGAGATTCCATACACCAACACTCAAACATCTCATTACAAAAAGTGATGAGAGAAATCTCTTATAGCGACATAAGAGATAAAAGAACACACATTGTTTGTACAATGGGACCCGCTTGTGGAAATGTAGAAACAATCGTGAAGATGATCAAATCAGGTAAGATCTCGTAATATTTAATTAAATTTTAGGAATGAACATTTGCCGATTCAACTTCTCACACGGGAACCATGAAACTCACACTAAAACGCTGAATTTGGTCAAGGAGGCCTTAAAGTCTGTACCAGAGGCTAACATTGGACTTATGTTGGATACCAAGGGGCCTGAAATCAGGACTGGATTCCTTAAAAATCATACTCCAATTACCCTGGAGGCAGGAAAAACCCTGAAAATCACAACAGACTACACAATTGAAGGTGATGAGAGCATCATTTCATGTTCATACAAGAAATTGCCTCAGTCTGTAAAGGTTGGAAATATCATCCTAATTGCTGACGGATCACTTTCATGCGAGGTTCTAGCCGTGTTCGACGATTACATTGAGGTCAAAGTTCTCAACAACGCTAAGATAGGAGAGTACAAGAACATGAACCTGCCAGGCGTCAAGGTTGAGCTACCAGTGCTAACTGATAGTGACAAGGACTACATTCTCAACTTTGGAATCCCAAACCAGATGGATTTCATTGCACTCTCATTCACTCAGACCGCCGACGAGGTAAGGTATGTGAGAGAGTTGCTGGGAGAAAAGGGGAAACACATTAAAATCATCCCCAAAATCGAAAACATTGAAGGACTAGCAAACTATGATGAAATTCTTGAAGCTTCAGATGGAATCATGGTAGCCCGTGGTGACTTGGGTATGGAAATGCCAATTGAAAAAGTTTGCCTAGCACAAAAAATGATGATCAAAAGGTATTAAACATTGTTTAGTTATTAATACAATAGTGTTTTAATTGGTATACCTGTATTAACTATTAATTATGGATTCATAATGATTTAGGGCGAATATGTGCGGGAAGCCGATAATAACAGCAACACAAATGTTAGAATCGATGGTAAATAACCCGAGACCAACAAGAGCAGAGTCAGCAGATGTCATTAACGCAGTATTGGATGGGTCAGATTGTGTGATGTTGTCAGGAGAAACAGCAGGAGGAAAGTTCCCAGTCGAGTGTGTTAAAATAATGGCGAAACTGTGCTTTGAGGCAGAAAATTGCCTCTCAACAAGAGATTTGATGGCTGAAAGTTTGTTGCTGAACTCCTCTCAGTTCACAGTACAGGAATCCATTGCAAGATCAGCAGTGTTTCTGTCAATAGATATTGAGGCAAAGATGATCTTGGTGTTCACACAAACAGGAAGAGCAAGCCGTCTGGTGTCAAAATATAGGCCCAGATGCTTGATACTCTCACTGTCTGAGGACATACACGTCGTCAAGTCGCTGAGCATTAGCAGAGCTGTGATTTCAGTACTTGTTGACAGCCTGGAAGACACGGATAAGAATGTAGAACGCGCAATCAACCATGCGAAACTGAGAGATATGTTACGCAAGGATGATTTAATTGTAGTTGTGCACGGAGCCAGGGAAAATGTGTCGGGGTCATCAGACCTCATTAAAGTTGTAAAAATCCCTTAGATTAATGTATTTATAGATTCATTTTATGTTATAAAATAAATTTAAAAGTATAATAATGGAATATGTTATTTGTTGTTTGATAAAAGTAAGAATATTGTTGACTAAAACACACCATAATTCTTCCTAATTGTATTATATATGAATACTGAATTATATGTTTTTTAAATTAAATTTAATTAAATTGTTGTATGTTAATAAACATGTATTTTGTAATATTTATTGTTTCATAGTTGTGATTTAACTACTCAACTCAGAATTCTTGTTGTTGTCCCACATATATTGTTAAAATGCTGAGAAATACGACTTCTTCAAGCCAAAATAGAGGGAATCAACCTAAGGATTCTTGTAACAAAAATGAACTTGAAACCCAGGAGAAAAGACAAACAACGAATCCAGAAGCTGTTTATGAATTGGCATATATCATGGATCCATTCATGAGATGTACATTGTTCCTCTACAGTTGGGTCTTATACTTCGCAATTGAGTTCTTAAAATGTCGTTTCAGCATCTATAGACTTGCTAAAAGATCACTTGTAGTGTTTTTTATGCGGCTTGAAAGTAGGGGACGGCGGTTTGTTCTATTGACATATTTTACTCAAGCCACGGTGTTTTTGCTATTGTTGTTTATGTTTTTAAACTTTTACTTATCGCGAGGAGCTAGATTACCAAGACGGCTAGTTAAACTTACAAATTTGAAAGGCAAAGTTGCCATTGTTACAGGTACTACATAGACGACTGATGCTTATCGTTTAGGTGGATATAGTGGAATTGGACTTGAAACAGTACGTCAATTACTTAAATGGAATTGTAAAGTGTTTATATTTGGAAGAAATAAAACTGAGGCAACAAACGCAATTGAGAAGTTGAAGTTATCTAAATCATTTGATGAGTAGGTTTAAAATAATTTATTGATTGTTCAGAGATAATGTACACTTTGTTGAAATGGATTTGGATGACTTAAAATCTGTGAAAAAGGCTGTTGAAACGTTTTTAAAGGATAACGACAGATTAGATTTTCTGATTAATAACGCAGGAGTAGGGCTTGGTGAGCCTTTGAAAGATTCGCATGGATTAGAAACTTATTTCTCTTCCAACTTTCTAGGTCATTTTTATTTAACAAAACTGTTAATTGACGTTTTAAAAAAGTCGGAAGGAAGAGTAATAAGTGTTTCCAGTATTATGCATTATTTGTATGACCCTAAGAACGACAGGCTTTTTGAAACTAAATCCACAACCTCACTTAAAGTTGATAAGAGGAATACATATTACGGGAGATCTAAGCTGTTTGTGATATGGTTCACACACGCATTACAGAGAAGGTAATATAGAATAATCACATAAATAATAAACGTTATTTAGGCTAAAGGCTGAAAATAGTAAGGTGTTGTGTTTGGCTGTAAACCCAGGCAAAGTTTGGACCAAGTTGATGGTGAAATCGATAAAAAAACATAAATTTTATATTCCTAAACGGTTTTTACCATATTTGATGAAGGACCCTGCTTCGGCATCGGCAACAGCATTGTAAGTTGAGTGTGTGATAATTGTTCGCAGATATCTGTGTGCGGCTCCATCAAATACATTGATACCGGGAGCATATTACTGTGAAGTGAATCTAGGTCTTGTTAGAAGGACTGCTCATAACGAGGAATATGAAGAAAAACTATGGAATTTAGCAGAAGAAATGGTCAAAAACAAATAAGTCATGAAACCTTAAAATTTCATTTTTAAAATTTTAAATTTAAATTAATATTCAAATTAAATGTTTAAATGAATATTCAAATTAAATGTTTAAATGAATATTCAAATTCAATATTTGTATCATTTTTAAATTTGTTTTGTAGTTATTTGTATATTTTATTTTGTTAAATAACTTTTATACACATACCACTACTCAAACTAGTGTTATGTTTAAGTTTCGTAACAACTGGAAGGAATATTAAATTTATTGTTTTTTGTAAAATTAAATTTAAAAAAATTTTTGTATGTTTCTGTGTTTTTAATTTGATAATTAGTAGAATCATTGAGATATGAAAACAGCGTCACTTAGGAGGAATGCAAAGTTAAATCCAGTCCTTCCTAGAAGGCTGGCTCTTTTATTTGAGCCAGCTGTACAGTCTAGTATATTGCTTTACTTATACGTATTTTATTTGTTGGTAAAGTTGTACCTAGTCAAGTTTGATTTATACTCACTGGCAAAAAACTGCTTCTTGGTAGCATTGTTTGAATTGAACAATAAATCGAAGAAACTCCTGTTTTCATGTTTGTTCTTTCAATTCTCAATGTTAACATCGATGGTGGTACTTTTCATATATCATTTTGTTGCATCCGGTTCAAGATTGCCAGCACATGTATTATCAAACACAAATTTAAAGGGGAAAGTCGCAATTGTTACAGGTACTGGAAATATTAAAGATATTAATATTTTAGGTGGATACAGCGGAATCGGTCTTGAAATTGTATATCAATTGCTTAAATGGAATTGCAAAGTAGTTATATTGGGAAGGGATAAGACTAGAGCAACTAATGCCATTGAAAGAATGAAGTCAACCAAATCATTTGATGTGTAAGTTCAAAATAATTTATTGATTGTTCAGAAATAATGTAAATTTTGTTGAAATGGATTTGGATAACTTAACCTCAGTAAAGAATGCAGCTAACACTTTTTTGAATATGTTTGATAGGCTTGATTTTTTAATTAATAACGCGGGAGTTTACACTTCTGGACTTAAAACTACTAAATTTAAACTCGAGTCGAATTTTTCTACAAACTTTCTTGGGCTATTTTATTTGACAAAGCTGTTATTGGATGTTGTAAAAAAATCGCAAGGAAGAATACTAAACGTTTCCAGTGTGGCTCACTTCAAGTATAATCCAGATACAGACCCGATTTTTGAAACTAAATCTACAACTTCTCTTAAATGTAGTACATTAAATGGATACTATGGAAGATCTAAACTGTATGTTATTTGGTTTACACACGCATTACAGAGGAGGTAATAAACACACCATAACACTCAATTTCATTAGGTTGAGAGCTGAAAATAGTAAGGCTTTTACAGTCAGTTTGGCACCGGGAGTAGTACAAACAAAAATGGTGTTACAAGTACAAAGAGCACACCGTTATATGGTACCAATGTATGTGAACCTGCTTACTCTGAGGAAACCTGTTGATGGAGCAGCAACATCATTGTGAGTTTAATATAATTAATGGTTATTTATAGGCATTTGTGTACAACTAACGCAAAGGATCTTGTACCCGGAGCATACTATGATAATAGAAGGCTGGCTTTTGTATCAAAATATGCTGATGACTTTGAGCGTGAGGAAAAACTTTGGAAATTAGCCGAAGAACTTGTAGAGAAACTTGAATAATAATTTCAATAAGAAAATAATATTTTAAGATTAATAATTCATTTTAATTATTTTTATTTTATTACATTTCCCCATCTACACATTGGAATCATTGATGTTGAATAGATAATGTTTTCTCAAACATTATTAAAATTGTATAAAATAAATATTCTTAGAGATAGAAATAGGTATTTTACAACCAAATTCCTTAGTGAGCATTCTGGATGGCATTTAAAAGTATCACTGTGTTTGGAAAGGCAACCTCTCCAATACACAGAAAATGAAATCGATAAACTATTTAGAGAATTCTCAGAATTATGGGCTTTTAAAACTAAAAATACGCTCAGGATTCCATCACTTTCAACAATTGAACGTAAAATAACACACAAACTTGAGAGATCTAAAGAATCGCCAACAAAGTCACCTGTTACAGATACACCTGAATCAAAGAAGGAAATAACTCAAGAAGATGATTTGGAGTCTTTACTAAGCTCAGAATTAGATTTAAATTTGTTACCTAGGAGGTCCAGAAGAGTGTTGGACAAAGATAAAGTAAGTTTCAACTTTATAGATATAATGTGTTAGACTGAAAAGGTTTCTAAAGTACAATCAGATGATGATTTGCATAATTTAAAAAGATTCCCCAAAAGTTGGTTATTTTTTCTAATAAAATACAAGGACTCACCCTGGTCATTACCAGTTACTGACCTTTACTATGGTGATTCAATTAGAGAGGTGAGAATTTTTATCTTTAAACCACAATTAACTCACTAATTTGTAATTTAGACCCTTTTCCGTCTATGTGATGAACAAATTTCTAACACTTACAGGCCCTACTTTCTGGGCTACTCACCCTTCACATATCAGCAGTTGCCTTTGCCAACACACAGAAACTCAAGATTTTCATCAAAAGAATCAGAAATAGAAGGAGAAAAGGTTAATTTACAAATTTTTAAAATTATTTATAGATTTTTTACTATAGAGCTAGGCATATCTCTTCTACCGAGATTGGAGACTTAGTAACTGATGGTGTTGAAGACTTTGCATGGTGTACATTCGACGAACTTGTATCAAAGTTGGATAGATCAAAGTTCCATAAGGTTATAAACTCACTTCCAATATTTAACGATATTTGATGCAACATGTAATATATACAACATTAATGTAGTATAATATACACTGCATAATATACATAGTGTGTATATTACTATTGGAGGGATTTTACTATTATAAGTGCGATATCGTACATTTTATTTAAATCATCATCTGATACACCAGTAAGTCCCATGAGGTTCAAAGGCTGTAACTGAACTTCTTCAGAGCCAATTTTCCTCAAACAGTAAATTGAAAAGTTAACACTTATTTGCTCATCTTCTCTTGTTGGGTCCAAGAGGTAGTAGTTTAAACATTTACAAAAAGTCACAGTATATGGTACATAATTGATGAATATTCTCTTTTTATCATCGTTTAACAGGAATTTTTGAAGCTTATCAAGTGAAAAATCGAGGCCAAATTGACACTCTAGTAAACTATTGTTCATAGTTAATACCTCCTTATCCTGAAAAGGGGTTAATGAGGCTAGAGAAATATATATATTAATCTTAGTGTACAATTACCTGAGATACCACATCTTTAAAATTCAATTTAGTTAATAATGAAGGATAAAAGTCATTAGAATCAGGATATAGTATTACAAATGGAAATTTAGAAAAGAGTAAACAGTATGAGCATGCAAGGAAACACATATCCAGTAAATTCCCGTCATATTCATCGCAGGTGATCTCCATACTCAGTTTCCATCTAAGCTTATTTTTGCTTAAATATTTTAATATTGGATCATTTTGTTGCGATTCAAATAGAGATGATGTTAAAATGTCATAGCAAAATTGATCATTAGGCACTACTTCCGATGAGTTAAGCACCTTCTCAATAAGATCAGACACGAGATGTGTGATGTTAATACATGGTCCATTAATGTCATAAACTTCGTTTACTACGTGTTTTGGTAAAATTACGTTAACTGAGAATACATCAGTGTTTTGGAAAAGAGTTGGTAGATCCTCCAGTAGTATTAAATCACCTATTAATTTACAGTTGTAATGGGAATTTCCACAAGTTAAGTATATGGAAGAAATTAATACTTTCTTCAAACTCTTTAAACAGTGTTTGTTTGAATTCAATGTGTGTTTTAACGATCTTGTGTTAGATGAGTAATCATCAGAAGAAAGCGTTGAATTTAACAAGTCCTTCACTGAAGTTTTGCGATAAGAACACAATTTCCTGCCATCAGGTCTGATTCCTTCCTTTAAAAAATTATCGTAAAAGTTCAAAGGATCGACATGACGATACACCTCACTTGCGACTTTATACTCTTGAGATAGAGTCAAGAGATGATCTTCCATTTACAAAAATATCATACATAAAGTATAAAATAAAAAAAGTAAATGACAATTTAAATCCCTCATAATTTAGTGAGCAATCAGGTATCAGCGTGATGAGGTAATAAAATATCTTCATCATTTTTATTCTGCTGTTTTTTGTTTAATTGTTCAAAATTTTAAAATTTAAATTTGTTTTTGATATTTTGAATGTTTAAATTTTATTTTTAGTCTCCAAACTGCATTTATTTCGTCCATTTAAGTTTTATTACTATTATTATCAATTACGAAAACACATTTACATAATTACTGATTTATTAATTTTTATTTTTATTTTTAACGTTGTATTCATATAAATAATCATTGTGGGCCACTTTATACCGTAAATACCAATTACCAAATTTTGTACTAATATAACCAAGTCGAATTTGTGTTATATCACGATTCATATTAGATCTAATATGTTTTTATGATAATTAGATGAAACACATCCTGACACTAACTTATTATCTGGTACACATTTTTGCGTGATTTTCGCCTTTACGACCATTTCTGCATTTGGATCTTTAATGTTTCCGAATACAATTGTTTTGTAAAATATTTCCCTTAAATTATATCTAAAGAACAGACCTATAAATGTAGTAGCGAGATGTGCTATTTAATCTGAGCAGCAGCATAACGACACTTTTAGATGAGAAAAAAAATCGCTGAAATTTTGAGTCAGTTAACTAACTCTGACAAATGTTCATTAAGTTTGTGAAAATCGCCAAAGAAAATTTTTAATCGCAATGAATTAAGCATTCAAATTAATATTTATTTTGTTAATGTTTTATTAAGTAAATAAATATAAAGGTCCAACTAAAAACTTTTGTATTTACTCTTTCAACTTTAATCGCTTTAAAATTAATAATATAAATTTTATATTATAATAAGCATACACTTATTAAAATGGATAATGTCTTAAACACACAAGATTATCAGTGTGTCTTACAGAATCAGAATTACGACTCCTTGAAGGGTCACAACTATGAAAATTTCATGAATTCTGACCAATTTCTTGAGGAAAATTGTTATCAAGAATATCCAAATGTAAACAAAGGCGAAGAATATACACCCTCAAACGGTTACGAAAATTACAAAAACAGTAACAGTTCAAATATTGATGAAAATATAATGACTAATTATAAAATGGATGAGGAATTTAATAATTACAAGTTGGATAATTATAATTTGGATTATAATTATGGCTACAATGGAGTAAATGGGTACACATTACCAGATAACACAAAGTGTGTAAACGGTAACGATAAAATGGTTGCTAATGGAAACATACAAGGATACTCAAACAAAAACTATGTTGATAGTGTAAGTACGACATGTGGAGTTGATAGTGCTAATAAAGATGCTTGTTATTATGATCAATATCAGTACTATATGAATTATCCAGTCATGTATAACATGCCTAACATACAGAACCCTAACACTATGGTCACTATTAGTAATTTACCCGATAATATGATCAACGAAACTAAGTTAATGAATTTGAAAGATGCAGATAAATTCAGCAACAGCACTATTGAAAACGATAGCGTATCTGATGTTGATTGTACTGACGGAACAAATCCTCCTGCTAACAGAAGTGACCCTATCTACACAGCCATTAGCGGTTTGAAGTGGAAGAGTAAGAGTAAAAAGTGGGTTGTAAGATGGGATAATCCTATTACTAACAGGAGAGTATACAAATACTTCTCAGGAACGCGCTATGGGTTCCTCGGTGCTCATAAAAGAGCCAAATATTATCTCGAATTTCTGAACGCATCAGTTGGAAAGATACAAAATACTAGTCCTGGAAATCCATTTTGTAGACGTACTGAAGGACCGCCCAAAGGCAAACAGAACAAATCACTAATTAGGAAAATGTACTTTTCCGCTCAAAATGACAATGCTTACCAACACGAGTACATGAACTCGATGATGAACTGCAATCACAGTGGACAAAATTTAATAAATTATAGTCAAACTCTAGAAAGTCAAATGGGTTACAATGGTGAGTTTATGCCTAGAAATGGTCAAAATTTCAATCGTAGCAGTGAAGTTATGGATTTTAACAACAAGGTAGGAAGTACCATGGATAACCCCTGGTTCTTTAACCAACACCAAATGTTCAATAATTACTAATGTTTTATCACATATCAATTCACATTAATAATAAAAAATTATTTATACCAAAATTTTCACAATAAATTAACAATAGGAATTACAAAATTATTCTTCAGATTCTACTTGAACTTCATCATTTTTTAAATCAATGTAAAGCCTCTAAAGAAGAATTAAAACGTAATACATACCCCTTTGTTAACATGTTTCCAAATACAGTCACAAACCGAGCTCAGACAGAAACAAGAAATACAGCCTCCAAAAATAGTAAACAACCAATATCGATGTGTATGTTTTAAAACATGTTCATATATCCTAAATGAATTAAAATTAATAATTATATAATTATATCACCTTGTACTGTTGACAAAGTTGTATAAAGAGGCGAACACATCTTTGCCCTTTCTGCTCTTTTTTAAACTTTCTAAAATACGTTTAGAATATTTATCTGAAAAAGGACTTCCAAAAACCATTTTTACAGCATATAATTATGTGATAATTTAATAAACTATGTAGCCCGACCCAAATATGATATTTGAAAATTTTGGAAAATCATATATAAAATAAACACATATAAAATCTAAGTCTTAAATACTATTATAAAAATTAAAAAAGTATTTCCAAATGTCAAATTAAATCTGAACCAAAAATGATGTTGGATTCTTCCTCGTTGACCTCTGCAATGAATTATTAAGGTATTAAACACACCTTCCAGGGTACACTTGCAGATTCCATCCAAAGGGAAATCCTAAACATAATAATTAACCAATACTCTTACTGATATATTCTTAAACTCTAAAATTTTCTTGTTCTTAAATGAGTAGTTCATTTTCCAGGGCATTACGTTATGTTCAACTTGTGGTAAATGTGGGTTAAAATCTTCACTTAATATTTTTTGTATATCTTTATAAGGGTTTATATCAGTCGTGCATCCAATGTTCATTGTTATCACACATAAATAAATTATTCTATACAAAATATAATAATATAACGATTTAATCTCCATTATTTTTATTTGATAATGGAAATCTTATAAGATCCATGATTGAATTGAGAGTGTTTTAAATTTCAATAAACCAGGGAATCCTAATGTGTAAGTATAACAAACATTAATGTGTAGTAAAAATAAAAACAATTAATACAAAAAATTAGTATATAAAATTAAAATAAATATAAAACAAAAATAAATTAATTATTATAATATAAATAATAAATTATATTAGTAAATTAATAATGATATCACCCTATATTAATCATTATTTTTAATTATGTTTATTTATATTTATGTATTTATATTCGAATAAATTAATTCGAAATAGAAATATCATCTCAAATTCTTATACCACTTTAGTTAATCTCAATTGTTTTTATTATTCTGTTTCATTTTTTAACAACAATGTAACATTATATCGAACTTTGTACAATAAAACATATAACAATTATAATAAATTTAATAAACGATGGTATTACTCATTATCAAATGAAGAAAATCGCAATTGTAGCTCAATTTCTGACTCCCTTAATGAAAGACGAAATAATACTGAGAATCTTCTCTCGGAAAATAAGAATTTTCTAATTAAGGATAAAACAAATGACTTTGGAGATGATTCAGCCCAGAAGGATCGGGATTCTAACCTGAATAATTTAGCTGAGAAACAAAATTCTGTTGAGAATATAAATGGGTTGGAGGATAGTGTGTTGAAAACTCTCATAAATGAAGGCTTCAAAGATATGGATGAATACATATTTGAAAAGATTGACAAGTGTATTTTGAAAGATTTGGACAGTTTCAGCATTTCGGATATCAGTAACCTTTTACAACTAACATTGAAGAATTATTATAGCCAGAATCTAATTGAGGCTTTGATTTTGAAGTTACAGCAATCTAAACCCTCGGACTTACACGTGGGAACGCTGGCACTGCTTATACAAAATTTAGGTAGAATTCAGCCAGCAGACTTTCAATTGGAAACTCTGAGTGATTTTTTTGATAAAACGTGTGAACATTTAGTTAAACTTGATAACGTGTCAGAATCTCATTTCTCTTCAATTGTTTATGGGTTCCAGAGACTACATTATGTAAACTATGAATTTCTCTCAGAAGTAGTGAAAAGATATAAGAAGGATAATAACTTCAATGTCAACTCAATAACAATATCACTTAGCTCAATGGTAAAGCTTAACTATTTCAACATTGACTTGATACTACACATATATAGAATAATTAGTAAGTCACTATCACACATGACACTTCAAACAACAATACAACTGTTAAACACGATTTCTAAAATACATGATACAATTTCAAATGAACACAATGACACTAGAGTTGATTCAGAGGATACTAGTGGTAAAACAGACGATTCTGAGGATAGTTTATGTAAAGAATTGGAGACTGAAGATGAATGCAAATTAGACGATATAGGTACTAACATGTGTATAGTTTCAGCTGAAAAGAAGAATAAACTGTACAAATACAATTATAAACTGGTTAATTATATACTGAAAATAATCTGTAAAAATTACTTGGATCAGTTGAATGTGGTTCAGATAAGTATAGTATTAAACACGCTTAACAAGTTAAATTTTAGGAAAGTAACATATTTATCAAAACTAGTAAATACAATACCGAATAATAGTACCCGAGATGAAGTGGTGGCAGAGAAAAAACCAAAAAATCTATACGCATTCAGTTACCTACCAAAGCCACCATTTAACTATCAACAAACATGCAAAAAACTACAATCTGTTGAGCCAAATAATTTAATACTGATTTGTGACGCGATCACGGGGTTAGAATATTATACAGAATATAGCCTTAATATACTGTTCATCATTAAGGATATAATTAACCCTATACTACATGAATTAAAGTCTACTAACATACTCATGTACCTTCTGTCATTCACTAATATTTGTTTTAATAATTATCAATTAAATGAAGAATGCAAGTTAAACACAAGTAATAAGACAAAAAAGATACCAGCAAGTGAAGTTAGTACCATATTAAAACTATTAAACTACTATGAAAATTATGATAATAATTGGTATGACAAGGAGAATTCAAGGCATAATAGTATGGACAAGGAGATTGAGACACGAGAAATATTGTTAAAGAAGGTTAAAAATAGGCTAAATAGAAGTTATTGGAAGGAAGAACTGGTATTAAATTGTATGGAGAATTTAATACGCCATTTAACATATATCAAGTCGTCACCAAGTATGCTGAGGAAGTTCAAGTTTTTCTACACACTCCTGATGAATAATGTGTATCTTCAATCGTTTCCAATTTACTATAATTTAGAAGACGGAAAAGTGTATGAAGAAAGTGACTTAACAGAGAGAGTTTCAATGACTAATGCAATACCGATGGTGATACCAGAGAATCTGGTAGAAATATACAATGAATTGTATGATTCAAAAGAGAGTAATGAACCAGAAGTGTTGGAATTTGATAATAAAAGAATGTATGTAGATAAACAAATAAATTGCTTTAAATTAGATATACTAATTGAAAATAAATGAGTTTAATGTAGTAAAAATAACATTTACGTGATTCGCTATTATACCTAAGAGTACATGAACGATTCATATGAATGCGAACTACCTGAATTATTTAAAAAATTGCATGAAAAATGAAAATCCTACTCATTCTGCTGAATCTTGTACTTATACAAGGCTATAAACGTAATTTTCATATTAATTTGACACTAGAAGATGATAACGGAGCTATACAAATTAATGACATTAAACTGTCAGATGATAAAAATCAGCACGAAAATCCACAACCAAATAAAATAAATAACGCACAGGGTGGATATAATGATAATAATCAGAGGCAGAGTAATGAAGTGCATCCGAGATATAATACGAGGAATCAGAATCAATATCAACAAAGAACTCCAGTGAGTCCACAACCGACACCACCTGCAACCAATAACAGGAGTCCTCAAATGTACAATAATAGAAATGCAAGACCGTGTATAATGAATAATATAAACTGTGCACTGTCTGGAGCTAATGGAGAGAAGTTGGAACACTGTTTATCATGTGCAAACGCTATATATTCAGGGTCCAACTGCAACAAATATGAGCCTTTATCACTGTTATCATTGTTTTCAAAGACTACTTATGGAAAAAATAGTGCTGGAAATTCACTGCTAGAACTAGAGGCTGAAGCAACTGACTTGAATCTGGAAGGCTTGAGACCATTAAACATTAAGCCTAAAGTATCAGTGCACGATTTGTTATATTCATATGATAAGGTGAGAGCATTTTTATAGAATTTATTAAATTCAGAACCATTTGAATCCCAGAGATCCATACTGTAACGATTATGAATGTATAAGATTAAAAGATAGAAATAGTTGTATATCAAGACTATATCCACAGAATCAGTTTGGATGGTAAAAAATTTTTACTAAGAATTTATTATAAGACTATTTAATCTAAAGAATAAATATCTAACATTTTCTTAGTGGAAGTTGTTGGATATTTGCAAACACACTCCATTTGGAGATTTTGCTGTGTATGGAAAGTGCTACAAAACAAGTGAGAAGATTCTCTGAGATGTATATTGCGTCATGCCTAAGCATAGGTAACAGAGATCCTTGCAAGGGAGGAAACACATACGACTTCAGCCAAATCATCTCACAATTTGAATGTAAATTATACGCTTTCATTTGATTTTAGTTATACCGAGTAAGGACAATGTGAAGTATGATGTTCCGGTGTTGAACACATGCCCAAAGTGGGATTACGGTTGGATAAACCAGAAGCCTAGAATAGAATTACTGTCACCGAAAACTAATAAATTGAACTCGTTCAAAGGATTCATACTGGTAATGAAATATATATCTGAATTAATATTTTTTAGATTAAAAGGGAAGAGTATGGTGATAAAAACGAGTTTATAAACTTGGTAAAGGATATGATAAAGGAAAAGGGTAGTGTAGTGATCAGCATGAAAGGGAAATCAGTACTAAAACCAGATCACGATGGCACAAAAGTTCTTAATCTCTGTCATTATGGAAACGGGTATCTAATTAAAAATTTTAATAGTCACAATATTGTTTAGAACCCATTCGATGGTTATAATTGGATATGGTAACTATGTGAATGAGTATAATGAAAACCGGAGATATTGGTTAATTCGGAACAGCTGGGGACCAAATTGGGGCGATAAAGGAAACTTCAGACTAGATATGGTAATTTAATATAAAATGATAAATTGACTTTAGGATGGACCTGGAAACTGCAATGGAAATGTTTTTGAATATGCAGGTAACAAACACATGTTATCAGAAAATATTATTAGTTGTACTAAATGTGAAGATAAATAAGAATACAAGCAGAGTAAGATATGGATATGTGCCTCAGAAGTTATCAAGACTCAGTAACGGTGTAACAAAGAAGATTAATGTGAAATTCGATAATAAAGTATACTCAAGACTGTTATTCCTAGAAGGTAAAAACAATTATTCTAAATATATTATAGGACAAGGGAATTCTCAAATTGACTGTAACAGGGCATTTAGTATAAATAAGGATAGGAATGAAGAATGTGTAGAGAAATGTGAACGAAATTTAGAAAAGTGTAAATCATACGAATTAAAAGATGTGGGTCTTTGTCTCTTCTCTATTGACAATGACTATGACTGTATGATGTGTGGTGTGTAAACTATTCAATTTCAAAGGAGTTACCACACGAACATTTCCTAGTGGAATTTGGTATATCCAAAGTAAATTTAGAACCAATCAATTCCTCCTGGAAATCTAATGTACAAGATTTAATGAGCTCTATGGATTCATTGTTACTAAATATTTTAATGTCGTTATCATATATTAACAAGCTATTATTATCGAACCCGTTTAAAACATTAAAGTGGTACTGGAAACCTGAACAACCTCCTCCAGTTACATTTATATGCAAGTGTTTATTCATTTCCTTTAAACTTTTAAGTCTTCTTAGGGCATTGCTTGTTATGTTTAACAATTTAATCATTTTAAAATATAAATTATAAAAAGAAATCCAGAGGAGCTATTGTGTCATCTCGAGGTCTAAAAATGACACAAGTTGTACCTTTCTTTATACAGTTTCTGTAAATTTCATTAAAATATCTTAACTTTGTACAGAATATCAAGTTTTTTAATGTCTTGCATAGGAACATACAACAAAACGAATAGTAATTTAAAGGGCAAGAAAATGTTGGAAACTTATTTATCGAGTTTGAAATGTGTGACTTGTTTTTATTGTAATAACTGTAATTAGTTGAATCAACAATGTTATTGTTTAACAATAACAAATTTAAATAGAATCTGAAAGAAATGAAAATTGGTAAAAGTACCTTAAGTTGGTAGAAATGTTATAATACACAATTCTAGTTAAAGTTCTGACAAAATTATTGTACAATTTTTGATTCAAATGTTTAAGTTCAGATTTTGCAATGAAATGATTGAAATTGGAGTTAATTTTAAGAAGAATGATACCAACAACGCGAGTAATAGCTAATCTCCTATTCTCAATTAAAATATCCCTTTGATGTATTTTCAAATTATTATCAACTAAGTTTTTAAAATATTCTATATCGTATTCTGAAAGCCTAACATTGGAATCCAATGCAGTTTGTGTAATTTCATTTTTTTGATTTTTATTTTCAGTTTGAGTAGATTTTGAAGAAACTTTTACAATTTTATTTTTTAAATCATTATTTGGTCTGTAACTCGTGAATTCTTCATCATAGTCAATGTCGAAATTTCTCGACACTAAAAATATTTTAAAAACAACTAATTATATTAATAAGAAATAAATATTAATAAAATAAAAAATAACAAATATAATATAATAAAATGTGGATTAATTGTTTTTAATTTAACCCATTTTATCGTTCTTGGTACAACTCATCCCCTTAAAGAAGGATTTAATCTTGTTGGATTTTTTCCTCCTCAAACCCCTTATCATTGTGTCATTCATTATCATTTTGGATATATTTTACAAAATTTGGTGAAGTAAATTCACTAATTCATGAGAACATAAATGTCGAGATGTGTTATGAATAATCAAATAATTGCATATGAATATATAAAAATTAATATAATATGATAGATATATTAAATAATTGTTATATGAAAATGAAATGTAAGAAGATCAATGAGCCATCATAGGTGTTAAGTTAGGAGAACAAAATTTCTGAACTTAATCAGTTTACAAGTTAAAGTAATAAAAAATAAAATTATTATAAGTTGGAATGAATAAAAAATAATTAAATGTGTGAACAAATAATAAGTATTTATGCGACCCTACAATGATATCAAATTGATCTTGAAAGAGACGAGATTTAAACCAGAACTTACTTTGTATAAAATGATTCAAATGTAGTAATTTATTAAATTCCTGGATATGGAAGATATTTGCTTCGAAATATCTTCTAGCGTTTCAAAGGCGCTTCCAGCCTTTGTCAAACAGCAGTACGACACAGATTGTAGCATATTTTTAGATTTCATCGAAGAACGTTGGAAAAATGCAGAATTGTCGTCAATGCTTACCTGCATCGACAAGTATCTACAGTATACCTGCGGCGAAAATAGCCAACCGACTCTAGAACTAATGAACATTTTGGTACCAATCGGAAGAAAATTGTGGTTCATATCAATGTATAGTATAATAAAAAGTAATAACTTAGATGTGTATTATAGTGAGTCTGAACTTGACCAAGTATCGATATTTCAGAATAAGCTGTCTTTGAAGCTAAAAGTACGCTCGTGTAAATTATTAAACTCTATTTTGGAATGCTGCGTACAGCTTTTATACTCCATCTGGGAAAATGGATGCAAAGATAGAGCTGAACACTTTAATAAGATATTAGATTTCGTAAGGATTGAAGTGATTCTTAAGGCACTGGAGAATTACTTTAGCCCCGACTATGCACATAGAATGGCAGTGAGTTACAATAAAAGAAGGTCCTGGATAACCTCCTTGGTGAGACTATCATCACTAATAAGAAGAATTTGGATATTTAGAAGAGATATCGGAAACTTTCTAATTAATTATATTTTGCGCTATAATAATCAGGACTTCTCAGATTTGGAGTCCACTCAAAATCATACAAATTTGACTTTCTCTGAACATTTGTCAGATGTTTCAAGTCCAGATGAACCAATGAGTGAGGAATTTGTTAAAGAATTAAGTAATATTGAAATAGATGTGGGAAATTGTGTAATATTTTACAAGATCCGTGTCATACTATTGTTGTGTCCGAACAGCACGCTTTATGATTTACTAGTTAACGGATTACTGTTTAAGTGGTGGGACGTGGTGAACGGAGATATTGTACCATCATGGCACCCAGTGTTCTTAACATTTTTCTTCAGAGCAGCTAAGTTTGGCTGGGCTACAGACCAGTGTGTGTGCCCATACTTTAAGGGTAAAATACAAACAATATTCAACATCACACTCAATTCGTTCCTTTTGCCAAATAAGCCAAAACTTGAAAAGTACAACGAAATCATGCCAGGAGAATACACATGTCTTTTACCCAAGACGTTTAAACTATTTAAAAAAACAGCTAAACTCCTGATTTTAATACTTCATGAGAATGACCTGTGCACTAGTAAGTTTAGATCATCACTATCACTTAACCATGAGTCAGATGCCATAACGTCAAATGGAGTAGAATTGTCTGACAGTGTGAGGGAAGAGACGGGAGAGTTTGATGAATCATTCGTGGATGATGATCCGGATGATATATTCACAAGTTTAAAACGCTTGATTAATATTCTGTACCCGTACGCACACCCATCAAGTAGCGGAAAGTGGTCACATAGTATATCACTATTTCTAAAATACCTAATAGTGTCACATTCAAGAAAATTGTTAAGACACAAGTATATCAATAAAGGACTAGAAACGGATGCGAGCGAGTCTGCGGAGGGAGGAGATAACATTTGTGACATGTTGTACACAATTAGTCTGATTGGAATATATAATAAGAATATGAAGATATGTAATAATTATGAAATCATCATAAGGAACATATGTTACATTAACAAGGAAGATTATTTAATCAGGGTTGTGGAGTATTTTACGGAAAGCCTGACAGAGTGCGCAGAACATAACAGGCTACTCACGTCAATAAGGGTGATAATACAACTAATACCACTGATTGTAAAGCACATGCCACATATTATCATGAATTTGTTTTATACGGCAATTTCGTACATTGCACTCTCAGAGCCGTTCATTAATATACAAATACTCCTACTAATATCCCTGATGCTGGAGTATCTCTTCAGTATTAAGAATAACCTTAAAAGCCTAAGTGAGGATAATAAGATTAGTCTGTTGACACCGAAGGATAGTTTGGGACAAGAAAATGCATTTGAAGGATCAAATGAAGCCTCGGAGGTATATGAAGAGTTGATGCTGCAGTTGAACGAGTTCAGTATAGTGTACGTGGACAAGGTTCTAGAGTTATACGAGAATATAAATGAGGTGGATTTGAAGGGAATGTCACTGATGAATAACGTAGACGTGTCAATTTACATATTGATAAAATCGACAATAATCAACCTCCTGTCAGTGGTGGATGACCAGACGATGTCAGTAATCCTGAACAAGTTAATGAAGTTTATCGACGAATATTCTTATAAACTGAGCATAATTAAGCATGTTACGTCAATTTTATCAAGTATTTCATATTTAAAAGGTATTGGACATACAACCAAGTTGATGATCAATAATGTACAAGGCTTATCGGAAGATGATAAGAGGTTAAGATTCCACTTAAATTGTTTGATTTCAGCAATTAGATACAATTTCAACAGTAATTATTTCAGCGAAATTGTGGAAGTAATTACCAAAGGTTTGGAGTACAAGGACAAACACGTTTACAAATTAGTTGTAAAACTCATTTATAGACTCAACCAGTCAATATATAACGTATATACCACATCAAACTTACCAACAAAAGAGTCAATGAATGGAGTTGTGGTGGATAATGGAGAAGCCTGTATTGGATGGTATGTGCCCACAATGGCCCAATATGAAATGTACAAACGGCTTGTATTGCTATTAATGGATTCAATTAATGGAAAATACAATGGGTTAAAGGATAAGAAACAGACTGATGACACTACAGATGACGATATTCTCAAGATTATAACACTATCCAAATATCTAGTCAAGTCCATAGTACTCTTTGACATAGAAATTAAAGACAAAGTTTTTCATAACAATGTCTCTCAGATGAGCCAGGACGTGAGTGAGAATGGAATGGAAGTGGATTCTGAAGACCGAATGATTTTTGACTACAACAAAGTTGTTAAATGTTTGAATGGACGAGTTGGGGATAATTTTACACTGAGAGGATTAGTGGAGAGATATATTATGGGAGTGGTGAGTAAAATATATAAAAAAGTTGATGGGTCAGTGGTGAGTGAGAAGTTGACCAAGTTCATTAACTTTTTAGCCTCTAAAAATTACTTCTCAACAGACATTTCAAATAATTATGACTTCATATTCAATTTGAAGCTGCAGAATAATGTGTCAATCACAACCACAAAACCAATGCTCAAATACATATCATTTCACTGCGGACTAACAAAGAATTCATACCTCATGGATATTAACTTCAGCTCATACATGACAATAGTACAGGACTACTATTACAACTTCATTAACCTCAGAAAGATAAACTATAACATGTTACGAAATAGGGTTGGACTAAAGCAGTTGGATAAGGCTGATGAAGTAACGAATCTGGACGACAAACTTGAAGTAAAGAAGTTGAATAACGCCGAGGTTAAAGGTTTGGTCGATTTAGTGGTGGTAAAAATGTGTGAATTAAACTATAAAAATGTTGTTAACAACAGCATAATGATCCTGAAGAGTGTGACGATGATCCATAAGAACATGAAGTATTATGTTCTATCAAGTGTGTTAAAGGAGCTGGTTGCAAGCGCAGATGACAATTTCACACTTTTCCATAACATTTTACCGCTATTTGATGCTAACACTCTGACTTATATTTCACTCAATTTTACACTCTTGGAGTTGTTCCTGTGGTTCTTTTTAAAGGTCATCTCAACTAATAACGACTCACTAATTAACAAGTACGACGTTTTGTTTATACTGTTCCTGAATCAAAGAGAACTGGATACTACAAGTGACAGGATAGGAAGAGTGGATTCAATAGAACAAACGTATTTTGAAGATTCTGAGAATGTAGACATGGAAAATATTGACACCCACGACACGCCATGTACAGTTAAAATCGATAAACTTTTGAGTGTTTTGAGGAGCTTGATGAGTGTAGTTGACGTGGAAAACTGGAGATTTAACTTGTATTTCTGCACTCTACTGCTGATATACAGCAGGTATGTGGTGTATGAAAACAAGTTCTTTTTCCACGTATTAAGTCTGTTGAACGACGTTAATAATAACTATCTGCAGTCTGTGGCCTTTCAGTACATACTCATCACACTCATGAGTCTGAATAGTGGTAGAGTGGCCGATCCTGTGATCAAGAAAAAGTTGCTAGATCTCGGTGTCATGGGCAGGATATTCAACGGCCTAGTATACTGTAACCACGATGTAAACACTCTGTCGTCGAATAACCTGTCCAGTATAGTAATGAATGTGATTAAATTTGACAAGTCATGGCCTAGGAATAGGATTCCAAGCAATTCAACCATATTGTCCAAGTACAACTTCTTTTTATCATATCATTACTTCAAGTTTCTAATGATCAACTCCCAAACGCCCGAGAAGCACGTCGAGTCTCTAGAAGCAATTTTACAAAACCTCATTCAAATCTCGAGTGATTATATCGAATATCATCTGAGTATGCTTTACACACTTATAGGCTGTAGAGTAGCTAAACTATTAGATACTTTAACCATTACCAAGATTAACTTTATTATAGGCCTGATGGAGATAATGGGAGGAGTGTTGAAGTGTGTATTAGAGTTGTGGAGCAGGTGTGGAAATCTATTTCCTAAGTTTATGTCATTTTTGTCAAAACATCTGAGTGAGATTAAACTTGAGTATATGGTACATTATATGGACGCAATGAGACTGGTGTTACAAGGTAAAAATGACTTTCAACCACTCATCAACTTTCTACTACACTGTAACGTGAACCATATGGACACTGTTGGAGCAGCGAGTGACAATGGAGCACTGTGTGATGAAATAAAGCAGCTGAAGTTATTCCAAGTGCTTTTACAGGAGAATATCAAAATTGATGAACAGGTGTTATCAAAGAAGATGGAGTTACTGTTGAAAGATATTGGAGTAAAGTCGTTCAAGATAAGAAATGAGATTTATACAATAGTAGCCTATGTAAGAGGATTTTATGGCATGAAGTTGGAAGTGCCAGACGACCCAGTTTTCGTAACGACCTACTACAAGATGAACCTGTACAACTTGGATGTAGAAGGAATATCAGGCCATATTAATACTATACAAAATGAAAAACTGACAAACGATATTTACAACGTTATATCTCACGTGCCAAGGGATAAAATACACTGTGTAGTAAAGCAGTTGGTAAGAAATATTGATAATAAAAGACTGAAGCTACTCGATATGATTTTCTTCGATAACGTTTTCTACATAGTTAATACCAAAACTATAAGACTACTGTTCAACAGTTATATTAACAAGTTGAATGCGAAATCGAACTTAACAAATGTTATCTCATCACTGAATGATGAAACTCTGAATAGGATCATCGGTAAAATTGATAAAAGCTTAAATAACATCGACGTCATCATCTGTATCGTTAATAGCATCAAATACAACATACCCAAATGGCTACCAACTCTCCTGCTATCATTGGTAACATTCAATTATCCACCTATTCAATCCTAAAATTATTACTTATTTAGCTATAAAATATGATATTCATTGATTTAAATTGTGTTTAAAAATGTTTAGGTGAAAAAGTATTATAATAGAGAGAATAAGACGACGATAGAGAGTACATTGCAGGATTTTTTCAAGTTACATTGCGACGACTGGAAACAGATTTACTGCAACACATTCACAAATGAACAGTTACAAGTCTTGAATATTTACAAAGGCTCGCCACTATACTTTAACTAGGCTAATAAGGTTTCTACAATTCACTCCATTATCAATAAAAAAGTATCAACTCTGCTAAAGTGTCATAAAAAGGTGTAAACTCTACATTAGCGTCATAAGGTGTAGACTATGCTATAATTGCATTCAATAACACCTTCATTACTCTACTTTAATTAGAGTCCAAACGGTTGTCAACTCAACTGTAATTAACCTAAATAAACGGCTCTAAACACTCTTGTAATTAAGCTTAATTTTCTATGTAACTGTGGGGAAATTGCTGTTACACATTTTAATTTATTTTTAATTCTTATGTATAATAACAGGGTACTAGCTTTTGAAAATGGTTGGAATCTCATAAAAACGCAATTCATAGAAAAGTTTCATTTACCCACTCAAAATTCTGTAGGATTGAAAGAGAAATCGTAAATAAGGACCTCAACGATGTGCTGAACGAAGATGATTTTGTTACCGACGTTGATGAAATCAGCTTAATTAAAATTAAAGGAAGCGAATACATGAAATATTATACGTAAGTATACTTTAGTGACAATGTGATTAGGATGGTCTATGAAATATGCATACAGAAGGACTCGAATTACTGCGAATTATTATACAGCAACATAACTAAACTAATCTCACAATTTATATTAAATAATTTACAATTAAGAACCAATGAAGGAGAGGAAGGTGTGGCTCAAGAATCAGATTCTGCAGACTTTGAATCCTCAGAAGACTACGCTAAAATCGCACTCCTCATCATCGAATACTGGATAAGATATAACAATTTCATAAAAATACTCAATGGGATATTTTCATACCTAAACCGCTTCTACGTGCAATTATCATTACAGCCAAACATTTATCAATACTCCCTGGCAATATTTCAGCTTTACGTATTTTTTGCATTATTTATTATTATAAAATATTGTAATTATTAATTGTGTGTTAGATATTCCAGAGATATAAAGGATGTGTGAGGAGATATCTGTTAAATTTATTGGATAGAAGAAGAGTAGGTGATGAGATAAATAACTTACACGTTACCCTAATAATTGACATGTATAAAAAATTGGACTCTACAAACGGATTACAGTTTCTAGAAGATTTGGAACCATACATAATTAATAATTATAGTAATTATTATAATGCCGTGTCAAAGGTGTATATCAACGACTTCGCATTGTCAGATTTCATCACAATAATTGATGTACTTTAACATTGAATTATTATTATTTAGTCAATTTTGAAGGATGAAGTTAAGTATTATAACACCCACATCAGTAATAATAACAAAGTCCACGATGTTATCATAAATAACTTACTCTATAATAATCAGTCGAGAATTAAAGAGAAGTTACAGAATGAGTTACGCGAATTGTTGGAGCAATATAGAATTGAGGTATGGAAAATTAACCTTAATAATCTGTAGGACTTGAAGTTGATTTATAAATATGTGTCAAAACTAGAAAATGTAAATGAAATCATTACTAACACATTGACTCAATTTGTTGAACACCTTGTTAAGACGAGTATGGCAAATTCTGGCACAATCTCAGACCCCTCTAGGGTTGGGCACGATGTTATATTTGTATATAACAAGTATTTAAAATTGATAAAAAGCTGTTTTGAAATGTTCTTAAACTCATATAATAGCATCTTCACCAAATACAACAACTCAGAACTCTTAACACACATTGTAACACAGCTTCACAGGATTTTAATGGATAATTTTGACACTGAATTGGCATTTGATGTTGAAGATCCAATGGATTTGGACGCCTCCAGTGAATTTTTGGATATAAACTGTTATATAAAGTATTATAATAATGTGATTGTGACTGACGAGTCTTTCCTAAGGTCCTACAAGGCGTATTTACTGAAAAGAATGTTAAATGATAGAATAAACATCACTAATGAAGTAAATGTGCTTAGAAACCCGGTAATAAACACAATATTAGGCGATTTCAAGAGATCAAAATCGATGAATACGAGTTACCAGAGTGCCACTAGTGTGGCTGGGAATATATATGTTCTCTCAAGTTTTAACCTATCAGATGTTCTGGATAATAGTAAACCCCAATCATATTTGGGAGATTCACAATCCGTTGAAAATTCACCAAGTGAAAACTTAAGAAGATCGGGAACACCTCGTGTATTTGGAACAATAGAAGTAAGTGAAGGAGTGCAATTAAACCCAATATTCTCCCATGAACTTGAGAGTTATCGAACTTATTACAAGGAAAATAATAAGTTTAAAGATTTGAGATATGTATACACAAATGTTATTCTGGAATACGGAACCACTACAATAGAGTGTAATATAATACAGGCCACTCTTTTACTGTTATTTAATGACACTGATGAGTTGAAAATGGAAGAAGTCTGTGAGCAATTGAATATACGAGAAAAACAAGTTGAAAAGCTTGTAAACTCATGTAAGCCCATTTTAACACTAACGATGAATACCATAATGTTGAGTGATAATTTGAGTGAAAATATTAATATTAACCCGTGTGATCCTGTCAAAGTGTTGAGTGAGATCGAGTCTGGAGCATTAGCTAAGTTAAATGATGAACTTGGAGCTAATATGAGATTACAAGATGAAAGTACAATTGATTGTAAAATAGTAAAAACAATGAAGGATAGGAAAACGTTAAATTTGAAAGAATTGATCGAATTAGTATCACAGCAATCAATAGATCCGGAGGTATTTTCAAGAATCTGTGTAGAAATACATACCTTTTAATAACACTCATAACATTAAACTATCCCAATAATTCTCTTTTAATAATATTTATAGGTGGTTCGGTTACGTATAAATTATTTGGTGAGTAAAGAATATATAAATGTGCAAGAGGAAGTAGTAACGTACATACCATAAATTATAACATTAATAGTACACGATTACTTATTCTGACGAGAATTTCATAAAGCGAGAACATGATACCACCAGATAACATAGATTTGACAACCTGGACGGGAAGACCAGAATACATACCCTTGAGATTATTATGCTTTAAGTTCCATAAAAAGATGCGGGAAATGGAAAAACTCCTAATCTCAGTGTTGTGACACTGCTGCATAACTCTGCTAACATAGAGGGGGTAACAAACAAGAGTTGGAACCATCCTGGAAATCATACCATTCAGGAAAATATTAACCTTATCAAATACATGACCGTCGATTCTAATAAGCTTATGTTGAGAGAGTTTATCATATATTACAATTAAAAGTGTGTGATGAGAAACTGAAGATAAGGAAACTGAAAGGCCTCTGAAAGAAGCTTTTAGACCATTTTTCTGATAAAATGTACGAATTAAGTAGTTTAAAGCGCCACGATATTGAGGCCAGCCGTCAATACCAGTTTGCCTGCTCTGAAGTTCAATAGCTAATCTAGCATTCCAAAAAGGATGAAGAATAACACTTGTGATAAGACTACTAGTGGCGCTACGAGCTAAATTAACCGAAAGCCTGTTATCCTTAAAAAAGTCATAGTGCGCTAATTTATCGTACAGGAATCTGAAAATAACCCAGCCGCTAGCGGAAATACACACTGAGGAAGCACAGCCTCGATACATTGTACGGATTCCTCCGGCCCTGAAACTCTTTAGAATCTCGAGAATTCTACTCCGATCAGGCCTAATCCCATGCGTGTAAATGTTCATTGACTGAATTGTAGTCCTCATAACGGCAAAAGGCTGGATTAAAATGTTAGTCATGCCAGCAGCTAAGCCATTTAAAACTGCAGATAAACTCGGGTACTCTTTAACGAAGTTTTTGCGATCATTTTTGCCATCCACACCCTTCTTGAGTGTGATTTCATTCATTAGGAATTAGAAAATAGTGTACATTTCTAGATAAATATTTTACAATTAAATAAAAATAATATACATGTAATTTTAATTTATTTAGGTAAAAAATAATTAACAAATTGTATGTTTGTTTGGTTAATTGGGTTACACCTCACCTTACTGTAAATTAATTATTTTTAATCTTATACATAAAATTCTTGATAAAAATGTCCAAGAGAGCACAATTGTTAGAAAATGAAGCTAAAATTAGAGCACTTTGGCAGGAAACAAAAGTGTTTGAAGCTAACCTTCCAAGTAATCGGAACAAGGATAAGTACTTCTGTACATTCCCATTCCCGTATATGAATGGAAGGTTACATATAGGACACGCATTTAGTGTATCTAAAGCTGAATTCCAAGCAAGGTTTCAGAGAACTCAAGGAAAAGCCGTTTTGTGGCCATTTGGATTACACTGCACAGGTATACAAATTTTTACATAATTTTATCAAAAATATATTTTAGGAATGCCAATTATGGCCTGTGCAGATAAAATTAAAAACGAATTACACGAGGTAATATTAATTTATGTTAAAATAATATTTAGTCTTCCATTGGATTGATGAATAATCATAAAAATATGGCAAACTATGTTCATGAGAATGAAGAATCTAATGTTAAAGATGTGACTAAATTCACCTCGTCAAGGTCTAAATTGAAGGCTAAATCGGGGACTAACATGACCCAAATGGAGATAATGAAACAGATGAACATAAGTGATGAGGACATTCCAAAGTTTGCAGACCCAGACCACTGGTTAACATACTTTTCACCTCTAGCAATTCAGGATATGAAGTTATTAGGATTATCAGTGGACTGGCGTCGTTCCTTCATAACAACTGCCAGAAACCCATACTTCAATTTGTTCGTAGAATGGCAATTTGATAGGCTTAAGAAGTTGAATAAACTTTTATATGGCTGTAGACCATCAATTCTTAGTAGAATCACAATGCAGCCGTGTGCTGATCATGACCGTTCAGAAGGTGAAGGTGCAACAGCACAGGAATACACAGTAGTTAAAATGAAACTCGATACTACACACAAGAACCCGTTTACAAATTTTACTCCTGAGTTTGAAAATTCTAAAGAAAAATTATTGCAAAAGAACGTGTATTTATTAGCTGCAACGCTGAGACCAGAGACTTTCTATGGTCAGACTAACTTATTCGTGATACCCGAAGGAGAATACGAATCGTTTTTAGGTTATGAATCGCCTAAACTTAATTTCAACTCCGTTGGAGTTGTAGAAAATAAATTATCACTCAACAAGGCCGTGGAAGAATCGGAGTGTATATACGTCACTTCACGAAGATCTGCCACCAATTTAATACATCAAGTACAACATACATGGTTTATTTTTATAAATTATTGAGTTAATTATATTTTAGGGGTTGGTGATGTTGAATGAGACGGATGAGCTTTATAGTGTACATAAGTTTAAGGGGATGGAACTGATAGGACTAACTGTGATAACACCTCTTAGTGTGTATAAATCAGTGCATATAGTTCCTATGTTAACTGCAAATATGAATAAAGGTACTGGAATTGTAGCCTGTGTACCTTCAGACTCACCAGATGACTACGTAGTATTATCCGAACTAAGGCGTAAAATTAACTACTTCAATGAGAAGTATAATGTAGCCCCGGAGTATCTCAAGTGTGACCCGTTTCCGATAATTGATGTGCCAGATTACGGCACCTGTATGGCTGAGAAACTTTGCACTGAAAATAATGTAACCTCATCCAAAGATGTTAAATTAGAACAATTAAAGGAATTAATATATAAAAAAGGGTTTTACACTGGCATCATCACATACGGCAAATACAAAAATCAGAAGGTACTAACATACACAGTTACTCTTACGCCAAATCTCACACTACTCTTATTCTCAACTCAATATTATAAACAATCTATAGGTTGTTGATGTGAAGAATAAGATAAGAGATGAGTTAATTGAGAATAAGGAAGCGTTTGTATATTATGAACCTTCTAAAAGAGTAGTTAGCAGATTAGGAGATGAATGTGTGGTTGGGATCTGTAACCAGTGGTATACCAAATTCGGAGATAAACAATGGAAAGAAAATATTCTCAACTTTGTTACTTCAAATCAATTCACATGCTACAATGAATCAACATACAATCAACTACTCAACATTATTCAATGGTATTTTCTACAGTATTCAGTTCCACACTATACTCTGTCACCCAGTTACTCAGTTCCACACTATTTGCAGTGATATTAACCACTGAATGTTTTAGGTTGGATAACTGGGCTTGTAGTAGATCATATGGACTGGGAACATTACTACCCTGGGAGAATATAAAGAATAATAAGAATATTCTGATTGAGAGTTTGTCTGACAGTACTATTTACATGGCGTATTATACAGTGGCACATTACTTACAGTCGGATATCTTCGGTACTAACCCGGGACTTTTAAATTTATCCTCAAAACAAATCAACTACTCACTCTTTGATTACATTTTCCGAATATCCGATAATTTACCGAGTTTGACCCACACTGGCCAGGGTAACCTGGAGAATCACCGTGACGATGTTATGGACAAGATAAACCGTATGAGAGAAGAGTTTAATTATTGGTATCCAGTGAATGTGAGATGCAGTGGAAAGGATTTATTGTTTAATCACCTGACAATGAGCTTGTTTATACATAATGCGATTTGGGAGTCCAATGACTACATGCCCAGATCATATTTCTGTAACGGGCATGTACTGGTAAATTCTGAGAAAATGAGTAAATCTAAGGGTAACTTCCTAACAATTGAAGAGTCGATAAATCAGTACACAGCTGACGGGACTAGAATAGCATTAGCTGATGCCGGTGATACTCTAGATGACGCCAACTTCTCCAAAGATACCGCAGAATCCTCCATTCTCAAGTTATACAATTTTCTACAAACCACTATTCAGGATTTGAGTATATCCAACACTGAGAGTTGTGTAGTTGATGGTACAAATAACACTGGTGTAAATCACCACCTGGACGATGTAGTATTGGGAATAAATATGTTAGAATTGGATACTAAAACCACTAAACCAAGTATTATGGTGGACGAACTGGAGTATATAAATAAATTAATAGAGCTGGGAGATTTATATTTATTTAGTAAAGTGGTGTTTGAAAATGAGTTAAAATATTTAACTGACATGGCGAAGAAGGCGTATGAAAATTTCATTTACCGTGACGCATTAAAATTCGTTTTCTATGATTACATCACTGTCAGATTAGACTACATACAACTCTCAAACAATAATATTAACCATCAAACGCTACAAAATTATTATCGTAAGTACATTTACTCTATTTTTATTATTTACACTATCCTGGCACTATTCTGTGTGTTAACTACTTACTGTGTTAATCTATGGGTTAGGAATATTTTGTATAATAGCGAATCCGATAATACCGTACATATGTGAATATATATGGAATTATATATTAAAAGAGAAGGAACCTCTAAGTCATCAGTTATGGCCCCAATTCAAATATCCGACCAACGGAAACTTGCACATGTAAGATAATTATTCCATAATAATTCTTCAGATTGTTGAAGCTGTTGTATAGAAATATTGAAGAGTTTAGGAAAATTAAAGATAAATCATTATCTGGTAAACAGAAAAATAAATCCACAAATGAAACCGTATACACTAAAGCTAAAATATACATCTCAGTGTAAGCTAAACACTCATTATATATGTATATGTATATATATTTAGTGACTACCCGGAGAACATAAGGAACGTATTGAGTTTAATGAATAATATGAACATCTTGGAGAACAATTTGAGTGAAAAGGAAGTGTTAAAACTATTAAACGAGGATGAATCAGTGAGAAAACTTGATAAAAAGGAGAAGAACTCAATACTATCATTTGCGTCATATCAGTTGAAACAGCTAAACCTACTTGGAAATACAACTTTCCAACTCAGATTACCCTATGACGAATTTAAACTTTATACACTCCTGGTTCCATATCTCAAACTGACACTATCATTACAGGGTAAGGAGTATACAGATTTACATTTTATACGCACTGGTAACACTGTTGTTTAGAGGTTTTGGTATTGTATGAAGCTGAGGGGATGAGTGAGATGAAACAGTTATCACTACCGGGAAGACCATCAATACTATTCTACTAACTAGTTTCTAACATTTTGTATATTATTACAAGGTATATAGCCACATAGTTTAATGTTTTCTGTGTATGGTAATTTTGACTGATCACTGTGTAATATTAAAGAAGGTAGTCGCTAACGACAGAGTTATAAAGTAATACTGGAAATCAAAATAAATAGGTTTATAAGGTTATCAGTTGATGATTTCAGGCTATATTTTTCAATGGATATAATGTATGCATAATATACCTAGATTTTATAGTGGTGGGTTGACCAACTATTTTAGGTTCAATTTGGAGTAAATTAGGTTCAGAGTCTTTGAAAGGGGTAGTTATGTTTTTCTGTAACATTGAATAGTTCAAAGAACGGATATTAGAATCATTATGGGGACTATTGATAAAAATTAAGCCGATAAAGAACCCAGAATATCCAAGAAACTCCAAGAGTACTATAGTAAAATGTGGGCTAAAGCCGATCCATTACATACTATGGCCAAAAGAGCCAGAAGGGCTGCTCATTACTATGATCTTAAGCATGTTACATTAGAAGGTGATTCAAGTATAGAAACACCCAGAATTTGCTTCAAAAATCCATTTATTCCTACTGATACTTATATGAAAAAACTAAATTCTGGCCCTATCAATATATCAAAAATGTATAATCCCGTTCAACATGAATACAACAAATGTAAGAACTATATGCTTCCTGAACATCAATTTTCATCATTTAAATCTTCATTTTACCTTCTTAATAACGTGTGTGAGTGTCCTACAAGTTCTATCAGGATATATATAATTCCCTGGTCACCGTATTTGTGTGCTTATTCCTCTATCCAGAATCCCGATTTCCCAGATAAATCACAGTTAACCCCAAGATATACAATAGAATTGCCACGGTATTACATCTTTCATCATATATTAGAGCTCGTTGGTTTACCAATGCTTCATAATTGCGAACCCCCGACCAAGGTTTCTGGTGGTTCAGTGTGTGATCCGCACATTACTGGATACACAAAGTTCGATATTTCTAATTTAACCAATATAGAGATAACTAACTGGGATACACTTTTATTTCGGTCCAAAATTGACAGAGCCGTTACAAACGTTTTGAAATCTTTTATTATATCACTATTAATGAGATTTATAACTTTCGCTTCACTCATAGGTTCAAGAATGTGTATATATGTGAGATGTATTTCCTTTTTATCCTGTTTATTTTTATTCACCAGTAAAGTAAAAGTTCGTTTTTAAACAGAGTAACACATTTTAGTATCTACACATTCTCACAATATACCTGTAGAACGTAGAGTGATTGTATATTAGTAAAATGATTTAGTTTAATGATTTTTAGAACATTGTAATTTTAAGTAATATTTTGTAACATAGTAAAATACCAGTCACTAGTATGTATTGGTTATCGCAATGACTACTGATGATCATCCTTATAAAGGTTACAATAGAGACCCTGAAAAACCGCTTAATATAGTAGCATATTTTCTTGTCGGTTTGTCTATGATGGTTAATATTCAAATAGTATACAGTACTGCTCCGTATGCTCTCATCAGATTTAAGTTACCTTATAACGTGCTCAGTATGTTTGTAAGAAGAATGGCAAGTTCATTGGAATTCTGGTGTCTTCCAAGCATGCTACTAGCTAACATATTGTACCAAATCTATATTAACACTCACAATAATACAAAATTCTTCGCAACACTAATTCAAAAGTATGCTTCTGATATTTTAGTTTTTGTCAACAACCTACATGGTGTAACCAGACTACTAGCCAATAAAGCCCGGGATGACATTGCTGTCAAGTCACATACACTAAAGAAACAGTCTGCAGGACTACTAGTAGGTGTCAATGAAATACAAACACAAGCGGGTAAACTATATGATAAAGTTAATGGAAATGACCTTGTTTTGGCCAAACTGCTTCAAAAGAAAGCAGAAGGTATGATATCTGGCACCAAGGCACTAAACGAACAAGTAAAACAATTATTATCTCAAGATGGTCAAAATCTTATTAAGGCCAATGTATTTCAAAATGAAGCTAAAGTTATGTTAACCTGTGCAGAAGAACTAGATGAAAATTCGAACCAACTATTTACTAAAGTTAATGACACCGTTTTTCTTACTGGCAAACTTATTCAAAAGGAAGCTGAAGTAATGTTATCTGAAGCCAAACAAGCACACAATGGAGCGAGTTCTCTAGCCTATAAAGTCAATGAAAGTACTGTTGTTAATGCCAAAATCCTTAAAACTGCCCTTGGCAATGGTGAAGATGATGGTAAGCTTATAGATCTAGGCTGGAAATTCTATAGTGAAGCCTGGGATCTATACGTTCTCGTCCACTTACGGCATGGCATAACTCCTCACTATGCCACAACTCCTGAGTATGCCATAACTCTTCAGTGTACCAGAACTCTTAAGGAAGTTATCGGTTATGAAATTCAACATGGTCTTGGAAAAGCGCTCAGACTACTTGCCACTGCTACCGATTGTCATGAGGATCTAACTCAGAAGTATCTGGAAGTTATCACACAACACGGAATAGTCCAGCAAGCTCTTCAAGCAGTAAAACATCAACAAAGCTTATACAGAGTCCTTAGTTACCAAGTACAATATAAATCAGTTGAAAAGGCATGGAAATGTTTTAATGTTAAGTATTCTGAGACTCTAAACCTTGCAGAAACCACCGTCAAAACCCTTGCCACAGCTATAGGCGAAGATGAAAAACATGGCCTCCAACTCTCAATCAATAATCTCCGAGAAGCAGAAAATAGTATAACTGATATGACCAGGGCATTTGGCCTGGATTTCTGGAAAGTCCAAAACGCCAACCAGGCAGTTAACGCACTTAAATATGCATATGAGTCTGATGGTAATACTCGTATTCTTTTGTCCCAACTTGAAGATAACATTGGTAATCTTCAGAAAACGTGCAGTGATACCAAAAAACAAGCGGAACAAATCAATGCACTTACAAAAGAACTTGATGAAGCTATAAGTCAAAAAGGGACGGGACTTAAAGATTGCCTGTCTAAACTCAATAGTGGTTATGACTCTTCCCAAATGTATCTGAAACTGATCAGTCAACATGGAAAAGCCGAGAAAGCCTTTCAAGAAGTAAGGAATCAGAAATCTATATACCAAGCAGTTGGTGCAAACTCTGAACTTGAAAACACTCAGAAGGTCTGGACTACATATAACAAAAGATATCAAGAAGTTCAAATACAAGCGGAAGCCACAGCTAATAAACTTAAATGTGTTTTAACTAATACCGGAGAACAAGCTATTAAACTAGAAGAGAAACTCAATAATCTCAGATCTGATGTAGAGAGTGAAAGACTAAAACGTTTAACACAAGAAGTAGGCCACCAAATCACTCAACTCTCTGCACATAAAGATGATTATGAGTCGGATCGTAACACTCGTGATCTCTTATCGCAAGTTACTGAGAACATTGGTAAACTTAATGAAAAGTATTCTAAAGCTCAAAAAGAAGCTAAACAAATCACAGAGCTTACAAATACTCTTCGAGAAGCTGTAGGTGAAGGTGAAAATGGTCTCGAAAAGAAAATGCATGATCTCAGTAATTCTAAGGATCCTTGTGAAATAACTGAAGCTGGCCAAGTATTAATCAAGCAACACCAATCAATCGATCTAGCCATCGGCAAAGTCCAAGAACAGCAAAAACTATTCCACGATGTTGATGCAAAAGATGTTCTTGAAACCCTTAACAACCTCTGGAAAACATTTGACGAAAAGTTTAAGGATGCAGAAAAACTTGGTCAAAAAACTGCTGACAATCTTGCTATTGCTATAGGTGATGGTGGCAATAATAATAACCTTCAAGTGATACTAAAAACACTGGTTCAACCGAATTCTAATGATAAAGTAGTTGAATCGGCCAATGCTTTCATCAACAAATACAATTCAGTCCATGACTTAATCGATCAACTAAAAAAATTATCGTATGCATATAAGGCTGGTAATACTACTAAAGGCACATACTCCCAAGTTATCAAGTTTGTTGATCAAGTTGAAGATAAATATTCTGATGCTGTATCAGTTTATAAAAGATTACTTATTACTTGGCCGTCAATAATTGGTCAGTGGTTAAACTTTATAATTTTTGTGATATTGTTGATAGTTTACGTTACTGGTGGTGAGAAGGGTAATGTCACTCGTTACTACGTTGTCATTTCAATTTCTGGTTTCATTTGTGGTATTAATTTGGTTTTGGTGTATGCAGTTGATTATAGATACTTGGTCTGGTATATTCTGGGTGAGAATTCATTTCCAATTGTAACATTGTTAATAAACTATGTTACTACAGCTATGTTTGGCCATCATAAAGACCATGATTCACATTACAGCTTCTTTTTTATGGAAATCTCAATTGCTATCATTATTTCACTATTAGCAGCAACAGTTTGGACATTGGCATTTCTAGACTATAAGACTCCAATTCATAGTGATACCACTCCTACATTACATTTGATATCTCCTGTTCTTATGGTTATTGTTGGCATGGGACTTGTTTATGCTATTTATCCAAATATTGTACCTGGACTTATTGGGTCTGAATATCTGATTGATAGAATTGCAATGATAATAATGTTATTTGCACCTGTTCCAATCGCTATAATAGCGACTCTAAAGCATTTGAAAATCGGTGACTATTGGCACCCAATGTCCAAGTGGACTGGAAATGGCTGGTTTTGGCATATATTTGACATTTTCATACCTTTAAAGATATTTCTAGCAGTTATTTTCATCTATTCACTTCACCACAGAGATTCTCGAATTGCCAGATCAATCATTAATAAACCTAAAATGACCACAACACTGACCACCATTTTCTATATGTGTCATTCTATATTATTGGCTGTTGGATTTACAGGCATTATTGGTAATGGAGGAGCTAATTATTTCCTATTACCAACTCAATTTTCCGGAGCATTGTTAAGTGTATTTTTAGAATTCTACAGTATAGGATACGTTGATGTATACAAGCGACATGATCCACTCAGGTGGCCAACTGATGGTATGTCATCTCTGAAGGCGTTTGGATATTGGACTAAAATGGCTTGTAACAGTAGTAAAAACCATTTAAGAGATTTATTTACTAAGGATTTAAGAAGGGATTTACTTTTAAACATATGATCAATATATATTTGTGTATATGTTATTAAATTACTTTAAAGTTGTTATGTAGTAGGAAGTCAAGTTGTTTGCGATAAAATTGGTAATCACTGTGGTGAATTTAAAAGTGTCAAATTTATTCAATAAATGTGACACCAGAAGCCCCAACGACATGCCCAAAAGGTCAAAAATGTAATTGTTATCCCTGACAACCAGATTTTTCTCCTGAGTGTAGAGGTTATTCAGATTATTCAATGTTAGCAGTGACAGTTGTTTAAAAACATTATTTATAGCAAATAATACAGTTTTCGGCTCCAGTAATTTGTAATTTATCACAGAGTCCAAAAGGCCCAGGACACTGTAGATCACAGTACTCGAGATACGGTAGAACCTGGGGAAACTCGAGAGATTAACCTTATTGAACCAATAGTAATTAATAACTTTACCAAAAAAATCCTTAAACATTAAACTCGTGAACATTGTTAGCACTTTGTTACCACTTTTGACAGAGTTTTCCTCCAGAGATTTAGCAACAGTTTCTGGCGTATTATTGAACTTAATATTCATAGTAATTGCGGAATAAAATGATAATAAGAACCGCTCAAAGTGTTTATAATTTATAAATTTCAACACCTCAGGAGAACAATCTTTAGGGTATAATAAATCATAAATTTTAACTTTAATATTTTCACACTTTGTTTTTATATATTTTAGTTTATCTGAAGGCTTTACCAAGTTTAATGTTAAAGGTAAAATTTTTCTATCGGAGTGTTTAGTCACTATGACATTAGTGTCCTCGGTATTTACTGATTTCTCGGTTAAAACAGCTGTATTCTCATTATTTAACGCGTTTAATCTTGATTTCGTAGAAGTTATGATATTTACGGGAGAAGTTACAAAACTATAATTATAATTATATTTTCTATAATTATTTAATTTTAGATGATTATTATTAAATTTTGGAAGATTAGAAGCTTTTATATTACAGAGAATTCCGGTGATTGAACACCAAAACACAAGAAAAATTCCACTGACAAATTCCATTGAAAATTGAATAATCCACTCACAAAAATTACATAATTTAAATGTGTAAAATTTAACACAAGATTAAACTGTGGAAATTGTATAAATAATGGATTCCGTTACTGGCACCCCATGAGAATATAACGTAATAACGTATCAGTTCATATTATTCCCATTCTCACTACTGTAAAATATTTTTTTAACCGTTTCACCCGTTTAATTTCATTTTTTGTAACATAATTTTGAAATAAATTTTTATTTTTATTCTTTAACTAAAAATTTTATTGTACAATTAATTAATTGATTGAATGATTTAATTATTATTTTTGGTTAAAAATGACTGGAACTCGTCTTCGCTCACCTGTTGTGGGCTCTATAATTTTAGGCGTGGCCTGTGTCGGCTGTATCGCATATTATCTTTACAGGCGTTCCCGTAAGAGGTTTTTTGACGCTAAAACGCTAATCAAGTCACAAATTGACCTTTACACGCCTGAGGAAGTTCACGAAGAGGAACCCCTAGAAACCTCCGATTTCTCCGATTTCGTCATCGTACAATCTTCCGAGGAATTCGATCACGGTACTTTTTACACAGTTTTTTCAACTTATTCAGTTATTTTATAGTATAATTCATTTGAATCACGAGTTAACTGAGTGTTCAGATGACGAATTGATGGATGTGAATTATGAGGAGATTGAGTTTATTGAGGACAGGGCATCGGACACTCACAAGGTATTTAGGGTTTTTAACCCTAACAAGAGACTTGGAAACACCAGAACCTCCAACACCAATAGCACCGTCTCCACTCTCAATCACAGAAATACTAAAGATAAATCACACTATCCCAATGGTGACAACTCCTACCGTAGGGATACTTCCACTCTTACCAATTTGGATAAGTCCTATGGTAAGGATGTGTATAGGGATACCTATGGTAAGGATAATGCCTATAGGGATACCTATGGTAAGGATAATGCCTATAGGGACACTTCCTATAAGGACAGATCTTATAATAGTAGTCGAGGTGACAGAACGCCTGTGCGTGGTAAACGCGATAATCTCCCGAGGCTGAATGATTATAGTGATTTTGATCGGTTGGGGATTAATGATGAGTGGACGGTGTTGGACAATTACACTAACATTGACGGCTCATGTGAACAGTACACCTACGTCGAAAAAACGGTAAGACTTAACACTTTTATACTTTTTGGATTTAGAATAATTTTTTTTCAGAGGAAGTGGACCTTCAAAAAAGCCAACCTCTTTCATTAATTAACGAAGCTACCACCACACACACCACAAATCACGCAGTTGACACAACACAATTAGTTGACACGACAGACACGCCTGATACCACAAATCACACAGTTGACACGACAGACAGAGTTGATGGCTTGGATACGGTGAATAGGAGTATAAATCCTGGAGAGGTTGTGGTGTATTTGAAGAATTTTGGGTGTAGTCATAACATCTCAGACAGTGAGTACATGTTAGGAATTATCTCAGAGTCCGGCTACGCCATAACTGACACCATGGACTCGTGTGACTTAGTAATAATTAACAGTTGTACCGTAAAAAATCCGAGTGAGCACGGAATGATAAATTATATAAATCAAGGCCTAAAACTTGGGAAGAAGATTATAGTCACGGGCTGTATTCCACAATCTGATAAACTACACCCCATCTTCAACAATAACAACATCTCACTTCTAGGTATTAATTATACAGCTTTACAGTTTTCCAGTAGTTTAGTATTGTATTTTTTGTCTGGAACTACCAGGGTTCCCTAAATCCTGACACCTAGTACCTATAGACTAATACTATCCCTAACTACTAACAATACTTAATATAGTTAATATAATTAATATGTGTAGGAATAATGCAGATAGAGAAGATAGTGTATGTGATTGAGAATATGTTGAATGGGAACAGGGTAGTGATGTTGGAGAAGAAGAAGTTGCCGAGTTTAGACTTACCAAAAATCAGGAAAAACAAGCTCATTGAAATTATTCCAATATCCACCGGCTGCCTTGGATCTTGCACCTTCTGCAAAACCAAACACTCGAGGTACTGTTCACATTAACTCCACACCTTACTCACCATACTATACATAATACTATATAAATTATTATCTAATGTGTATTAGGGGAGTGTTGAATAGTTATGAGATAGAGTCGATATTGGACCGTGTGGAGTCGTGTATTTCAGAGGGTGTGAAGGAGATTTGGCTAACATCGGAGGATTTGGGCGCGTACGGGATTGATCTGGGCACTAATATCATCACTCTACTACACTCAATCATCGCAGTTCTTCCCAAAGACATCATGCTCAGGTGTGAATTACTAGTTTACCAGCTATTATCTACGCATTTACCCATTATACATGTTTAACACTGAAATATTATGTGATAGGTTGGGAATGTGTAATCCTCCGTATATAAAAAAGTATATAAGTGAGGTGTGTGAGATATTAAGGCATGAGAACGTGTTCGAGTTTATTCACATCCCAGTGCAGAGTTGCAGTGACTCCGTGCTGGAAAAGATGAACAGAGAATATAAACTCGAGGATTTTCTGCACATCGTCTCGGTTATTAAGGAGAAAGTCCCCAACTGCACCATCGCAACTGACATCATCTGCGGATTCCCAACTGAGACCCACGAAGACCATCAGGCGACAGTAGACACACTACGTGACCTCAAACTCTCCGTCATCAACATCTCACAATATTACTCAAGGAAAGGTACGGACTCCGAGCCTACCAATTCTACCCATAGTTAACACTATTCACATTTAACATAGTTATTACCCTATTTACATTAGTTAACAGTTATTACCCTATTTACATTAGTTAACAGTTATTAACACTATTTACATTTGTTAACAGTTATTAACACTATTTACATTTAACATAGTTATTAACTATTTACATTGGTTAGCTATTCGCAATGTAAACTGTAGGAACGGTGAGTAGTGGTATGAAGGAGTTGGACAATAATGTGAAGAAGAACAGGAGTAGGGAAGTTACTAATGTGTTCATGTCGTACGAAAACAACTCAAAGTTCCTGAATGAGCAGTTTAAAGCTTATTTTAACCACATTAACGGCGACCAGCTTGTAGGATACAATAAATATTACATCAAACTCATTGTTAAAAATTTAAAAGACCCAGAGTCATATCTCGGAACTACTCAACACGTCAAAGTCATCAACACACATAAATGGCATCTGGAATGTGAAATACTCTGATAACCTGATTTATAGGTTGACTTACTCTAGAAAGTTGACTACTCTACTGGGGTAACCACTGAGTTTGCATAACAGTGTAAAATTGTAAAATAGAATTATAACATTAGTAGAGATACCATTCGACTAGTTGTTCGGTGTCGGTGTAGGTTGTGGTTGGTTTGTGGTGTGTGTAATTAGCCATGAATTTTCGGTAATGTTCGAGGTTTTGCTCAAGAGAGTACTTGTTAAACTCCGCTAAAAACTCATTTGTCCTCATTAATTTATCCTCACTCAACTCATATACGTCATTATTACTCAACATTACATAACCGTCACGCTACACATTTCTTATCCCACCTTAACTATATACTAACTAGTATAGTACTGTATAAATAGATATTCTAACTAGATGTATTAACTACTATAATATTGTATAACTAGATATACTAACTAGATGTATTAACTACTATAATATTGTATAACTAGATATATTAACTGGTATAGTATTGTATAATGGGTAAAATTGAGTGGTATAGTATGTTGTTACGTAGTTGATGTATTTGACTTGGGCGATGATGTTTCTGGGAGTGGTGATGAGGTGTTGTTTGTACGTCTCACTATTCATGTCATTCACATACAAATATCCCCGCAAATTCCCAAACTACACAATTCATCAGATTCATCCCACTATTCTAACTACCACACTGTAATACACTGTAATAGTAATACACTAAAACTACTGTATAAAAATGTGAATAATACCTTGAGAATGAGGTAGTATGGCGTGGATTTGATGACGAGTCCTTTGATGATATCATCCTCTCTGAGGTAAATAACTTGTAATTTCTTAAGGGCGTCTTTATTACTCAGTGAGGGCACGTTGTGCACGTGAAAAAATTCTGAAAATGTTACTGGGATCACCTGGCCCACCAAGTTCATGTCAACCACGTCCCTCTTATTCTTATACTTATCTAACAAGTCCTTCAGTTTCACAAAGCCCGTATTCGATACATCCACCGTGACGTTTTCAGTAGCACTTTTGTCAGTAGTATTACCAGATTCAGCCGTGTCAGTAGTGGCACTAGTATTCTCAGTGTCAATAGTATTAATAGTATTCTCAGTGTACTGTACGAGAATCCCGTTTTGGTACCGTTGTAGTACTTTGGCGAGGAAGACGTTGTGTTTGTTTTCGAGTATTTTTCGGTACTTGTGGAACTGCCTGATTTTCTTGAGGGACACCTCGATTTTGTGGTCATACAACTCAATAATCTCAAAAATTAACTCATCTCCAGCCTTAAACAACATCGTAAATCCACCCCTAAACAATACATACAACTGTGAAATAATACTGATGAGTAAATAATACTGTAGTGTCAAATATGTAATAACATGACTAATTAAAGATAACAAGACTAATTGGAGATAAAGTAATTAGAGAGAGTAAACTGTGTAGTTGTTACATGGGAACTTCGGCGGGTGAGTGGAAGAAGTTACGTAGTGATAATTCTGCGAGAGTGTGTGCGTGGATGTCGACGATTACTTTATCTTTGAGTACTTTGAACACTTTGCCTTTAACAAGTTGGCCCAGCTTAATACTGTAGTCTGGCGTACCAAAGTATTTCATATTATGCTTTTTATACGCTTCTTCAAAGTTTTTACTACTTAAGATATTTCTAAACTCATAGCCTAACAGGTTTTTATCCAGCTTTACGGATTCCGTTACGGATTCCTTTACGGTGTCAGGTGATAACACAGGGTCAGGTGATAACACAGGGTCAGGTGATAACACAGGGTCAGGTGCTAACACGGGGTCATTCGACACTTGATCACCACCACTCCCAGGTCTATCCAGACTGTCTACAGTACTCATAACATCGTTTTTCGTATAGTCTTGAACGAGTTTATCGATGATGTCGTTCATATTAATAGTGTTTGTGTTGTAAAAGGGATCAATTGGTTCTAATTTATCCTTGGAATACGAATTGATGAGGTGTTTAATTTGATCAATTTTGGGCGAGATTTGGCCGTATTTGTCAATGGCGTAGTTGATATATTTGTTAATATTATTAACACTTGGCCTGGATAATACGTTGAAAGTGTTGAGCCTTTTTACTGGATTTGTATAGTCAAATATTCCCTCAGTTACTTTACCCAGGTCGATTCTCGGGTCAGTTATCACGATTTCTCTCAAGACTTCATACAAATTCGAATTGTAAAAATTTTCCCTGTCGTACCAATACTCACGCCATATCCAATACGGCATCACCTTCAAAGTACTCTTCCTCTTCAAACTAACACATTTTCACATCATTCAACACTAATTTAACAATACCAAGTATATGACCATACTAATATTACCATAATATGTGTAAAACTATAGTATATAACTATAAGTATATAAATATAAGTATATAACTGGGTGATAATTTGTTGTGTGTTACTTGAATTTGATGTATTGGTTGAGGAGTTCGTATTGTCGTTTAATGGCGAGAGATTTGAGGTATTTATGTTTGTAGAGATGAATGCTCATGTACAGGTCATCAGCCATGACTTCATCAGGTGGTAACTTGCTAATCTTATCCTCGTTAGAATATTTATACAAATATGACAGTAAAGGGTTACTCAGGTACTGAGTCCACAGATCCATACTCCTTTCCTCTACATATTCACACAGTTAAGAGTATATTTAACAGTATACAGTTTAGTAGTAGTTAAAAGTATTTGGAGGTGTAAACAGGTAACAGAGGGTAGTATCTGGGCCTGGATAATACTGTAAATACCTAACTATGGGTTAGAATAGCTGAATAAATACTACAATTAATACCTTGAAGGTTTAATATGTCTCTGAATAGAGTGGAGAAGTTTGTGTTATTTTCAAGTTCTTGTAGTAGTGTCATGTTACGAGCGAGTTTCCTATCGAAGCTTTGATAATCATAGCCTGGCGCTGTTTCAAACTTTTCCTTATCGACATTTGGTATATAAAACGGCGTGCCTTTATTGAAAACAACAATGTCATTCAGGATCTCACGAACTAATTTGGAGTCATCAGAGTCCCCACGGACTAATTTGAAGTCGTCAGAGTCTCCACGGACTAATTTGGAGTTATCAGAGTCCCTCAGTACCCTCGGATGTTGTGTTGGTACCTTTACAATTTTAGACTTGAACTTGGTAATCTCCTCCGCTTCCAGCAGTGCAGACACCAAAGTCTGTGCTAAAACATCTTCTAAACTGTACTTTTGCTTCTCTATGCACACTTTGCCGTCCTTGATAAATGGTATGTCCCTGCCAACTATTTCTAAACCGTCTCGTGACTTCGGCGTTGTTCTGAGCTTAGCAAAGGGATCCTTGGCGAAATAAGGTTTATCAAACGGGTCCCTTAAATAACCTCGCTTACCCAATGGATCAACGGGTGTTGAAGTGTGAGGGTCAGGTCTGAACGGCGGAACGAAAATATGCTCAGTGTCATAGTAATCTCCTTCCCTAATCACTGGCCTGTAAAACACACGTTTAAGATCATTAATGTGGATCTTACGCTTCAATAGAGATTCCATAAGCTTGTGAATTTGGTTCTCCGTGTAGGGACGGTTACTATACAACGGCCCGTGAATCCACGAAGGATTGTTTATACTTGAGATTAACAAGTCCATTTCTGGACTATTCCGAGAATACCTGTTGGCACACAACGGAGTAACATTAAATGTGCCAAAGTTGTTTGGAGAGTCGTCAGACGGAAAATTCTGAGAGATAATAAAAGATTTATTAAAATCATTTTTAATGAAACTAAAAGATAAATTTACAAGGTAAAAAAATAGGAAAATGACAATTCGTGAGTTACAGGGAAATATGCTCGTAAATGTCATTATATAACATTTGTATATTCATTATTAAAATACTTTTAAACATTCTATAGTACAATTATATAATCTGATGTTAACAAATGAAAATAACTAAGATTCCACGAGAAAATTAATAATTATCAATTAAAATAAAAAATAAATATAAAAAATAAGTATAAAAAAAATATATTTTTAATGGAATCTTAAAATAAATTGATTATACAAAATGATATAACATTCCACACACTTACACACCATCACATTATTATATATTTAGTGGTTATTATATTATATGGCGAAGCCTCTTAGTCTATCTGAGGGATGGGCGCTTTTCTTTTCCTTTCTGGGATAAAACAGACATTCCGATAAAAGGCATCTGGCTTTACACTAAAAAATATTTAATATTAATTTACTTACGCTCGTGGCTTTGATTCCGCTGAAAGCCCCGACTCTGTTCTTTTCTGCACATTGGTTTAAACACCTCTGCCTATCCGCTGAACAGCCAAATAACGATGCTGATACCGGATTCACATACAACATCAGCACTCCCACCAACAACACAACAAACTTTTTCAACATTTTACTATTAATACTTAAAATTAATTATTTTAAAGATAAAATTTTATTTCTCCGATTTAAATTTTATTTCTATGATTTAAATTTTATTTAAATTTATTTTATTTGATTTTTTTGTAGTTGTTTGATTTGGTAGCACTTAAAGAAATTTTCCCGTAAATTATCTCACATTTTCAGATTTCGCTTCTCGTCACACAGTGACTTTTTAACACACTTTTCACTGTTTTATTGTATTTTCATAGCGTATTTTGCTGTTTTTGAGCTGTTTTAGTGTGTTTTTTGTGAATTACGGAAATTTCTCAAAACTCGCCAAATTTTCAAATTTTAACAAATAAATCTATTTTTTAATAAATTAATTATTTTTTAATTAAATTAATCATTTTAAATCTTAAAATTCAAACATCATTTCGCTCTTGTGATTCTGTGCCTTTCCATCAGATGTTGGTGTACTTATTTTCCATTTTATATGGAAAGTTTCGAGTCTTTTGGTTTTAAAGCACATTGCGTAAACTTACACCCGCCGATACACTAATCAAATTATTACCACCAAATTTTGAACAATTATATAAATTTGTAGATAATTATATAGACTTGTAGATAATTATCATTTCTTTAAATATGATGAAAGTTGTATAAATTGTGATGGAAATTGTGTAAATTGTGGATTACCATGTTTCTGAGGATGTATGAGCCTTCGTGTGCCTTTTTACATTTTTCAATGCATACCCTGACGTACGGGTGACACTTGATAGCCTCAGCTGGCATAGTTTTAACCAGCAAAGTAGTAAAAAACCCGATTAACAACGTGAAAATATTCATTTTAATATTAATAAATTTATTTACTAATCTTTATAATTCATAGATCCAATGTATACTCTGACTCAATCAACCTCTTTTCTCAGATTTTTAAGATCTGACCCATGTCTATATGGTCTACGTATACTGTGCTAATACGGTGTAAACAGGTGTATACTACTGTGTAAATGTGTGTATTAGATTAATGTCGAGATTAGATAATGCAATTCCTTAGTGAGCATCCGATTTTACACTGAAATAAATTAAATTTACGTACTTGTTACCATCGTTGTCAGCACTGCTGACACGTCCTTGAATCTGACCACACAGTTGCTTTCGCAGTCGAAGTACCCTTTTCTACAACTCAACACCGACTCCACTGGCATTAGCGATACCAATCTGTACCCAAATATTATCAACAACGGCCTCAAAATCATCATCTTTCAGACCAATATCGTAGATCTTTACTAATTAAATTTGTATACAAACGTGTAATTATGTGTTAAAATGTGTTAAAATGTGTAAATAAGTGTTAAGATGTGTTTAGAAGTGTTGAGAGGTGTTTGAGAGGTGAAAAGATCTTGTGTACGTTTGAGTCTATGAAATTTATCGGATCTTGATGACGTTCGATTCAATATAATTTTTATCATTTAATCATCAATTTGATACTTTTAATTAAATTTGAATCGCAGTTAATTTTAATATTTAAGATGAATTTGTTTAAGGTTTTGTTGTTGGTGGTTTCGGCGTTTTATACTCCGTTTGCTCGTTGTGATTTTTTACAGTTCATGAACGACTGTACTAGCTACTGTAAGAAAGCACATAGCAAATTTGGTAACATCAAGTTCTTTGAAGCCAATCCCACCACCACTCGACACACCGCTGAAGATATCGGACTAACCTCAGTACGTTCACACTCATTTATCTTGCTTTAGTGCCTTCAAAGATGTCGTCTCGCCGAAGTCATCAGACCCAAAGATAGCTCAGAAATCGGCAAAATCTAATATACTACACATATATACACAATATATAATATACTATAGATAGTATACATATAGTATATTATGAAATAATATAATATACTATAGATAGTATACATATAGTATATTATGAAATAATATAATATACTATACATATAATATAAATAGTATATAATATAATATAGCATGTATGGTATGATGTATTAAGTGTAATTAAGTCATGGGTAAATGATTTAAATGTTTGAGGGTTGGAGTAATGTTGAATTTGTGTCGTGTCTGGGTTTTGAAGTGTCTTAACTAGCCAATCATATGTATATTAGATAGGGTATAATCACACATTGTTTACCTACTATACTACTATCTATATACCATCTATAGTATATAGTATAGTATAGTATGTGTGTATTAATGTATTATGATAAATGTGTAGAGAGTGACATGTATGAGATTAGTATAAAATTACATCCTGTGGTTGAAATGTTTTAATTATATATAAACTACCATGGCTGTGAAAAAACCAACTTAGAAATTACAAAATGACAAGATATCCACTCAACTCCATCAAACCTCACCAACTCCATCAAACCTCACTATACTACTACCAACTCTATCCAACTACAACCAACTTCCAACTTCATCACAACAAACTAACATTTAACACTATAGAAAAATTGAAACTCTATAACAATATTGAACACTATAGAAAATTGAAAAACACTGGGAAAATTGAAAAATTGAATGAAAATACTCAATCAATGAGCCAACAAACGGAGTAAAATGAACTGGGTGAGATTAGTAGTAATTTTTCTTATCGTAGAGTGTGACGTCGGGTAGTATGTTATTGTCCTTGCTCGACTTGGTGAATGGCGAATCATATAAAACATTACTTTGCATATTCCACTTGTAACCATTCTCCTCCTTATCAAACACATAATTTCCCACATAACCACTACCAAACGCATTCCCATTAAATGTACTATTACTACCACTGTTAAATGTGTTACTACTACCAAATGTGTTGTTACTACTGTTAAAAGTGTTGTTATTGTTGAATGTGTTGTTATTACTAAATGTGTTATTGTTACCACTACCAAATGTGTTACTACTGTTGAAAGTGTTATTGTTGTTGAAGGTGTTGGGAGTCCCAAAGGTACTGCTTCCGAATGTGCTAGTCCCAAAGGTGCCATTTCCAAACGTACCACCAAACGTATTACTAAACGTACTACTACTGTTGAACGTGTTGCTATTGGTAAACGTGTTACTATTGAACGTATTACTGTTGAAAGTGTTAGTGTTGAACGTGTTGGTATTGGTGAAAGAGTTGGAGTTGGGAAAGTTAACGCCGAGTGTGCTGTTCATGTGGTTCCCGTTCATACTTCCGATGCTATTACTCCCAATACTACTGACATTTATATTGTTTACACTGGCAGCAGTTACACCGTTTAGAGTACCAGTGACGTTATTATTGGCACTGACAGAAACGTTGTTGGCGCTGGGGGGAGCGTTATTGGCGGTGAGAGCGTTATTGGCGGTGAGAGCGTTGTTGATGATGTTGTTGGAGTTGTTGTTGATGATATTGTTGGAGTTGAAGTTGAGTTGTGTGTTGTAGTTGAGTATGCTATTGTATCCATTGAGTTCCTGTATGGGTTTTTTTTGCTCCGTGCCGGTACTGTTGTAGGCGTCTTTATCTGTTGGCGGAGTAGACTTTCCCAGTCCGTAGATAATGCCCTGATACTTTTGATCGTCGAGTTTATTTTCAAAGTATCTTTGCATGAGTTTGAAGAATGTGCGTGAGGTTACTAGAGAGTCACTCCCAGCTTGATGTTGGAGTCCTACCCGCTTCACATCAAGGTGATCTGCGAGCTTCTGCAGCGATAATCTGCCCGAGAGCTCAATACTCCTCTCATCCAGGAGAAACTTGATATCATAGAGTGAGGGGAAGAAGTCGTGTAAGAGCTCGAAAAACAACGACTGGTTCGAGGGTAGGTTGGTACAGGTCAGGAGCTTCAGAAGATATGCGAAATCGTAAGAGCCGTGGAACGAAATCCAGACAATTTCCTCGTTCATTACAAGTCCCGATGACATGATCAGCTCGCCAAAGTGGACCAAATCAATTCCTCTGCGCTGGTGACTTTCAAAATCTATGCCAGAATTCTTCAGCAAATCAATGGAGTTCTGGGCGTACATGTCATGGTGGAGGTCAAATTTGAAGTTAAATTGCCAAGTCGAGGCACTGTTTGGTGAGGAGCCATCAGAGTCGGCAAACGTCAAGCCCAACTGAATGATGTTGAGAAGGTCTACGTTACATTTTACAGTTTGATAGTTGTAATCCTCGAGGTATGATGTTGGTCTCACTACGATTCCTGGGAACTCTGTGTCAATTGACACGTACGGGTACTGCTCCAGAAGGTCACGGATCCTGTCAAATGCATCTTCTAAGTTGTCAGACCACACGTCAACTATTTGCAGTTCTTCATCCATAACCTATCCGGTAAAATTTTACCAATCTCTCTCTACTCATAATGACAAACCACGCACTCGGAAATTCACAACTGTACCCAAAATTTTTAACCTAATTTCCCAAATTATAACTTGTAAAACGGGCGGATCACGGATATTACTGAGGGTATTAGGGTGAAAAAGATGAAAGGGGGGCAAGTAAATATATTACAAGGTCCTTGATAATAATTTGTATACTTTTTATTTTAGCTAATATTCCCAAGCTTTTCACTCGAAAAATAACCACAATCTTACTTTTAAAATACTCGTTATCATAGACAATGGGGTTTACCATTACTAACATTCAATACCTTCCCAAATCATCAACACTATCCAACAACCACACCATTTTTACCATCAATTTTACTCTCTTAGAGGGTCATCTCAACTTATCCGTAGATTTCCACAATTTTACCATTATTCTAATATTTCCTTCAATTTAATCACATCTCACCATAAATTAATTTTTTTACTCTTAATTTATCTTATTTCACACTTTTTAAAATTGGCATCTTAATTTTTGGATTTTTACTCATTTATTCCAACACTACCCTAACCTTCCATATCATACACGCCAATTCCAATCCCTTCATTCTATACACTCAGTTACACAATTTTAAGAATTTAATTAATATTTTCTTAGTCTGACTTTTTTCTTTTAAATATTTTAATCCATTGATACTTTTTTATTTCCTCGTACAAATCACTTTTTTTACCCTTTACATAATTTTTCACATTTTTATTGTTTATCACACACTTTATTTGGTCCAACATGTTCAATTATTTTTTCTGAGTTCACCAGATTCAACGAATCATTCCTCAACTTGATTCATTAAATTCTAATGACAATTAAGTTGGAAAGTGTAAAAAATTCATTATTGAAGTTTAATCAACTTGTTAAGGAGCAGTCTAAATCTAAACTCATCTACGAAGGATGGCCCCCAACTTCACACATTCCCATCTCAAACAACGTAATCCACAATAGTTATTCACACCAAACTATAGTATTAGCTATAGTATAGTTATATAGGAATGGGTATATCTATAGTATAGTAATATATAACTAAGCTCCCTATGGCGGTCCCCCGGGACTGGACTATCCGGGCCAATTTCTGCTTGACTTTGTCATTCATAGTAGATATGTACTGTTCACTCCACCATACCATACCTTAACTACTCCTAACTCTCTTAACTACTTACTTAACTCCCTTAACTATATACTCCTAAATACCTTAACTATATACTATACTCTTTTAACTACTTACTTCACTACCTTAACTATATACTCCTAAATACCTTAACTGTATACTTTACTCAATACTATTAAAAATGTGTGATAGTTTGGGCCATTGGGTAGGAGTGTATTTGTGATGAATAGGAGATTGGAGACAGGTAAGGACTTTGAACCTACGTTGGTCTTCTGCTGTGGTCTTAAACCCATGCTCATGATGAACAAAACCGAATTCTCAAACCTCATCTCACACCTACCAACAATCAAACTCAACCTCGCCTCTTTCCTCAAACTTCTCTAACACAATACCACTTAATATATATAATATATAATATATAATATGGATAATATGTATAATATATATAATATATACTAGTGTATAATATGTATAATAGTGTGTGATACGATATTATTCGTTGAATCTTCCGTCGAATCCGTTGAAGCCGGTGAGGAGGAAGAAGTTGTAGTAGTTTTTCTTTTCGATTTGGTTACACCAGTTCCAGGCGGATGTGAGTCTGCCGTCAATGCAGCTGCCGGCGTCGTTGAAATTATCAGCGCCTGAGCCGTCAAAGCCATGTCTGAAGAAGTCAGTCAAAATCGTCATCTTCAAACGAGTTATCGAACCAAACTCATTGTCAATATATGATCTAATATTAGTGTTTGACGTGTATAAACGAGGTAAACTATCCACACAATTCAATACAGGGATTAATATCCTAGGGATCTACACATATTTACAGTATTGTAATATCATATAATCATCTGTAATATCTTAGAATAATGTGAAATATCTTAGAATAGTGTTAGGAATAGTGTGTGAGAGGTGGGATTCGAACCTGGGACCTCCAGGTACAAGTAAATAGTAACAATACACTAGACTATCAAGGACATAATTAACTATAGTATTAATATTTTAAGTATACAACTGGGTAGAAAAAGGAGAGGAAAATTTTCCTCAGTATTGTAATACTAGGTAAAATTACTGTAATACTAGGTAAACACAACTAATGGCACTTACTTGTAGATATTTATCGATGAATAGAAGGGAGTTGGGGACGTTATGGTCTCCCAGGTGTATAGTGCTTGAGCCGATCCAGTTAATATAATTAAGTTTAGTTTGTACTTTTTTTAGTATTTTCCTCATGATGTTGTATACGTTATGGCATTCCTGGATCCTGTTTAGGCCCTGTCCTGTGTTCTTGAGTTGATATCTGTTACTATCACTTAGTAAATCCAGCTCTGCACAGTACCATAAATTGTATAACTGTGTGCAAATCTCTTTCCACAGTAGTAAAGTCTGGTACACGTAATTATACTGCTTATCATGCGTGTGATTTAGCCTACTCCCGTCTCTGCCATACCTTATACTCAAATCATATTCGTCACCCGAATATCCTAAGATAGCACCGTCCACGGGGTAATCTGAGTATTCAGCGCTGTCTGGATCATTTGGATTTAAGGGATTGGGATTGACAGGATGATAATTTGTGGTGAGCAGGTGAATCATTTTATTAATTGGTAAGATATATATAACAATGTTCGTATTATAATCATTCAAAGAGTATAGACACTTTTCAATATCCTCGCCACTTAATTCCGGATCATCAGACGTACTGTCATCATCACTGTTGTGGGAACAAAGCTTGGAATAGAAGTTACGGTGCAGGAATGAGAAGTTTAACATCCTGCCAGCGGTGGAATGCACTGTCGAGTACTTATTCACCAAATATTTTATCGCGTCCTCCTTCTTACGGATCTCCATGTCTATCTCACCACGACTCTTATTCTCAGGTATTATACCTACACATTACAATTTTTAAAGTATATGTATATTGTAGTAGTTAAGCTATGGTCAAGGGATACTATCAGGGTCAAGTCAAGCAAATGTTTATAGTAAATATAACTAATTTTAGATATTTATTTGAGAGTTTTTAGAGTATTTAAGGGTTATAATTAGGGAATTTTATGTTTATTATATTAATTATAGGGGAGGTTCTAGGATTTGTTGGCTTAAAATTTAGCTTAATTTGGCCAAATTTCGAAAATTTTGGAAAATTTTATTTTTAACTAAATTCCACATATTTCAACAAATTTAACACTGTTAATCATCAGAAAATTATAATAAACCGTAAATAAACTGTCTACACAGTGCTATAGCACAGCTTGACTGGGCCTAGAAACCCCCTCCATAGTACCTTAACCACTAACTATAACCGTAGAATACCTAACTATACCCCTATACTATATACATAACTAATTAATGCTAGTGTTACATTGTATGGCGTGTTTGAGGTTTGGATCGTTGAGTAGTTTAAGTCCGTTTTTCTTGCGTTGTAGAAAAGTGTAAACAGTGTTAACGGGTACCACAGTGTTAAAATTAAGAATTTCTTTAATTTCAGGTTTTTGTGTGTCCATTAGAAAGTAAATTAACTTCCCGTAGGATGAGCGCATGCGGTCAGGGTTTAAAATCTTATACCTCCGCCCAATTTCAAAAATATTACAAAAAAACTCCCTGTTACTGTAGTAGTCTTGCTCGTTCAATAGCTTCTTCCCGGCGTCATAGTTGTACGCAATTGCTAACGCAGTCAGCACTGCGAATATCTCCTTGGTTTCCCTTAGGATAACACGGTTCTTGGAGGTGTTTGAAATCACATCGACTTTATCTGTGTATTCAGAGATTGTGAGAGTACTCTCCAGTAAACGCATCAGCTTCCGCTCAATGACACTGAGCCGCAGGGGGACAAGTTTAGCCACCGCGATGTAGTCGAAATCAGCCTCAGGGTCACAGGAATCAAGCTGCACGTCACCGTCAGCAGAGTCACTGGAAACGTCAACATCCATCAACTGTAACCCAGTAGCCTCATGCAACACCATCTCAGAGTCTATCACCTGTAAATAAGATTAATGGTTATTATACTCCAGTAGTGTTCCAACGGTAAAAAATGTTAAAAATGTAGTAAAATGTGTAAAAAAAGAAAATTTGGTAAATTATGGAAACAAGGTAAATTATGGAAAAAAGTTAAAAATTGGAAAATTTGTTAAATTATGTAAAATTTGGTAAATTATGGACTTACGTATTTATTATAAATTTCCGGGGCTGTTTCTTTGATGATGTTTGAAACATTACTACTTTTAGATAATTCCGTCAAGACTAAAATAACATGTTGGCTGGGTGTTGGTACCTTTGTTAAGGGAATCGTCGTCGAGATGACGTATTAAATAATTTAATTCTCTAATACCGACCGAATCCATCTGTAAATAAAATAAATTATTTATTCCATTTCCCCATACATTAGAGGAATTTACAGTAAATTATTAATATTATCATGAATTAACCTGGAATAGTAATTTTTATTAATGGAAGAGAATTGTGTGTGCGGAATTGAGTTTAATTCAGTCAAGAATTCCACACATTATAAAAATTGGTTCATTGATTCCACACAGAAACTCAATTCCATACAACTAAACACTTACCAACACGCCGCCAAACTCCTCAAACGTATCTTTATCTCATTTTACACTCTTTTTTTCACATTTTCCACTCATATTTTCACAATGTTTACTCATTGTTTACCCATGGAATCAGATTGTTTATTTAATTTTTGGTGAAAATTATTGAGATTGTGTTGATTATTTGATGTGTAGGAGGTGACGGTGTTAGGATTCCGAGTTTTGAGGAGGAGTTATGGCTCATTAAGTATTACTCACTTCAACTATCGCAATTCGTAAACGCCAATAATCTCAAACCTTCAGTTAAAGTACATATTCACACTAATTTAACATATTTACACGAATTTTACATATTTACAATAGTTTGGTGATAAAATATTGTTAGGAAACGTCATTGGTGTTGTTTAACAGGTTTTATTTGCGACGTTCACTGCTTCAATACGATCCCAGAATTATCATGTAACTATTTACTTATGGAGTAACAGTGCTAATGGTATAGGTTTACGTGTATAACATTGGCAACTAAGCTTGAGGACATGTGGCGTTCAGTGTACATTGACAAGCTTTTATACAAGATTAATAACCTCAACATCACAAGTACAATTTTCAACTCTGTCAGTACTAAATTAGTTTTAGAAGTGTTTGAGATGGAGGCGATAGTCTGCGACGTTTTGAACTTCAACCTCAACATCTTACACCTCAGCGATTCCATCCACATTCTCATACAACTTCTCATCAATGTAACTACTACTTAGCATAGTTATACTTATCATAGTTATACATGGTGTAGTTATACGTAGTTTACTGGCTATTTACTCAGTGTACACAGTTAATTTTCACTTTATTATAATTTTCTGATGCTTAACACTGTTAAATCTGTTGTTTTGTGTTGATATTTTGAAATTTTAAAATTTTTAAAAATTTTCGAAATTTGGCCATTTTGGTCGACCCAAAAGTGACATTTGGTTCCTGAAAAAATTTTTTTTCAAAAATTTTAACTAATAAATTAAACAATTTTAACACATTTACCACATCGTTTTAGTCATCAAAATACGTTTATTTATTTCTAAAAGTTGTTAATTAGTATAGAAAATTAGGGTTTTAGTAGGTACCTGGCTACTGTACTATACCACTTTTAACTATTATTATCCAGCTATTAGAGCGAGAATTTCCATTATTTACCCTAAAAATAGATAAATTTGGTTAAAATTGCGATTAAATTACCCTAAATTAAGTCCTATAAAACATCTTTTTAAGCTATTAAATCCTAGAACCTCCCCTCTAATTAAGATAATAAACATAAAATTCCTTAATTATAACCCTTAAATACTCTGAAAACTATTATCTAAATATTTACAGTTAATATTTGGTTTACTTAGTCCTGGATACACCCGTGAAATACCTTAACTATGACAAACTGAATAATAATTTCTTTAGTATATAAGGGAGAGTTTGGAGGTGGAAGGCATAAATGAATACATTGGCGTTATCTTATACATGTTTAAACAAGCTGAAATTACCTCACTCATCATGGTCGAATCACCCACGTATACACCACTATCTATACACCACACTATTTATACATTACAGAGTAATTTGTAGGTTAATGTTTTTGTATACGCCGGCGCAATTGGCATTATCTGTAATCTTACAACTTGTTAAATCCACCTCACTTTCCACCATTCTCTCCATTGAATCGTATTCTCCAGCCAGCTACAACATACTATACTTAGTACACACATAATATTTAGTTTTGTGACAACTCAATTACTAAATGGAGATGAAACTTATTTAATGAAACTGCTCTCACTCACTCAATCCATCAACGTATTCTTACACACGTAATAATATTTTAGGATGAATATAATGACTTTATAAAGTTCCGAGATGACTTGACAAACCAATCTAAAGCACGTAATAAATTATACTGTTGTATAGTTAATTTAGAGAATATTATGGATTTATACGTTAAAATTTATGAAACTTCCGTAACGGGGTGAGGTATAGCGGTGTGATCTAGGGCTGTCCAGTGCTGAGGTCTTGGACTGTAATCTACTACTGATGTCTACTGCTGAGATCTAGTTCTTAGACCTAGTGAGATCTACTGCTGTCTGGTGGTGAGTGTTCATGTTACTCCTACAGCGGTAGCAAAACTCTGCATTAACTGCTGTAGATTACTGGAAGAAATGTTGATAATTGTTTAGGATTAGTTGTTTATTGATGATACAGCGTTGAATGTCATGGTCACTGTGTAGTAACTGGTAAATATACCCACACAAGTTACTCACCTCATTTATGCCCGCAATGTCACACTCCACACTCACTCCCCTCCTAATCTGGTTCATCACGTAATATTCTCTCGTCACCGACGTCTCATATCTTCTATTATAATATTTCAACACCTCCAACACATTCAAATTATTCATAGGTGTTACACTTGTTACATTGTTACTAGTTATAGTGTTCCCAGTTACAGTGTTACTAGTTATAGTGTCCCCTGGTACTGTATCCCCAGTTACAGTGTTACTAGTAGGATTGTGTATTGTGTTGATAATGAGGTTGGAGAATTGGAGGACGAATTGATCGGTGGTGTAGATTCTAAAGTCATTGATAATCTTGACGATTTCGTTAATTGTTAGTTTGTCCAGGTAATACAGCAGTAGTTTGTTATTCACGCCATGTTTATCCCTTTTTACCGGGTTACTCGTGAGCTTTTTCCCACTATTGATGATCTGGAATATTTGATAAACATTATCAAAAGTAATTAGTGCGTTGTGTTTCACAATACATTCTATTACCGTTTGATAATGCTGAGAGCTGTAGTTCATAGAGTGCATAGACTCCAGCACAATTGTTAGCTCGTTTATATTACAATTTTCCAGCTCATTTGACAATTTGGTCATTAGTCTACTGTGTAACTTTGTTAGTAAATCTGTTTCAGAGCGTTTAAGGTGTAAGTCTTTCCGGGTGACGACCCTGGTAATTGAGGACAGGATACATATAATATCCCTCCTACCATATGGAATATCTATAGCGTTATTAATATGCTCAAGTATGGTCCCGAGTATTTGTGGGTTAATAAATAACTTCGAGACAGAGAGAAAAAAGAGCGAAATCGACTTTGGACTCGCCTCGGAAAACTTAAAATTCCTCACCAAAGGCCTTATCAATTCAGAATCATATCTCTATACAATTTTACCAATTATGTAATTAACAAATTAAGCTTATAATTAGCGAACTGTGTAAATGTGTAGGTGTGTAATTAGGTAACTAAGTGTGTAAATAGGGAACTAAGTGTGTAAATGTGTAGGTGTGTAAATAGGGAATTAAGTGTATAAATGTGTAATTGTGTAATTGTGTTGATACGAGTTTGATGAGAGAGAGTAGAATAGTGCAGGTGGATTGAGGATTAATATAATCAATACAGCTGAGGAGAGAGTATAAAATTTGATTCACTTCATTCCTCAAATTCCCCGGAACATCCGATGAACACAGAGAATTTTCATTAACTTTATTATTATGTGTTGAATTGTTAATTTGATGGATTTTGGGTGGGTAGAAGATTTTATGATTTCTGGCGAGGTATGCGATGCGATTTCTGAGTGCGTAAATTAACACATTTGGATGAAAATAGCAAGTACAATTCGTCTCAAAATTAGTAAACAAATTCACAGGCGAAGCATTTGGGATTCTAATCATAACATTACACAACTGAGTTAATTTATTATATTTTACAGAATAAATAATTTAATTAGCAAATTTGTGAAAATTAAATGTGTAAGGTTAATTTATAATAATTATTTTGTAACAACACCCAATCCGAGGATCAGAAGCACCACTGTGAATTCTAATCATTACTTCCAACTTTAACTAACCATTTTAAATTATTATCCTATCATTATTTGTAATTTCTAATTAATCGTTTTTAGTAACTTTAGTTTTATGTCGAATTTCCGAGACTAACCTGTCTATCACTTTTTTACCCTGTTTTTCTCATATTTTAAACATTTTTCAGTGTAATATATTCATTTCAATTGTTTTTATTTTAGCCAAATCCAGGCTCAAAATTTCTCAGTTCTTTAACCCGAAAATTTCAAGAATAACAATTTTATAATAAATCTCCTTGTTAAAAGTTGGAAAATAAGTAAAATATTATACTTTTAATGTATGATTGAGGTTGTTGGATATTTCTGTGATGAAGCGTAGTTATAAGACTGTCTTGCTTGGTGACGCTTCAGTAGGAAAATCAAGTTTCGCAGTAAGACTAACCAAGGGCGAATTCTCAGATAACACAAACTCCACAATCGGAGCCGCTTTCTTCACCTACACCGTACACAACGACTACTCAGACCCCCAGAAACGTCTAAATATCAATTCTGACGGGAAATTTACCGATAAATTATCTGATGGACCATCGCAATCTCAACAAAGTTCAATAATCTCACAGTCTGGACGAACTTCAATAATCTCCCAGTCTGACCGAAGCACTCACACAGACAGAACTATCACCCAGTCAGACAGAACCATCACCCAGTCAGACAGAACCATAACTCCTGATCTTAGAACAAATCAGGATCTTAGAAATACACAATCTGATCTTAGAACTCCGGTGGGATCAAGTTATGATGAGAATATAACGATTAAGTTTGACATTTGGGATACGGCGGGTCAGGAGCGTTTTAAGAGTATAGCTCCGATATACTACAGAGGTGCCGCCTGTGCCATTGTTATTCTTGATATCTCTTCACCACCTACGCTGCAACACGCGGCGTTTTGGGTTAATCAAATCCGTGTCGCCAATAACAATGAGACGATAATTGTGTTGGTTGGGAATAAAGTTGATTTACTCGGGAATACTCCAGAGACCCTACAAACTCTAGCGAATGCTAAGGCATACGCCAGGGAGCAGTCAATTTCATTTGTTGAAACCAGTGCCAAAACTGGCAAGAACATAAGTTACGTGTTCGAGTTGCTGGCACAGGAGATTTCAAAGGACCCGTTCCGCTGGGACAAAACTGCATCCAACAGCTCCAAATCCTCATCCAAACCCCTCAAAGATGATGCCAATAAAGATAAAATCAACAAGAATAAATGCTGCAGCCTTTTATAAATGTAATATAATCATTTACACATTAACTATTATACACATACACATTTGTATCATACCCTGTATACACAAAGTATAGATATTGTATATACATAAGTGTAGATGGTGTATGTAATTGGAAGTATACTATGTACAATATACGTACTAGACGAAAGAATGAGTAAAATAAATGTAATAAGTTTATGGGTTAAACTTCAAGTTGTGTATTGTTTTTTTTCTTTAATCTTCTTTGTTCGAGGGCTTCGAGTGGTGTTTTGATGAGTCCAGCGAGAGCCTTAAAGAGACTAACAATTAACGGAATCAACACCGGCAACAAAATCAAAAGCAATAAAATTCCAAGTGCAATCAACACGTAAAATAATACCTTACTCACATAAGACGAAACACATATCTTAACTACACAAGTATTAATACTATACTAGGGTATTTACATGGTAAGAGTATCTATGAAGTATCTGATTGGACTAAATAGTGTTTACAGTTGATGAGCATGCAGAAGATATTCCAGGACGCGCATTTGCATTGTGACTCTTCCTCTTTTTTAGTGTCATTTTTAGACCCGGGTTGGTTAATGACAATCGGGTTAATCACTTGAGGAGTCTAAAAATAATTATTATTTGGACATACCGAGGATAAATAATCATAAAATTATATGTAAGCATAGTTTGTGAGTTACGGTTAATTTATCCTTAGGACTAGGAGCAGCCACTATATCCTGGACCTTAACCGGATCCTTACCAAACGTCTCCTTCTTCACCTTCACCTTTATCTCCATCTTCATACCATCCAACATCTCCTTCTTTCCTATACAATTTTATTACGTTCAGGTGTAAGTAAATAGTCTAGTGAGAATACTAAATAGTCTAGTCAGAAAAGTGAATAGTCTAGTGAGAATACTAAATAGTCTAGTCAGAAAAGTGAATAGTGTAGTGAGAATAGTGAATAGTATGGTAGGGTAAGTTGATTACCGGAAAGGAGAATGATGTTGCAGTATCCTTTTTCACTAGCGAGTGATCCTGTGAGTTTGATTGGTATAGAGACGGTTTTATTTTTATTCCCGTCGATACTGAGTGTAGTTTCAGAAATCTGAGCAACTTCATTTTTAAGGTCAGGATCATCATAACAATTCGCTCTAACGGTAAATTCCGACTTCTTAACCCCTAAAATACTATTTTTGTGTGTAAATTTACCCATGTTTTTAACGTCCAATTCCATGTTACAGCCTTTCTCCGAAGATACCTCACACTCTCCGTCCATCCTAAAACACAATTATTACCTCTCAGTAATAATACTTAAAATGTACTAATAACTCTGTGGTATAGTGTAACTGTGTAAAAATTACTTTGCGGAGACGATGAACCCGGGGAAATCGGAGATGATTTCGGTGACTGTGGCGTCGAAGGTATCGATTTTAAGTCTGGTAACATCGTCCTTAGAGTGGATATAAGTGAGAGTGTGAATTCTGTTTGGATCATCCAGAGTTGTTTTATTTGCTTCCTTTACTGCTGGTAATGACAGATCTTTTTTAACCGCTGTAAACGTTGGCTCTACTCCGTACAATTTTGGTAATTTGGCCTATAACATAATTATTTACGTGTGTTTTACCTCATCTTTTTCCTGATCGAAGTAGTGTTTCAGCTGATTTTTGAGGCATGAGCCGGGGCTTGAGTTACAAATTTCCTCTTGGTTTGCCCACCTCTTCATTGATAAGCCGATTTTATCACACATCAACCCATCCGTATCCACCGCACTCATCTTCACAGTCCTCATATTCAACGTACAACGCCATATATCACACAACGATGGATTCATATCTACACACAATTTGTACTCCATATGTGTATAACTAATACTATAACTAATACTATAACTAAGTGTATAAAAAGTGTTTAAGTATGTGTAATTATGTGGGTGAGATACATTTGGGACATTCGGGTTTGGTTTTCCAGGTGCTGTCTTGACATTTGTCCTACAAAATATTAATAATATTGTGTGTTACCATGAGTGATGAGCCTTTGACGGTTTCATTGGTTCTTGGGAATGATGGTATGGCTACGTATTTATCAAATAACGGGGGCGCAGAGCCATCCTTCGTATTACTCGACAACAGCGTTATCTTCACATCCAAATCATCTGATACAAGATTAACACATATTTATCTATTGTGTAGTAGGGTAACTGAGTAACTGTGACTAATTCGAGATACTGATATGTTCTTCTTTGACGGTATCATCGATGATGATGCGTCTGAAATTGGGGTGTAATTCATCTTTTTTTCCCGTTATTTCTTTAGTGGAGCGTGATTTGATCTCCGGTGACTTGATCACCGGGTCCTTCTTCTCCCGCTTCTTAAAGTCATAATTATCAAATTTATCCTCATCCTCCAATGTCACTAATTATACAATTATTTTTATATATAATAGAGTAATTGTGCAAGACTGAATAATTCATAGTGAGTACCGTCTGGGATAATTCCAGTGGATGAATCGAATTTGTAAATGTTAACAGTAACACTTCTGCTTATGGCTGGTGGGTAACTGGTCTTGTAAAGCTTATACCAGGGCTCACTTATCTCCAAACAACTCATACTCAACGCTGTCCTACCTCCCATAGCCAGAAATCCTAAATCACAAAATTAACCAAATTATCACATTATAGTATTAAGTAAATAATATTAGAGTAAATAATATTAGAGTAAATAATATTAGAGTAAATAATATTATCGGGTAAATAGTAAACTGGGTAGTATGTTACCTCCGCATTTAAAATCAGCTCTTGGCGTTGGTTTATGTACGTTCAGTCCGCAGATACAGCAGACTCTGGGTAAGAAATCAATACCTGGTGGAACTTGAGTTTTTTTAGTGCATTTAGAATTTTGCACACTCTTACACGAGGTCTTCAACTCACCTGAAATCTCACTATACGTCCACCTCTCCGTATGATCCGTATAATACAACGGGACCATCTACAAATTATTATTTAACTATTTTGATATGTTACAGTTTGATAATTGAGAGTGTAGAGTAGAGAAGTGTTTGAGGTCTTTAACACCAAGTATAATCCCTTAGATAAATCATCTTTTCTTCTATATATGTAATGGTACTCCCTCTACAAAATTGTCATAACCAGGAACTCAGAGTTTAATGTCTATACTAATAGTATAACTAAACATAAGACATAACTAAGCAGTGTGTGGATAACTAAGTATTGTGTGGATGAGGATACGAGTCCATGTGAGACATCGACGTTGGTGTGCAATCTTTGTACACAAGTTTGATCATCGAAGAGTTTATCGCTATTTCTAACACATTGGGTTATGTTTCCGGTCACTGCTGAGTCAACAAAGAAGAAACCAGTGCTATCAGTGGTGTAAAAATTGAATAGTGATGTAAAGCCGAGAATGTGTAGGATTGAGAAGTATATAAGGGAAGTGAACACACTTCTAAAAGGGCCTAAAGAGCTCATTATCAAGGCTTTTACAAGGGTAAAAAGTACAGTTGCGGGGTAAAATACTACTTTCACACAAATCAACAAATTTATATTCTAATGTATTTAAATCAAATAAATTAGTTGTAAATTATAATAAATTTAATCTATAATCAAGATTTAAAGAAAAAACACGTACAAAAAGGGAGACGGAGTTAGATATAATCTCATAAATGCCAAAAATATTATTTTCCTGATTTTATATAGTAAAAATATGATTAAAATTATTAATAAACTGATTTATTATATATATAAATTGTTATTTTTAAAAAATATTCAAAGAATCCAAAATTCGACACATTATAACAAATAAATTAAATATAATTCAAAAAATTAAATATTAAAATAAAATTAAACATAAATTTAAATTAAATAATTTATAATATTTTTTAAAAATTATAAAAGTCATTTTCTGTCACAAATTACTCAAATTGGGACCACGACATCAATAAATAAAAATAATTTATTTTATAATTGTATTTTATATTTAATATAATATTTTTATTTTTAATTTTGTGTATTATAAAATGAATAATTTATTCATCTTGTACTAAAATTTGTTCTAGAACATTCTGAAACTAGAATGCTAAAAATTACTAATTCCATAGACAAATTATAATGATTAAGAGGGAGCTGGATGAGGAGATAAAGGTCCAGTTAGATAACACAAACATAAACGAACAGCGTTCAAACTACGTCACAGCGTTAATTCACTACGATAATTATAAATTTGATAATAACTTAAACGAATCTTTCCTCTCACAAAATTACTTCAACTTCTACCACTCCGTTTTTCACAACATCTTCAGACTTCCCAAGTCACATAATTATCCAGCAGATGATTCAAACGATGCTCAGAATATCTCCACAGTTACTGATGGTACTGTGGAATACGTAACTGAGGAGGACTTAAGTGAGAATACTAAAAATTGTGATGTTTGTTATACCAAATTGAATAATTCTATTCAATCTGTCTCCACATGTAAATACTGTAACATCAAATCTCACACCCACTGCCTTCTCAATTTCACCAATATCATCACCCATCTCACTCCTCTCACTACTACACACAGTACACTGCCACATAGTAATACATTAGGAGATACTACACTACCACACACTAATACTGTAGGAGATAATACATTGGGAGATAATACTGTAGGAGATAATGGTGTGGTACAGAGTGACAGTGTGCTGGAGGATGCTGCGGATCACCCAGTGGACTATGAATACATATGTAAAATATGTTATAATAGAAAGAATAAGAAGAAGAGCACTGTTAAAAGGGTGAGGTGTGTGATTTGTAATAATTACAACGGGATAATAAATTCCGGAGAAGTGTTTTATCATCCGTTTTGTGCTCTTTACTGTTATGAGCAGGTGAATAAGTTTTTTACCACCAGTTTAATGTTCAACAGTTCCACAGAACTTAACACCTCGAGTGTAAACGAGTTTAACAAGTTTCTGCTGTCAAATAATGAAAATAATGAGAAATTGGGTCTGGAGTGTGTGGTGTGCGAAGAGTCGGACGGGATCCTGACACGCTGTAGTAACGAAAACTGCACACAATTCCTACATCCAAGATGCATTCTCAATACCAAACTCAAGAAAAAAAGGCATACCATAGTTTATAAATATATTACCCTCAGTGATAGTACCCAGGGTACATTGGGTACTGGGGGTAAATCCAGTTCTATAGTACTGTTTAAGGGAATATTCTGTAGTAATCATAATAGTAAAGATAACATTAATAGTGTGATTGACAAATTTATTCATACGCGGCCGTATGAATTTACACATTTCGTGCCACACACTCCTGAACCCAACTCCATACCACTCAATCTACAACATCAATACACTAGTGATCTCGTTACAGGGGATAGATTTCCGGATAAAAGAAAGTTAATTGAACCCCTGGCGAGTAACTCTGTAAAGAAAATTAGACACACAGAGGATACTTCTGGTGATCCCACAGGTGACCAAGTACCTCTAAACGCGCCTACAGAACCAAATGATGAGCTCAAAATTGAGACTACAAACACTAACACAAGCTTAAATACTAACATTACATCAAATAATACTACAACAGTCACCACAGTTAATGCTCCTATACCAAATATTGTACCAAATGGTACTATAGTAAATAATGTACCAAATACTATAGTAAATAATGTGGTAAATGGTGCTAAGGGAGAAGGGGTGGGTGCAGAAGTTGTGGATGAGCTTGATATGAAGGTGCAAAAGGTGTTATGGAACAAGTTGGACATATTTAGTGGGAATAATCCTCGACTTGAGGGTGACTTGATAAGTCAGATGATAAACCCTCAGAAGCGGGAATCGTTACTCCCGCTGAACTCTGTGCTGTTTGATAACATTTTTAACGTTGAGGAGTTAAATTACTGTTTCCAGCAGCAATTGTTACACAACTGTTCGAACGTCATTAGTTTACTAAAGTTCATCACTGTAAACGCTAGGAACAGGGATAAATGTATCCTGCCCGTAGAAGAGCAGGAAGATAAATTTGTCTACATATTATTTGAAAATAATATTAATAATCACGTGCTGATATATCAAATTGTACCTCCGGAGGAGGATACCAGTGCCAATTTATTGCTAAACCCGATGAATCAGTTGACTGATTTATGCTACGTGGATCGATTTAACGATGTCTACAACGTCCACGACGATATTAAATATATTATTAATAACTCAGAGTTCAGCTCACTGAACTCTGAACTCTGTAACACCGAGCTAGGCCTAAGATTAGTCAAGAGCATAAGTATAAACCAATTTGAAAGCGAACTCCTAAAACGCTCAATACTACAACTCACACACTATAACGTCTCACTATTACTCGTTAATTCGGGCAACTGTGTTGGAGTAAACTCCGGCAGTGGTAACGGTATGGGCACCATGAGACTCAACGATGTGATTGGATTAAACACAATAAACTGGAATAAAATTATCAACTTCAACATTACCAACGGTGAAACGCCTCTTAAATACAGCGAGTACAACGTCGTGAGCGGGAACAGCACTGCCGATCAGGTTCCGAGGGTGGATGAAAAGGTGCTTGTAAATGAGTTTAAACTGATAAATACTGAGATCCATCAGTTGAACAACGAGTTACTAATGTTGAAGCGTAATTTGTCAAATAATATTTTAAATGATATCACACTGAATATGAACCAGAACTCCCTCCTCTCACTTCAAAACACAATCAACAAATATAACAAAAATGAATACAACTATTATCTTCTATACAGTCTCAAGAAGTTGTTCTCAGACAATAATACCACAGTTGGTAAGTTACAAGTTAGAAAGGATGTCAAAGGTTTAATCCCGAAATCTAACAGTGCACAGCCACACACGGGATTACCCACTGGTGTACAAAATATCTACGAGTTAGAGGACGTGGACTTGATAAAGCGCTGTCAAATATGTTTTAATGTGGAGGAAAGTAACATTAACACCCTGTTCAAGTGTGTCAGATGTTTAGTGTATGTGCATAAGTACTGTTACAACGTGTACCGCAAGAGTAACACTGAATATCTCTGTAACCGCTGTGAGCACGAGAAGAAACAGAACCAAATCACGTTTAAGAAGTTTTCAATTCTCTGCAATTTATGCAAACGCGGCTCGGGCGTTTTCATCAAAATCACCGATTTCTGGTTCCATAATCTCTGCCTCATTCTACACTACTATACCGTACAATCCCGTAACGGTGCAAGGTACAAGAACAATTGTACCAACAATTTTACCACTGTAAATTCTACTACAAATACTATTGTTAATAGTGGTGTAAAGAGTAGTGTAAATAGTACGGATGGACCGGAGTGTATAGTGTGTAGATTGAAGATTGGGTTGATGTTGAGTTGTGGATGTGGTATAAAATTCCATGCGTATTGTGGTTATTTCCAGGGATTTAGCTTTACTCCAGGGGATAATTCGCTCACTGTCTGCTGTAACAAGTGTACTTGTAACCTGGACAATTTACTTGCCAGACCGTGTAATTACTTGAGCAGGGATGTGATAAGTGATAAGAAGCGGCCTAGTAGAATCGATCCTTCGGCTATTAAGCCCGTTCCAACGTTACCAGAATGTGCAATATGTCATTCTGGTACCTGTGGCACATTTACTAAATCCGCCAAATGCCCGGGATGTGAGATCAACTGCGTTAACTGTGGCATAATTTTACATAGGCACTGTTATCCCTTTAGGCTGGGGAATACGTTCAAGTGTGTTAAGTGTGTCTCTGGGAGCACGAATCTGCGCTGTTTCCTGTGTCATCACAGTGACGACATTCTCATCAAACACACAAATCACACCTCGTACTATCACATCGTCTGCTATACGCTTTACAATAACAAGTTTAACACTTGTCAACGCAGGATGGAATTGCGGGATAAAGTTGGTAATTTGGTAACTAGTGAGACCAGAGGGCACTGTTGTTTATGTTTGGAACGAGAAGGACTAACGATTAAATGTTTTAGGAAAGGCTGTTTGAACAGATTTCACCCCAATTGCGCCTTGAAGAATAAGCTGGTGTTAGACTTCTATACCCCTACAGATTACATAGCGCTGTGCCAGGAACATAGTTTGCTACACAACGCAGTGGGCCCAAATCTGAAACTCCTGATAAAAATGAGACTACAAATACTCATGCTCAGGGATCTGTTCAAGGACATGTACCACCAAAACGCCGTGCTCTGCTCAATCATCAGGAAAAGAAAAGAAATACACAACTTCAAATTTCCACTCATTTAACACATTCTACAGAGTTTTACATAATATACAGAGTTATACAATGTGCAGAGTTTTACACAATATACAGAGTTTTGCTAGGTAAATGTTATACACGTGTTAGATGTGTGGAAAAGTGGATGTAATTAGTATGAATATAATATTTTTATGTATAATATCTGGTATTTACTGTGTTAAATATAATTTTATTAGTCATTTTTTTCACAATTTAACCTTTACAAACAGAAAATTTTGTACCATAAAAGATTCCATCAAACCTCAAGATTCCACAAATTTACCCATAAATTCTTTAAATTCACCCCTAAATTCGCTCAGTTTATCACCAAATCCCCTCAATTTACCTCAAAATCCCCTCTGTAAACTAAGTAATAATAATGTGAACAATGGGTTGGTGAGGATAATAACACCGCCACCGAATGTAACTGGTGATTTGCACGTTGGCAATTTACTGAATCTTGTATGTTCCGATGTGTATAAAAATTACTTAAAATTAAAGGGATTTAAAGTTAGTATTAACTTTTCCAACGATCACGCGGGCCAGTCTTTTCAAAAAATCTTTGAGTCTCAGGGGAATAGAATTAACTCTGGAAATTCGGCAAATTCACACGATTCGGCAAATTCTGGAAACTCTTTAAACTCGGGAAACTCACAAGAAAAGCTGGAATTGGCTAATTTGATGTGTAAAGAAATAAGAAACAGGCATGTAAATGACATTAGGAGACTTGGAATTGACTGGGAAATCGGACATTTTACACTTGATAAAGATGTGGAATCACTGGCCAACAAAGTATTAAATCATTTCCAGTCACTTGGCCTACTTAAGGAGAAACTCTGGCCAACTCCTTCCATACACACAAATGATAAGTTTACACCAGTTTCCTCAGCTGACATATATTATACACAGGAAAATGTTAGTTTATACTCTATGAATTTGGAAATTGAAGCTGTAAATGGTGACCTGATTGATCTGAAAGTGTGTACACAGATTCCAGAATTTTACCTCGCTACAACATCAGTAGCTGTTCCAAATGACATATTCACACGTTTAAAGGGGAAATTTGTAGATTTACCAAAGATTAATAGGAAAGTTCCCATCATAAGCATGAATAATGTTAATACCAGCTTGTCCCAAAGTGTCAAGGAAATGAATCTGGGCATATTATTAGCCAATGGTTACAATGATTATCACGATCCAGATCTAGAAATTATTAACCTGGGCACTAGTTCCGAGTGTCCAAATTTGGCTAATATGAAACGGAATCTTCAGGACATACTGAAACCCATGACGAATGTTACGGTGGATATGCCCAAATACACCCACGACCGAAATGCTAAAGTGTGTATAGTACCACAGTTACAATATGTGCTGGAAACTAAAACTTTATCTATCAAGGCGTTAGAAGTATTGGATATGATAAAAGTGTACCCAGAGAGTAGAAAATCTATGATCCACAATAGGTTAAAAAATATTAAAGATTGGTGCATTACCAGGAATGCCTGGTGGGGAATTACGCCAAACCTCACTAATACTGATAACACGGTTGAGACCAGAGTTTTAGATACATGGTTTACATCATCGTTATGGCCCATGATTACACATACAAATACCCCTGTGACCCGCAGTATTTTATTTACGTGTTATGATATTTTGGAGAATTGGATCGTTAAAATGTTACTAATTTGTTCTAACATTGATGAAAATAAGTTATTCAGTGAAGTATATTTGCACGGAATGGTGCCCGATCCGTTCGGGAAGAAAATGTCCAAATCACACCAAAACACTTTAATCCTACAAGATTTAATACAATCAGAACAAACAAACTCTTTCGATCTTCATTTATTCACATCTACTAACACTGATGACATTCGTAACACTGATGAAATGATCCGATCGAACATGGTGAGGTTAAGATTATGTTCAATTTGTAGTTTTTCGGACTTTACACAGCCGTTAAATAATACTTTTAATTATCAAAATATTCTCTTCAAATATTACCAAATCTTCAAGTTCCAACAGAAAAACACACGTGACAGTGTTAACAGTAGTCATAGTGTTACTGAAAGTAACTCAGATCCAGTGGTGGAAAAGCTAATTCGTAGTAGATTAGCTAAATTATGTGTTAAATTGGAGGAGAATTTGTCGAAATTTGACTTTTCAAACTGTGTAACAAATTTAAACGAATACGTTAAAATCTTCTCAGACTTCCTCATACCACTAATAAGACTCAGTTTCCAAATGAATTCTCAGAATATTCAACATTTTAATCAATATTTCACAGAATTAACCGCAATAATGTATCCATTTACGCCAACTTTTGTACAATCCTTCAAACTAAACACTTTTGTCAATCAGTGGCCTAAACACACTGTGGACACTGAATCCGATCAATTATTTGACGAGCTTGTAAATGTCATTACTAGCCTGAGAAAACGAGTAAAAGACGGTGAAAATCACATTAGTATACGTATAAACCCTAAATTACACAGCGAATTCACTGGAAAATACATTAACAGCCTAATCCAACTAACATACAATAAACAACCAAACGTCATATACACTGTATAACTATAATATTGTAAATGATTGTATATATTAGTTGAACCAAATGGTTTTAAAGGGGAGTGTTGTATTTTGGTGAATGTGCCGTTGGTTTCCGTTGGAGGGGTATGTGTTCCAATTTGGGTGCAGCCTCTGTACGTTTCCCACGAGCATCTCCTCCAAAATCTTGAAGAATAAATTATTAAACTTTTCATCCCACTCGATCAGGATTGGATGCCCGCCCGAATCCGAAATCGTCCACGTATTATTACTCACCGTACTCTTTCTTATTCTTCTTATCGTACTCTTTGTTCTTATCTTATCCATGTCAACATCTCTCATACTGTTGTCACCTCTGTTATCACCCGTGTTATCAGTATATCTGTTAGTGTTATCACCAGTGTTATCAGTATCTCTGTGATCAGTATCGGTTTGTGAGGGATAGTGGAAGAAAGTTGACGAGGGTAGTTCGGAAGTGTCCAAATCTGCGTGAGTCGAGTCATCTTCAGTGTCATTTGGTGCTACAGGCTGTACAGTGGGTTCAGTGTGTTCGCCGGTGATGATGGGATTAATGGTGTTTTCCATCAAGTCTATTATATTACCCAACCTGTTCCTACTTATTATACTCGTATTATCACTCATCTTATACGCCTATAATATTTTTCACAGTTGTTTGGTAGTGGTTTATGGCTGGGGAAGGGTGTTTTTGAGCCCGTGTAGGGCGTGTCTGGGTTTAGTACTAAATACCTAAAATACTCCATAACTACCCTAACTACTACACATAACTACTACACACAACTACACATAACTACTAGAATAACTACCCTGACTACTACAGATAACTAGGTTAAAATACTTGTTCGATGGCTTTGGTGATGATGATTTCGAGTTCAGAGGGAACGTCGATGTCATGTCTGACGATGATGGTGGCGATTTGGAAGAGGTTTAAATTCATTGAGGCGGCGATTTGTAGGAACTTTGTCGTCACCTTGATGGTCCTGAGGCACTCCTCGCGAATGTGTAAATACTTCCGCAGCAGCTCAATGTCTTTGTCCACGTTGAAGGAGAAGATCAGCTCAAGTTCCTGGGCACTGAAGGGCACCTTACACTGCGGCCAGTGATACCACACCCAGTCCAAGTCACAAATGTCAATTATGTCAGGCAATATCAATCCGTGATCAATCGGCACCAATTTATATTTCTCATCTTTCTTATTCTCTATGTTACCAGTTCTAGCAGGCGTTTCAGACGCCATACGCGTACCCTCCACAGCATGTGTAATTTGCTCACCATATGTATTACCATATGTATTACCGTATGCGTTAGGGTATGGTGAGTTAGGGTATGTGTTAGGGTATGGTGAGTTAGGGTATGTGTTAGGGTATGGATTTTCGGTGCTGGTGCTGTTGGTGGTTTGTGAGCTGGTGACTAGGATATTGCAGTCGTTGCGATCGAGGTTGAGGAGTCTGATGTCTAGGATTGCGATTTTGTGCACGTCTTCCACGCTGAAGAAGTTGTAATTGTAATTTCCACTCGTGCCCCTTGATACCACAAACTCTTGCAAACTCCCAATCTTCCACTTTAATGCATTTACGGAGCCAGTACCGCCAAAACTCCCCAACCTCCCTAAAAACACAGATTTTATCCTTTAACACAATTTACACAACTACAGTAATACATAACTATAGTACAAGATAACTATAGTAATACTCAACTATAGTACAAGATAACTATAGTAAAATTAGGGGAAAAATAGGATAGATTGTACCTATGGAATTATCGGTGATGGCGTTGGAGTTGAAGGAGAGGTAGTTATTGGTGAGGTTATTGGTGTTTGAGTTATTGAGTGACTGGTGTGCGATTTCCACCATGATCGTCGTTGGGACATTGGCAAAATTTTTATAGGTTGCGTCTAAGAGATAGGCTGCCACTTCTCTGGTGGCGCCTTCGCCGGAGAGTACGCCTGGCCTGAAGCCCTGCTGGTTCATAGTCCCAGTGTAACCCCGAGGGTTATACGGCGTAAACGCCTCCTCGTCACAAGGCTTAAATATACCCACACACTTCCCACTCAAATTACTAATCTCATATGTACCTCCTATCAAATCGATTTAATATTACGTAAATTATTAGTAACTAGTATAGAGTTTAGTGTAAAGAGTTATTTAACACTGAATGCGTAATAGTGTGTAAAGAGGAGTAAACTCCATGAGATGTACCGGTGCCATCGAGGGTGAGTTTGGGTTTAATGTTGTTTTTCATTGAAATTGCAACTTCGTTAAACAACTCCTGCATTCTCATATTCATCTTCATTCCTACACATTTTTATACTGTATACTATATAATTATATATATACTAATTAACTATAGTATAACTATAAATAGGGGTAAGAATTACCGAGGGGTCGTATTCCGGATCCTTGGGGTGATTGTTTGAGGCACCAGTAGAGTTTATCGTCGCGTTTGGAGTTATTAATGTAACAGTCCATGGTACGATAATTTGGTAATTCCTGGCCCTTGTAAAGGATACGCAAGTCCTTCACCCTTGTACTCATCGGCAACGATAACTTCTTTATCAATAATCGCTTTATCATCTAAAATACACAATTTAGCCATGAAAGTATATAATTGAGTAAATACTATAATTAGTAAAATAGTATAATTAGTAAAATAGTATAATTAGTAAAATAGTATAATTAGTAAAATAGTATAATTAGTAAAATAGTATAACTAGTAAAATAGTATAACTAGTAAAATAGTATAACTAGTAAAATAGTATAACTAGTAAAATAGTATAACTAGTAAAATAGAATGAGTGGTGTAAAAATACTTGAATATCGTAGAATGGAAAGATGCGTAGCGCTCCATGTCTGGTGCCTTCGAGTTCATGGAGAACGAAGCGTACAGACTGATCATCGACGCTGGCGACCAGGGCGTTGTGAGTGCTGTAGTAGTTTTGCTGGGAGATTCGAATACACCCAGACGACATTTTACAAATTTTACTATTACTTTGAAATGAAAACTAACATTTTAAAATCAAAATTCAGCCAATAAATATTTTACAAAAACGTTAAAAATTTTAAATTTCGTTAAAATTATCTTAAATAATCTTGAAATATCCTGAAATAATCTTGAAATATCCTGAAATAATCTTGAAATCGTTAAAATTATGTTCAAATATGTTTAAAAAGTGATGAATTACGTTAAAATTATGATAAATTATGTTTAAAAGGGTTTAAAAGGGTCAAAAAGGGGTTATATTACACATGATTTGAAAAATGTTGAAATCACAGGAAAATATGGAAATAACTATAAAAATTCAGTGAAAAATCCAAATTAAAAGTACTAAATTGAAAATTTGTGTTAAAAATTGAGAAAATTGCAAAAAGCTGGAAAATGGCGTTAAAAATATAAAATCTCTGGATGAAGCTTAAATTAATCTACACAAAAATTAAATATATAAAGATTTGGATCACAGTGATGTGGCATGAGCTGTGGCACTATACGGCCAAATACAAGAAAATCCCCAAAATATCCCCCAATCCAACATAAACAAATAACTCTAAAAAAGTATAAAATAATTGTGTAGAATAAAATAGTAATAAATTAGAAGTATTGGTGGAAAAGAGAATTAGGTGCGGTATAGTACAAGTCGGTGTTAAACCTCATCGTAGATCAGGGTGGAGTGAGCTCCTGGGTATTTGGATTCCCTGAACTTATCTGATATCATGAGGAAGCCCCAAATTACAGACCAAATCCAGCCTAGAAAAGGGATGATAAACTGCATGATTCCGATGATGATATCCTCAGTGCAGCCGTTAGTGATACCGCTAATTGCGGTACCAAATCCAAATAAAAGAAAATTTAATACTCCTAAAGTGTATACCTTTGCTGGAGAACCTGTAGTAGGTACATTTCCCCTCCTTATACGGTTAAACAACGTTTTAAATGAAAATGCCATTTTGACTATACTTTTAAAAATTTCTAATTACCTTCCAAATTATTATTTAAAATATTTAAAAATTCATTCTTAAATTATAAAAATATATTAATTATATTACTCAGTAGGGTCGGGCATTGACATTCAATTTTTACATTTTACTATCGAGAATATTAATTAATTTGATTTAATTTTCTATTATTTAATAGAAGATCAATTAAATTGCTGGATTCCACAGGAATTTCTAGAATTTATCATTTATAAAATTTTTTCCAAAAAACAACCATTCCACCCAGAATTTACCCTTACTCCTGAATAATCGTAAATATTCTTAAATAATGACTAAATAATACATTAAATATGTGTATAGAAATGTAGAGTGTAAAAAATTAGTAGAATGGTCTTTGAGGCGTGACGTATGTGTGATAGTTGTACTGATAATCGTCATTCATCATTGATTTTAGCGGTGAATTCGGGTTAAAATTCACTCCCGCATCCATTCTCATATCTCTGTTATACCCCTGGAAATGATCGTAGTAGTCATTGTGAAAGTAGTTGTTTAGGCTCTTTTCAAAGGGGAATGACGAGACAAATTCGTCATTGTAGTTCTCATTTACCCTTGTGGTATCTGCAATTGGTGTTTCCACAGTTGTATACTCATTTCTATACTCGTTCCCAGGCTGAAACGCCTTCCTAAATTCATCCACACTTCTCTCCACACTATTATACATCTCATACCCATAGTCCGGTTTATCATACACTCTATAGTCAGTTCTCTGGTCATACCCCCTATACTCGTTAGTCCTCTGGTCATAGGGTCTATATTCATTATTTCTGTGATATGGTAGATTATCTGTGTAATTGACGGAATTGAGATAATTTGGCGTGTTGAACATATTATTAACTTTATCCACAGATAGATTTTCCATAGTGTTAGGATTAACGTCCATTGTATCCACTGGGATAGCCGCTGGAATATCCAAATTTACATTATCAACACGATTAAGATACTCGGGAGTCTCAGATTGTGATTGAATGGTTGTTAAATTAGTGTTGAAAAGGTTAGTTGGCCTGGTGTAGCTGGTAAAATTTGAGCCTCTGGGATCACTCACACCATTAGTATCATAAGGTCTATAGTCATTTAATATATTCCTAAACACTGATGTGGGCGTTTTATAGCCGCCCATACCATCCAAATACTCACGATAACACGTGCTATCTCTATACTGCGGATATGAATCTCTATAATGTGTATTAGAGTCACGGTACTGTGTAAAATTAAGTTGATTTTGGGGGTAATTATTATTTAAAATATTGTGTGCTAATTTCTGTAGATCGTACTCAGATAACGCATGGCTTTCATCATAGATTTGGTGTAACAGAGGGTAGAGATTTGTGACTTTAGAATCCACGCCAGGTGGTAACGAGTAAATATCATTCCGAAAACAGTTTGTACTTCCCAAAACACATCTCGCCTCGTCCCTCACGCCGTCATATTGTAAATTATTACAGTAATAGTTGTGATTGTATGAGTTTGTGTTGTAATTTGGGACTGCTATGAGCTTACTAAGTTCATCATTAAGCCTACAACGCTCCCAAATTAATCCAGCAGACATTAGAAAAATGGTAATATTATTAATACAATTATTGAGTTAGTTGTAGACACACGGAAATGTACAGAAGTGAAATTAATTGGAAAAAATTTTTATGTGTTAGACAATGAAAATTTTTAATAAAAAATATAATACAATTATTAAATATTAATTTTAATTAATAATTATTGGAATAGATACGACACCATAAATTCTCATACACATTTGATTATTATATTATTTATTTCATAAATATATTAATTTTAGGTTAGTCTGATTATTAAAAATGAATTATAGCGTTAACATAAAGAAGAATCTTATCACTTAGGAGTATCATCAGATAGTAAAAATTTTCGCATATTTTTACGATTTTGAGAATATTAAAATGCTAAATTTAATAATTTTAATTTCATAAAATTATTTAAAAAATTATAAACCAAATGTGTTGAAAATATTTATCTGTAATTTTATAATATTATTTTGTTGTATTCGAATCCAAATTATTCGCATTTTAACAGGCTAAATAACTCATATCATCTCAAATATTACTATGAATCTCAACTTTGAGTTTGTAGATTTGGTTATAATTTGAAAGTTTGAGTGGGGAATTGATTCAACTGATTAATGATAAATAATTCCATTTACATTATTTTGTTTATTAAATTTGTTAATATTATTGTGTATAAATTATTTTAAGTTGATTTGAACACATTTTACGTATGTTTATGTAAGTTTATTCAGTTGAACCAAGCTCATTGGTTTCCTGAATACCATGCTATAAATAGCAATGTTATCTCTATTTATGATAAATAAACACGGGTGTTTAATTTATTATAAAGTACCTTTTTACACATATTTCCACCATCTAACTCAATTATTAATTAATAAATTGATTTAATGTTGGTTTAGTGTTTGAGTGGTAACGATACTTTGAATTCTAATGATATAATTCGATTAGCAAGTACTTTACACGGCTTGTCAACCATCTCCATCAAATTGTGCTCCAACAACCACAACAACTCAATCATTCCCTCTCCTAAAGGTTCTTCACCCTAATTCCCCCTTTTATTATACTTTTACACTTATTATATTATTTTACTTATTATTGTAATAATTGTTATGTTATAATTGTTATAGGAATAACAAATATTGATTCGGATTATTTTCGTCTACAGTGCCTGGAAACCTTAACAGGTACTGATCTCAGTAATAATTATACTATTAACAAAATTCTATAATTAATAATTCGTAGGGCTGTGTATATTTATGATATGTGATTTGAATGGACCTTCGAAAGGTCATTTGAATGTGATGTTGAGTTATATTTACGAGTTGTATTCGGATTATGTTCAAAAGTGTCCCTTCCACAAAGTTGACATGCCCATACGCTCCAAACTTTTCGACGAACAAATCAACTCATACTTCAAGGATTTCATCTAACACACACTTAGCAATTTTTATACCGTAAAACCGCTTAATAGTTGATAGTGTAAAAATGTGGAAGAAGCTTGGATATATATTTTGTTTGAGTAGTGGGTTTAATTTTGTGTTATTTCAGGCGTTGTTTGTGCATTTGAAGTTTGGGAAACTTAACGTAGAGTTAGAGCCTGAGCGTGTTCCAACGGCCTCTAAGGCCTGCATGGCCGTGGGAATCATACATCTCCTCGTAGTAATACTAACAATACTATACATAAAAGGAGTTGTCAAGTTTAACCCTGTGCATTATTTTATGAGAGTGTTGAACATGGCTGGTAGACATGGACCAGCCACAGGTCAGAACCGATACCGAAGATTCAATGAAGCGCATTTCGAATCAGATTTCCCAGCCTCTCCAAACCTTTCCGATACCACAACTCCGCTACTGCATACCAGTACCGTTTTTGATACCTCCAATAGCGGTGTATTTGGTAATGGTACAGTGTTGGAGAATGGTACTGCAGGTGGTTCAGTGTCTAGAAGAGTGGATTCTCAGGCTAAAATACCAATACCGCCGTACGTATCAGTGTCAAGAACTCAGTCCTCCTCAACAGTACTGAACCACCCAGAGTCGACACCTGCAAATTCTATGTCTGTTAATCGTACTACAGACACGGAAAGTATTCAGAAGAAGCCTTCTATAGAATTAATAGATTTAAATTAATCTCCTCAAATTTTACATCTACGCTATTTGTGTGGACATTCCATTTTCCAATTTATTTACATTATTTAGTTTATTTACATTAATTTTAATTTACTGTGTTATATAATGTTAAATACGTTGGCAAAGAGTAGGAGAAGGTATTTGGGCCCTTTATGTGTTGGAATCCTTGCATTTCCATTTCTCTACGAATACTCCAAAGTAGAATCGAATTCACATAATTTATATTATTAATTAATAATGTTAATTAATTGTGGATTAGGAATTATATTGGACGTTGAGGCTGAAGAAGCTGAATATGGACGAAATCATCTCTGACCGATTCACCTGGCTACACCATTCCATGATTGTAACCATCTATTGAATTATTTACCAAATATATACTCAAATAATAATTATTAGAAGGATGAAATTGATAGAACTTTGCTGAAACAAGCGCCGACAAAATTAAAAGATAATTAATCCATGAATAACATGTAATACATACAAATACTATTCTAAGTATACTATAATAACATTTCTATAGCGTAGATTATTCTGTTGTATATACTGAAGAATATAAGAAGAGTGTGTACATACCAAGTGAAGACACTTTCTTCTTTGTTGACACTTTACACAAGGATTTTCACAATATTTCAACACTCAATCCAGTTTTAATACTAGAATTAGGGTAACTTTCGTATTAAAACATTCTGTTTTCAGTTGTGGAAGTGGTTATATTTCAACTTATATCCTAAACCTATTTCTAACAGATGTAAATAAGCCAGGGCATATTATTCCCATGTGTATATCAACTGATATAAATCCTCTGGCTTGTTTGAGTACATCTCAAATGATTATGTCAAATAAAGTAAATAATTACTCGGAGTGTATTTGTATGGACCTCTTCAACAACCTCACAAACTTCAAATTTGACATTATCCTCTTCAATCCAGTAACAAATAAGCTTATACTATACATAGTTAGTTAATTAACCCATTTGTAGCCTTATGTTGTTGGAGATTTGGAGGGTAGCATTGACATGATTGACAGGGCCTGGAATGGCGGAATTAACGGCTCAGAAACCATTGTCAAGTTTATTAACTCCGTATCGGTATGTAGTATAACATAATATTATATACTTCGTAATAATATTGTTTAGGGGTATATATCTGCTGGAGGATATGTGTATTTGGTAAGAAAAAAAGTAAATTATTTGATCAGTTGTTGGAAAAGAGAAATAAAATAAATGAAATTCTAAAATTAATCGAGGAAAAAAATTTCAACTGTAGAGTAACTTTGGAATCACAAATAATTCTTCAGATTCTAGAGACAAGGAAGGTTCTTGGCGAGGAACTATCAATTATTAAGTTTTCTAAATCACCAATTTAATCCTCAAAATTGGTAAAAATTTTAACATCAAAATTTAATATTATACAGTAGAATCTTATTTACTGTGTTATGTAACTGTGGTGATGAGATTTTTAAATTTTATATTTTATGTTGTTTTAATTTATTTAAATGGGATTTTCTCAGCCAAAGACTAAGATAAGGTTATGTGAGCAGTTGAAGCTCCACGCTCCTCATATCTTCTCTAAGCCCAGATCTCCGCCTGCTGAGCCACCGCCAACTCAACAAAGTAAACCTGTCAAGCCTTTACAACCAGCTTTCCCTACTACAGCGCCTTTCCCACCTCAACCACCCGTAGTTCCACCTCAACGTGAGCTAGTTTTTCCACCTCCAAAACCGGAACCGCCAAAAACCGCAACTCCCGAAACAATCTTCAGCAAAACCGTATGTAAACACTATTTATATTATTTTATATCTAATATTATCATTTATTAACATAATTTATAATATTATTGAATAACTGATTGTGTAGAACCTGGTATGGCAGGGTAATTTGGCGCGTAATGGTAAGAAGTTGACTGAGACTTTGGCGATAAAGATAAGCGGTCAATGTTCCACGTTTTTAAATGCTTCAGTTGAGACTATTAACATAACTCATCGTCTGAAGTGGGAGGAAGCTTCAAAGAACGTGCCCTTGGCAGTGTTTTCCATACACTCCTCAAATAATCTTAAAATCGAACCATTTAAAGAATATATCGACTACTTCAAATCTAAAAATAGGGTACGCAAATAATTATTTACTCTGTTGACCTAATGATTTTGCAGATTGGCGTATCACCCTTGGGAAATGACCATAATATATACATTTGCGCTCCGGGAAATCCACTTTTCGATAAACACTTACCAGAAGGATTAAGCACTCCGACGTATAAATTATTAGTTGTATTATGTTTAGGCTCATTGGTATTGTCACAAACGCGGAATTACAACCTTCGCAATCGTCAAATAAACTACAACAATCAAACGGTATAATCTCACTTTTATATAATTTTTAAACTTAATTTTAACGTATTAATGATTTTTAGATGACTGGCTGAGTCAACTGAATACGTTAACTGCTATGGTCGGTACAAAAAAGTAACTTAAAACTCAAAATAAGAGTAAATGAGTAAAATCTACTATAAGAGTAAAATAGTAAAATCGATTAAGAGTAATTAAGAGTAATAATTTAAGTGAATGAATGTATAAGAGTATGTATATGAGATTAGGACTTTAAGTCGAGACATGGAAAAAGTTTTAAATCTGCCAAATCTGGCGCCTTTACTCTGATTCTACCTCCCTAAAAATAATTAAAATAGTATGGAGATACGGATTTGGTGAGTTTTTGTTTAGGTTTAGATGATTTTCGATCCCTGAAAGAGGAGGGGTGGTTGGGAAGTACGTTGAGTGGGTTACTGTTCGCGTGAGAGTTGATGACCTTGACCTTCTCCACCAACTTGTTGTCCTCAACCTTCTTGACGTACTTCACGTAGCCGTCGTTCTGGAGCTCCTGGTCGGTTGAAACCTTCACGTCATCATTCACAGTAAACGTTGGCAAGTTCGTCCTCTTCGATTGCTGCAACAACTTATAAGATTCATAATCCATCATGTCACTCTTCTTCTTATCGTCTCTCTTAGACTTGGATTTCTCCTCGTCCTTATGCACCTTTGTGTCACCCCCTTTAGAATTGTTATTACCGTTTAGAGTGAGGTTATTGAGTGACTCGTTGAGTTGATCGTCTTCTAGGGGTTCATTAGATAGTTTTGAAACACTCCCCCAGTTGTGTCCTCCCTCGCCCTGTTTCTTGAGCTCGCGACCGCGACCAGTGCCACTAACGCGATCAAAACGACGTGGCCCGTTAGGGTTTCCACGGAAACGACGACTCGGCCTCCTACCCTTAGCCCTGGTATCAAATATGTTATCATCCGTATACACTGGAGCGTTACTCACCGCACTATTAGCGTTCACACTACTCACACTGTTGACAGTGCTCACCACAGTATTCAAGCTGTTTACGGTGCTTGGTGAGTTCATTTGAACTACCGGAGTAGTATTTGTATTCACCGGGTGACTATTCAATTGAACGCTATTTACTGTCACGTCGTACAGTTCCTCAGGAATTTGACCTAAAATATTGATAATCACATAATATTAATACAATATAATATTAATACGATATAATATTAATAAATAGTAATGAATATTTATGGTTAGTAGGAAAAGAGTACAGTGTTAAGATGGTGTAAAGATTGGAAATAAAGTGGGATAAAGTAATGAGATAATGGAAAAAATGAGGTTAACAGTAACAAAAGTGACGGAATATTTACAAGATGAGTAAAAATAATAAGATAGAAAATAAAAAATGTGCTACAAAATGTATAGATCTAGAAAACAACACACCTTTGGAAGCTGGAAAGAATTTTGTAGATCCTGCGCAGGAGTTACGTGTTAGCTTTTCAGGGTCAGTGTCGTCATAAAAAGCGGCGAATTTATTAGAAGTTCCCACGTTGTAAGTTACTCGATTGGCTGCCATATGTTACTTTTTTTCAATAAACTGTGTCAAGTATTCTAGAAAAATATTCAATAGGATCAACAAAGTAATAAAAGAGAGGAATTTGCTAAAGATCAGAGTGAATCATTTGAAAAATCAACTAGCTGAAAGTGGAGAGATTAAGCGCTCTAATCATTAAAGACATACATTGATATAAGCAAAACATCGTATAAATTATAGTTTAGAGAAAAAATGTGTAAGAGCAAGAAAATATATGCAAAATAAATGAAAGAAGAATCACTGAACTAGAGTAAAAAATATTATTATTAAATCTGACTCCATTGAATCCGTTTCTAACTTTATAGGGCTTAAAAGGGTAAAATAACAAGATCAACACACTTTTACAAATTAACGTCTTATTATAACAATTTCTATTCCAAATAAATTTAAATATATTTTAGATCATAATTAACTAAAGAATCTTCAAAAAATTTTGACTCTTTGTCATATATCAAACATAGGAGAAATTAGTCAATCAACCTCTATTAACTATTGAATTGTACACATAAGATAAAAAATTAAATGATAAATAATAATAAATATTTTAATATAATAAATTAATTGTATAGACTGAAGTGTTTTAAATGTCTAAAGAATCTTAATTTTTAACTTTGGAATCTGAAAGATTTAATAATTATAAAGCGAATATTATGAATTTTTTATTAACATAATTATATTTCTCAATGGAAGTTAAAAATTAATAATTATTTAGTATCTTCCACCCCATTCATATAATATCTCTACATTATGCTATTAATTAAATTATTTACAAAATTATCTTATTAATTTCGTGTGACAAATATTTATTTTACACGAATCTTTAGTTTAGACTTAAAATTCTGCAATTTTGGATGATATATTTTACCAGATCTAAATCTGTTTAATAATTTATAATATGAGAACATATTAATGGTTTTGTAATATAATAAGTTTTTTGAGAAATTTGTTAAATGTCAGATCGTGCTACTGACTCTTCATATTCTTATAGGGCACAGGGTTACGGACCATCCAGGAATTCTTCTTCATACAGGCCTTACGTTAAAAGTGACAAGTCATTTGGTCGGCATTCTGAGAACCATCACGATAAATACGCCACTAAACCTTACGATAAACCCATGGCTCATCAACCTCCAACGCCATACTCTCAACCACCAAACGGGCCAGGACTAAGATATCCCCAGGATCAAAGGTTTCCAGCGGATCCAAGATATGCTCAAGATTCCAGATATGCGCCATCAGGTGAAAGATATCCAGAACAGAGATCGCCTTATTCTCATTCTTCTTATAGTGGGAATAGATCTTATAGTTCAAACCCACATGATTCTGGCTACGGTGGTAGAGGATATAATCACCAGGGCAGACCCGGTCACAATAGTTTTGGAGGATCTTATGGTAGTGAGAACTTAGGAGCTGGATTACAACCTGTGAACTGGAACCAAATTGAGTTGGTCAAGTTTGAGAAGAATTTCTACGTGGAGCACCCTGAAGTTAAGGCCATGACACAACAAGAGGCTGATGAGATTAGAAGAGCGAAGGAGATAACCGTAGTTCATGGTAGAGATGTGCCTAAACCTGTGGTTAAATTTGAGTACACTTCGTTCCCGAGATATATTTTAAGCTCAATTGAAGCTGCCGGATTTAAAGAACCCACCCCAATCCAAGTTCAATCCTGGCCCATCGCTCTCAGCGGTCGTGACATGATCGGCATTGCAGAAACTGGTAATATCCACACCATTCTATTTATTTCACTCTTATATTTTTAAAAATTATGTATACTATTGTATATACTATTAAATATTTATATACTATTAAACGTTGTATATAGTGTGAAACATGGTATATACTATTAAATATTGTGTGGAATAATATTTGTAGGATCTGGTAAGACGTTGGCATTTTTATTGCCGGCGATAGTGCATATAAATGCGCAGGCGTTATTGAGGCCGGGGGACGGTCCGATAGTATTAGTATTAGCTCCTACGCGTGAGTTAGCGGAGCAAATTAAGGAGACTGCGCTGGTATTTGGTAGATCAAGTAAATTAAAGACAAGTGTAGCATACGGTGGTGTACCAAAGCGGTTTCAAACCATAGCGTTGAGGAGAGGTGTTGAGATTTTAATTGCCTGTCCCGGAAGATTAATCGACTTTCTAGAGTCGAGTGTTACAAATTTAAGAAGAGTAACATATTTAGTGTTGGATGAAGCGGACAGGATGCTGGATATGGGATTTGAGCCTCAGATTAGGAAAATCGTAGGACAGATTAGACCAGACAGGCAGACTCTAATGTTCAGCGCAACTTGGCCTAAGGAAGTAATTGCACTTTCAAGATCGCTGCTGAGTCATGAAGTTGTTCATGTTAATATCGGATCACTAGACCTTACCACTTGCCATAACATTGAGCAGAACGTGTTTATCCTTGAGGAGAGAGAAAAACGCGTCAAACTCAAGGAACTACTAAAAAAACTAATGGACGGCGGAAAGATCTTAATCTTCTCAGAAACGAAGAAAGGAGCTGACACACTTACAAGAGAACTTAGACTAGATGGCTGGCCAGCACTTTGCATCCACGGGGATAAGAAACAGGAGGAAAGGACCTGGGTGCTCAACGAGTTTAAATCGGGAAAACACCCCATCATGATCGCCACCGACGTCGCCAGCAGAGGCCTTGACGTCCGTGACGTTAAATACGTTATCAACTATGATTTCCCCGGACAAATCGAAGATTACGTACATCGTATCGGGAGAACCGGACGCGCCGGAATGAAAGGTATTATTCACACTATTCTATCATCCGCACTATTGATTTAGTATATTATTAGTTATTCACCTTAGTTAACAGTAGAAATAATATTATTAACCATGATTATACAGTTGTTCAAATTAATGTCTAATGTATTTGTAGGAAGTTCGTATACGTTTTTAACTCCGGATAAGTTTAAGAGTGCGCGTGAGTTGGTGAAGTTGATGAGGGAGGCGAACCAGGAGATCCCTCCGGAATTACAGAAATTAGCAAACGAACGTTCATACGGAACAGAGCAAAGGCGTTGGGGCGGTTATGGAAGGCCGTTTTCAAATTCCACTAACCTCGTGCCACTTGGTGGAACGCCAAGAAGCCACAACACATACTCAAACTATTATCCAAGGAGATAATTTTATACTATACACATATTCAATTAGTTATAGTGGACAATTTAGTATATTTAAAGTACATTAGATTAGAGTTTGAATAATCCTTTGGTGGGTTCGATATACTCGATGAAGAGCTTTGGAAGCTTAGATTGGTCAAGTAATTCAAGTATTTTACTTGAATTTGGCGTTAAAACTGATGAATTAGGGTTAGGATTAGGCGTAGATTTAGGTGATTTGGGCACTAATTTTGAGTCTTTAGTAGAGTTTGATAGCTGGGAAATAGAACTTGGACTGTGTTCTTCACAAGTGCTTAATAATAAATCCATGTTAGTATGGTCAAAAGAGTCTGGATTAGATAAATATATCTGTATTCTTCTAATTCTCTTATCTCTAGATGGAGAATTTAACATCTTCAACAATAAATTCTTGAACCTTTCACGGTTAATATAAATTGGGTTATACACGAATTCACCAGAGTTTAACTGTAAACTAACATCTGTGTTAGTGTTATTGGACCACTCAGTAAGTAGTAAGCAAGAGTCTTCACAGCCATATCCACTGTTATACAGAGTTGAAAAGTAAATTAGGGTTGGAACCGAGAGTTTTATAAAGTCTAATTCAACCTCATAAAGGCCAGTTAATGTCATTAGTTTCATTAAATCAACTTTAGATGTGGAGGTTAATTTATTCGTAATTCTATTAACCCATTCCGATTTTACTAGATTTAAAGTCTTTGTCTGGTCATTTTGAGAATTACACCAAGTTCTAAGCGATGAAACGAAATATTCATGCGATAACCTTTCAAGCTTGTTAGGTGATGCCGTACACATTTCAAATTAATCAAGTTAAATGAATTTCTAATCAATGATAAATTTAATCATTAAGTTAAAAAAATAAAATTAAAAAATTAATTCGAGAATCTCAATAAATTATGAAAAAAGAAATACACAAAATGTTATAAAGTTACTATATTTTACAGTAAATTAAAAAAAATCATTAAAATATATAAACTTAACAAAATAATAAAATAAACTCAATATACTGATTTATTAGACAATAATAGCACCATGATGTGTAAGTACTACATTATTGATTTTCTAATCTTATCATTACAGTTCCAATGTTGTTAACTTGATTTTGTAATTTTTATGTCAATGATAGGACGAAATTGAGAAGTGTCAAAACTCCAAATCCAGTTCCCTTTTCATTCTTGAAATCGAATACAGGTCCCGCAAAGTCGACATGGAGCCATTTTTTCTAAAATAAAATATAAAATTCATTATCTTACATCGTCGACAAACTCTTTTAGGAACAGAGCCCCGTTTATTGACCCGCACTTTCCATTAAAGTTAACGTTTGCATAGTCGGCTATGTTCGACTTTAGCAAATCCTTATAGTCCTTCAGCAACGGCATTCTCCACATCAACTCACCAGCGTTTCTAGCCCTAAAACAGATATATTGCGTGTAAAAGTTTAATAAATAAATATTTGATTTAACGTACGAATTTTCGTATAATAGTGCTAGATCTTCGTCATTGGAGTAAAATGCTGCACACTTTACGCCTAATCATTTGTTAATCATGAGTACGTAATTGGGTATTATATAGGGATAAATGTTCAATTACCCAGAGCTACCATGGCTGCGCCTGTTAATGTTGCGCAATCAACAAGGTAGTCAGGATTAAGTTGAGCTGCATAATACAACGAATCCGCCAGTGTTACTCTTCCTTCAGCATCCGTATTCAATACCTAAACAATATAGAATTCGTATTTAACAATATAAACACAATTAATATGTGTAGTCTGGTACTTCAACAGTTTTTCCATTTGAGGCGGTGACAACATCGCCAGGTCTGTATGAGTTAGCGTCAAGCATGTTTTCACATAAACCTCCAACGAAGTGAAGTTCTACGTTATTCGGCTTCAACTTTGCCAATGCATAAGCGGCTGAGAAAACTGTGCCAAATCCGGCCATATCCAGCTTCATATAATGGATCATACTACTGGAGCTCTAAACACAAATTAATTACAGTTATGTATAAACTTTTATGACTGTGAATATATTAAAAATCACCTTTATGTTGTAGCCTCCGGAATCGAACATTAAGCCTTTTCCTACGAATGCAAGTCTTTTCTTAACTTCTCCCTCGGGTTTATAAACTGCGTGGAGGAATTTTGGAGGAAATTTGCTCCCCTGTGCAACTGATAAGTAACAGAACATATTCAACTTCTTGCAATCGTCATACTCAAGAACTTTTACTTTTAAACCCAGTGAGGTTAATTTCTTCTTAAAAAATTCAGAAACGGTTACTGTGTTACAATAGTTTGGAGGGGCTGAGGTTAACTGTTTTGCCATATCCATGGATTCCGAAAAGGCCTTTACCCTCTGAAAATTATTCATTAGTCGTATCAAATTATAAATTTATTTAACTGTTACTTGTTGCATGTGTGATAGATTCTTTGCGTGTTTGTTAAATACAAAGAGATTCTCCAAATAGAACTCATGTTTGTTATCCTTTTTAAACCTGTTATCTGGGCAAAGTTGAAAGAGCAGTTGGGTCAAAAGGAGTTCAACATATTCTTCAGTAAAATCAAGTAGCAAAAGTGCCGCGTGTTTCAGTTTATTTGAGGTTAAAACTGAGGCTAAGGTATTTGCAACTGTTGCTAGGTCTGTTGTCAGTAGTTCTAATTTCTTTCCACATCCAACTACAGCTTCAACTAAAACCTCTAGATCATCTCTTGTTCCAACTGACTCCAATTTGTCACTACAAATTAATCAGGATACAATTGGAAGAATCATTGTATATAACTATTTTTTATGCAGATAGTGTGTAAATAAGTGAATTACCCTAATGATGCGGAGAATTTGTTGTTAGTGGCAAGTTGTTTAAGCGGAGAATTCTTGTGATAAAATGATGAAGGAAAGTACTCAAGTGATTGTAAGGAGTAATCCTTACTCTCATCACCTTCAGGCTTTTTATTAGAAGCAAAAGCCAGATGTAAAACCCCTAAACTTCCCTTTGGAAAATTGAAGTCCTCAGGCTTTACGTTATCAGCACTTTCAAAGTGAAATTTAACGGATTCTCCAAGAAAAGGAGTATACGGAAATTCATTAACATCCATAGCGTAAAAAGTTGTTATTAATTATTTACAATTGTATAAATAATTTATAAATTTTTTAATGATGGGGAACACATTTGACAACATCTATTTATATTACCGTTTATACTCAAATAAACTAGTATTATTTTAATGAATAGAAAACACATGTATAAAATTAATATTTCCAGGCTATAGGTTAACTGAGATACCTCTCATATGAAGCGCCTAAAATAATATTTTAACACATATATACTTACAACTTTAATCGACAGAACTTGTTGTTTCTGTTCAGCAGGCCATGAAGTCATCTCCTCCCTAGTCGCCTTTTGTATACTACAAATTATTTTAATAATATATCTATATTATAAAATCCTAACTAGTTAATTATTTACTTTGTTAGAAGATCGTTGTTCTTAATGACAGCATCTACAAGAGGTGCGGAAGCTGGGTAAACACCACTGTTCATTAAATCGTCAATATCCTTCTGAGTTGCCTCGTTAGTTAACTGCTGAGGCTGAGGCTGAGGCTGAGGCTGAGGTGTCATCTGATGTTGGTGAACGTGTGACTGATGCTCAAGATGGTGAGAATGCTCATGTTGAGGACGCTCATGATGTTGAGGACGCTCATGATGTTGAGGACGATGTTCATGATGATGTTTTACCTTTTCATGTTCCTAACAATAATAAATAATATTAACAATACCACTGTCTGTACTGGTTGTTGGTATGGCATTTTGTATTCTTGTTTGTATTGATCAGTATAATGTTCCATATGTTCAGCTTTAAGTGGATTATCTTCATACAAACTCTATACAATAATTAAAATAAATAAAAACTACGTGAAAAGGTTTAAGGTGTCCTGATCTTTCTAGTCGGTTAACTTGCGAAATGTCATGGTCAAGTTTAGAAAGAGGTAAAACACTTTCATCATGTTCTCCGAGTATGAACTGTGTGTGTAACAGTGCATATGTAAGTTGAGGATTATTAATAAGGAATCTTCTAGCCTCTGAAGGTGCGTGCTTAAGAAACTTCTTTAAGGCTGCAAGGACATAAATTAATTGCGATGTCGAGAGTGTGTGAACAATTGATGAAATCTCAGCTGCCAGGTATGGATCTATAACTTGTCTTCCCATTTGAACGTGTTGGAGTCCCATATGAGGTACCATTAATCCCATAGCTGGATTTATCATTCCCATAGGATGAACCATTGGACCGGGTGGAGGTGCACTTGGAGGCTGAGGTATAAAAGGTGCTGCAAACGTAGGCGCAGACATACTAGCATAGGAATCATGTGATACTCCAACACCCATTTTAAGAGGATCCTGATCATATCCCTCCATCATTTGACCCATTTCAGATTCTATCAAATGTATTATAAATTGGATATAATAATATATGATTGGATAATAGAACTTACGGATGGTTTTTGGAGGAGGTGGAGGGGGAGGAGGCATTACCATAGGATTCATATTAGGATATGACGACATATCTAATTTAGAATTCAAACGATAAATAATAATACTAAGTATTCAAGCCATGATGAAAAATAAAATATTGTATAAAATAGAAATTAAGAAAAAGTAGAAAGCAAAAATTCCCATTTTAAAATAAAACAATTTGAAACAAGAACAAGAGACTTTTAAATAAAAATAAAATCTAGTAAATGCTATTGTGATATAAATATAGCACAATAGAATCAAATAAATTGATTATTAAAATTAAACATTAAAATTGCGTATATTAAATAAAATAAAAACTTTTTATCATTTCTTTATTTATAAATAGTAAATTTATGGATAGGTATTTAATAATCTTACCAGATTAACATTCAATAGGTTCAGCTGGTATCAAGATGAGAAGTCCTTAACATTAGTATTCTATAAGAATTTCGCATTGAAAGAAGCGTTAAAATTAAATCTAAATAACAAAAAATTATCAATATGTTTTAACACATCAGATGGTTTTTATTAAATATTTCATATTAATTTAGATGATGAAAAATATACATATAACTTTAATCTCACATCAAATATTAAGAATCCATCAGAATCTGATGAAAACATGAAAGTTTCAATAACAGATGTATTAAATTCGTTAATTTATAAATTATTACACACTATAATCATGCATTTATTCTTAAATTAGAAAAAGATGGAAATAAAGCTATTTAAGACTGAAGGTATTAAATTATTTAATTATTATTTTTTAATTCAAATTTAATAATATAATTATACTAATGAATTCTCAGGTGGAATGTGGGATAACTTGGAATCAGATGACTCTAAACAAGAGAATTCAAACAGAATTACAAATTCATATGATAAAGTAATATTTTACAAAGTTAATTTATTAGTTCAGTGATAAAAATTTTAATGAGGAATTGGTTGTCGATGAAAACACGGAAGACTCAGATGAAAAGTTCATGAATCTACTCAAAGAAATATACTCAAAAGGTGATGAAGAAACTAAAAGAGCTATGGTAAAATCATTTGTATGTTATTATGTTATTTAACGTTTGTAAACAGACGACATCATCGGGTGAAAGACTCTCAACAAATTGGAACTCAGTCAAGGATAAATAATATTTTAATCCAAAATTTAATTTATATGAAACATTTCATAATATATTCATGTTATATTTTATGTTTAAATTTTGGATTAAAATATTATTTAAATTTGTGGTGATAATAAACCTTAATAATAATCATTTAAATTAAAAATGTGTAACATAATATGTTATTCTTCTCATTTATCTTTTTATTTTATTTAAGATTTTGCATTTGCTTTTTATCTAAGGTAACCGTAAGATAATTAATTATAACAATTCATGATTAGATTCTTGCACCTTCACAAATTGGTGAAGACCCTCATTTAAAATTTGGTGATTCCACATCCTCCATCACTGATACTGCTATATCAGCTTATAAAGAACCTGAAAATCCAGTTCCAATAGTTAGTGAAGCCGCTGAAGAGGTATTTGATCATTATTTACACACACATTTCATTTTTAATAAAATATTTATTAGGTTTTGGACGAGTTATCTGATTTAAAACCTGTAAATAGAGTTGAACCAAAGGGTATCAAACCCCAATTTAATTTATATTTCAGTTTCTGATCTTGAACTTCTTAAACCAGTTGATCATGAATCAACGTTAGAAAACTGTCAAAGAGACTACTCTAAACCATGTCCTCTTGTAAGATATTTGTCAAATATTACAATTGTTTATTTTAGAATTTTGAACATAATTTGCTAAATGACGGATCGCATAAGTGCACACCACAAAAGTTTTATTCAGGTTTCTAAATTTTAGTTTAATATCGTTGGTAGGACCTTGTATGGGTCAGGATTTAACCTATAAGGAAATGGGAAAGGAAGAAAAGATTCAATGGTCAAAGAATTGTATCGCAAATTGGCCTTGTGTCATGTGTAAACGAGATTATTCTCTATACTGTCCAGGTATATTCTGAATATTTATAATATTTTTCAGAGGGATGGGAACTTTCCGGAGGTAAATTAATACCTTTGTTCAATAAACTATTCAAAAATCTAATTACACAATGATTTAGAGAATTTCGAGTGCAAATCGTTGAATAGTTACAGTGGGCCTTGCATGGGAGAGGCATTTTCCTTCATTGACTACAACGTTCCAATGCAAAAGGAGTGGAGTAGAAGATGTAAATCGTATTGGCCATGTTCTAACATTTAATTAATACCTTATAAAGTTTTTATGTATGAAATTATATTGTTTTTACAATGTTGACAAGGTCGTCATTTTGTAATTTTGGAACTGAAACGAGTTTAGTTTGTTTCTGTTGTAGTTTGGGGGTCTTTTTAACTTCAACTTTAGTCTGGGCAATTGCTTTCTTCTCTAACTTTATCCTTGCTTCTATTCTTTGTTTTCTATACTGGTCAACTGATAATGCAAATGACCACAAGTACTTGAAAAGTTCACTTGGTTTTACCTTGTCAACTTCCTTTTCAGTGTAACCTGTAAATCTGGCCACTTCTTTAAACGTAGTCATTACCTACAAGATTGTAATTAAGTCGTATTTGTTTGTAAAACTTACTTCTTCAAAGTGTTTTGAAAGTGAGTTAACTTTTGGTTCTGCGTCAACTAAAAATTCACGCATGATTGATGTGAAATTATCTTGGAAATCACATTTAACATTTTGAGCATTCTTAATCGAATTCTTAATCTTGTCTAGATCATTGGTAAATCTTTTCATTTTGTCTTTTAGCGCATCGATATCAACTTTTGAGCCCGAATCCAAGCTCTTTAAATCATCTAAAACGTCGAGTATATTTTCATCCTCATCAGCAATCATCTAAAAATTCATGTTTATTATTTATAAAGTACATCGCAAATGTATTGTAATAATGTTTTTGACGGTTTTGTAGTTGTTCTGAAATCATTTAACTTTGGGAAGGTTGTAGGCTTAAATCCCTCAGCATTACCCTTACTGGGGTCACCCTCGTTCAACTTGTTACCAACATTGAGGATAAAGTGTACAAGTATATTAAGCTTAACAGAGTCCATAATACACTCACAGGAGTCCATAATGTTTTCTAGTGGGTAATATATATCGTTATAGTTGTCTCTAAAGGTAAGAGCTATCTGGTGGCACTCCAATCTCTGCCTCATTAAAGGTATTCCAATAAGTGATGCAACAAACTGTTCAGGCTTATCAACGGCACTCAAATCGCCTCCTAAAAGAAATTTTTATGTAAATTCTAATTGTGGATATAAAAAGTACCCGATTTAACGAATTCGGAAACAACAGAAATTTCCTCAGTGTTTGGTAATAACAGTAATATACTCTCAGTTGAATCAACGTTCAGGACCTAAAGAAAAATAAAATTTTGTTTCAAATTTTAATTAAAATGGTATATAAAAGATATGATACATTTGGATCAAGGTGTATTATTGCTTCTCTGATTTCATTAAATGTGTATTTGCTGAATTTGCTGAGCCCAATGTTCATGTTATAACTCCTCTTACTATCAGGCAGCAATTGAATAAACTAAAGAATTTATTATCACGTCATAAATAAAATAGTAATAAATCACTAATTCGAATAAAAAGGAACCTTGGGTTTAGCTTTTTCTACGGCTTTATCCTTTGCTTTAGGAGTGGCTTTGGCGAATGATTGTTCGATTTGTGCGACTTCTACTATTGGTCTTAGCTTTTGGGTTGAGAAAATAGTATCTTTGGCATCATCTCCAAAGATTGGATCCCAGAAGAACCTTCTTAAGTTTGAGTCAACAACTGGTTTTCCAGGAGCTGCTTTCTTGGCTGCTTTCCCGAATCCACCTTTACTTGGTGGGGGCAAAGGCCCTTTACCCTTTAATAGTGGAGGGCCCTTTTTACCTGGACCTGGCGGAGCTTTCTTACCTGCTGGAGGTGGAGCCTTCTTGGCAGCTGCTTCTTTCTTCTTAAGCTCTTCCTCCTTCTTTTTCTGGGCTAATTCAAGTTCTTTCATCTCCTTTTCTATCTGTTCCTGCTGTTTCTTAATGCTTTCCAGAACTGAATTTGGTACTTTAAAGTCAAGCCCTGCTGTAAGGTCATTTGTAATTGCCTGCATTGAGGTGGCGATTTTAGCGAATCCAAGTTCAGTTAAACCTTGTCCTGCCAGTAACATTCTACACAGCAAAAGTTCATTTTTCTTCCTCTCCTCATCAGTTTCTACTTTAAAAGACAACTCCTTCTTCTTCAAATACGCCTTATTAGCTTTAGCCAAAAATGAGTATCTGTTAAGGAAATCTTCCTGTAGACATGATCTTGCTATGGATAATGAAACCAAATCCACTGTCCAAGGAACTGAAGCTAACTCATTCCCTTCACAATCCAATAACATACAATAGGTTTTATCAACATTTGGTGTGTTAGACTTTGGAGGATTTTTAGACGTTTCTGGAGTCATATCATCAGAATTATTAGTACCTTTAGGAGATTTAACTGGGGTCTTATCACCTGGACTAGTATTATTCTTTGGAGTGATTGCAGGTTTGTCGTGATTTTTCTGATCTTCAGTTGTATTTTCAGTTTTATCCTCTTTCGATTCAACTTTGTCCTTGTTATCCTCATCAAGAAAATCATTAAAAACCTTACTAAAGTATGTTTTAACTGAAGCAACCCTTCTAGCAATTTCAACAGGTATAACATCATCATAATATCTGATAAGTAACGGCAATTTGTTAACATCTTGTTTCATTAAATTTGCTGGACTTACTGTATCAGGAAGAGAATAAACAGCTGGTGATGTAAACAACTCATTTGTTATTGAATAATCATTTATTAACTCATAGTCTGAGTTTACAGGAGTATCTGAGTTTGATACCACACTGCAACTCTCAATGACCGTATCATCATCAGAATAATCAGTTGTCTTGATACTTTCATCAGATAAAATAAAAGAATCATCAGAATATAAAGTTTCATCAGTGAAAATGAGAGAATCTTGAGAAAATTGACTATCATCAGAAGAGTTTGAAAATGCGCGTTTGTGTTTTGGTGACTGTGCCAATCTCTTTGTGGGCACCTTTCTTGCGATTTTACCAGCAATTTTCTTTGCCATCATTGTCTTTTTAAGAACTGAATTGTCAATTTTAGGGGACATATTCTGCTTAACTTTAATGTTAGAAAGTGATCCGATTTTGGCCAGAAACTTTGCATTCTTTGAGTTCTTTGACTTAACCAACTCAGTTATTGGGACACTCACTATCGGTTCTTCTACCACTTTTGGCTTTTCTATAAACTTAACACTTTTTAAACGCTCAAATTCTCCTATCTTATGTCTTACACTCAGCTTTTCAGGTTCCTTTACAAGTTCTTCAGGTTTCTCTGTGTCAACTTTATCAGAGTCACTCTTATCCGGATCAGTATCTGGTTTTTCGGCTGAATCACTTTTGGGTGATGTAGCCATTTCTCGTCTTTCAGGAGGTTCAGGCTTCATGAAAGGGTCATTAGATACTCGAGTAATCTTACTAACTAGGGATGTACGTGTTGGAGAAGAAGATTCTAACATCTTACTAACCTGTTTAGAACTATGAAATATTGCGGGATTTGGAACGAAAACCGGTTTATCGTGATAACCTAGAATTAATTCATTATCTTCTTTAACCAGTGGAACAAATAGTCTAACACCATCGTCCCTTAAGTCACTATTAAGCACTTCACCTGAAATTGAGACATCGGGTGGATCAACTCCCCAATCCCTAAGAATATCCTCCGCGTCAGGGTTAAGTGTCATTGCTGGAAGTCCGTCTTTAATGAACAGAGTTCCTTTTGAAAGTTTTGGTACATTAATTACTGGCAACTTCATTAGTTTAAGGTTTAGTTTCTTTGATAAATCCAGAAGGCGTTCAGTAGGGAATATAACCTCAGAGCAAGAATTTACTTTTGATTTATTCAAATCAATAGATTCCATTTTGTTTGAATACAGTGCTACAATTCTTGAAACATCTACTGTAGGACTGTTTAAAACGACTAATTCAGTTTCTCTCTTAATCTTAGAATCTGACTTTGGACTCTTATCTAATCCATCACCAGGCTGTTCAGATTTGTCTGATTCATTATATCTAAAATTAATATCTCGTTCAAGGTCCGTGAGTAATTGATGAACTGCAATTGTTGATGGGTGTGATTTCCCTAGTGAATCCGAGCGAGTAGTGTATACTTCCCTATATATAGACGCGCATGATGTAAATTGTCCTAGAATGTGGAAACAGCATCCTATTGACAACAATATATCTTGAACTGAAGGATGATTGCGGTCACGGCATAACCGCATTTTCATATCAATTGCCTTGAAAAACTGTTGTAATGCGTCAATAGGGTTATTCAATAATCTATAAACAATACCCAGATTATTATAAGCTTCTGCAACCTTAATGTTAGGTTGCTCAGAATCGTAATCACCAAAATGTTTCTTCAAAATCTCCAAGTTTTTAATACACAGTGGGAGAGCCTTCATGTATTGTTTATCCCTGATCATATATATGCACACATTCCCAAGTGCGTTACTAAGTCCAAGATCAAATTCTCCGTATAATTGAACATATAATGCAAGGTACTTAGAGAAGAAGATTTCAGCATCTTCGGACATTCCATAACTGCTTAAAACTTCAGCTAAAATGTAAACTATTGGTAAAAAGACTTTCTTATCACAGTCAATTACTGCGTTTTTGGAATCATCCGATAACGCTTGAGAACCCTTAGAATATTGTAATAGTGTATTCTCTACCAAGAACCGAAACTCAGCCAAGTGTTCCTTACCCTTTTTAAAGTGTCCAATCCGGGCATAACACTTACTTAGTATCATAAGTTCTATTGCCATTTCTCCACACAAAGGTGTTTTTCTCACTTGGGAATGAAACTTCTTTGAAAGCAATAGCGAGTAATGTGCTTCCAGTAGAGCATCACTGTAGTTGTTATTAGCAAAATTCTTTAAAGCCATTGTTCGCAGTAACATTCTAGTCGCTAAAGCTTCTCTGTATACTAGGGAATTATTGCTCAGACTATAACCAGAAGCTGTGGTGGAATTAATTTTGTTCAATATATCAGCTGCAGATAATATTTCATCCGAAACACGTGAATTCTTAGTCTTCGTAAATCCTCCAGAGTACATAAACTCCTTTTCACTAGCCGTCTGAGTTGATCTTCTCTTTACAAGGTCCATCTTAACGGACATTCCAAGGGCCTGAGGGGAGATGTTGCTGCCTTTATTCATGGGAAGCTCGCTGAGCCGTGAAGCAACGTTTAACTTGTGCACATTATGGAGTTTCCCATTGGAAAATCCATCATTATCGACATACTCCATTGTTAATATTATTAAAAAGGAATTAAAATTATATTTTACTAGACAAGATAACATCGAAGGAATATGAAAGGATTTCCCTCATTATAGTTTACACAGTTAGAAAATAATTTACAAAATAAAAGAATGTTTCGATTTAATTTAAAAATAATTTACAAAATTAATTATTTGTTAATTTAATGTTAAATTTTGTAAGATGAAACAAATGATTGAAATTTTGATTAGAAGCATTGATATAGTACAATATATCATATTACAATTTAATGTAATATTTTAAAAATTTTAAAACAAAATAAATAAAATATATTAAAATGTGTGAGATAATATTTGAAAAATAATCTTGTGGGTAATTGATTGTGCATTAGAAAAGTTTTAGCATTTTTATTTCTTTATTCGACTACATTTCCGAAATCACATCTTTTTGCAATCTGAATTATCTCTTGGTTGTTATAGTTATTTTCCAGGCATTCTTTAATGAACGGATTGATGTACTTCCTCATCAGAGTATTCTCTATCTCAATTTGAACGTTAGGTCCACTGCTTCCTATTCAATTTTTAATCAAAACATTTTGTTAATTTTATTTTATTTTTGTTATGAATATATTAATTACCTGATCCTATGAACTTTTCAACTAGTTTTATGAACATTAATGAGAAATCCAATGAATATGGTGGACCACAGAACTTCAGCATTTTAGATATAAACACTCTACTAATGCTTCTGTCAACCAGGTTGATCTGAAAACAATTGTTAGTTTTTTGTCTATTAAAATAATAAAATAGTTTTAGATGTGTAACTTACAATTGAATCGAATACGGCTATTATTGTTAGGCACTGACGATCAAATCTTGAAATATAAACCAGCAAATCCACAATAGCTTCCAGCCTCTAAATATCATAATTTAAGATTATTTTTTTCTAACCTCTAGTTTATTTGGACTTTCATCCATATTCCCGATGACGCAAAGTTTGCAAAAATCCCTGAAATATTTATAAATTGTTTTACAAACCTAAGTAGAAGTATTATAGAAGTTCTTTTAACTGGATGTTTATCTGCGATTTCCTTTAACAGCATGAGCTTGATATCATTGAGCTCGTCTATGTTCCGGCTCTTTAGAACTCTTTGGTTGATGTATGACATTACAACTGATGAAGCTATGTTAGTTTCTATGAATTTCCTCATCTCATACTCACATTCTGAGGTGTCATGTTGATTGTGAATTAGATTGTATAGGCTGTACAAATCTTTTTTGGCAATGTTCATCATCTTATCGCACTTTAATTTAAATTGTGAATACAATTGTTTCATCTCATCAAGCCTCTCCTTTGAAATATTTTTACCAGGCCCAAGCTTAGTTTGTTCATTTATATTGTTGTATATTGCAGTTTCAAGTGTGCTTTTGATTTCCATGTACTCACTTCCAACGTCATCCATAATTGCTTCCTCGTAATCAGTTGCTCGCTTTCTCCTCTTTATATTATAAAAACTAGAACCTGAATTTGATTTAACGTTTTCTCTATTCGGAGAATCATCTGATTTACATGGACCACTGTCATCACTATGGTTAGATTGGCTTCGTCTCCTTGATTTGGATGCTTTCTTATTACTTGAGCTTGATGAAAATACGTTTGATGAAAGAATGGAGTTTGAAGTTTCACTGTGCCAGGCCTTGTGGACGTGAGATACGGTTTTGATATCATATTCATCTGATGCGGTTATACTTGAAGCTAAAAGAATATTAAATTAATTTTTCTACCTTGGCTTTGATCATCCGAAGATTCGTATTCCGGCTCATCCATTACTCCATAATCTCTGTATCTTTCTATTGATTCTATTGAGTCATCTGAGTCGTACTCCTCTGGAGGTAAGTAAAACTGCTGCCAAACCTCCCTTTGAGGCAATTTCTTTATATAATCTGAGACCTTTTCATAGTAGTGGAAGTACAGAAGTTCGTATGGAGAAAGAACTGATAGAATTACCAGCAGGTTGGCGTACTTAATCCAAGTGGTTGACTCTTTAATATTCACATCTCTGTTAGAAAAGTCGTCTATCAGGTCATTCAGAAGATTACTCTCACGTATAGCTTCAAGAGGTGGCATCTCTGGGGCATTTCTAAGTCTCATGTACTCATCAGCTCTTTTATCTCCAAATTGAGATACCGACTCATCAATCACAACTTCTTCACTTGATTCATCTTCTTTTTCTACAAATAGATTTTATTATATAGAACAAATTAGCATAAAAAATTGATTTTTAGAAAAATACCTGATTTTGTAGCTGATCGAATATCAAAGAGTAGGAACCCATAACTGTCAAACGCCTTTAACGTTTTATTCAATTCCTCGTAAAAATCACAGAGTTCTTGGTGGTTAAATTTATCCTCGCTTGATTTTTTACTAGATAATAACCTTTTAAATGATAAATGCAGAGTTGGAAATCTAAACAAAAAATTTTGTTTGGTGTTTTGTTACCTTGAAAAATTGGTCATTAGTAGGTGGATTTGCGATACTGACCATTCTAAAACTGAGTCAATATTAAGTTGTGACTCTCTAAGGATTTCATTTGGATGTGTTGTGGCCTTTGCAATAAGCTGAGATAGTCTCCTGCATCCCCTCAAGTCGATTCGCCACTGATAAATAAAGTGGAGAAGAGCTTGAGAGTAAATGTAGGCGTTTTCTGCATGCCAAAATAATGGACTGACAGAATCAAGTGAATCAAATTCTAACGATTCCAACGAGTTACTCTGATAACAAATGAGTTGTGAGGTTAATATTTGTTGAATTAACTGAATAAAGCATACGGTGAGAAGGAATTTATGGATCTCCTCGGATATTCTTAGTGTAAAAACACTAAAATTGCTTGTAATCCTAGAAAGGCCTTCCTTGTTAACTTCACTTTGCTCCATCTTGATGTAGGAGCTAAAGTTGTTCATGTAGTCCTGGTACCAGGATGACAAGAACTCATCTTTTGGCTTATCTCGGTATATTTTTAGCATATGTGAGACAACTAGAGGTGACTAAAACAATACATTGAAATATTAAATACCTTCATAAGGTTCCAGTACAATTCTGGCGGGTTCCAACTGTCGTGACTAAGCTTATCCTCCATGTATATTCCTGAAAATAATTGAAAATTTAAAGACTAACTCATCCTATCAGTGTCATATTTTGAGGTTAAATACGACATTAGAGCCTCCTGGATCTAAATTGTTATTTAATAATTTAGGACTTACAATCGCCTTTGAGCCGTCAAACGTGCTATCCTTATTCTCTAGATATACATTTAGTTTTTAATATGAAAATTATATATATTTGTATAAACTGATCCAAAAGTACCTGAGAAGTCATCATTCTTTAGTAAATTTGTTAGAAAATTGATCCATCGAGAACAAACTTCACATAGCCAAGCGTATCCAACATAACCATCGACCAGAGTGTTGAGAACGTTACGATTCAACTCCTTCGCAAATTCGCTATCAAAGGCTTTGTTTTCCGAGTCAATATTGGTTTTAGGGTCCTTAATTGGTTTAAGCTTTTCGTTGTAGAAGAGGTATGAAATGACCTTCTTGATGTGAAAAAAAACCGACTCATCCATAATCGCGTCTGGGCTCTCAATGAATCGCTTAGATTCTAAACTTAATTATTTTTATTCTAAATAAACCTTTGTATTCATCTTCAGTGACCTTGATGAGCTCAAAGCCTTCCCTTTGTATAAGAAACTCAGATAGTCTGGACGAATCCATATTGTAATTCAAATTTTACACATCGAAAACATTTTTAAATATTATTCAGATAATATGAAATAATATCATTAAAATTTTACAACAGTTACAATTCAACATCAGATCCTGATGTGCGGTTTCAAGAAAAATGTTTCAATATCATTTTAAATTTATTTCTGTACAATAGTATTTATAGTTTTATTCTAAAATTATGTTAAATATTTAATTTGTACTATAAGTGTTTTTTCACATGGAGTCATGGGAATTCCCTTACTGTAGCATATGTTACGACCGTTTACTCACAAATTTAACTCTCTTGCCAAACTGTGGCCATATTTACCACAAAGACTGGTATTCCTTTATATATTATCTTTTATTGCTGTATATTACTCTATTTATTACTATTTAATGTCTACCATACTATCACATCACTAATATGTATATTGATATGATTCATTTGTAGCTTAAATAGCTGGTTTGAGAGAATTAAAGTTAAGAATCCTGGATGCCCATTATGTAGAACCTCTGTTAACATTAAAAAGATTCTTTCCCTAAATTACTCAATTTCCAAATCCGGTAAATTTCATCGCACATCTTACACATTTTCCAGAAAGTATCGAAAGCCTGCCCTCCAACCAGGATCATTCTCCTTCTGATACAATCAAGGTCAGTTTCGCCTTTTTTATATTTTTTATAGAATGAGTTGGAACACCTTAAACATCGGTTAAGTCAGGCTTCATCTGACAATCTCGATCTTTCTCAAAAGCTCGCTTCACTCCAGGTTAAATCAACTTACTAATATATAATTTTAATACTAGTTAAATAAATAAAATTCAGATTCTATATTTTATAATTTTATTAGTCTGAGAAAGATTTTCTTGAGGAACAGTTAAATCAAGAGATTTCACGCTCAGAATCTTTGAGTAATGAGAACAAGGAGCTGTTGTTTTCTCAGGAAAGTAGCAAGACCACAATACACGGTCTTAGCAATAAAGTTAACGAACTTAAGGAAAAGCTCGCCAAGCTTGAAAGTCTTTCTAAATAGTTTGTTTAAACATTCCCAAACGTTTTTTAGTCTCAATGACCAGAACCTTCCTGAAGCTGATAACTTAAAAACATTCCTCTCCCAAGTATGATTATTTCTTTATATTTTCTAATTTAAAATTTAGTTTTCCAATGATCAGAAGATGAACATCTTAACTACAAGAATTGTGGAGCTTGAAAAGTAAATTCTTATTTCCTAAACTTTTTTAGTGCCGTGTCAGACTTGAGTGAGAAGAACAGGAAGCTAAAGATCGAACGCGAGGAAACTGACATTCATTATAAGAACATGAGACTGTAATTAACTATCCTATTACTAAATAACTTAAATCCAACTATTAACATTAAATAGAGTTATGTAACTAATAATTAATCAGGGAGTTCATTAAAATGTATAACCACTTTAACCCTCCTCCAGTGGAACAAAAGAAGGAAGAGTTGCCTGGGATAAACGACGATTACACTGGCCATTGCACTAGGGTGGTTAAAACTGAGAAATCTGACTATCATCCTAAGTCTCAGAACTCGGAACAACCACCTCAATTAACAACATCCGCTGTTACTAATAATGGTTCAACTAATCCATTCGATCCACTTAGAGCAAAGAACGTTCTGCAAACAAGTAATTCTGAGGAAAGGAATTTAACTCCTGGAAGAACCGTCATGTTGTCAAAGGTTAAAAAGGTTAAGGTTGGAACTCCTGTGTCCAGGATCAATGAGCGTTCTAAGGCTGTGTTATCCCCCGAAAGGAGAAACCCATTCATCGCAGATGGTTCCAATAGTCCATTCACCTCTCCAGATCCCAACGGTATGAGGAGATCTAAGTCGAAGTCAAGGTCGCTCTACGAAAGTGGAAATTGCGCCAAAAACATTAACAACCCGTTTAACAGCAATAAACCGCAGAGCATTTTCACATTTTTTAAGACTAAGGATAAAAATGATAATACTAATGTAATATAACTTATAGTACATTAAAAATCAGCGGTGGTAGAAAACGTCTGCTCACCCAGTAGTCTCACTGGTGTAGTCTGAACGAATTGAATAGACTCTTCTATATTATCCTAAATAATCATATGTTTGTGTAACATTATAGAGAATAAGGATTAAAGAAAATGAAGTTAAATGCAAGAGTGTAAACTTAAAGTAAATAAAGATAAAACAATGCTGAAACTGAGTTAAATATAAGTTAATAAGTTAAATTAGGAAAACTTACATTCTCTTCAATTCTTAAAAATACATTATGAGGTGGTAAAAATACATCAGAATTGGTGTTTTGAGTCAGGGGAATACTGTCGCAAAATTCAAATTGAGTTTTCTGAGATGAAACTTCCTCCATTTCAGGTATAGGTTCAGGAATTTCAAGTTTAGGGTCAGAAATGACCTCAGGCTTGTGTATAATACGAGATAAGGCTTCAACTAATTTACTAAGGGTGTAGAATTTAGCTTCCGAGAGCAAAGACTGGTATACAAAAGGGTCATCTGGGCAAATTACTTCCCCATCCCTGAGAAAGTTTAAAATGTACTGAAAATTCTTCCCGTCTCTATCAATAAATATGTTTGCAATGCCTCCGGAGTTGGAGTCCGTGAAATTAAAGAAACCATCAAAATTATATTCCTTATCATGCGTTTCTATTCCGTTAATTGTGAAGTATGCATATTTATATAGCTTCGAATTCTGATCACTTGATAGCGTTGACATCGTGGTTGTGTATTTAATCCCTCCGACGTTAAAATTCACTAAATTTTTATTTAGAATTACGCGCTTATCGACTTGGGTATAGTAAGTGGTCTCGTCGTTGCTGGTCTGGGTCATACAATTGAATGAGTTAGAATCATTAAACGACGCGGATCCGATGTCATATTGCGATCTAGGATAGAAGCCGTCCTCGGCTTTAGTTTTTTTAGGAGTGTACATAAATATAATGTTACATTAAGAAGTGTTAATTCAAAAAGAATTAACTTTACTCCTGTACGTCTCCCAACATTGTGTTATGATTTTATGATATATTTAATTTTTATGCACTTTTATGTACTTTTTAAAATTATTCCTTTTTTAAAAATTATTATTATTACTATAATGTTTACACATTTTAATTCCTTTTAAAATCTCCTACTTAACGATGCGCTCTTAATTACTACCAACGTATATCATAGATTTTATATAATCTTAGTAATTTACATTTTTAAGTGCATTATTTGGATTATAATAATCCAATTGCTTGTAAATTCTTTGATTATCAGTTGAAAAAGTGGTAAGTGGCCGACATTATGGCTGAACCAGGAACCACTTTAATTATTCTTGGCATTACTCCTATAAATAAACCTCGCATTCCATAAGTAGCTCTTATTCTCTTCAATTCCGATAATATGTTAAACTTTCCAGAAGAGTTTGGGTGTGTTTTTGCCTCTTCAGTGTCAACTCCTATCGTCTAAAAATGTTAATTAAGGATATAATTGTTGGATAATATAACTATAACTATCTCTATAAGTTATTACCTGCAGATTTGTTTTAACTATGTCAAATGGTTGAGATATGAATGTTGCGATTAATGAAGATACAGTTCCACATCCAAAGGGAATAACAATTGATTCAAATCGATTCATTTTCCTTCTTTTATAAACTCCTAGCCTATCAGAATATTAGTTTATTACTATGTAAATAATCACTAATAAATAAATAACCAATTAGTAGTTACGATGTTATTTTATCATATAAAAACTCATTAATTGGCCAGTGAATAATTGAAAATGGCACGTCCCGAATCATCGTTGAGTTGAAACCTTTATATAGTGACATAAATCCATTATTTTTAACAATTCCTTTGAATGTTACTCTTTGCGATGTGTATAGTGTTGCCTGGTAATAAGTACGCATACAATCAAGAGGTTGAGATAGCACGAGTGAAATGAATCTAGAAATTAAACTAGCGACAGGAGGCGTAACATCGCTCTTAATGTTATCATAAGTATATAAAAATATTGATTGACTAAATATAGTCAAAGGCATGGACCAAGTAAAACCTAAAATAACATATTGTATTGATAAAAAATTAAATTACCTAGCCAGAAGCTCGATAGACCATTTTTTTTGTATATGTGTTTTACTACATTTAAAGAAGACATTTGAGTCCTGCATTTGCTCAAGGCGTTGTTATAGTACCAATAATTCTTTACAACATCACAAGGTGTAAAAAATATGTTTATTATCATACCTAAGTGATTTATTGGTTAATAAACTCACCTCCAAGTAATGATCCCTTGAAAATCTTGTAGAGATTTGGGACCTTTTCTTCTGTTAATCCCATTATTATAATACATATTATGATATAATATTTGATAGTCGAATCACACAATTAAACAAACGATTATAATACATGAATTAAAATGAATTAAATTTATAGAGTTTTATTTATGAATTTAGGAACTAAATTACATATTATAATATAAATAAAAAATTGATTATATTATTTATTGAATAATTATTTAATAACATAATTGTTAAAAGAATCCCATGGGGAAATAAAATCATAATTATTAAAAAATTTCAAACCTAATAAAATTCAAATTTTAATATATGTATTTTAAATAATATTTTAATAAATATTTGTTCTTATCATAAACATATTCTCTCTTACAATATTGATATTTTATTTTGTTTAAAATGACAGTATTTATCATTCATTATTATGGATGAAGAAGATTATTTGTTAACACCTGAAAATTATGGGAATGTTTCAACTGATATTTATAATAAAGACGAATATTCAGTGTCTAAAACTGATGATTCGCCGTCATTAAAATCTAATATCGCAGAATGTGTTAGTTCAAAAAATGAAACTAAGATAAAGGAGATACCCGAACATTCTAAAACTTCTGAGAAATTAAAATCTGAATCTAAAGAAGTTTTTGAACAAGTCGAACCCAGCCGTTTTATTTTGGACTATAAACCCTGTAGAGATGTTGAATGTTTTAAGTGTTTAAATAAGATATCTGAAGGTACTTATGGGACAGTATACAGAGCATTGGAGTTAAAAACTGGAAAAATAGTTGCATTAAAACACATAAAGTATCACGATGTCCAGTGGAAAGAAGGATTCCCATTAACGAACTTGCGGGAGATCTCAATACTGCTACAACTAAATCACCCTAACATTTTATCTGTGAAAGAAATTGTTACGAATAAGAAGCACGACCAGTTTTACATGGTTATGGAATATGTTGAGCATGAGTTGAAGACTTTATTAGAAGAAAACAGACCAAATTTTACATTGTCTGAGAGAAAATGTCTCCTCAAGCAACTTCTAGATGGAATAAACTATCTACATCAGAACTGGGTAATGCACCGTGACCTTAAAACAACTAATATATTGTATAATAACAGTGGATTGGTTAAGATTTGCGATTTTGGAATGGCTAGGAAATTCGGTGTTCCTATTAGGAAATACACACATAATGTAGTTACGCATTGGTACAGAGCTCCCGAGTTGTTTTTGGGTGAGCCTTATTATACCGAAAAAACTGATGTTTGGAGCATTGGATGTATTTTTGCCGAGCTTATACTATCAAGGCCTTTGTTCATGGGAACAAACGATGCAGATACATTGGATAAAATCTTTAGACTCTGTGGATCTCCGACTGAAGAGAACTGGCCTGGATTTTCTAAACTGCCAGGCGTTGTTAGTAATAAATTTCAAATACACAAATATAGCCCTTCATTTGAAAGTGTTTTCAAGGTGATAATATAACTACATCAAATTTATGTTAGGTTGGAATAATGGGTGGAATGGTTCATGGGTCAACTTGTATGACTGAGTTGGGCCTAGATTTATTGAAAAAAATGTTAAATATTGACCCCAACCAAAGAATATCCGCCAAAGATGCTCTTAATCATCCTTACATTACTCAAGTATTAATACACATTATTGAATAAAATAGTTAAATGTTATAATTACCCCAATATATAATTGTGATCGTAGGAAAAACCAAGAACTCAACCAATAGAGCTAATGCCAACGGTTCCTGATACCAACTCCACCTGTAAGTCAATATTGTATAATTATACTCAAAATGTAGTTAAAACAAAAAATATAAGTATTGATAATTTAATTTTAGCGAGGACTAAAAGAAGGCAAGATAATAACGAGAACCCAGAAAGTGTGTTATTAACTATAATATAAACAATTAATATTGTACAATAATTTTTAGTGGAGTGTCCGTCGCGGTTTAGGGGAAGAGTTGATCCTGTAAAATTCCTATCAATGATGAAAGAAAAAAAATTATCAAAAAGATGAAAATATTTAATATTTTTAATTTTAAAAATTGTAAAATATAATTCTTTATATGTTTTAGTATATTGGTATGTCTTGTGATTCTATAACCTGTTAATTATATTATTCATTTATCTTTATTGATCAAATATTATTAACGGTAAATTATTAAAATTATTATATTTCACCATTGGATATTCCTAAATGAGAGTTGCTACACATGCTGGAAGTTGGTATTCAAACTCATGTAAGCCTCAATATTCTCTATTAACACTAAATATATGATAATTAAACTAAATTTAACTTTAACTTAGCTGGTGCTCTTGAATCTGAAATTAAGTCTTCCTTTCAAGGATTAACTAATGCTGCTTACAAGACTCTTAAGTATATAATTGCGCCGTAAGATGATTTTTCATATTTAATAAATCTTTATAGACACGCTGGATATGCTTATTCACTTAAAACTGCAGCTCACGCGTACAGTCAAATCGACTCCGCTTCTTAGTATGTTTTTTACAATTTATAATGATTTGTGTATTAATTGTAACTTGGTTTTACCAAAAACTAATTTTTCTTTAGTAAAACTATCTTCGTACTAGGTCCATCACATCATTTCTTTCTAAGAGGTTGTGCTGTTGACAGATTCTCATCTCTGCAAACACCACTAGGACCTCTCCAAGTTGATGTTGATATTGTCGATAAGCTTTCAAACCTCAAGGGCTTTTCTGTAATCAACAATGAAGCATCAGAAGACGAACACTCAATTGAGATGCATTTACCTTTACTCAGATTCGTTTTCAAAAAGTATTTCTCAAAATAACTTATTTACTTTATTTAATTCATTCACATTTGATGTTTATTAAATTTATTAGGGAACCTGTTAAGGTAGTTCCAATAATGGTCGGAGATTTCAGCGAATCTCTTGCTGATGAACTAAGTAAGTCTAACAATGATAATATGTTTTTAGCTTCTGCACTGGTCCCATATTTCAATGATGAGGTAAATGAATATTAATTTATTTTTCATTTCTATCATAAGACTAACATAATTTAGCGTACATTGTTCGTCTTCTCTTCTGATTTTTGTCATTTCGGATCAAGGTTTTTAATATTTAATCTAATTTTCGCAGATTTCAATTCTCAATCACTGGATACGAGTCTGAAAACAAGCCTTTATACGAGAAAATTGAAATGCTTGACAAACGTGGCATTGACCTCATCGTAAACCATAAACACGACGGTATTCACACTATATCATTTTGGCAGTATATAATTTAACTATATTTAAGTAATTCACGAAATATTACTTTCTCCTCGATTTTTAATAAATTTTAGACTTCCTCTGGTATTTGACTGAAACTGAGAACACTATTTGCGGTAGAAATCCAATCCTACTACTTTTAAGGGTATACATAAAATAACGTATAAATATTTTTTAGCTTTTGGCTGCCTCTAACCTTAATGTGACCTCAAGGCTTCTCCACTACTCTCAAGTAATTAATCCAGGAATTAAAAATTTTAACTTAGTCTTCACGGATTACAAGAGTTAGCGACTCGTCGGTTTCCTACGCCGCAATTGTGGGATTGGTTCAGAACTAATTCAAATAACCCATTTAACCCAATGAACCTAACTAAATAAACATGGATACACTATAAAAGTATAGAGATTTAATTTACTATTTGATTTGTTAGTCTCGCTTAAGCTGTCTAAACTGTATTTATGAAATTATGAAGTTAAATTCTGGGAAACTTTCTGAAACTGTGCCGATAGTGTCTCGATTTGCTTGAAATCATTCCGAGTTGAGTCTAGAAGCAATTTGAGGTCGTTATGGTCTATTTTAATCGGTTCATTTGGGGTAGAGTTTTCGGAGATTTTAACCATGTACGAGTAAAGCTCAGTGAGTTGGTGGTACTGGAGATCACTGATCTGCATCTGAACATCAAGTGAGGATAAAAGGTCCCTATGTCTCTGAACAAGCTCCTCTTTCGACAATGTTTCGAACTTACTAAAGAATAAATTAGAATAATAAAGTAATAAAAAGAAAGTAAATGGTTAGGAATTACCTGTGCTCGTCGTCTGACTCCGCTTGTTTTTTTCGCTCTGATGGTGGAATATCATCTTCCATGTTAAGTAGTTCTTCAGATGGTACAACGTCTTCTGACTCGAAATTTGATATGGTTTCCTCCTCTTTACTCTTTTCGATAATCTCCTTAAGCTCCTTCACCTTCTCCGATAACTCCTCTAGGCGTTCCTCACGCTCATGTAACTGCTCCTCATCAACTTGGGCAGCCTCAACGACGTCCTGGATGACCTTGATCTTAGACCTTCCGACCTTCTCCTCAGGCTTCTCCTCAAGGGTTTCTTCAGCGTTGGCGTCAACTAGGATCTCCTGAGGGTCAACCGTTTCTAATGAGTCAGCTGCAGCCCCTGTTTCCTTAATCACCATAGGTTCGTGAGTCATCGTTATACATCTGCTCCAAAGGAGAAGAATCGGGTTGATCTCTCGTCTACTAGACAAATCAAGCCATTGCTTCAGTTGCTGTTGGAGTTGCTCCTTTGTTACATTGTAGAACTTCATTGCTCGTTCTTTACAGGCTTCCTGGAGCTCCTCCATGTCTAAACTCTCTACACCCTCCCACAATATTAACCTGTCTTCCCTCTGAATTTTAAGCAAATGATGCCTAATCAATATTAATTTATGTTTATAATTCTTAGATTGGATTAGTAGGTGTAGTACGATGTGTATATTTTATCAAAGATACCGGAGTTGTAAAACGAGGTGTGATTTAAGTGCGAAAGGAGTAATACCAAGAAGTTTACACATTACCTAAACAATTTGTTATTAAATATTTGATTTATAAATTATTAAGGATAATAGAATAAATCTTACTTTAAGAGTCTGGTAGCTCATTTTATCTAGCACGAACTCCTTTTTGAATAATTTTGAAAACACCAAGAGTTCATTGGCACTAAATTTATTGGTAATTGTTGGTTAAATTACCTTAGGAATGGATTCATGTCATCACTTTTATTAAGTAACCTTTCCTGAAACTGCTTCAATGCCTCAGCTTTAGTCCTCATTGAAGAGTCGAGTTCCTCCTCTAATAAAAATTAATTACTATTAACTTACGTAGAATCTGGTTAGTTCTTTCCTGAACGAGCTCCTGGAAGAACGTTGCAAGCTCCTTCTTTGCCATCAGTTTCTTCTGAAGGTAGTCATCGTCCTTATTATTGTTAGTTTGGAACGTTGAGGGTAGCATTTGGGGGAAGAATCTTATCACTAGAGGTAGTAAAAACTCTGCAAATGGTACGATAATGAACAATGAAAAGGGAACAAGTTTAAGGGCATCATTCATAGTCTTCATAAGGAGTTTTCTCTCATGGTACCTCATAGGGTGCCCTCTGATAAGCTTCTTCAAGATGTAGTATGACACCTTGACGTTTGCTGCATATAGCTTAGAGCCTGTTTTACACCAGTGTATTGTATGTTTTATACCACCTACGATGCTTTTGAAAATTCCAGAGACTCCTGTAACTTTCTGGAGGACTGCGGCTCTTGCTGCTAACTTTGCTAGTTTGTTAAAGCCTCTAAATGTGAGTGAAAACACTCTAAATATTCCCCTTCCAATCCTATATGGTATATATACAATCCATTTAACCAAAACCAGAGGCACTTTCACAACCTTCTTTATTAGAGATGGCTTCTTTTTACTCTTAACAACCTCGTTCTTGGGGGTCGTTTCAGTAGAAAACGCCAATTTCAAGTTATTACCATAGTAATTTGAATTAAAATTAGATCTACAATCAACTGGTTGGTTAAATATTATATTGTTGTTGAGTGAATTTGTATGGTAATTTGAAAGTGATGTATGTGTATGATAATTTTTAATGTCACTGAAATGATGATTACAAATGAATGTGCTTTGAATTCTGGATGTTTTAAAATAATTTGGTAAAGTGATTGACATAAACCTTCCATTTAGTAAAGTGTTATATTGTTTGTTTAAATAAGGTTTGAAAACCAGGTAATCAAGCCTATATAAACTGTAAAGAGATGTAAACCTCAACATTTTAAGCTAAAATTACAATATATAAGAGTTTTAGGAAACACCGTTGTTGTGTTAACTCATTTTCAACTTATTAATATTAAACAGTTTTGAATATTACATATTTATTAATAAATAAAACGATAAAATAAAATAAATAAATATAAAAAACAAACAATTGAATGTGATAATAATATATAATCTATTCACATATGGTATATTGGGAAATTAAAATATTATAAAATATTATTTTTTTATTTTTTAAGAAACTAAAGCTCAGAGTTTCGTTTTAAATATTTGCTCTTGTTTTCTCTAATCCACTCGTCGATTTTGTTTTGAAAAAGCTCAAATTGCGATTCCTCGACCTTCCAGTAATCTTGAAAATCCATCTCAGGTTCACATGAACCGCCTAGAGATTTTTCAAGAAAACATGGCGGGATTCTCGACCTTAGATATTCAAATAATTTTGGTCCTCTCGATTTGAAAACTAGTTTCTTAGTTGTCGATGCTGGAATGACACACTTCACCATCTGATATACAGGATCAATCAACGGCGGAGGGTCAACAAATAAAATCTCATCTATAGTCTCAGTATAGTGATCGACAAGTGCTCTGGCAGTTTCTATAACAAGTTCCATTGGTGGTAGTCTTGACAGCGACCAGTCCTTCAGGTCCACAATAACATACACCTTATCATTCCCCTGTGATATCAAACATGTCTGTAAAGCCCTTTCCAAAACATAATAAAGGCCCAAAACATGTAATTCCAGCGTAGCATCTGTCTCATTTATAGGTCTATAAAATTAAAATTAATTTTCCATGTTAAATTATTATATAGTATTTGTATGTTATACTATATACATCATACATATATATATAATAAATATATATAATGTATATAATAGAATATGAAATACCTGAAATATATAATTGGTGATGCGTAATAATCAAATCCTCTTCTATATAGTAAATTTTTATATAGTACTGGGTGTACTACTTCTGGCTTTAATCTCATTGGATCTCTAGTCCTTCTCCATGCTAGTGTTTTTAAAAGTGCGTTTAATGATTTTTCTGGTTTATAGTCATAAGTTCTAAGGAACCTGAAGAGAACTAAATCGTTACAGTAGTAAAGTTCTTCAAGTGTAAGCTCTTTCACTGGTTGGTGACTATGTAGTTTCGACCTCTTAGTCTTTGTAGCCTCAGAAACATTCTCAACAACGGGCATGTCAAGCAACAACTTCCTCATAGATGTTAAAGAACTGATCTGAAAGTCAACAAATGAATTGGATTGTGATTCAGTGCATGGATAAATCAAATTATACTTTTTTAAAAAGTCTCGCAAATCAAAGTCCATTTCATATATATATTCGGTCATGTGAGGACCGATATCCGTAGAAATATTTAGAGATTTATAGTCGAAATTTGGTTTACATTTTGGAAGGGTAGAAGAGTTGCTAAAATCCGATTTGATGTCGGCAATTTTGGCTTCCGTCTTCTTCTTCAGCGTTTTAATGAAATCCATTAAATATAATACTTACTAAAATTAAAATTATATTAAAATCAATATTTTTAAATACATCAACTCAGTGTATATATTACATTAAATCAACAACATCAATTCGTTATCTACCAAACCCCCACCAGATTCTTGTTATTGTTAACTAACGATAGGAATACATAGAATTAATCGATGTTGTTTTTTAAATTATAGTATAAATTTAAATTATATAAATGTTCATTTATAAAACCAAACTTATATAATGTGTTAATATTGTACAAAGTAAATACATTAATCATTATTTCTCTCCGCATCAATTCATACATTATTTCATTAACACATCATATATTATATATCTGAATGTATAATTAATTATATCAAATTATTTATACAATATATTACTTAACGACAATTTTTAATTTAATATTGATTTTATCGTAAGCCTTACTCATCGTACAAATCCATTTCTTTATTTCATATTATATTTTTCTTTATATTTCATTTTAATTTTATTATATTATGATTTTATTTTAATTACCTTTTATGTTTTATCTGTTTTAAACATATTTTATCCTTTTATTATGGGCTCCGCTATATCTAAGCAAATACAGAAAACTAAAGTAAATAGAAAACCCGGCGATTTTTTAAACACCTCAGGTATTTTTACATATAAATTGAATTCTATTTACTGTTATTTTTAGGCCTTCCTGCAGTCCATACTGAGACATTTACCTCTCATATCGCTCCTGTTACAAGAATTCCAGTTTGTCGTTGTTGGAAGTCAGGTTCTTTAATTATATTTCATATTATATTTTAGCTAAATTCCCTCTTTGTGACAACTCACACCAAAAACTAGAGAAACTTGGAGTAGATTGTGGTACTAACACATATATTAAGTTATATAATATTAGGTCCTGCAATGTTAGAGATAAGGAAACGGCTCTAGTATCTCTGATTTCTTTATAATTTACAATTAAAATATTCAAATGGGCATAATTAAAACTATTTTTATAAAATTTCACTAGTACGGATCCGTTGCTAAATCTGGTCTTCTATAACTTATATTCTAAACACATATTATAACCATATGTTTATAAAGATAGAAATATGAACTTACTACATCTGAAACCAGGATTTTGTTGAATGTTCCGGCGTCATTGAATCGTTCAATCAACTCCTCGTTTGCTTTGTCGATTGAACTGTTTATAGTGTATATATTCCCTTTTTTATGTTCCAAATTCTCTATAATATCAGGACTCAGGATCAAATCATCCATTTTGAACTTTTTAATTACTTGATCAATATCAAAGTTGAGTTCTTTCTCAACAAAACCATTAGTGAAGTTAACTCCGTAAATGGAATAAATGTGTGAAGAAAATGGAACCTTTGCTGCTAGTGTAAGGAAAATAACAACCTCAACCTTCTTACCATCAGATGTTTCACATGTTCTAATGATCTTTTTTCTTATAGGGGTTATCCTAAAAGCTATAGGCTTTTCAATGAAAGGTATGTGAAATAAAGCCAAACGGCCCTTATTGTTAAATTGGTCAACTTTCCCTAAATAAATAAAATAAAATATTATATATCAAACCATCTTTTCGAACAACGATTCCAACATGACCTGGAGGTATTATTTTAATCATTGAAACTATTACAATGAATGAAACGAAGGAGAAAAAGTATAGTTTGTAAGTCCTGAATCTACTCGTTTTATCATCTTTAAAAAGAACTCCAGGTTTAGCAAACATCCCAGGCTTTTGAGTGTAAAGAGGACTTATAAATTCCTGGTTAGAAGAAGGCGATTCACTTGGTTTTGTAATCTCATTTTTAGTAGAATCCAACGGTTTTGGAGAATATGCTTTAGTCTTCGTTAAGAAATAAAGTTTGCGATATCTAATAAGCCACTTGTATTGTCTTATATAATACATTAAACTTGAAATGAAGGGGATTTTGACAATATAATTATAGAGGAATACATGATTTCAATCACAAGATATTATTGTTCGAATATTTCAAAAATAATACACAAAATTAAAATAAATAAAATAACTATTATATATGAACTTTTGAAATGGAAATATTTAGTTGTGAACTAAAATAAAATATTAAATATCACTATAAAACCAAATTGAACCATTCACAAGTAAATAAACACCATACACAAATTCCATTCATTTTTTATTTTCAAAATTGTCCTTTTAATGTTTTATTAAATCTTATTTATATAATTAATGGATTAATGAACTTTAATTTTTAATATTTATCATTTTATACTATTTTAATATTAATTTATTATTTTAAAGTTCAGTCCATTAATTTAAAAACAATGAAGGACATATATAGGTCAACTTAAAATGATATTTTTAGAACACTCTGGATTAAGCAGAATAAACTCAATATTTCAATGTTTGGATGCTCCAGATCGTTACTTCGACACCAATTTTGAACTCGTTTCGTATTCAAAGTATACTCTTATTTTATTTTGAATACGCTTCAGGTCCGATGAAAATTTAAAACATGATCCTTCCGAATTTTTAAACAAGGCCGTGGCACACGACTTTACCACCTATTTCAAGGCCATTTTAAACAAGTGCTTCCAAGATTACGATTTTAGGTACCATGCTGTATTCTAAAAATAAAATTTAGTAACTTGGACGAATCATATTTTAAGAAAGTTAACAACTTCGACACAGTCGTTAACACCATTTACTACAACATATCGTTTGTGGTTTCACGGCGTTTCCCTAATTTCGCAGATGAGTTCTGGCAAACTATTAGGGTATTTTTATATAATATATACGTTTATATAACAATAAATATTGTATATTAGGATGTTGTTCACATCAAGGATGTTGAGATATATACCTTCGACAGTTGTGGAGAGGATGATCCGTTTAACTCTGAGACTGCAATCAACTCATTTAATTATTTTTTCCTGGATAAAAAACAGCAACGCATCCTATTCATCTCATGTGTAACATGCACACGCTCGGATGCCTTCGACAAGTCTGACTACACACCCTCATTTCAACCTTCCATATATTCAGAGAATTTGAACGGTAAACCTGAAGAAGATTGCCTTTCAGATTACGACATTCCTGAGACCAATGTTTTTAATTTATAATTTTTAACTGCATATCTGGCGCCTTCGCCATTTTTATTTAAATTTAAATTTTAATAATTTTTTAACATTTTATTATGTATATTATTTTTTAATGGCTAATTGGAGCTCATATTCGGAGTCATTTTATAAATTTCTTCTTGAAAATGATTTTGGAAACAAGAGGCTTAATACATCCGATAATAATATTTTAAACCAGGTTATTGATGGATCCTGTTCCAATATATCAGTTCAGAGATCTGAGCCTAAACCTTCATCATATAATAAAGAAGTCATTTTCTCAATTCCAGGTAATTTTTAAATATTTCCATACTCTTTCTCAGATTCCTTAAACGATGGTACCAAAATATACTCTAAAAATGACACTCATAACTCTAAATTAAATGTTCCAAGGGTTATTTACAAATGTGCAGGGAATCATACATCTAGAAGGATACAATACTTCCACACTAACTCAGGCAATATCAAAAATAACATCTACACAATCCCATATGAAGAATCTAATTATACACATTGTAATATATCGAAGTATGGAAATATATCCGTACCAAAATCTAACCTTTTCAAGTTATTGCAACTTGAGGTTGTTAATTCCATGGATACCGTCTGTTTATATAATTCTAATAAAGATAAATATAACAATTTTAATGAGGATTTTGTTGATGGAGGTGAATTTAAAGGATATAGCGATAATAGTTACTTAGTGTTCATGCCTTCAGGAGTACAAAATGCAGGAATTAAAGGTTTAGAGCTTGTTCCAGAACTAGTAGGATCAGATATAAAACTCAAGGTCAATGAAAGTTTAACTATTTATCCTTCATGTTTTTTCACATATCATAAAAGAAACAGTGATTATCTCATGGATCCATATAAACAAACTGATATAACTCACAAAATAGAGTCATCGTGGGATGGATTAACCATTAAATCCAATACATATAGAGAATACCATAATTGCGATTCTGATAGTGACGTTAGTAGTTCTGGCAACGAACCTTTAAATCTTACATATAACACTGTGATGAATGAATTAGATATACTCGAATTAAAAGCTGATAACAAGAGTTTATTTTCATCCACTGTATATGCTAGAAACTCACTTGGAATATTTGTTTTCCGCTATTACTATGATGACGGATGGAGGGTAAAAACACTCAATAATGTATCATACACACCTGAAGAGAAGGTTTATTACATGTCAATTTCACCATATATGCCTGAAGAATCTGTTTTTCTTACCACTGGTAATAATTTACTTCTTTATGATGGTAATATGGGACATGAAACTTCAACAATTTCACTTGGTAATTATGTTAAAGAGGAAAATGATATAATGCAAACAGTGTCCTACGGAATGGATAATAATAGTTTAATTCTTGGTGGAAACAGGCTTTATCTTTTTGATAAACGATCGAATGATTTTTCGGATTTGATTTTGAAACCTAAATCAACCATAACAGTAACGAGTGGAAAGTGGACTGAGAGAAAATATGATGTACAAAACCATACGAGTAATTTTAGGAATCAATTAAGTGGTCATTTATCATCCTTTTCAAATTACTGGAGAAGATCAAAGCCCTCATTTTGGGAATCATTTACAGCATGCGAAGTGCATCCAGAATACAATTTTATACTAGCAGCTGTTTATGGTACTAGTAACTCAGTTTTGATTTTGGATTTGAGAATACCAAACACACCTCTTCTTGACATCCCACTCCCATCAACCGATTTTATGGGTTCTAGAATACGTAGTATTAAGTGGAGTTGTAGTGGGCCTGAATCTACTCTGTTCGTTTTCTCATGGAGATTAAAGATTCCAATTAGAATTGAAATACAAATTAGCTCCTCATTTGATAGCTACTCAATGAATCCCAAACATAAGTATTCCTATAAAGATTTCGACCAAGTTGATATGAATCATGACACTCTTTTAGTATTTAACAGAGCTAAGTATATGAATTTCTTAAATGTTGATCAATCACAAGAGGATGGTGATTTCCCAGCATATGGTCCTTCCATACAAACACAAAAAGAATACTTTGACCTGCCAATTCACAGTACAAATGAGAGTGCTATGACGAACATTTTCCACGGTTACTTGGGTCTATCAATTCTAAACTTCAATTCTAACTCCATTAAGTTATGCTTGGCATATACCACTTCTGGGAGACTTTTATGTATGGACCTTGATAATAGAAAAATCATCCTAAATAAAACTACATTAACTATTAATGAGAATGGAAAAGATGAAATTGGGTTCCACGATCCAAATTCTCTCTTAAGTGGTTTTAATATTAGAGTTAAGAAATCTGGAGGCATACCACTACCAGATGAATTATGCTCTGATGGATTCAAGTCTTTCACAATCAATAAAACTGAAATTGGGAATATGTACAACGATTTTGTAGGAGTAAACATAAGTGACTGGTTTATACGAATACAGGAACAACGATTTGGAGACCAAAAACACTACTCCAATCTTTTAATAAATCCTACCTATCTTGATGATTTTAAGGTAAACAAATTTGACTCGAAGGTAAATTTAATCATAGAAATCACTTAATCATTGAATATTTTAACTTTAAAATTTCTTTTTAACAAAATTTTAGGCCATTTTGAAGGGTATACTTTCACTTAATTACCCTAAAGACTATGATGATGGATCAATAATGTCACTGTAAGTTAACTCAACATACTTAAGTATTTAAACCTTCAATAATTATTAATTCAAATTTTAGGTCAAAGTATTTAAGTTTATATGGAAAGGATAATTTTAATTGGAAAGATGTTTGGAACCCACTTGACAATACACTTGATTATGAATACGAATTAGAGATTGATAACCCATTTATAAATGATTTTGAAACATGTTCTTGTTCAGCTCTTTCAAAGCCAATAAATGAATCATCTAAAGATGTCGTCAATCATGATTTGTCAGAGGACGCATCAACCATCTACACAATTTGTAACATGTTAACTGAAAAGTTGAAAAATGAGGAATCGATTTTAATTGAGAGGGGAATTGCAAATTGTTTTGGAGATATGTTATTACTCCAGTCAAATATTGGATTAAACAATCATAATCATCAAAACAACGAGGTTGAACACAGAACTGATTGCCCATCTGATGAATTTCTATCTGTAGAAGTTGCTGAGGAACCCAGTGAAATACCATCAATCCCTGTTGTAGAAGAGATATTGAGTTCATGGATAACTGAAAATGGAGATAAATCAATCCCTGTAAGGATTTACCACATATATATTTATATTTATCTAAACCAGCATCCTAAACATTCATATTTCTCATAGGTAAAACATCCGATACTTAAGAGGAGTGTCGATGATACTGACCCTATGGAAATGCTTAAGGAGCATAAGAGGAAACAGAAGGAATTTATATCTAAAATGTTTGATAAAAAGTAATAAATTGATTAAATTTTAATAGTTCATAATTATCCCATACGATCAAAAATAGATACACGACCTTCAGAGTTGGTTGAATTCCTTTGTTTTTTACCTAATTAATAAATTAAAATCATCAATTTTAATACCCGTGTCAGACAATGACACCTTTATGGTTCTTCCATTCATCTCAGATTTATGGAAGTTTTCAACTGCCTTTTGAGCAGAATCTGTGCCTACAAAGCCAACAAAGGCGCTTAAAAGACCTCCCCTTTCAATCTGAACAATTTTATCAACCTCAATTTTGAACCTTGACTGTGCAAACTGTTCCAACACTGTTGAAAAAGCTCTTTAATTGGTCAGAAGTGGTGTTTGGAGGAAGATTTCTCACATAAATCATTGATCCAGGAGTATAAGATACAAGAGTCTCGTATTTATCATGACTCCACCTGAATAAATTATTATTTTAGCTGCTAACCTGTCAGATAATCCCAATTTAGAGGAAGATGCCCTTGATTTACCAATAAGGCGTGAAATTAAACCTAGTTTTTTAGGTTTGTAGCTGAATTATAATTTATTCATAAAGAATACTCACAATGGATCTGAACTTGATAGTTTGGTTGTAGAATCTGAAGGTTTATAAATTAAAGGGTTCCAAATTACCATATTTATTCTTGTTTAACATGATTCCACTAATTGCATTTTTATAAAGTCTATTTTCAATTTTATTTGGCGATCGTTCATCTTTATCTATGTCCATCGTAACTACATTATAATATTAAAACTAGTGTTTTAATTCATGGTGTAAGAAAAAGTTATCTTGTGTAATGAGTAAAAATTGTAATGAATTTTTACTAAATTAATTTGTATAACAAATGAAGAGGATTGTTACATAAAAAGATTAAAATTATTTGGCGTCGTGAAGAAAATGAGATAGCCACTTTAAGGCTTCCGCGTAACCCTGCTTTTTAATAATACTGCACATAAAAAGTTCTACAGGCCTTCCTCTGCCTGATTTAACACATTTCCCATAAGTATCATTTGCGTAGAGACTCAGAGCCGTTCTCAGCTCCTCTTCTGAGGCAGCTCCGCGATTATCAATTTTGTTTCCAAGAACCACAAAAGGCTTGTTTAAAAGTTCTTCGTCTGCAAGAAGAGACCTCAGCTCTTCATTGGTTTCCTGAAAGCGCGACCTATCACTAGCGTCGACTATAAAGACGATCCCGTCAACATTACCACAGTACTGCTTCCATACTCTCCTAGCAGTCTCGTGACCTCCTAAGTCAAATGCTGTAATGTTAACTTTCTCTAAGCTGAGTTGCTCAGAGTGAGGGTGGAGTGTTGGAGTGTGGATTCCAACCCTATTGTCCTTTAGCATACGGAGCAAAGTAGTCTTTCCTGCGTTGTCAAGACCGAGAAACACAATACGGGCATCTTTATTTAACAAACCGAGCGACTGGAGTGTTTTCTTAATCCTAAAATCATACGTTTAGATCAATTTAGAGAATTTATGTGGTATAGGTTTATCTGCAAACGGCTTACCAATTTATAATAAACATCATTTTGGGGAAAGAGACCCAAACAACAAATTATTATATAATTTTACTATTATTAAAGTCGTAAAACTGGTTTTTAGGTGGCTTTGTTGACGACTTTATGTAGCAAGTTGTATAGTGACGAAATGAACACCCGATAAGTACAGATATACAAACTAATAAATATTAAACTACTCAACACTTCGACAATTGATGGAAGGTCTACGATATAATTTATAAAGTTAAAAACAAGATATCTTTGAAATTTATTTTATTTAGTTTCCAGACCCCACTAGTACACAAAAAAATCAACGTAAATGTACTTTCATACAACTTTAACAACAAATTTAGCTAATTCCAATTTTAGCGAATATATTTATTTTAATTTTTATTGAATTTCAACTCATAGATTAGTTGTGTAGATGAATTTCCCGTGATCATGTATTTATTTTCAAATATGAAACTATATTACTTACACAAAATGTACAAGATGTTTTCATGCGATAAATTGCATTAGAACGTTGACAGTGTTCGACATTGAAGCTGAAGCCTTTAGGAGCGGTCCGACTTGTGTGAGAATTCCTCTGATGATCTCCTCGACTCTCAGGCTTCTATCCAGTAACTTGTTCTTATCCTCCTCCACTGAGTGCAGCTTGACGTAGCTGACGTCGAAGTTGAAATCGCCGTAGTTTATGTTATCCATGTTGCACAGGTTACCCAGTTCACTCACGCTCCCTATTGTTAGCAGGTCCTCCTTTGGTGAATCCAGAGTCATGTTTTCCCCCGAGATTAGCTCCGCCAAAAACTCCATCATTAGCCTAAAAAGTTCAGAATTTGCCTTCATCTGATCTGACGTTGCTATCTTCGCCACTGCTATGGCGTGTACCTTCTTTGCCTCCAAGGAGCTTGCCTTCTTTGCATTTGGCAGGTATATAAGCCTGATGAAGTTTACACTTATTCCAGACTGTATCGACTCTAGAATTTCCACCAGTGAGTGTGCGTACTTTTGCATGTGTAGCTGTAGCGTTATGTACGATATCGAGGTGACGACGTCAGTCAACGTCTCTCCGCTCTTGTTGTTGTGAATGTACGTTAGAAGAACGGTTACAATCGACTTTAGGAAGTTGATGTAGTAGTTAAGTGGCAAGTATCTCACAATCCCGTTGATCAAGTCCAACGAATACCTTGACAGTCTCCTGTGGTTAAGGCAGAAGTGGAATATATTCAGTATCTTCTCCATGTTTGTCATGATTTCATTCTCAAATAACGTATGTTTCTCAAAATAGCACACCAGAAGCTTTATATTGCCCTGTGCATTCGCCTAAAAATACATTTACAAATTTATAAATGTATATATATATCAAATTATAAACGAAATCGAATGTTTATTTCACTTACGATTGAAACTTTCCATGTATCAATACACACTAGATGACTCAAAAGTTGTACATATGTTGTCGAGGGCTTGCTTGCATACTTCAACATTATACTCAACACCTAAATAATAATACATTTAAATATATTTATAAATATGTGTATGTATATATGAACTTGCTAATACCTGTAAGCTGTATGGAATGAATGGATGCATTTCCTGCTGAATAATCAAGCCTAGAGTAGGGATCAAAGCCTCCTCAATCTTCTCGAGAGTTGTTGAAACTGTGTAAGACTGTGTTTGAAGATGAATTCTCAGTAATATACAAAGGCACTCAAAGAGGAGGTGGTTATATGACGGGTTGACTGGATTATCAGAAACCGATTTTATTAGACTGATTATGATATCTATCATCACCATCCCGCTTTCTCTGATATCCTCTCTCAAATATATAAGTATCCTCATAGTACACTTTGCGTAAAACTCATTTCCCGCTCTTCCACAACCACGCATCATTGTCAACAGATGTTCCAACCCCTAAACATGAATTAAGTTTTGTCAATAAACTATGTTTATAATGCTATATTAAGAACCTGGAGTAAACATGTTTTTAGCGTATCTTTATGTAATCTTAATTTTCCCAAAAGTCTGTATATAGCCTCGGCTGAGAACGAACGAACTGCTTCGTGTGAATTTCGCAGATATAAAACAAGATATGGTACAACGGTTGCTAGCTCAGACTCAGGCAACAAATTCTTAAACGTGTATATATACTTTATGATGGCCAAAATGATGAGCATTTTTTCTCGAGTCAGCGGATTCTGTGATAACACAACAAACTCATTCTTCAAATAATCAGTAAAGTACGTGATAACGTTGAAATCACCAGACGAGTCCTAAATAAATATTAATTTTAAGCAATTTTATTGTAAAATAAGTTTGTAAATTAATATTTTGTTAAATAAGTATGTGAATTAACTAAGTTACCTTAAAGTTAATACAAATGATGAGCTGAAGATACAGTTCCTTTAGCTTATAATCATTATTTGAAGCCACAGTTTTGGCCACCTGGTTTATTATTTGTTGGCAAACTTGGCCGTATCCTGAAACTAGCTTCTTTAGGAAGGTGATTGATGAGAAACGTCTGCTTGAACAGTTGTTAGAATCCAGCTCTCTCTGGACAAACTCTATGGGACAGTCATCCAGTAGAATCAAGTCGCATTCTCTGAATCCGATATTTGGCACAATGATGTTCTGGATGATCTCAGCCAGGAACGAGTTATTCATAAACGGGTTGTTTCTGGCAGAACCCTGGTGAGAAGCTCTCCAGTGAGTTGATGACGAAGATGACAGGAAGTCAAGTGCAGAGCAGCACAGCTTATCGTAGGTTGAATCTTGGCTAATCCCTCGACATAATTTAACAACATCCTCGATACACGTAAACACAAATGGGTGGAATACTTCCTGGTATCGTTCTGCGTAATACCTGAATAGCTTCATTATCACCACTTTTAGGCTCATCAATGTTCCTACAAATTCATATACTATAGTTACAAAAACTATAATACTATTTATAGAATACAATATATTCTTATTTTACCTAGAGTATCATGTTCTGTTATAAACTGGTCGTTGAAGTGGATGAGGTTGATTAACCCACTGAAGTAAAGCTGGGCGTTATCCTCGAAGCACTCCGGCAGATCTATTGAGTGAACGTAGCAGAATATCTTTGTAACGTGCCTGATAAACTCAAATAGGTCAAGGATCACTGGGACTAAGCAGTTGAGTGAGAACGAGTTTTTCTGAGATGTGTAGAACGTGTAGTACTCTGTGAACTTTAGCATTGAATACTTGAACAAATACAACAGATGTGTATCGGCCAGAGTTAAAACGATCTTAAGCTCTGTAAGAGTATCCTCATCGTACTGCCTGGTTTTATACTTTTTCATAAACTTTGAAAACAGTCTGAATGATGACAGTTTTGTCTTGAAATAGCTCTTATTATACGACATTTCATTCAAGAACAGAGATGGCGATATTAATAGGTGAACGTTGTGTTGGTTTCCTCCTAGTTCAGGTAAATTTAATGCAGACTGGAACAAGTTTATATCTTTAAATTGTTTGCGATCGTCGAAGTAGAAAAGTGAATCACCTGGACTGCATGTAACATCGTTTGACTTAGTTAGTGGGTTTGTTGTATGTGTCGTTAGTGTGCTTTGCGAGAACAAAAAAGATGTTGACTGTAAGAATTTGCTCATTTCTAAGTCCTTTAGCCCAACTCCTTTGGATAAATTACACATGATTTTAACTCCCTCCACTAAGGTGTTAAAAAACTCAAAATATGATCTGCTGATGTCAACAACGTTGTTTGTCGTAAGAATCTTGTTATATGAAACTACTGACTGTAGTAGGTTAGAATAATTCTTCAAATGTGCTAACAGGTACTGGGCGTAGTTTATTTCCAAATTTGAATGTGCGTCTGTCAGAGGGTTATTCAAAGAGCTTGTAAGTCCACCAGTAGGTGTTAGTAAGTTTTTGTTACTCCTGGAATTAAGCTCATTTTGCACCCGATTTGACAGAGTTTCTAATAGGACCAGATGGTTCACATCACTTAAATGACAATAATCTATGAATAATAGTACATGTTCCATTGATTCTGGGAAGTAACGATCTGAAATTAAGAACAGGGCACTTTCCAGTTGTGATGCCACAGCCTTTGGTATTCCTAACCTTTCACTGTTCAGTGTTGAAATTATCAGGAATGACTTGATTATATTCTTTATAGATTCACTCACTCCTCCGAATGATTCTGAGGTGTCAAAATTAGCCTTAATGTAGTTCTTTATAAATATCGCAGACCAAAGCTGAACATCGGCAGTTGCATACTTAAGCCCAGATAAATCATCATCTAAAAGTAAAATTAAAGCAGTATAAAATACCCGTAAGTGTATTCTCAATTGAAGATATAGCTTGAGGGGCTAAGATGATCTTAAATATTAGTACAATCTTAAGATCTGTTTCTGAAGAATCAGGTTTAACCAGCAATGACATCTGATCATCGGCTGATTTAATTGAGAGCTTATCTCCACTGAGAGATTGCCTACAGAGTGATATGATTGAGCGAATGAAGGTTAAATCCGACATTATTTTATATTTATTTTAAAATGATCAACGTTTATTGAACATTATGTTTTAGTATACCCAAGTTAAGATTCCTACTGAATTGAAATGTAAAAACAAATTAATTATTATGTACATTTAAACAAATATGATATTTAATAAATTAATTATATGATATTTGAAAACAACGTCGTTGTGTGGTAGAGAAGAAGATTTATGAACAAACAAAAGTTAGTTACACATAAACATTTTTTTATAATTAAACAATTAATAAGAGATTCAAATGATGAAATAAATAATGTATAATAAATTTAAACTATATAAAACTTTTAAAAAACATATATAATCATATTATGAAAATGTTGTATAAATCTGGCTGATATCCATAAAAATTAACTTGAATTGTTATAAAAATAATTTCATTTTAATTGATAAATTTAATAGATTGAACGAAAATTATAACGATTTAAAAAGATAATATATAATAAACATAGTAATCAAACGACCATTAGTAGTGTGATTTAAATATAGAACCCCTGTTTCTGAAATTAACAACAATATTTTGCCTTATATAAATTAATTTGAAAATTAATTATTTTAATTTAATTAGTTATTTTCTTTATTGTTATGGGGAAATATTTTCCTTGAATTCTTTATTAATAATTAAATTTAATTGTTGATATTTATTTTAAATTATTTTAATTTTATTTTTTCATGTTTTCACACATTCTTGATTTATTATTTTAACACAGCATATCAACATTTCCTTGATATTCCATCAACAATAATCAAGAAGATTCCTTCCTTCAAGTACCACATTTTATATTTTAATAATGTCTCACTACCGACGTAGCTATTCCCGTGATGGGTCTTATGATGATTATAGATCAAGTCGTCATCATAAGAGGGATTCAGATAGATACGAGCATAAGTATAAGAAGAGGAGTAGAAGTAGAAGCCACTATCGTAGCCGTCATAGACATAGATCAAGAACCAGAAGCAGAGGTAGGGATTATGATAGAGATTATGATAGAGATTATGACAGAGATAGGGACAAACACTCATACTCTAGAGATAAACGGCACTACTCAGAGGCTAGTGACTCTGAGAGGAAAACAGCTAGTTCGTCCTTGACCACAGAATCTACCAGAAAGGCATATAGCACCGACTTTAAATCTATTAATAAGAAACAATCTTCGTGGGATAGCTTAACTCCAGTATCAAGTATAAGTCCTGAACTTTGTGATACGAAATCCCTGATAAATAATAAAAAGCCTGAGCAGTCAAAAGCACCAGAAGAACCTCAGAAAAGCTACAAGATATACATAGGTCAATTGGATCCTAGTTGTACAATTGAAGATATACGAGTGGTATGTTTCTAAGTAAACTATATAATCAAAATATAATTCATTATGAGTTAGATCTTCTCATCATTTGGTGATATTTTAAACATTGATCTACCAACGGAACCTGATACTAATAAGGTTAAGGGCTTTTGCTTTGTTGAATATAGGAAAAAGGAATCAGCAGACCTTGCACTAAATTCTATGCAGGGATTTCACATAAAGGGAAAACCTATTAAACTAGCTCGCCCAAACATTTCATCATCTGGATCCTCATCGGGTACTTTAATAATAAATTATCAAATTTGTAATTGTATATTAATTTAATTGCACAGGAATTTGTCCCATTGGATATAATAATCCACTCTCTAACCCTCTGGCAGCAGGAGCTGTGGCTGCAGCAACCTTTTTACAAAACCGGTCAGGAGTCAGAGTTGATACAAGTGAGTTACAATTTATATACTAACAAATAAATACTGCCTCAATTACTTTGTAGATAATGTGCTGACAAAAATATCGGCATCGACTCCATCATTCACAATTGGGGCAACACCACCGGAACTGAATGGTAAAAGAGTTGTTTTAGAGAATGTACCATTTGAACTGGCGGCATCAGATATCAGAAGAATATTTGAGCCGTTTGGAAACATTACAGAATGCGTTTTATATTCACGAGAAATGTTACCCGGAGCGTTTTTCGCTCTGGGTTATATAGACTTTGTAAGTGCAAATGTGGCACAAACTGTTTGCTCCACAATGAATGGATTTGAAATCGCTGGATCTAAGATACAAGTCACTTTGGCACCGGAGTCATCAGTGGTTGGCACATCTAACGTGATTGTAATCTATAACATGGTGGATCCTAAACTCGCTGATGAGAATTTAGCTAATGAGGTTAGTAATCCATTTAAAATTCTTTTTAGGTCAAGGTTGAGTGTAATAAATATGGGACTGTAACTTCTGTTTACTTACACTTTTCTGCAAATAATGATACTCTATCAGTTTTTGTAGTATTCAACACGCCTGAGGGTATTTGTATTTCCTAATAATGATATTTAGATGCCGATAATGCTGTAAGAGCACTAAACACAAGGTGGTTTAATGGAAGGCAAATCATGTGTAAAACGTATGATGCCTCGGCATACTTCAGTGGGAACTATGACCTGTAATTGTAAAATATTTTTAACAATTCTAACATTTTAAAATTTATTTTATATTTCAAATTTAAATTTATATATGGACGAAGATTGTCAATGCTCCTCTGGAAAGATAATCTTATCAGTCTCTGCTGTTTGTGTCGGATTCTGCCTATATTTATACAGATTTAAACATAAACACGCCCTTAAACTTTTTTTACTTGTACTTTAAAATATCATAAATTAAATTTTAAATTTAGGCTGTTTTCTTATCACTTTTAATGTTTGGATTGTATTCGCTATATAATATTTTAAAGGGTGTTTGGGAATTTGATAACTCTAAAGGTGCTTATCAGCATCTTGTAAAGGTAATTTACTAAATAAATGCAATTCACGATCAAATAATTTGTTTAGGAACTTAAGGTAGTAGAAATGGACCTTAAAAAACTCGGATTCCCTTTTGAGAAGTTTAATATAAACTTAAAAAGCTCAACTGAAGAGTATTAATGGTTAGATGTGTAAAATTTTAAAATCAAATTAAATTTCTTAATTTGGGCCATATTGTTAGTATACAGTTTTTGTTATTTATCCAACGTGTTTAAATATAAGATGTGGACATGTATGGGTTAAGGGAACACAACGTGGCAAGGGTTTCGTTCCCTGAGCGATTTACGACAAATTGAACATTCCCGACGTGACTTTACACGTTCAATGCATTCAAAGCAGAATAAGTGGCCACACTTGGTGGAATAAATAACCTTATCATTTTCATTAGGGACCTTCCCTGATCTGAATCTGGTAATTGTAGAGTAGCAAATAGGACATTTGAACAAAAATTCCAAGTCTTCAATGATCTTAGAATCCCAAGAACTGTCAGTGTCAAAAAATTTATAAGCTTTTGAAATGTGTCGGTTTGACATGTAATCGAAGGGGAATTGAGCCTGCCTCTTATCAACCCACCGAATCGGTCCCATAATACAGTCGTCACTCTTTCGCTTCACTCTTCGGTTACTATTTGGGGAAGAGCTTTGTATAACTGTCACATCATCACTTGATGCAGGACCACTGGAACTAGAGGAACTTGAAGCTTCATTGGTATTAGAGTCTTCAACAAGAATAGGGGTTGAATGAGAATTTCGACGTTCGATTGAACTGTTTGATTCATCCAAGGTAACTAAGTCAATTATGTTTCCGCGGGGATTTGCCCTAACTATATCCACAATTTCACAGTCATCTCTGGTATCAGAGGTAACTCGGTAACTAGAAACAGGTGAATTATCATTATAGGTGTGTCGATTTCCATCTCCAAACAGGTTTTCAGAATAACATTCTCCTTCCAAAATATCACGGTCAAATTCGGGAATATCAAATGAGGTAGTCAAAAGATCAGTCGTCTGCGCCATCGGATCTCGTTGACGTTCATTTTCAGAATTCAAATCTTGCGCATCAGAGTCATCTGCTGATACTGAATGACATTCCGAAGATTCACCTAAAATTAAATATAGATAGTGAACAGATTGTAGTGTAAAATAATATAATAGATGGATGACACAACAACATAAAATGTGTGTAAAATACCTGAAATTCCATTTGAGTTTGCAGTATATTTAGAATCTTCTGAGTTTGGAGAGAAATTGTATCCTAGACTCATGATTTAAAGATCTTATAAAACTTACGATCAAGATAGTCTCGAGATGGATCAAAAGAATAACGATTTATGGAGGAAAAGTTAGAGTCAGACCCGCTGTCAGAGGCAGAAAGCATTTTCAGAAAGGTTATAGTACATTTAGAGGGATAACATCTTTAATTAAAATTGAAATTGAAATTAAAACAATTGAAAAAAAGAAAGGATAAAATAATGAGCGTGTTTAAATTAATATATTATAAATTTATGAATTAAAATGTGAAAAAATAATAAATTATGAAAGAGGGGAAAATGCGATCAAAATTCTCATTAAAAACAATTCTCACATACACCTGTCACTACATTATATTTACAACATTCACAGATATATTATTTATTCCATACGACTTCTAATAATTTTCCTCATTTTTTATTAATATGAATCGATTATTTAAATTTGTAAATCTTCTTTCAAGGAATTCCGTTCCTAACTTTGAACGCTGGCTTACGAACAATCTTTTGGTATTTTAGTATTCATTTTAATTATTATTTTTAGAAAAGTGATCTTTTCCACAAGACTTCGCATATGATTAACAATTATTTGAAGAATTTTAAACGACCTTACTGACTTTGAAACATTTTAACTGGATTCCTGATATCGCATTGTTGTTTGATAACATGACTGTTGTTATCTTCAACAAACTATTAGTCAGTAGAATTTCCTTAAACGCTTCTTCTATAAAAAATAGATTCCACCCTTTTATTTATTCCACTTCATACACACGTTCATACTCTGCTAAGATAAAAAATATTAAAAAAAAAGATGAATTGGTTAAGAAAACCCAGGAAAACATTGTAACATTTGATGATTCTGATGTTATAAAGTGCACTAAGGACCAATGGCTTTATAAGCCAACCCCCAGGGAGATTAAATTATTCCTCGATTCTAAACCTATTCCCACCAGACCCTTTGATTTAGAAAACAGCGTTGTAATTAAACTCGTTGATCTTCATAAAGAAGTTACTTCTCCAGTGAAATCCACTGTTTATTTCAGTGAATATGGAATCAGAAAGGGTGAAACACTAACTTTGGTTGTTACATGGCTTTTATGCACATCAGTTTGCATTTACTTGGGATTTTGGCAGCTGAATCGAAAGAAATGGAAGGAACAGATTATAGCTTTCAGAGAAAAAGCACTTAACTCACCTAAAATTATCATAAACTCACTTTCTGACATTATTGATCATTCTAGAAACCATGACGATGGCCTTGATGGATTATTCTATAGGGTTGTAGAAGCACACGGAGTCCTTGATACTAAACAACAGTTTTTAGTTGGACCTAGAAAATCACTAGTTCATGAGCATGGAAAGGAATTTGGATTTAATGTTCTGTATCCACTTAGATTTAATGATGGTTCAGCTATTCTTGTTAATATGGGATGGCTTAATTCTGATGAGTTATTTGATAATAATATTGGGTCAGAATGGGTCACTGTGAGAGGTGTATTGGTATCTGGTGAAATTACGGAAAATTTAATACCTTCAATAAAATATAAAACACTATCTCTAATAGAAAACCTAATACATGGTCTAACTGGTTACAAACTAGGCTTAACTGAGTCCATCAATAGGCCTTCCAACCTAACTTGTGAGGACTCTAGAAAAGTATACAGATACATGGATCCTGAGTCAATAGGTGCTGAGTTATTTTCAAAGTATCCTGATATTACAAAAAAATACATACTTAGTGTATATGACTCATATTTCGATGATGATAAACCATCCCTTGACGTGGACAGTGGTGCTACTTCAAATGACAGTTTTCTCAAAAGGCTCCTAAATAATACCATTTTAACCTCTAAATATAACTCTAATCCACACATTGATCGTCCTGGACCTTATAGATTCAAATTTCAGAGAAAACAAAAGAGTGATTACCTACTTTTTTATGCTGACCCTGGCACACACTTTAACTACGCATTACAATGGTTCCTTATAGGTTTCTCCATAACAGCTTTGTCTCTCTATAAATTTTTAAGAATTCACAGAGTTTTAAGGAATTTAACTCCTTAAAATCAATTTATTATTTTATACATTGTATATTTGTTTATGTATAGTGTTTTACTATATTATATACATTTGTATCGTATGTTGGGTTTACTAATGTGTATATACACTATAGCATATACATTATATTACAAAATTAAAATTAGTTAAAAATACACACAAAATATGTTACAATTAGTTCTGCCTTGAACTATTACGACGATTTAGTGAGCTTCTAGATACAAAAACGTTTGCATTAGGTTTAAAGGGCATTTGGATACTGTTTGAAACGTACACTCGGGTCTCAATCCTAGATGAATTAAAAGACTGGTTTGAGCCAATTGATGAAGCTGATTTGTACTGGTTAGTTCTAGAAAACACCTTAATGTTTCTAACATCTTGAAACCTATGAAAATTTGAATCATGAGTGGGTGATGATTTAGACAGATCAGTATCATGTTGGGGGAATGTGTTGTTACGTTCACATTCTGTAATTGATGAATCAGATCCAACATTCTCTTCCTCCAAAATTCCAAGATCAAATGTAAGCGACGGAACCAACAAATGACTTAAAAATGTCTGCCTGTCAACTAGGTAAATTCTCCACAACCTCTTAATGCCTGGAACCCTGACGTTTGAAATCAACCCACCCACATTGGTAGTAAACTCTAACTTATTAAAATATCTAGGTGATAAATTCACGTGAAATAGTCTTCTAGAGCTATTAAATCCAGTAGATTGTGTGAATAAAACCATGAATTTACTCAGAAACTTCTCTCTTGTAGTCTTCAATAATGGGGAAAGACTACTGTTAGACTTGTATGAATCATAGGAAAGTGATTCAGTGTCCATAAACTTATCTACGCAGTTTACAGTTAGAAAGGTAGAGATTGAAATCAATGTGTTTATGTTTTTATCAAATACTGCATTTGAATACCTTAATGGGTGAATGATAGTTCCATTTAGCTTTAGTGTGCCATTTGACCTTATTGTTACAGATAATCCATTAGGTGTAATCAACTTTATGGAATATAAACAACATGAAATCAACTGGTTAACAATGCTTGTGCGATTATAAATACTTAGAATATCTCCATAATGTGTGTTTGAAGGCGATTTAGATATTTGTATGTCTTGGAACTGCTTGGTAATAGTGTGAGATTCATATTCTGGAAAACTTGGTCTTGAATGCTTAAACCTATTGAATAACTTGACTTCCGAAATGCCCTGAACTATCCTGTTTTCTATGTCAATAGCTGAACTAACAACAGAACTTGCGAGATTATAGAGATTTTTAGCTGCTGACATAGATGGGGATGTTGGTTTTAAGCCACCAGTTTTAGATGGACCAAGCATTGGACCACTCTGAGTATCCCATGGTAATAACATCCTAACGCTTAATCTCGAAAGTAATGATGGAATCGGAGGTATCGGAGAATTAAGAGCCTTGAGTAGTCCTTTATACCCACCACTCAGAATACTTACGCACGTGATTGAGTTTCTAACCAGATTATCCATAATTTCAACACCATTCCTTAGAGACTGCAAAGAATATTGATCCTCAGTTGCTTCGTAGCCTTCATCTGTCAAAACTATCCAAACTGTAAAGTTGGTGTCCAAAAATGAACTCTCAGCCTCATCATCAACACTAACTTTAGTCATGAAATTAGTTCTATATTCACCAAATATTTTTGATAACGGGATTCCTGTAGTCAGGTAATGGCTTCTAGAATCAATTATGTTATAAACTAGGCTTGGGTTTAGGATTGAACCGATTTCAAACTCGTTACGCTTTATCTTCTGATTTTGGGTAATTTTGGAAACAGAATTATGGTGGTAAAGGTTTGACATCCTTGAAAGTGATTCAAGATAACAATACAAAAGCTCATAATTTACAACCTCACTAATTTTCGTGAATAAGATAAAACTAATCCTCCGATGTAGCCTTGTAGTTCTTGTATGTCTAATCTTATTTTTTATAGGAACATATTTATTATCAATAGAATCCTTCCTAGTTGAAGAGTAATCATAGTAGTATTGCGTCGGATTAACTTGCGCGTCAAACATGTAATAGTTCTGGTTTGATAATCCAAACACATCAGAGTGCACAACTTCAACAAATGGGCGTGACGGGTCAATTGTAATTGGATTAGGTGATGAAGATGATAATATATTCGCTGCGTTAAAAATGTATAAGAGTGGGAATTCTGACAATTCAATTTCTCGTTCTCCTATTGAGTCGTAAAGATTCCTTGAAACATTAATGAACTCTTCGGGCTCCAAATGGATCTTATTAGAGTTTAAAACAGTACTAATAATAAGGTTAGAGGTGGAGTAGTTATTGAAAATTACAGAGTTAGAAAAGTCGACAGAAACTGCATTTTTTAGAAGGAAGTTAATGTAACCTCTGGTTGCAACATAGCCTAGCTCTCGAAAAATAAACGCTGAAAGTGGTTCAGAATTTGATATAAAGAGCAGAAATGTGTAGGCTAATGAAATATATGCACACCCAAACCTGTAAAAACCAAGTGTAATAAACCATCCAACACAAAATGGGCTATCACATACTCGTTCAAAACTATCGACAAACTTCGGAAAGAAGTACTTAAACAAAAGCATCCAAATTTGACAAAGCTCATTAGCCCTTTTGTTAATATCATCAGTAGTAGGTAAAAACAGAAGAGGAGCGTATGTCTTAATCAAGTGCTCAAGAATAGCTGAAAGCTCACCAACAGTAGGGGTTGGATCGAGGTGGACCAATGCCGAAGCGATGTCATGTAGGCCCTGCCAATATGGAACATTATTATATATACAAAATGTGTAAATTGAATTCACTGCCAAATCTCGTAATTTTTTATTTACAACCCAAGGTTGTCTTGAAATATCTGATTTAACAAAGTTGAGGTCGAGTGAGTCAAACTTAAGCTCATTAAATCCATTACTTGATATAATACATGAAAAATCTGTAAGTTCTGAGATACTTTTTAAGGAAACTCCAGAATACCGAATCCATAGATACTTATTTGTAAAGTAATTTTTAATAAGAATAGATTGAATTGATTTAAGAGACCGAGAGCATCCACAATCGCAGTTAGAATAAAAAATATTATCCGATTTGTAGTTGAATGTTGATTTAAATATTTTATTTATGTCATTAGAAATTTTCTGAGTTGTTAAGTTTAATTTAGACCGTTTACGTTTCGATTTCTTCCTGCATTTTTTCATTTCCATAAATTAACAATAACTTGTAATGTATTTCATTGATTCCAGTGAATTTATGTCATACTGAAATTAATATAATAAACAAAGAATGAATGAATAAGTATAAATGAAATGTGCAGGTGAAATAGGAAGAAATTTCTTCTCAGTCCCCACTGATGAAATAATCGAGACAAATAAATAATAAAATACACATTAATTTAAAAGCTTCCAAGCTGCCGTAGTTTCAGGAATATTTCTTTCTCATTAGCATTGATCTTCTTGACGAGTGTCGCCTCTCATCTCCAAATAAATCGTAATAATTGTTGTAGAGTGAAGGGTCTGAAGAATCAAGCGAAGACTCCTGAATGATGTCCATAAACCTCTTCATGCGACTGTCAGACTCCGTTAGCTTAGCAGCCACATTAGGGTTAATTCCTCTCGAGGTTAAACCAGCCATGTTTTTAACGTTACTGTACAGACTTCTTTGTAGGTACCTGTTTCCCCTCTGCCTAATTGCCTCGTAAAGGACATCCGAGGATAAGTCATAGTTGTCATTAAGAACGTTGTTAAGAGTAAGATGGCTTCCTGGCGATTTTTTCCTGTTCCCCTTACTCTCACACACGTCAGAGTATCTCTTGTCAACAGAATCCGATAATGATTCCTCGTTATAATCCTCGTTTTTGCTTCCTGTTACATTTATGCAGCACCTGCAAAGCCATGTGAAGTGAGTGTCGAGTTTCTTTGCGTCGGCGTTGTTTAAGCTTTGGAATTGATGAGTTCCGTCAGACTCTTCCAGCAGGAGTGATATGTAGCATGGTAGCTGGTTCGGGTAGTTGTCAACGTCTAACTGTACACTAGTGAGAGTTCTCAAGGTGTTCCAAAACTCGTCGGAATCTAATAAAAATTATTTAGTGTAAATACGTTGTGGAAGAATAATGGAATATCTAGCAATACAATACCTGGACTCATGTTCTTGAAAACTGCTTCATAACTGTAGAGAGTGACTGGGTTAGGGCAAAATAGAATTACATAAGAATGTAGAAGGTACTCCACAATGCCCATTTTGTCCGAGTAGAGTGCCTTATACCCACCGATTTTACTTAGCAGTCTGCTACGCTTGTATGATAGCATGTTCTTTGACATTTCATCTGTGATGCCGCATTGTCCGTTAAGAGAGTCTTCGACATCACATTTACCGTTTTCAGTAGTACCTGAAGAGTTATTGTTAAGAAGTGAATTCTCACTTCTTGATTTCTTGAGTTGGTTTAACTTTACACACTTGTAAAAGTCATTGAGGTTAAAGTCGTTTATTCCCTCGTCCAACTCCTCCAGCTTTGTATTCTCGCTGGAATCTAATTCAGTAAATTCACACACACTTGGAACTGTTTCCATTTCAGACGAAAGCAAATTCCATAAATCTCAATTAAGTATTGAATCCGTACATTCGGAACTTTAGGTGGAATTCAGTGACAAATCAGTCATCAAAACACATTTTAGCAATCCATAATATTTACAAAACCTTATATTGCAAAATAAATTAAAAATTAAACTAAAATGACACAATGTGTAATCGAAGATCGCATTAAGTGTGTAAACGAAATTCGAGCTAAATCCAAGTACAAAACGAGAGATGTGTAAGTAATACCCACGAACAAATAATAATAGAAAATAAATTAAATCAGGAAAACTTGCGAATGTAATCAATTATTCATAATTAACGACGAATTCCACATTCTATTGTATTTCATATGGGGAATCTTATTTAAATATGGATTTATTTATTTAAATCTTACACATCACTTATACTCCAAATTAAATATAAGTAAAATTTACTGTGCAATTATACTGATTTCATTAATAAATCTAACGTGTACCGTGGAATCTTACACTATATATTAGCACAATTTCATGTGTTTCCATATCCTTTTATCGATCTTATCCATCCTTTCGATGAATCTCTTTCTTGCCTCTTCCGCCTTCTCGTTATTCTTTTTAGTTTTCTTCACGTTTTTTAGATGATTCTAAGTAATTTATGTATAAAACCGTATGTGCTTTTATAACAATAATCGCTCTAATACACTGCTTAAATTAGTACCTTACTACTTAGATGTTTATCCACTGACTCTTGATTTAAAAATGTTTTCCCTTTACAGTGTACACAGTATGAAACCTTATTTCCTGGATGAGTGCGAATTGGACCATCTACATCGGGCATTAGGAATTAATATATAATATGATTGAAGTTATTAATTACCTGTATTATTATTTTCATCATCAACATCGTTTTTTTCTTTATTTGAGTCTGATTCATCCTTTTTATTCGAGGTTTCAGACTCTTCTTCAAGACTATTAGGTATATGGATAATTGAACTGAACAAATAGGCCGTTTTATACATATTTAAAAACTAATATATATCAAATTATCATTTAACACATTACACGTAAATTTATCGCTACAATTTTACATTATACAGATTGCCGTTGGTTTCATTGTGTGGGAAATTGTACAAGATATTTAGAATATATATTATACTGATATTATTAAAGAGATCTTGATGGCAAACACTTAGTAAGGGATTCTTCCCAAGAGAAGCTACTAAGCCTTAAGCAAAGAATTTCAAAAACTGTTGACACATTTAGGACTGTTTTCTTGCAATTTGGAACATATTTCTACAAGTTTATACTGCAACATTTCTAACCTTGATTGGAAGGCATTTGGCACTGATATTATGAGAAATCGCCTTGTTCAATAGCTTGTTCTGAATATTCAGAATGTAATTAGAATTATGGTTTAATACCTTTTTAACGTTAGTGTCGACCAGTCCTCCAATAACATAAACCTTATCATTTGACAATTCCTCCAAACACTGAACTTATAAGGTTGAGAATATTTTACCTCAGTGGCATCCGGAGAGAGAACAATAATCTTATCCTTATCAAAAAGTTCCCAAAATCCACAATCATGAACGTGCACCTATTGTAATAAATATTACCAGTTGATACAAACCTTCCAGTTATTAAAACCGAAAAGCTGGCAATCTTCATAAATAGATGAAGATTGTGAAAAACTCGTCAACGTTAGCCTTATCTGAAAATGTATAAAAATAAATTGTTTATGTTCTCACAGGTATTTTATATTTCTTGATTAGGTTGTAGCAAAGTGATATTTGTTTAGCAAGGCTCCTGATTTCCTGGAGTATTATTACTATGATTAATAGTACCTTTGAATTCATGTCCTCTCCAAAACTACAATCTATGCAAATAGGAAGGCCCTCTTTGTATGACTTTTCAAGAAAATTGTTCAGTTCGACTGCCTTCTCATAATTTGTTCTTCTCAGATTAGTTATGTATAACTCCCGTTCATCTGATAATAGACCATAAATAACATTACAAATGTAAGGAATGATGTAAAATATACCTGGAGAAAGTGATGATAATAGGTTTTCACGCTCGGAACGCATAATTGATTTCCTCCTCTTTTTTACTTCTGGCCTCTTTAGTCTGCGAGCTAAACGTTTCTTCTCCCTCTTTAGACGCTTTTTCTGACTTCGAGGCAACCTCTTGAGAACGTTGGGATTTGACCCTTGTAAAGTATCAGTATTTTCCATGTTAATTAGGTTACACACATATTATAGTACAGTGTATTAAGATGATTTAGTTTCATCGAAAAGTCTGACTGAGAAAAATGAAGTATCACTGATGGGCATGAACATACGCCTGAAGTCATCCTTGCTAATAATCCTTTTGCTGGTGAGACCAGCACTTTTAAATAATGTGTTAAGCTTGGAGGAGTCAAATTGACCGTTGTCAAAGCACGAAAGCATATGTTTTAGATCAGAAGAGGGAAGTTTACCAGATTTTTGCCAGTCTAAAATTGTATAACATTCATCCAGTTTGGGGCCCAAAAAGTCCTCAACAGAAGTAAATTCAGGGACTTTTGATTTGATGTCACTATCGAGCCTAATCTTATTATCTACAAGCTGAACAAACGTATCCACGTCAATAAAGTCAATGCCTTTTAGCTTAAGCTCCTTATTAATGGACCTAGACTCGGAAGGGGTATATGTGAGTCCAATTTGCCTTGAGACGTTAACAAATTGAGATGAAGGAATTAAGCCTAGATTATTTTCATGAGTAGCATCGTGACTCCATGGAGAAATACAATTTAGTGAGAAAACAGAGATGATTTCGTCAAGTAAATTTAGAGTTAAAGTTGATAAATTATTCTGATTTGTTAGAGAGTGGTTGGAACGAGTAACACCCATATACAAATGTACAAAAAATAGTAAATGAATAGTGTGTATAATAAAATTGTAAAATAAAACCTGAAGCCAAAGTAGTATAATTGTTAAATAAAATTATTAGAAATAAATATTTCATATTTTTAAAATAACTTATTTTATGTTGTTTATTTTATTTAAATTTATGAATAGGATTCTTTGATTCATCACACATATGATTAATTAACATTCATTGATTAACGAGTTTGAATCAAATTACATATAATTTAAATATTTTAAAGATAAGTAATTCTTATGTAATTTTATTATAAATTCTTTCTATTTATAAAAGCTGGGGTAGTTTTATACATTCTTACCTTCAATATTTATTCATAGCATATATTTATCGTAATAATATATCAATATTTATAATATGTCAGATACAACAGCTCCGCAAGCTGATTTAAATACAGCGCTAAACCTTCTAGTTCTTACTATGCTCAATGAGGTATGTATTTTAGTAAGCATTCTAACTAATTATGTAATTTAGCAAGTGAAGAAAGTATGTTTTAACAAGTGTTTCCCATCAAAATTCGACGATAAATTAAATAAAAACGAGCAGATTTGCATCGCAAAGTGCATGGATAGAATGTAAGTAATATATAGGAATATTTTTACACGATTTTTCAGGTACGAGGCTCACACAATACTATCGCAGGCTGTTTCAGAAGCATCTAAGAATATCACAAATTCTCAGCAGTAATACACATTTATAAACGATGGGAGTACACAATTTATGGGATCTTTTATCAGCAACAGCTTTGCCGTTGAGAGTAGAGTCTCTATTTGGTAAGGTTTGCGCAATTGATGGAAGTTTTTGGATCAGCCACTGCCTAGCCTCAGAATCTAACATGAGGCATGGAGGAGATATAGTTGCTGTGTTCTTCTTAAGGATTTGTTACCTTCTAGACAGGGGAATTAAGCCCGTTTTCGTGTTTGACGGCTGTTCTCCATTTGCTAAAATGAAGACTCTTCTTAGGCGAAAAATAGCCAGAGAAAAATGCGAAACAAATCACAAATTGCTCGCATATAAGCTCCTTGCCCTACAAATGAAAAACTCGACCAGGCATAATAAACCAAGCACCCCTGATGAAGCTAGACTTCCTTCTGAACCTCCCAAAATTATTTTTGGTGGTAATAATGCTTCTGTTCCTGATTCTGTGCACGTGGTTTCCTCCGACGTTCGTGTTGATGAGGATCTTAATCCCGACACAGATTCGGTAAAAAATGGGTTTGACCTCTATTTAACCGATGAAAACGCAGAAAAGGAAACCATTCCAAACTATGATGAACTCTTAGAACTTTTTCCAGATGATTCTTCGGATCTTACGCCTAAATCAGTTCTCTTCTCAAATGACACTTCAGACTATTACAGTAAACTAGGCTTGGGTGGTGACTCTAACTATGAACATGAGATTTTAGCGATTAAGAACGCTGAATCCTTATCAAATAAGTCTAAATACGTCCTCATGAATGACGTTAGAGATAGATTTATCCAGGACGACAGGGACGAATCGATAAGGCTTAAGGACGATATTGACGAGTATTCGAGCTACCAGATCAAATCTTACATTAGAGGCGTTAAAATTAATAATGAAATTGAAAGTTTTAAGGCAGAAGTGACTAAGGATATGCTAAACATAGAACAACTTCCAACTGAAGCAAATATAGGCTATAGTTACAACACAAAGCTTGGTCTTGATATCTGTAACTATAACGTATATTTTGACCGAAAAGTAATGAATAATCTTGATTCAGAATTTGACTATTCAATTAAAACAGAGCCAAATGAAGAAATTGAATGCTTTAACTATAAGCCTAAGGAACTCGTTGACAAGACGTTATTTGAAACTGACGATGATATTTTTGGTAAGGAACTGATGGATGAGATTAACGTAAAATCCTCAGAACCTTCACAAAATTCCATTAAACAAGTTGATTTTAACGCTTCAGAACATAAAACTCCAGTTAAACGTGTTCAAAATAATTTATCGCCAATTGATATAACAAGCTCACCTGAGAAAATCAAATCAGATTCTAAAGTTATGGACAAATCACACAATAATTATTTTTTAGCTGTTTACAGTAAATATTTTAAAGATTTACAGCTAAAAGATGATAAAGATTTAGAACCTAAAATAGAGGATAAAGTATTGGAGATTAAGCCTACAGAGGAAAAGGAAGTTGATGAGGATGTGAGTGAATCTGAAGATGATGAGTATGTTACAGAGAGTTCAAAGCTAGTTGGTCATGAGTATACACAGCCACAATCAGTATCAGTAACTCATAAAAACCCATATTACGATGATGTTCACAAGTTGCTAGAACACTTTGGAGTGCCATACATAGTGGCTCCATCAGAGGCTGAGTCTCAGTGTGCATACATGAACAGGAGTGGGAAGTGTTACGCAGTGATCTCAGACGACTCGGACTCCCTGGTGTTTGGAGCAAAGTGTCTGTTGAAGAATTTCTACAACGATAAGGTGTTTGAGCTGTATACTCTGGATAGGATCAGGAGAGAGTTGGGGATTGGGAGAAAACAGCTGGCGTTAATAGCAATCATTTGTGGATGTGACTACACAACCGGGGTTAAAGGCATAGGAATTGTTAATGCCCTGGAAGTTATTAAAGCATATCCAACGTTTGATGATCTCTACGACTTTAGGGACTGGGCAACTAATGACTGTAATTTAAAGAGTGCAGTAGCGGATGAATGCCCTATTAGGAAATCTTATAAAATAGCACATATAAATTACAGAGTTAATTGGACCTTTAGCCCTGATTTCCCAAATAGAGAAGCCTATAACATGTTCCTAAACCCGTCAGTTACTGACAACTATAAGCTACAGTGGAGTCAACCGAAGATGGAGTCATTGACAAGTTTTATGGATAGAAGGTCAGTTTTACCTCTGGATCAAGTTAAAGAGTGTTTGAAGATTCTATCAATAAGGAAATCGCAGCAGTTTATCATGGAGGATATTATGCCCGAAATTAGGGCGAAACCATTTGTAAAGAGTGCACTAAAGAATTACAGGAAAACACTAAACACTAATTTGTCAGCGTTTAGGAAGGTAGTTTCAGATATCAGAAGCAAGTCTAAGTTCAATATTAACACGAATATGGTTTATGAACGCAACCACACATTGTCGAAAATCAGATCAAAAAGAATGAAAGATTCAATCAAAGTAATCAGAAGGCGAGGTTGTAAGAATTATTTTAATGATTAATTTGTTGTAATATATAATTTTTATTTTAAATTTGTAAGAATCCTAAGTTTATGGAATACGTTCATTTCTTGTTCATAAATGTCGTTATTTTGTCCATTATGTCACAGTATTTTATATTTTGAGCAAAAACCCGAAAATAAATCTTCATTTTCCTGTTTAAGGTGTACATATAACCTCCCGGTAACAAAGGACTACCACAAGGAGACCGTTTGTACTAATGTGAAGGAGGCTGGTAAAACTCTATTTGAAGCCAATGAATTTAAACATGCTCCAAGGATTCCAGGTATTTTTTGCTTTTAAATTTAATTTTAATTTTATCTTTTAGCTGTTTGTCCTGCCTGTAATAACAAGGAAGCCTACTTCATGAGTATTCAAACGCGATCAGCTGATGAGCCAATGACTCAGTTTTTTGTCTGCACAGCATGCCTAAAAAGATGGAAAGAATAACAGTACAAACTATATAAACCATTGAAGTAATTGTAAAATACAAGCACACTCACATTGTATAATAAATCACTATCCATTGTGTAATTAACATTTCAATATTGTGTAAAATATTTTATAAAAATTACAACATCAATTACTAATACATATTTTATATGAAATGATAAACCTTCCAACTAATTTAGTCATCCAAACTCTATAATTTATTTTTAAAATTATTCCTTCTCAGATTTTTCCTTTTCTCTCTCCTTATGCCTTAAATGGTCCTCTTCAATTGCAGATAGGCACTTTATAGCTGCTGAACGCCTAGGCCTAGAATGTACTACAGCCCCCGTTGGATGTAATGATTGAGTATTAGCCACTGGTTCGTCTTTTACTGTTTTTCCAGTTTCCATGTTGTATTCAGTTACTTGTTTATCTCCATCTGGAGATTGACCTACAGGTGTTTCTTTATCACATTTCTCATTTGTAGACGTTGGACCCAGCTCACCTTCAACTACATTAACATCATCTTTTCCTTCTATAGAATCGGAGGATTGTATTTGCTCTGAACCTTGAGCCTTGATATCGGTAGTGGCACTGGTTTTTGGTACTTTGCTTGAATCAACATTTATATTAGCGCCATTTAGAACCATTGAGGCGTACTGTATATACTTTAAGTAGACCTCGTCAACATTAGAGTCGTCGCAGTACGCTAATTCAAAGTTAACGTTTAATAACTTACTCAGAGGGTTTGAAATTGAAATTGAGTCTTCATAAGAAAACTTGCCCCCTTCATTCCTTATCCCTCCAAAGTGATATAACATTCCATATGCACTCCATGATTGATGACCAGACTAATTTTAACATTATTAAAACTATTGATGGTGTGTTGTAATACTAATGTAATAGTAATAGTAATATTAGTAGTACCAGATTAACGACATCTTCAATGTATCGAAACGCCTTTGTTTCGAGTGTGTAGCAAACTGACTTTATATTCCTTACATTGTCGTGTTTAAAATCATCACCACCAGTTATTACAATAGAATTGCTTACAAATGCCATCGCTAATTAATTATGTTACTTGATAACTTATTTAACTATCTATAAACTAATTTAACTGTAATAATGTGTAAATGTTACAGTGAAATGTTCTGAATTCGTAGGGGCATCTAACGTAGACTGGTAAAATACTCTGAAAAATCATAAGCATTCATGATTATTACCCATGTAAGGTAATCGTCTAGGACAGAGTGAAGTGCATAAAGCCTAGTTCTTGGCGATATTTGTTTAGTTAACCCTCCAAAGATAATCTAAAATTTTTATAACATAAATATAAATAATACCATCGGTGCCGTGGATGAAATCCCTGTTTTACACGTCGAGTGGAATGCTCTTGGTGAGGGTGTAAGGCCTCTAAACGGTATTTCCATCCAGGAGTTTGAGCTTATTTTCCCAGGAACTAAGAATGTGCCACAGTTAACATTCAAAGCCCACAAGTCGTTAAGTAAAAATGATCCGTTACAGCCTCCAAAAATTACAACATAGTTGCCAACTTGAGCCATCGAGTGTCCAAATCTTTTAGGTGGACTGGGTCCTGAAGTCTGAAAAATAGTCCAAGTAAGAGGTTCTGTGGTTAAGTTTAAAACATGCAAGTGTGTGTCCAGAAGTAGTTTATTGTGTGTAAAACCACCGCAAACAAGAAGAATAGGGGTATCAAGTGCTACATACATAACACATGAGGCATGAAAAGCACGTGGTTCTGGCGTATTATTAGTTTTTAATAACTCCCAATTTCCTGTAAAACTCTGGGCGTCTAAGTAATACAGGTCATCACTGACAACAACATTCTTTAAACCTAAAATGATATGTTAAGGAAATAATAATTTTATGTAATTATAGTTAATGGTACCATGGAGAAATGCGTACATATTAACATAGTACTGACTAAATCCATTTTCTTTAATACTTGCTCCTCCAAATAAGAGTACATATTTAGTATTATATTTGAATTTATCATTTAAATTGCGATTATCCACGTCATACATTACAAATTCGTACATGTGATCACAGGATAAAATCACCCACGGCTCGTCTTTCGACTGTATTAATTCCTCTTCTGTGATAACCTGGTTGTCGTGGAATATTATATTCGTATCACGCTCTGGGCCTGTAATCTCTAACCACATCTTCTCGCTATCTTCCGGACGCCAGGTTCCGTATAAAAGGCTCTTTACCTCATTCATATTAACTTCATTGAGGAATCTAGTGTATGCAACATCGTCTTTGCGCATCATATTCATCTTCCTCGCGTATTCTTTGTAGTAGCTCAGGTCAATTTTAGGCTCGTTTTCTTCCTCTTCAGCATTCGTATTTGTATCATTTGACGTTGTAGAACTTGATAAGTTGGGATTATCAGGCTCTGGACCAAAGTCTGAAGATGATAAGGATTTCTCAGCATTCTCAGGCGAAGATTCATAGTCACCGAGAGACACCTTATCAAGACTAATAGAATCTTCTGAGTTAATATTATCAACTGAATTATTATTTTCATTATAAGAAGTATTATTTTCATTATTAGAGGGGTTGGATTCATTGATATTTGAACTATCTTCGTTTAAAATATCCTTTTCTTCAGTTTTATCATCAGAACTAGAGGAGTGTTCACAATCTAAACAAAAAATGAATATAAAGATAAAATATATTAGTTACTTTGTTCAGAAGAGTTGGAATCTTCGTTAAATCCGTATTTGTATATTACAAATGGAGAGATTGTGTGACCAAAAACACCGGAATTTAAATTCATCTATTTAAAACAGAAAAAATACTAAAGATAATCATATTTGATTAAAATTATGAAAAATCACTAAAAATACACCAAAAATTCTGGAATCTACCACTTCAATAAGATATCAGTAATATAGCTGTAAATCTTATAAAAACACAATATATAGTGTTAAAAATAAAACAAAATAATAATTTTACAAAAATAATTTTTAAAAACATTAGTTGTGGGTTTAGTTTTGACATATTTGTACAATTTATGTTGGTTTTACAAGTATAAATTATGATATTCATGCCTCGAGTTTCCAACGTCGTAAATTCCTAGTATTTCGTACGGTGCCGCATCGCCTAAAACATTAAATATTTCCATGCTTATCCATACCTGCGAAAAACACCCTTCCTTTAGAGCTTTTACCGATGCTTATAAGCCATCCTAAACAACTGTAATCATGTTTAAACTTACCACTTGGAGCAGGTATCGATCTATATGCAGCTTTAAATGACAATCTGCTAGAGTTAAACGTAAGAATATTGAGGTTTTTATTCTCAGGGTTATAATTTGCTGTTACGAGAACATCTGTAGTAGGGTCATGTATAAGTGTTAGTGGCAGGCTCAGATTAGCAGACGTGACTTCAGTATTAAAGCACTCAATTACATCAGTTAACAGCGTTGAGAATTTACACACGAAAAATGGCGACGATCTATAATCACTTTCTCTATTGAAATTTATGAAATAGAGTTCATTTTCCGAGTTTGCAGTCCTTGAAATCACAGCATTCCCGCAAAACATTCCCACCATCATATCTACAACACAAATTATATACTTGTAACTGTAGAGAATATTTATAACTGTATAGAATAGTTATAACTGTATAGAATAGTTATAACTTTGTAAATATTTATTACTATGCAGTTGTTATAGACGTAAATTTTAGTACCTGATTTGTGTAATTTGTAGTCTGAGAGAAAGTCATGTGTATACTGTAGTATATCATTAAGTCTGTTAGACTTAAGCACGAGTAAGCAATATTTTGAATCAAAAGAGTTGTTAAACTGGTCATGATCTTTCTGGCAAGTCCAGGAATTTGAAGGGATGGACTCACATATGTTGCGATTAGCTCTGACTAGTCCGAAGTATATAAACTTACCTGCGGAGTCATTTGGAACTGAGGAGTCTCTATGGGCTGAAATTGATATTAACCCGTATGTGTTTTCAAAGACTCTAAAGTGTATTCTTGAGTTTTCCATGTACTTCCAGGATAACACATGGTCTTCAAACACATTTTCCAGTGTTGATGACTCCACGTGAATGGTTATTTCATTTAGTAGTCTGAGCGATATCTGTGGGAGTGTAAAGGAAGAATGCAGGTATGTTTTATTATGATAGGAAATCGATGAGTCGTCGGCATTGGCACGAATCTTGTTTATCTAAATGTGTAAAATTATTAATATTTGTTTTACCACTGGGGGTTCCTGCTTCGACGGCAAATCGTTGTATCCGAAGTATAGGAGGAACGTTATGCATAGAATTAGGAATAGTAGGAGGTGGCTTAGTCGGTTACTGGGTTCTTCTTCCTCGTTGCGATCATTGCTTCTACCACGACGAAACATGGCATTAAATTTTTTTAAAAATTCATATTTATTTTTATTTTACATATTTATTATTTTGAAATTTAAAATTAAGATTATTTATTATAATACTCAATGTGTATATAGTTATAAGGCGATAAATTATATATTATACTTACAATTTTACAAAAATCAAGAAAATACTTTAAAGGCTAAATTTAAAATATTTATTTATAAAATAACATTGATATGGTTAATAGCATTGAAATAGTGAAAAATAATAAAATTGTAGATAATGTGTTTTATATAAAATGTTATGAGATTAAGAAATTATGGTTTTGGCCTTCAAATTTATGATTTTCATGTGACTTTAAATTTCTTTTCTTTATATTAAACTATTTTGGACTGTAGAAACGCATATCAGAGAGAAGATTAGTCTATGAATCATGAAACAATGTTCTCATAACACATTTGCAATTTCAAATCATCATTTATGCGTTTCTTAATTCTTTTTTAAAAATTAAATCATGTTTTTTCAAATATCATCGTAAAATTCGATTAAAATTTTTTAAAATGAGTGTTGATCATATTAAGGAGCGGGTTTCTAAAAAACCATTTGCCTTGCCGTTTTCGTGAGTTAATGAGTCGGAGTGTGAGTATGTTAAAAGTTGAGAGCTAAAATCATTCCTGGACTTGTGGTCACTTATGCTCAGTGACCCTATTGAGCTTACTACTGAAAACGAATCTTCAGGGGTAGTTGAGATTAAGGTGGATGACTCGGGGCTCCTTGGACTTCTGATTAACTTCTTGAAAAAGTCACTATCTGTGGACAGTTTTGCATAGGTTTTTGTTGTGCCCTTGGACTTTGAGAGTTTGTGGTTGTAATGACAGAAGTTACAGCCAAACCCTGTTTTGCAGTAGTTCGTCTTCTTGTTCGCAAACACGCAGGGCTTACAGTAACCATTTGAGTGCAAAATTGAGCCAATACTTGGGATTGCGCTTGTTTCTATGACCTTGTAACAGTTTCTAAGCTCCCCTAACAAATGAACAATGTTGGTTTCTGATGAGGAAAGGTACTTTAAAATGAATAGGGCTCTGTCCCTAAACTCATTTGTTGTGAGAACGATGTAGTCGTTGTGGACAGTGTAATGAGCAACGTCGTTTTTGTAGAGGTGATTTACTAATTTCTTCAATTTGGCAATTAGAGAATTCGTAAAATAGTGTTTTAAGTCCCTGAAAAACGTAACATTGGACATGTCATCAACGCGTTCCAGTGGTTCAAACGACGAGGTACGAGACAGACACCCATTGAATTCCTTCAGTTTGGATGGTCTTTCATACTGTTGGTCAAGCTCAGATTTTGAGAGTAAAATTGTAGAGAATCTGTCAACACAGTTGAGTTCAGGGACATCGCAATTTAGGTTCAGCGTTGCGGCTGTGTATCCTTCTTCTTCATAGAGTCTGTTAATGTTAAAATTTATCTGAGGTTCTGATGATATGAGGTCTCCTGCGTAAACACTTCTGTTTCCGTTGGAAAAAGAATGTTCCATAATAGTTTAAATATAAAGTCAGGAAACTTGGAGTGGTGTAGATTAATATTAATATGGTGTGATATTTTTGACAAATATCAATATTAATCTTAAATAAAAAGACCAATAGGTTCTTTGTCAAGGTTAGACAGTTGTTTCGATGGACATTGTGTAGATAGAACACTATAATCCTAAAATTTTAATATTATATTAATAATAATGGATATACAACCATTTATGAAACACACATTCATAGTCATGATTGAATCGTGTATGAATGAAATTAAAACACAGGTGATAAAAAAAGATGAATAATTTTATTCATTCTTCCCCATAACAAACAAACCATGTATTATTTCCTCATAAATACGTTTTCAAGTCAACAAAAGGTCATAAACGTATTTTTTAAAAGTATTCTTGGCATATATTCAAACACCGACTTATTATATTGTCTGCTATCAATTTTGAATAAAATGTGTCGTTAATCACCAACCATTGTTTATTATTATTTTATTATTCAATTTTCCATTTAATTAGTTTAAAATATATTCATTTTAATTTCTCATAATATTTTGTTAACTTTTTATTCCATTATCATTCTTCTCGAAGTACACCTTCGAGTTTATTAATCCACTATTTATCCACTTTAGTCATTTAAATCTATTCTAAATTTTATTTCTATTAATTGATTCCTATTCTAAATTTCATTTGTTTTAAATTACTGATAATTGTTATTTTAGTTTGATTCCTAACTTTATATTTTGTGTCGTTTTACACATTAAAATATTCATGCATTTTCATAATTTTTCTTAATTTTTCTCTATAAATGAACGAAACTATATTTGTTCGTTATTATCGCAAAATTTCTAATAACCCTAAGAGCCTTAGGTCCTTTATTTACTATTCTTCTATCTTGATTCGTTTAGCTTTGATCGCATATTCGAGCTTCCATAACCTTAACTGTATTTTTATATTTACTCTATTTATGATTTATAATTTTTTTATTTTTTAATTTAAATTCTTATTTATTTTACTTAATTAGTAAATTATTATTACACATTGTCGTTTTGATAATTTTGAATTTAGTTGATGTAAAGTATACTGACATTGACTATTTGGTCTTTTCTGATGCCTCTAGGCTTGTTTTGGGTGGAAAATCACCTTATGATAGACACACATATCGCTACACTCCCATTCTGTTAGTTCCACATCTCCTTATAATACCAAATCCATATCTATTATATCAATGTTTAGATCTTATTTGATGGTTTTTAACCATTTCCTTTTTAACGATTTTGGTAAATTGTTGTTTTCAGCATCAGATTTGCTTGTCGGACTTGTAATTGAGAAAACTCTCAGTGCAACATCTGACCTTAAGCGTTATCTACTTTCGGCACTCTGGCTTCTTAACCCTTTTGTAATCGTCATATCTTCCAGAGGCAATGCTGATACCATTATCTGTCTGATTATTCTTTCATCAGTTTACTTTCTTAAAAAGGGGCATATCTCTACATCAGCTCTCCTGTAAGTTTAAACACAAATATGTTTAGTTTAATTATTATATTGTTTGATGATTTTATTATTAAATTTTAGGTTTGGGTTGTCGGTTCACTTTAAACTGTACCCTGTAATTTACGCTGTACCATTTGTTTTTCATTTATATTCCGATAAATTGGTTTGTTACCTTCTAATCTCGTAGCTCATTAGGTTAAAATCGGAATACTCAAACAAGGGTAAATTTCTAAGAAGACTCCCCTTACTCCTAATCACTAACATAAACATGAAACAAATTAAATTTGCCATTTTAAGCTTTCTATCATTTGCGTTTTTCACATACTTAACATACTACTTGTAAGTCCATCACTAACATAACATTAATGTAATTTCAGTTATGGATTTGAATCCATATACGAGTCTTACCTTTACCACTACCTGAGGAAAGACCACAGGCATAACTTTTCCATATATTTCAATCTCATGTACTATATTGTTGACACAAACATGAATGTAAGATTGATTAATTATATAAATTAAATTATATTGGTTAACTGTAAATATTTTTAGTTGAATCTGTTTGTATCGTTTGTGCCTCAAGTTTTTTGCTTTTTACTCTTCTCTCTTCTGGCATTCGTTGATCTGACACTTTCACTATTTATGATGGTATGTTTTATGTTTTATCATTTTTCAGACGATTTCCTTCGTCTCACTCAACAAAGTCCTAACATCGCAGCACTTCCTCTGGTGGATTTGCCTAATCCCACTAGTCCTGAGTAAAATTAACCTAACCTTCAATAACATGCGGTACTTTCTTTTGTCCGTTGCTTCACTGTTTGTGTTCAAGTTTTTCTGGCTTTTTAGTGGATACAGGCAGGAGTTCCTGGGATATTCATCATTCAACGAGGTTTGGTTCAATTTAATATATTCTTCAGATGCTGTTTTCGTCAACCTTTCTCGTGATCTCTCACATGCTTGTTGCATGGACTCTTTTGTACAATTGCTACTCTAAAAAAGGAATACAAAAGTCTGAATAAAACCTTAAAATTGTGTTTTCTAAACAATAATTGAATGTTATAATTGTTCTCTTGCATAAGTTATGCTTTTTTATACTATACTTATACACATTCTATATACCTTTGTATGTATACTATCCATAATATACATTATACACATATGGTACATAGTGTATATAGTATATAGTATAGAGTTAATAGTTGTGTTTTAAAAATCTAATTTATTGAATCAATCACGGCTCTAATAGTCTTGATTCTGTTAAATATACGGTGCATGAGGTCAACGTTCTCCTTGAAGGTGTTTCGGAACCACTCGTCTGAGGAAAGTTATTAGGATTTAACTAACCTATCATGAACTGCTTCTTCATCTCAAAAGTTGATGAGTAATCAGATTTAGCCAAATTTTCGTCAAGTTTAGTGAGAATTATCCTTGAGAACCTAAGGTAAAGCTCAGTAATCATGTTTGAGAAGTAGTCCAGAGAGTTGTCCATGCCCTTGACGCTATCATACAAATCAAGCATCTTTTTCAACTCCGCCCTTCTGGTTGCTATGTACTCTCTAGTCTTGATTATATTCTCTATTCTGTCATTAACATCATTGAAGATTGTGTGATAGAGTTCTATGGTTTCCCTGAAGTGATTCTCTATAAGCAACGAGGCCTGTTCGTTCCTCTTTACATACTCCTCAACTGCTTGTTCGTAAATGTGAGCTGAATCTAGATTTGCAACAACCTCCGAATGAAGCCTTGAAATGTTCTTCATGATATCAATTGCCTTCTAAAAATATTAACTAATGAATATTAACATACCTCGTTTAAGTCTGTGGATTCGTTAGACCTTCTCAAAGACTCAAATATTGACTTGTACCTGTTAACCATATTCCTAGTGTTCCTGATTTTATCAAATAAATCCGTGTTTGGTTTTACAATAGTTAGAGGAGTTTTACTGGCAGAACCAAGTGATAATGAGCAAAGTGATGTTTCTTTCAACTTAGTTGGCCCATTGGGTTTAGAAAACTGACATAGTTTGTAAACGAGAAATAAGTCAAATACTGGAGAGTTTGAAGACTCATCACAACAGTATTTATGTGCGACAATGATGTGAAATGGGTTGTTTGTTTCAAGAAGCTCAAAATCGTCTACGGTGGATTTAACAAGAACCGGTGGTGAAAATGACACATTTTGATCGGCATTGATTGTATGTATAAAAGTCTTAAAACTAAGTTTATCTGTAAAATTGATGTGATAGGACTCTTTTCTAGAGTAATATATGAAATCAGACTTTGAAATGTATTGAAAGTAAAAGGGGTCTTCAGAGTCGAAACTCAGTGAGTGTGATACTTTACAGTTATTTACATTGAATAGAGTGTTTTTATTATAGAAAATTGAATTTGAGGGATGAAGTTGGATGTTTGGCTCAAATACCAACAGCTTTGAATTTGAATGCGATGCTAAAATTACAAACGGGTCAGTGGAAAGGACTAATAGTGACTGGTATGTAGGATATGAGTATGCGAATTTGCAATCAGGTATATATTCAGTTGATACCAATCTTATAATAATTGGATAAAATGTTAAATCAGAAATGTTTGAGAACAGAGAGTCATTAATTTTTCTAACAAGTTCAAAATTCTTCTCAAAATTTGAAGAATCACCGTCATCTGAGATGGAGTTTGTTAAATTATCAAATTTATATGTAAATCCCTCCTCGATAAGTTTAAGTGTTTTTCTTACAATTGGTATGTTTTTAGTCATATCGCAAATCTGGTTTATTGAAATGGGACAGTAACAGAACACATACCCGTAGTTTGAGAGAACAAATATAGTATACGATCCAAAAGTTGAAGTGTCATTACAGTTCCAAAATAAGTCTACAAAAACTCCAAATTTAGTTTGAAACTTCTCTGATATATCAGTTTCGCCATCATATCCGAGTCTGCACATTTGTTCAGAAACCTTAATATTATATTCAGGCCTATCAATACTGTGATCCAGGTTAAAAACTCTTAAAAAAGAGTAAAACTTTCTTTCTTTAGGTTCACTACTATTATTTTCTGTATCACTTTCAGCATCATTTTCGTCACTATTTTCAGCATCTTCGGATACTAATTCATTTGTTGCGATTACAAAACTGTTTGAATGTAAAGGGTTCCAAATAGCTTTAACTACTTTTAGGAGAGAATCAGAAACAGATTGTTGGTAAAGTATCTGTTGACCCTGTATAACATTTTTAAAGTAAACCTTTCTAGAATTACCATCATTAACAACGTTATATTCAGATAATTCATAAGGAGTGTTAGCTATGAAACAATATGTGTCAGAGTAAAGGAGTAAAACAGATCCATTAAGGTTTACTGATAAATGGTTGACATAATGGAAGGTGGAGTTAGGTGTATCAAGTGACACATTGAAATAATAACATGATAGAGTGCCACTAGTATCAATATACTCACATTTTATGGTAACAAGTAGTTTATATTTTAACGTTATGCCCAAATTATGTGAAGTAAACTGCTGATTTACAAGAGTAAAGAGTGCCGGAGAGTTTAAACACCCCTTAAAAAATTTATTTGGTGATACGATAAGTAGATAATTTGGGCAGTAATCAAAGTGTTTAAAAATTGATGTTGAAAAATAGGAATTTGAGAGATAATCAGATTTCTGTTTAGATTCAGCAGAATTGTATGATTTATGTAATTTTTCTAAAAAGTTAATATCAACATCATTCATTGATATGAATCATATCAAAAGAATGAAAAAATATACAAAATAATTAATGCGAAAATGTATATGATGTGGGTAATAATTTCACTTATGGAAGAAAATATTTATTTATTATTTTTCTATTTTTAACACTTAAAATTGATTTGTAAATTATTTAAATAAAGAATCTTGTATATTATTTGTAATAACCTCAATAATGTGTTATCTTCCAATTATACATAAGATTTGTAAATTTATTAACAAGGATCTAAACTATAATATTATTATAAAATAAAACTACTGTTAATTCAGCTTATAATATGAATTTATTACTACATTAAAGATTTAAATGCCGTCACTTTCTGAACAACTCGCATCTTATAGAGATGTTAAGAACAAAACACTCAGAAGATTCCGATCTGAATACAGATCAAAATTACCATGGAACACGTGCAACGTATCAAAGTCATATTATTGTCTCCTATCTCTTGATGAAGATTTTGAACAATATGAATCTTTGTTCTCAGATTCCTTGTATGGATTGTCATCTTTATCTTTATCCATTTCTGATAAGAACCCAAATAATAATATTGATATATTCAGAGAATCTAAAGATGTTGAGTTCATGACATCTGAAGAGTTATCAGAGCTGAATAAGTTGATAGCATCATTTATTGAGCACACTGTACAATACTTCTTGAATGAAAACACGCAGATTTTAATAGATTATCTCATTTTCAGGTATGAGATTGATTCAACATTCACAGAGCAATTAATCGCAGCATATATACAATATTACAACTCACCTTATTTCTGTAAATTATTTTCACTATTAACAATTGAGAATAAAAGCGGGTTTTATTCTCTATACCAAAGAATAAAGGATGTAACACTGGATTTCACTGAGAGTAAATATGTAACGTTAAATCTGGTTATTTCAGAGATTGCAAAATCATATACTTTGTATAAAGAGATATCCTCAGTTTATAATAAACTATCGAGATTATCAAATGCTAATATTAACACGGTTTCATTTTATAACTTTGTGAATGCTCAATATATAATCACGAATGGACCATCACTTCAAGATAATGAATTGAGGTACATCATTAACATGACCATGGGAGGACTACAAATAGTTGAAAACGTAGAATATTTAAACTGTCAAATGTGTTCTATGATATCGATATTCTCCGCAGTGCAGTTACACATCTCAGTTCAGAAGGAAATGATAAATGCCTGCAGGCTAATACTTAATAAAATTAACTCAATGGATACTATTCCTGAAGATTATATTTTGACATTCAAGAGCTTTATACTGGTGATCGTGTTTATGTTGCATAACCAGACTCAACCGCTGGAGAAACTTCCAAGTGAAATAACAATTCCTCTGTTGCAAAGTGTGTATAAGAAGTCAGTTAGAGAGGTTTTTGTGGATATTAAGGAATCACAGAAAGCGTTGGATTTCAGCATTTTCACAAACTTACTCTTCCACTCACTAATTACACATTATTTGAACAAGAAGTCAGAAGAAATTGAACAAAACCTACAGACAACAGATTATAATAATATAATAATATGTGATATTAAAAATTTCCTTCAGTTTGTTAAAGAAACATTTGACCAAAATTGCATTAAGCAGATAGTGTTAAAAATAGTTTATGAGTTGAATAAAGTCAATTCGATGATTAAATCCCGCAACCAGTCAATGATAAATTTTAGGATAGATGGGCTCGAGTTCTCATTAAACCCTGAAATTAAGCACAAGGCAGCCATTCTATTACTTGGCCATTCAATAGAGATACTAAGGAGTTTATCACCAAACACACTTGAGGCAACATTGTTGGAATACTTGATGGGATTGGAATATGATGACCTAAGGAAAAATATAGAAGTGGTACTCTACATTTATCATAGAAAATCGAACGATCTCTACTCAATACTCATAATACTGTACAACAGACATGCCAATAAAATGGAAAATTTCACGCCAATCAAAGCCTCCAAGTTGAACAGTATGCATTTGTATCTTGCAATGTTTGAGGAAATGAATTTAAAGAGGTTAGATCAAGAGTCAAAACTAAATTCGTTCATAGATTTCCTAGTATACACATATGAAATTAGGAAATCACTGCCAGAATTTAATTACTACCTCTCAAGCTTTTTGCAGCGAATAACCAAACACCCCGACCTCTTTTCAAAACTTTACTCCAATGAAAGGTTTCTCGGCTCAGTACCATCAATATTTTCACTCAACTCAATTCTCCACAATATCAAAACCATTATAGATGATATGGATAATAATTACAAACATCATGTCATTTTGTGTGGAAATGAAGCAGAATCTGGCGATATCGATTCCTTAATCTTTGAAGAATATGCTCAGCATTTGATGGAAAATAAGAAGCTACTTGAGGATTTATTTAAAAACCTTGAGCTGTTTTTAAAAATATATTCAAAGGCTGATGAATCTTCAAAGAGTATTGTAAGTGAAAAAATTAGTCCATTCATTACTTTTATTAAGTCTACATCTCAACGCATTAAAAATTCACAAAATTACAACAACATTTTCAAAGTTGATTTTGGCTTTGATAATGGCACTAATTTTCATATGATAGATGAAGATTTGGTAACTATAAACAATAAGCTTATGAGAATGATGAAGAATATTGCTAAGAATATTGATGCATCATACAGTATTGATGTGGGAGTCGAACAAGTCAATGGCCTATTTAGCCCGTTTTGTGCAGTATTTTATCTAATTAAAACTATAGAACAGGTGATAAAGGAAGGATCTGAAGTTGAATACACACAAATGGTGTTGATGATGGATTTATTACTAAAATATGCAAAAAATGCAGATGTATGTGAGAGTATTAAAGGCTTCATTTATGAAGTTTATAGACTAATTTTTCATAAATATGAATCTAGATTATGTCAATTGCACAGTAAATTGAGTCCAATTGTAACAGCTAAACGACTTCAGATTATACTAACTGATCAAAAATTGTATAAGGAGTTTAAAAAATCGATGTTCGATAGGAATAAAAAGGAAAAAACGGGTTTAAGTAGTTTGTATGAATACTATTATCCGTATGTGTTTGAATTGTTCAGAATATGCACAAAATTCTCTAAACACAACGATTTTAAAGTGGTATTTTATAAAGAAAGTGGTGAGGTGAAGGTGAGAATATTGTCCCCTGCAAGATTTGAATATTATTTCACTAATTTAGAATACAATAAATTGTTGAAGGATAGTGTTGTTCTGCAGTTTCTCTCAAAGAATTGTGTCGAGTATGAAAATCAGTACCCAGATAATGAACAATTCAGAGTAGAATTATTTGATGATAATAATGGATTAGTGTTGGGAAACGGATGCAATTTTGTGCTTAAACTGTTTGATCAAGTTTCCAAAGAGTCAAGTTCAGGAGAGCTGTTTTTGGATTTGCTAATAAATTCGCTGGATTTCATATATACACCATCAACCGAGCACGCCGTCCAATTTTCTAAACTCATTTACGAATTGAGTAAAAAGTGTAAGGTTAAAAAGATCGAGCAAGATAAATTGAGAAAGACAATGTGTTCTGTAAATGGGTTTGGATTGGGTGATGAGAAAAAATACAGTATAGAAGTTGATTTAAAATATGACCTTGCAAAATTAGTAACTGATGTGAGAAACCAGGATGTGAGTGCAAATGGATATGAAGTTAACTTGATTGCAGAGATTGAGAGTGATATAGTGATGGATGAGAAGTTATTCAAGCTGTTCATGACTAACTTTTTCACATCAGGGTCAAAGTGTATGTTTAACACTGTGTATGTAGATAAGGTGATAAGGCTGATAGATGAATCTGGAATACCAATATCTTTTCTAACACCGATCTTGTGCCAATTTGGATCAATAGTAGAATCTTTACTAGTGGGCTTTATACTTGGAAAACATTTATCATTAAACACGTTATTGTATAAATTATCAGAATTTTTATCATTTTCAACAGTGTTTCTACAGACAAAGGGAATTAGTGAGGGTGAAGTTGAGCTGGGAGCTTTTTATAATTTCTCAATGAGAATGGTAACAAGATATAAGAAGATGGAGTTGAAATTAGGCGAACTCCCAACAAAACACTCTGGCAATTCCCACAATATAGTTAAATATTTGGGAAATCAAGCAGATGACACGTGCTTAGTAGTATTGAATGAGTTTAAAACAGGTATATTCTGGAAGCTTTCAGAAGAACTTAGAGATTCTATATACAGTTCATTTGTTCAACTGAGCACATATTCAAAGGCAAAGTACATAAACCACGCCTATGAGTGGCTTTTTACATTTAAAGAGTCAGATGATCTTTGCATTTTCGAGTTCTTTAAACACTTACTTGAACTAAGATTTAGAGACAGTGTGGTTACATATTTGGCTGGGAATTTAAAAACATTAAAGTCTTACGAGATTATGATACACATTCTACTGTCATCAATCTTGGGATCAAATATGAAGTTGACATTGCTTTGCAAGATCGTTAACCAATTCATAATTTCAATGGATTTTACAGATAAAAATTCACAGGCATTTGTATTTACACATACAAACACATTATTGGAACACTACTCTAACTTAACCCACGATTCCTCTTGTCACGACGATGTATTTAAGAATTATGTAAACAAAAGTTTGGATAAGCAATTTGATAACTCACGTCCAAATAAGTTAGGAAAAGATATTTTTGTAGATGGAATACTTGGTATTATCACATGCGAAGATAATGAGATAACTAAAGATTGTGGATTCTCAAAATCACCAGATAGTATTAATACTGAGCACATGGATTTAGATGACTGTGAGGATGAATATTTAAATGATAAAACTGAGTCAGATGTAAATGAAGTGAATGTACTGTTTAATAACATTGTGAGGTTCCTTAAGCAACTTCTTGATAGGATGCATAAAATTGTTGAAACGGGTTCAGATGAGGTTAAGAAGGATTACATGAGTTTTTACCATTCAGTTTGCTCATTTATTAATAAATCAATAACACTTTTGGGAGTTGATTCTGTGAAATTTATAAATAAACTCTTTCACACCCTTATTGTGTGTGATGTCAGACTGACGGTAAAAAATAACGGCGATTTGGAAGAAGCAGTGAGAAATACAGTTACATCAGCAGTTAATAATATTCTTATTTTTGGAGATAATACACTAAGTTTAATAGAGGAATTGCTGAGTCTAGATAAAGGAATGTATGATAAATTGGTTTCAACAGTATATACATCATACCTGATATACACATATGTATATACATCCACATTAAAAAGAGAAGAATCCAATACTTCATCAAAATATGATAAAATATTGAAAATGGTTAATAAATCTGACCAGTATTTTAGCATATTATCAAATCTGATTTTTATTAACTTGAAGATGCTCGATTCGACACACAAAAACGAGGTTAAGTTAGATAAAGTTAGAGGGTACCAGATTTTGGACTTTAAAGGTAAAAACAAATCAAGCCAATTGTCAGAACAAGTTTCTACAGAACTGTTTAGATTAATAATTTCAGATTTGTTTTACCCGGACATGTTTAAAATTGAGGTAGACCTTTCATTGTTTACCAAACAATCATCTAAGGCTCAATTATTTATGAAAATTAACCACTTTTTGTACTCACTGTTATCAACAATGGTATACTACAAGCACTATTATGAGATACAAGATAATCCAAAACATAAGATTAGTGAAACTGTCAGAAACAACAACACCGAAACCCCTATAAATAACATTAGTGAATCGTATGAAATGATAACTAATTTGATACTTCACATTTTCAGGTAATTTGAGATAATTTTAATGATGTTTTAGGATTAACTCTGTGGGAGGGTACAATTTACATGTATATGAAATATTAAAGTGTATATATGGGAATGGATTAGAAAAAACTATTGTGTCAGATGAACCACTATCAACAATGATGAATGAGAGATATTCTGATAATGTATTCATGTTTAAGTGGGACATTTATGTTATCACAAACATGTTGTGGCTAACAAATAAGAAACATGATCAAGTGAATGAAAAGGTAAGTTCATGTGAATTCATAATTTTTATAGGGAAATTCGCTGAGATTTAAGTATGAGAAGGAGTTGGAACAGGTTAACACAATGACATGCAAAGTTTTGTTTGAACTGTTCAGAGTATCTACTGAGGTTTACGAATTGAATGAAGATGAGGATTTGTTCAAGGATATCACGTACTTCAGAAACGAAGTTTGGATTTACTTCATAAACAACACGCCCAGTTCAGTGGACCATTTCATAGATGTTCTCGGAGAGTCTTTAGATACACTGGAGTTAGATCATCTGGAGGATATACCGTTAAATTGGGCGTGCCTCGATACAGCATACGCGTTGAAGTTGATAATAGCAATTGCTAGCAAGAGTGGGTTGGGAAAAGGAATCAGTGATAACTATGACCATGATAAAGTTATCAGAATATGTGAAAAGATAACGAAGATAAGCAGGGCACTAATTTTCGACTCAGTTGTGGATTCTGACTTTGTCCAAATAATGATTTTGCTGCTGTGTTATCTATTGCTAAAGTATTTCAAAGTGTCGTTGAAGAGAGAATTTTACGAGTTCTGCATGGAGTTAGTGTTGGAATATAGATCTAAAGAAAACACGGGAGTGGTAGAGATGATAGATGATAGCACCGTGAGTAAGAGTGACGTGGAGAACGAATTCGTGGGACTACACATAGATGACTGTTTGAAAGCATTGGAAAACACAGATAAAGTAAGCCTGAAGTTGCTGAAGAAGGAAGTTCTAATGGCACAAATAACACACTATACAAGTCAGTCGATTAACGTAAAGATGCTGATAAAGTTATTTTCCAGTATTAGGGAAAAGCAAGATGATATTAGAGAACTGATGATTAGAGTTTCAAGGTTGTTAAAAGTGTTATCGCTGAATATAAGGTATGTTAAGCCTAAGAAAGACTACAATGATGACCTCAAAAACATTTACTTTATCTGCGTAAGGTATTATAATAAGCTGACATACGAGGTTATATTTGGATTTAACGCCGATTTATGCGTGTATAACACGTCTCAGAATAAATCAATAAGTGACAACCTGGCAAATTCAGGTAAACTCTCGTCAGGATTATTCTACGACAACCGTGAATCTGAGTTGGTTTGGACGTTTGAAGACTCGTTTCTGTCATTTGCTCTAAACTACTTTAGCCTGACATCCTCAAACGAACTAGTTGACCTGTTGGAAAAACACAGTAAAATATGTCATAATGATTTTGAAGACGATATTGGGGATGAAGTTGAGGAGTCGTTAATAATGCAAAAAGATGTTGGAAACAGGAACTTCTTGCTAGTCACACTAACAGCAATAACTGAGTATGGTAAATACGGTGCAACCAACCTGATATCAACAAGACTCTCACAACACTTTGAGCAGTTGTCAGAGTGTCTTTTAAATGAAGCAATAATAAACCGTAGAAATTTAGACCAGGTAATTGACCTGAAGAAAAGCAAGAATTTCTACGAAATAACCTTTGAAAACTGCTTAACATGGTTTATTAACTCCAAACTGTTATTGGAAGTAGTTGAGAAATCAATAGACACATGGAACATTAATCGAGGTATTTCTTTTATTCATTAAAGTTTTTAGGCTCAGTTCCAGATGTGCTCTTGAATTCGTGGTGTAAAATTGTTAAAAATCACATTTCAATTCTGAATTGCTTGCCAATTAATGGGGATGTGGAGGTTCATAACGTTACGTCTGAATTACTAGACTCGATACAAAGAGCAATCACACACCTAATTAACGGTTTCATAACTCAAGACGAAAAGGTAATTTACTGTATTCCAATTGCTTAGTTTATTAAATAATCGTTATTCATTTTGCTACACACACTATCATCACCCTACTACTACATACAACACTAATAACTGTGTAGATAATAAAGATTGAATCATGTTTGTCTGAACAATTGGCCACTAAGTCACTTAACACAAAGATTGGGTGTTTGGCGTTGATGGATCACATTTGGGAGGAATTAGGCGTTCATTTAACGCCTACGATTAAGAATGTAATGCCGGTACTTGGTGAACTTGTGGATGATGAATTTGATGTTGTGAGGAGAATAGCCGCATCTGTAGACGCTAAGGTTAAGGAAGTATTATATCAAAATTGAACTATTTTTAAAAAGAATATTAAATTCTAAAACAAATTGAAGGAAATTGTTAATATACTACCATAAACTATATTATATAATGTATAATATGAGTTATATACGTTGAGTGTATAAACATTTTAGTATACATTAGGAAATATACATACTGTATAATAAGTATATTAGATATTATAACAAACGTTAAATAATTGTATAATGAAAAAGATATATAAAAAAGTACAAAAACTACATAAATTCTTAAAAACATTAAAATATATTTAAATAATTGGTGTTACGGAGACATAACATTGAAAATGTTAAAGCGGTTCATATGGGAAACCAAATTATGATGAATAGAAGTGGGTTTATTATCACGATCTTGAAAAGCGGAGTATCTATAAGTGCGTTTAATAATCCTATAAGATTTAGAAGAGTCATCGATGCTTAATTTGTGAGATTGAGTTTCGTTTTTCTTGGCAACTTGATTCATAACGGAGAAAATAGGTTTATTTGTAGTAACAGGACCCTTGTAAGACATTAACATGGAGTCAATGTGTGAGATGTGAAGATGCGACTCATCAGATCTCATAGAACAAAGGCATTTATAGTGTGAAGATGAGCAGACGTTTGCACACCTCGGACCACAGTGAGAGGAATCTTGGTAATTTAGCGAATGTGGATGACGATAGAGTCTTTTACCTTCAATTCTAGCTAAACCGCAGGTTAAAATAAATCTTCCAGCATTTCTCCAGTCAAGAGGATACCTTGGGACCATAACCGAAGGAATCTTAAGAATTATTAGGTTATTACTAAAAATACCTTGGATGTAGGATACACCTGGTCATATAATTTTTTTCCATGTTGATGGTTGCCTGAACTTGATTATTTTAGGGGAAAGTACCTCGGAATCCTATACAGTGCTTAGGTGCTGGTTGCTGGAATGACAGCCTAAGCTCCTTGGGAGGCTTTTCAGTCAATACAAACCTTTTATTCACTAATAGATAAAATCTATACCTAATCAACAACATTTTAATAAAATTATCACAGTAAATATATTATAAATGATTTGTATTTAATAAGCACATTGTGATAATAAATAACACACAAATAATACTCCATACTATTAAGTATAGTGTTGAAAAAATTAGTTGAAGGAGTTTAGCATGAGTTTTCTTTGAGCAACAATTTCATTAGAAAGGCGTCCAGAACACAAGGTGTTGACAATATTCTCAATTCTGGTTTGTGAAAGTCGAACGGTTCCGTAAACTTTGCCGTGAAGGTCACTATTACCGTACTTATCAGAGTAAAGTGATTGTACTACACACCTGCGTCTCTCATCTACGTAAAGAACGAAGCAGTAGTAGGGTGAGAAGTAGACGCACTGGCCACCTCCACATAAATTTGAGTGCGCTAGAATCTCCTCGTGATAAACCTTTGAGACGTCACTCTTCTTGAACTCTGAGCTCTTCTTGTCAAGGTCTGAGATGAATCTGGTGAGGTCTGAGATTTTAACCTTCTGGCAGCACTCAGAATTTGAACATAAAACTGACCCACAAAGAAGGCAAATGAGCGGATTTGCAGGTTTTAAACCACAGTTTGCACAGTTTCTAAAGGATGTTGACTTTATTATATCCCAATTCAACTCATCCAGGTACTTGTCGATCTTAATCAGTGTGTAGTTTGTAACTATTGGAGGTGTTACTTCCATGTTACAGCTCCTGTTCAGTCTCATCTGGTTCTTGTAAGTGACTGTAAACAGCATTCTCACAACTTTGTTAGTGAGTTCTGGCGTGCAAAATTCCTGCAAACCCAACGCTTCAAAGGTCGCTGCGAACCTAGTAGACTCGTTATACATGTTAGAGTACACCAGCTTGTTCCTCAAGTCGTTTTCGTAGGCGAATATACTGTTTATGGTCCAGAATGAAACATCCAAGAATAGATTCACAGACTCCATTAACGTCTGCTTAAACTTAGGAAATAAATCATGCTCTGTAGTCTTTAAGTATCCTTTAGATTTAAGGTATTCGACGACTAATTTGAAAAGTGTTTCAACGGTGTTAAAAAATGAGCTACCAAACTCTAAAGTTGAAACCTCATTAAAAAAGTCATTTTCAAAAAAGTCCAAAATGTGGATGGAGTCGGGAATATGATGTTTGAGCGTCTCGAAAAACGCTGTATTAGTGTGATTTTTGTACAATAACTTGTTAATTCTTCTTGGTAAATCTACACCTCTGTACAGGTACTCTGAGTTCGTATGTGACTCCTCTGGAGTTACTGGGTCAACAAAGATATCATCAACTAAACTGCTCACTCTATCTTCAAAACTACCTATTCGTGTCCTCTTGGAGCATGATTTTTGAGGCACATACTCCTTCAAAGTCTCTATTATTGCGTCCATATCATAGTAGTTGTTCAGGTTATTCTGGATATCTCTTACCTTTACAAGCTTAGTTACTTGATTTACAAGGTAATCGTCGAAATCCTTATAATCATACTCCGGTGACTGTTCTGAAAGTTTTGGAATCGTCTCTGTAAATCCCTCCACGTGAGAATAGTGAATCGTCCTTAACATTGAAGAGTATGAAATCAGCTCTTCTAGCATCTCATTAAATACTCTGAACTCCTTGTTTGGATAATTGTAATCCGGTTCCTTATATTCACTACTGACGTAACCGTTATAGGCCCTGAACTTATCAACATGCTCATTAAAGTCTATGATATCTAGCCTACTAATAACATCTACTGGGAATTCTGCATTTTCATAAAACTCTCTAAAAAACCTCTGGCTGAACAGTTTCAGGAAATCTCTCTTATTTCTCGTTTCTAGACAGATTTTATCAGTTTCTGCGCTTTTGTCAATGAATTCAACGTAATTTTGCTCAACAATCTCAATCAAAAACCGATCCATAACCTGGACAGTTCCCACCATCAAATAGTAGTACAAATGTTCCATTACAGTTTCCTTTCCGCAATACTTCGTTGAAAAGAAGAATAACAGGAAATCTCTCATGAAGTCACAGGACCACGGATTAACCAAAAGGTCATTTCCGAACATTTTATAAATGTTTATCTTGTCCTTAACTGGCGACCCGTCCATCTGTTTGTAAATATTCGAGTTTTCCTTCTCCTGTTCAAAGTATTTCTTCAATGGTTTCAGTGACTTGATCCAGCTAGTGTCATGGTTTGTGTTCAGAACTTTATCGAAAAATGAGAACTTTTCACTTTCGAAATTGTAGTGCTTAATCTCATTCAGGCTCATTGAGCTGAACATGTTCAAACTTTCGTAAAGCTCATACATGTGTGAGTCACTCAGCGATTCTATGAAGATTCTAATCATGTTGATTTGGTCAGACAACGACTTTTCATAATACAGCGATGACTGTGGGATTGATATGAACTCACTCTTCACATCATGGTACGTTTCATCTAGCACTATGTTATGCTCCAGGATGTTTCTCTCCGATAATAAGGCGTAGTGTGTTGAACTCTTGAGCCCTTTAAAGTAATAACTTCTAATAAGCTGTGAGTATAACGGATTTTGGATATTCAGGGTATTCTTTCTCAGAGTTGCCACATTCAAAATCTCATTGTAAAATACCCAGAACTTGGGATCCAGCTTAACCGTTGAATTTACGTGTTTCCAGTTCTGAATTCCAAAATATAATCTATTCTTTGAGAACAGTGATATTGCATAGGATGAAGTCAAGACTCTGGGAAAAAACTCTGTACAAATCATCCCGGATCCGTTCATCGTAATGTATTTGTGAATGCTGCAATCTCTATAACAATCCAAGTTCGTCATAAAGTACTCAAAGATCATGTCAATCTTGTTTAGCCTATTAAGGTTGTGGAATATAAGTTTTGGTAGAAGCTGATTTTCACTCTTTTTAAATCCTCCACACAAGTTTTTATCAATTGTTGTCAAATCGTGGGCTGAACACGTGTCACAATCAATATTTGGCAGTGAGATGTTATATGAAAGTGCATGTTCATCTTGCACGTTCATGTTATCTGAGCAAAGGTAATAGTTGAGGTCAAGGCTATCCATAAATGTCGTAAGTCCATACACATACAGTGGATATTCTTCGTAGCTTGCGTACACTGGCGAGGGTATCCAATTTGTTGTGTAAGGATATCTCCACGACCAATTATATGTTATATCTGGATTCTGCTTACATATTAGCATATACGGGGTGTACTCTGGGGTTTCTGGCTCCGATCTGTCTATCGATGATAGGTATCCTGTGCTGAAATTTTGATAGTGTGGACTTAATGTCTTGTCAACTACTTGCAGAGTATCATTGCTAAATAATCCTCTTCTTTTCCGCACACTGTCTATTGTTGTTATGTTAAGAGTATAATTGCATAGTGATTTGCAGACTGGACAGAAAAACTCGTTTTTGGACTTTTGTATTCCATACATTGAGAAGATGTGGTTATCCGTCTGTATCTTCCTGTGCTCGTTAATACACTTTGTGTGAGCTATGTGACCGCAGGTTGTCATTATTGAAGATTTAAGGGGCATTGAAGACATTGCGTATACGTTGTAGTTCTTACCACTCTGAACTGATGTACAACACCTTCTCAGAACATTGTTTGTTGAGACGAATGTCATGTACGACATATTCGACATAGAGTCCATAACCTGCTTACACAGTATACATGTTAAGTCATCTTCATTTGTTTCAGTTGTCAATTCCTCATCCTCATCAATCTCATTTGAAAACATTGTGTTTTGGCTACTAAGTCTCTGGAGCATCTGCCTCTGTATCAGCTTAACATCCTTCCTAATTCCATCTGACAACAAATCAGAAATGCTGTTATCTATCATGTAAATCCTCTTCAAGTTTAGGATTGTGTATGACAGGCACTTTTTATAAATCTCGTCGTCCATATTCTTGAGTACCAGTTCTAGTGAGTTTACCATCATTTTCCCAACTTCAACCGTTGGAAGGGGTAGTTTTGTGAGAAATAAATTTAAAATCTTTAGGGAGTATAGTATACACTCGCTATACTCCTTCATGTCATTTGAGGTTATTATTTTTATTCCGTGTTCATTTAAATGTGTGTAATGTTTAGTGTACAAATCTGGGAGTGAATAAAACGGCTGGTCCTTCAGATTAAAATCTATTTTACAAATGTTTGAAATGAATGCAAAAATGTAATGGAAGAGGCTAGTGCAGGATATCGAATTTAAAATAAAGTTTTGAGTCTCATTATACTCTCTCGACATGACTTCACTGCATGAGCCAAGTAAGCTTATGTTTTCCTTTAATGAATTTTTACATACCGAGTGTGTTATTGGATACTGTGGATTCCACAGAATATCAATCATCTTATATGACTCTGGCTTTAATCTCACATATGTCTTATCTGACACCTTTGAGTAGTTTAGGGATGCCAAATTCTCAATTGTTTCAATAAGCATTGGGTGGTGTTTCCAATGTTTCTTAGTCTCATTTACAACCTTTCCGAACTCTGCATTTCCCGAAACTAGTGCATAAACCACATCCATTTTCAGTAAAGGCAGTCCTCTTTTAACAAACCCTTCCTTCATAGTCTTTTTTGGAACAGATAATATCTCTGTATGCTTTATGTCGTTTATTAGCGTGTTCATGATCATGAAGAAGAACGATAACTTGAACTGCATATCTCCTGGCTCATCACTTGTGGTTGATTCATCCTCTTCTGATCTTGTTGATTCTGATATATCACCATCTGCTAAATCTTCTGGGATTATTGTTGATCTTGAGGTGTCAACTTCAGTTACCCCCTTTTCCAAAAATTTTCTATCACCTTTACCTAATTCTTCGTCGCTATCTCCCTCATTCATTGGATTATTTCCGTATAAATTCTCATTTATTCCCAGGCAAATGTTAAATACCTTTGATAGCAGGTCAAAATCCGTCCCTATATTTTTCATGGCCAAGAGACACACGCAGATGTGGATTGCACTGATATCATACGAATCAAATAGAAGTTCATAGTAATTTGTTCTCTGTTCGTGCATTGACTCTCCGTTATAGACCCACAGGTTCTGCTTAATTTCCATTGAGAACTTAAGCACATCAATTGCACTCTTTAAAATGTAAATCAGGACGTCGTTGTCAAACATGTTCAAAAGTCCACAATCCCCAGTAACATCTGCCGTAAGGTCTGGGAAATGCATATCTAGGTATTCTGATAAAAATTCATCTTTCTTCTCAAATCTGTTCAAGTGCGATCTCAAACACCTCCTCACAAAATTGAAATCAACCAAGTATGTGAAGAACCTGACAAAAGGGATGTGAAACGACCTAGTTAATTTATCAGTGTGCTTTTTCTCGTTTAAAAGGTGGCTGGCGATAAAATCATTCATGACCAAGTAGAACTTAAGTATTTGATCAGTTCTCTCTTCCGGCAAGTTCTTACAGTAATCCGCTAGTGGCTTTAATGCTGAGTGTATTGTGTGTTCAATTGTGAATGCTATAGAATACCCTAAAATTTTATTAAGCTAGTGTATACAATACCTGAATTTTCATAAGACACGTGTTCATACTCTTCCCTTTCAATGAGGTTCATTTGGTTATGGGTCGCCAGTAGACTCAGGATGGTTCTTTGTATATTTGTGTCCGACAGAACTATATCACATACTGAGTTATGGTTAAACAGGTATGTGATATCACTCAAAATCCTTATGTACAAACTAAAGAATTTTATTAAATGGTTTCTTACCTGAATTTTTTCCTATCAAACCGAGTGAACTGTATCTTATTTAATCTCTTATCGAGCAGATTTTTGTCCATTATGGGCTCAATACAATAGTTCAGGAACGAGTTTTTAAATAACTCATGTGCTATTGATGAGTATGTAAAGAGCTGGACCGATAAATTACTCAGATGCCATTCTATAAAATTGTTACGAATATAATTAACATACCGTCGGGGATCTCCTTCAATGGTTGGACGATGTCAATATACAAAGAAGCCTATGGATAATTTTATTTATTTTTAAACTTACAAATAGTGTTGCAAACTTCATCTTAAATGCCATTGATGTCAAAAGTGTCAAGTACAGAGAGTTGAATGACTAAACCATCATTATCACGCAAACTAACACACCTTCTGAATGTCATTACTCAGAATTTGATGCTTCAGAATCCAATCCTTGAGAACTTCTTTGGAAAGACACAGGTTCAGTGCAAATCTAATAAAGTTTAACCGTTAAACAAATTACCTGTATGATGAGCTGACCTTGACTAAGTCGTTTAAAAATAGTATTAGTATTTGAAGCGAGTATTCATCAATGATGTGAATATTCTTCAAATATTCAGTTATATAGTATATAATTTGGGTCAGCAAGCTCTCAAGTTTGACCAGAAAGGAGTTTGTAAAACACGCTAGTGTAGTTCTTTCGTCGTTGTCGACGAAATGCGTATGGTTCTTACAAGAACCTTTAAAATTCCATGAACTTGCATCTCCACAGTCTATAAAATATTTAATATTTAAAAACATACCACAACATCCTCCAGAAGTCCTCGTTAATCTGTATTCATGGGAGGTATGGTCCGAGTTAAAGAAGCATTCCACTGAAGAAAATTATAAACCAAAAAAACTTACAGCAAACTGCACAAGTACTATCGTATTCGCAATCGTAGCATTTTATTGCAACAGAATCTTGTAACCATTTGTTTGTACAGAAACCCAAATTGGCTAAAGGCGTTATTAGATCAATTAAGTATTAATTATATATTTCATACCATTTTGATTATTTATAAGCCTCGTAAAATAGTTTTTATCGGAGATTCCGTATAAATACGTGTATAATTGGTCGAATATGTGATCCTTCGTGACATCCTTGCTTGAGTTCAGGATATTCGTAATTATAAACTGCGTCTGATCATCTCCGATATAATTCATAATAATTTAAATAAAATATATATAAATATAAAAAATACTATATATTAAAATTCATTATATAATAAGTAAAGGTGAAGATGAAGGAAAGTGGACAAGTGCGGCATATGCATTAGGAAAACAGTTTTGATAGGTATTATATAAAGTGGAAATTTATAATTTAGATAACAAAAATTAAAATATTTTATATATTAAAATAAAAAAAGAAAAGAGGTGAAGGAATAGAAAAATATTAGGAAATGTACAAATAGAAATAAATTCGAATGAAATTAGTTGATTACAATTAATAATAATTAAATAAAAATTTATGATTATTTTAGGTGTTGAAAATGAAAAATTAAAATTAAAAAATTAATATCACTATAACTTATTAGTGTAACACGAGAATCATAATTACAAAATACATTTGATTTATTATAATTCATTTATAATGAAATATCGCAATATTTTATTATATAATAAATAGATTAAATCTATTGAATTGTAATATATCATACAAACACAAATTGTTTCATTTCAACCGGATTTAAAAGTTTTAATTTAAACACTGTATTTTATCATGTTATTTTTAATTTAGTTTTTTAATTGTTGTAATATGGGTGCTGGACTTTCCTCCCACTACGGTTTAAAAAATAAATACGTAAAGGAGAGGCTGAAAAAATTCGATCCAAATGAGATCGAAATGCTTTATAAAATTTATAAAGAACTCTCCAGTAGATCATCATCAAATGGTATAGATAAAGAAACCTTTTTGCAGTATTTTAACCTTCCAGGGCTTTGGGGAGAACAATTGTTCAGAAAGTTCGATTGCAACTGTAAGTCTTATTTACAATTATTAAGCTGTAGACTCCGGAGCCGTTGAACTGGAAGAGTTCTTGCTCGGAATATCTGTTTCATGTAGAGGAACGAGGTCCGAGAAGATTTTTGTTCTGTTCAAGTTATTTGACTTGAACAACGATAATTTAATTCACAAGTTTGAGCTGATGACCATGCTCTCAAACTTTCCGCAGATATCAAAATATTTGTACACGTCAATTGACAAATGTATGTTCATATTTCATGTAATATCTTTAGCTGACTCAATATTTAACACGAGGAATCGAAATTTAAAGATACTTGACAGGAACTTTACGCTAAATTCTAGAATCCTCAATTCCTTCTCATCAAATGATAACCATGGAGAAAATTCCAACCGCGATACGCCAACTAATAAATTATATCACATCAATGAAAGTAATTTTTGAAAATTTCATCTGTTTTAGGAGAACTGAAGAAGCCTGTCGAGACCGACGTTTCCGCATCATCATCGACGAGTTCGACTACTAAAGTGCATAGAAACACAACTCGCAAGAATGATTTCAACGCGAGATCGCTGACAGACTTTTCATTCGGTACTTTAAATATAATAAATAATAAAATTTAGATTCAAAATCACTGACCCTGTATATAAATAATTACTATAAGGACTGCAGTGATAACTACGAGAATTTTAACTACATAACTCCAAATCATAGGAAGAGTAATGCCAAACTGACAAAACGATCATACTCACTGACGAATTTAGATAAACAAAACAACGTCTCAGAGTACCAGCCGAACAAGTATGATTTGTATCTGGAGAACTTTGACTCGTCATCGTTTGAGGCGTCAGAGCCGGATGACGATTTTAGCAAGTGTGACGACTCAAACTCTATGATAGATACATGGAACGACGAGGAGTTCCCAGACGTCAATAGCTATGCAACAAACGAAGAGGACTCAATGTTTTTAATAAAGTCAATCATTAATGAATATGAAGAGAATGAAGACTTGGAAAGAGCGACGATGGACCTGGAGATGTTGGTTGACCACATATTTGAGGAATGCGAATTCAACGAAACAGGGTCGCTGAACTTTCAAAAGTTTAAAGCATGGCTTGAAAAAAACGATTCCATACTGACGATGTTCTCAGAATGTCTACATGAGGAGGTTTGGGGACTTGACGGGAATGCATTTCACCGAGAGAAGAGCTTCTCAGGAGACGCATTTGATAAGATCAGCCATGCACTTATGAACTCACACGAAGAAAAGAATGACCATGAAAACGGCTTGATAAAGAAGGATATGGAGTTTGACGAAAACACAATCAGGACAATATATCAGATTTTCCTAGTTAAGGGCAAGCACCCGTTTGCATATACGCTGGAAAATAACCCAAACTCGCTAGTTAGCGAAGAGCTCGTAGAACACATGAAGACTATGAATAATTTCATGGTGCCGCCGCTGGGAATGAATCACAGGAATCATACAAGAGATGAATCTGTGGAAACGGGAGACAGATTCTTTCATGAAATTTTTGCATGTCCCAACTGCAAGACGCCGTTCCTGATGTGCCCAGTCTGTTACAAGAAGCATAACGCCCTTTCACTCCACATTGAATTAAACAACGTGTACATAACTTGCTCAGAGTGCTGTTCGTCAAATGAAAAGGGGATTGGAGTGTTTACTTCATGTTGGATTTGCTGCTGGTCATTTAACGACATTTTCACCTCGCAGTCCTGGAAGCAGAGATCTGACAGCATTGAAACAATGTCCTCAAGCCAGTCGGTAGGAAGAAGCAGTAAAGATAGTAGTGAACTGAAGATAAGTTCAAGTTCCTGTTTTGAGAAGAGCAGTTCAAAGTTCGATGATGATAATGATAACCTAAACTTTAATATAACTACAAAGGCAGGAGTAATGTTTAAGATTGGGAAGACACTACACCAGTGGAAGTCAAGATATTATGTTCTGATAGGTAATATTTTATACTACTACAAGGATAAATCAAGCACAAGACCGAGAGGTTGTATATTCCTAGAAGGTTGTTACCTGCATTCGTTAAGAAAGAGAAGAATTGGAAACAAATATGGGTTTTCAATATTCCACAAGGGAACTAAGATATCGAAAAGAGATTTTTATGTCGATACAATGTCAGACTTTCTAGATTGGGTTGAAGTGTTGACTCATGCAATGAAACAGCAAACGATTGCAAACAAGTATGAAATATGCGAAGCACTAGGACAAGGAAAGTTTAGTGTTGTTTACAGAGGCGTTTCGAGGAAAACGGGAGTGGAATATGCGGTTAAAATCATTGACAAGAATAAAATAACACACCAGGAACGAGAATTGCTCAGGAGCGAAATCTCAATCCTCAAGCTTCTAAAGCATAACAATGTTATATACTTGAAGGAAATAATAGATATGAAGGATACTCTGTATATAATAATGGAACTGGTGAGAGGAGGAGAATTGTATGATTTAATACATTCGGAGCATAGGTTGTCAGAATCTCATACTCACAGAATTATCTCACAGCTGTTGCAAACTGTGGCATATCTGCATAACTGCGGAATTGTCCACAGAGACCTTAAACCAGAGAATCTGTTATTGACAGATAAAACTGAGCTGGCCTCAATTAAGTTAACAGACTTTGGTCTATCAACTCTTTGTGGACCAAATGATATACTAATTCAGCCCTGCGGAACACTTGCATACGTAGCTCCAGAGGTGCTGACGATGCAGGGATATAACCAAAAGTCTGATGTGTGGTCAATAGGCGTGATAATGTATCTGTTGATAAGAGGAAGACTTCCATTCCCAATCAAGAGAGCAAACACAGTTAATATATCAGACCACTATAAACTAACATTTGATGGACCAATTTGGAAATCCACATCATCTTCAGCCAGAGATTTAATAAAGAAATTGCTTGAAATTGATCCAATTAGGAGAATATCAGTGTTTGAAGCTCTGGATCACATTTGGGTGAAGAACTTTGTAGCTGTGGATCACGACTCACCCAAAATCAGCAACCTGAGTAACCAGGTATACAATGATGAATTTTATCAAAGTTTGACTAAGGATAATGACAATACGTTTGTTCTCCCCTACTCTGAAACCTGCAACAATAACCTCAAGAAACTTGATGTTTTGCAAAATGTCATGAACTCGCCAAACTATTCAATTATTTCACAAAGTACGAATTCTCCAAGAGATTTGAGAAACTCAAGTAGTAATGAAAGAAATTCACCAAAAAAGGTGAGAATTTAAAGTTTTAAACATAAAAATTTTAATTTAATACAAATTTATATATAATTAATATACAATTTTTATATAAATTGTTTAATATATTTACACTTCTTACTTTATATATATAAACATGTTGTGCTTGACATTTACGAATTATAATTTACACAATAATTATTCTATTTATATGTATAATGAAGAAGAAAAGAAAGCTAAACTCGACACATATAGTTGATCTTCCAAATGATGTGATAAAGTTAATAGTTTCATATTCTCCAAGAGAATGCTTGCAAGTCTCAAAATTCTTTTGCAGAATTGTTAGAAGTTTAAGAACTCAGATTAAAGTAGCAGACTGCAAAAAATATAATATATCATCGAAATCAATCCTTAATGCGATATTCAGGTTTATTTAAGTATTTTCACTTTCTTTAGCTCTCATAACATCATTACACTAAATGTTAATGGATGGACCAAATGGAATGATAGTTCCCTGCAATATTTCTCACGAATGATAAAGTCTGGATATTTTAAAAATTTAAGAGAGCTCCACATGAGAAATTGCAACAACGTATCAAACAAATCCTTACACATTTTCCTACCAAATATCGGAAAGAATCTCCGGGTTTTGGATCTTTTTAACTGTAAAAATATAACTCATAAGGCTTTTGGAATGTCAAATGAGAATTTACAAGTATTTTTAATTTTTAATGAGTTCTTTAGTCTTTATATCTTGGATATTCAAAAACTACACATGTGCCTTCCGAGAACTCCCAAGTTCTAGAATTTTTTTTCAATACGGTTCTAAGCAAAAAACCCATAATTCTGTTTCCAAAACTCGAAAGATTACAGCTGTTTAACTACTCTGGAATTAAATCCCTTTCTCCCCTTGTAAATATTTCTAAAACTCTGGTATGTTCATTTTAAATATCAATTTCAGAAATTTCTCGACATTCGAGGCTGCACATCAATTGATCCCAGTGAATTCAAGCATCTTTCAAGGCTAACTAAACTAGAGGAACTTCACATAGGTACCAATATATAGACATTTTTACCCACATCATTATTAAACTGTAAAATCGTTGATAGGGAGGCATGTTGAAAATGATATACTTTTGGAGATAATTAACTCTTGTAATAATATTTCCGTGCTAGATATTTCTGAATCTCAAGTTTCATTTGAAGTTGTCGAGGCCATGTGCTCTAAACTTACAAAGCTTTCAAGGCTTAAGATGACTAAGTGCAGGTATCTTTACTAAAATCTTGTGCAAACGGACTTCAGTACAATCACGAATGAGTTTTTTTCCATGATTTTGACAACTTTATCTCATCTTTCACTTATTGACGTATCGCATTGTTGGAGACTAACAAACTCAATGTTCGACTCGGTTCGTAAAATCGCAGCAGGTAATGAATAATTAAATAAACGAGATTAGGGGACAAGTTATCTAAAATTGGGATTTACATGTGCTGTATAGACAGCGTAAAGCTGGTGTACAAATTTAATTGTGCGGGAGCCAGGGATGTAATTACGGTAGTACACGCGGAACTGCAAATCGACAATAAACCGTGATCACCTCCTGTGTGAAATACTCCTGTACAACCATCCTGCAAGGATGAGGATGACCAGGAAAATAAGTCCAGAGATAAGAGGGTCCATTGAGTAGATGAAGCTAAACGATGATTGTGATTGCCTAAATGTTTGTGTGAAGGTGGAAGCTAACTCTGGGTCAATGATGTTCTTATCCCTTGAATATAGTATGAACTCAGTAATACTCATTAGACGTTCAAGCGTGTCTGAAAAAATATTTAAATTCAAGAATTATAGTTAAATTTAAAAATTACCATCCGTTGAAAACCATTCCCACTTCTTCCTATTTGAAGCCAGAAGCACTTTTGAAATCAATAATGATCGGAACTCCATAGATTCATAATTGCGATCATCCATTACTATATTATCGATTCCGAACTCATCCCTTGAATTTATCTGAAGAGAACGTGGAATGTTTTTCATTTGCCTGTAAATTGTTATAAATAATTTTTAATTTTTTTGTTATCTATAGTTTACCAAACCAAACCAACCTTTTAACAATCTTCATGGAAATTAATAGTAACATATAACAGAATCTCAACTTTTCATGATGATTCAGATTGTCGAGGTTCTTAACCTTTTGGAAATCTTCCAATAATAGCTCATAACTCCTAGACTTCGTTTTAACAGCCTCTTTAATATCTGTTATTATTTTTAGTGGCTCAGACTCAGTTTCTAAATTCTCATCGAGAGAAGGCTCAGTTTCAGATTTTTTAGGAAGATAAGAAATATCATTGAAAATCTCGTAAGATGCAATTTCAAAGTTCATTTCAGTTTTACACAGGGTGGGATTGAGTCTAACCCTGTGCAGGCCAACAACGTCGACAAATATAGGAAAGATTGGAATTTGTGAAACGCCTTCATAGATATTGTTGGATTTGATCTACAACTATTTGATTTATTAGTTGAATACCCTTACGATTGTCCCATACTCTGGACGTTTCTTGAAATAGCGACGAGTAGTAATAAACAAAGAATTGTTGGACTGTACAAAAATTAAACATCAATAAACTTACATAGGCGTACTGTAACATACGGTACATGCTGATATTACTAATCTTAATGGTGGCATTTTCTTGAACAAAAATCTGAAAATTAATTGTGAAGTGAGAACATACCGGAGGTTGGTAGAAGTTCCTGTAATACAATGGCAAGTAACTCAAATCTGGGTTATAATCAGGTGAATTTTGCATTGAATTTTGAACTAAAAGAACAATATCAAATGATATAAAACCTTCATTAAACGATATCTTTGAGGGGTGCCTAGATTGAATCTCGTCTTTGAATCTCTCATTGATTAATTGAGTTAAAAGAAGGTTGGGAGAGTACTGAGATGATAAGGGAATTCGACATAGAGGACAGTTTGGTGAAGAATGAATAGCCTAAATGTGTAGGTTTAATTATTAATGAACGAATACCTGATCAATACAGAACTTGCAGAAATTATGACCGCAAGAGGTGGTAACAGGTTTATAAAGTATATTGAAACAAATCTAAACGATAATTATAACTGTGTAAAAATACAGGGCATTCAAAATCCTTTGGAACAGTCATTGTTGAATTTATATAATCGACGAAATTTAACCACTAATTTAAAACAAAAATAATATTTCAAAAATAAAATTAAAATTGAATTTAAAAAAATAATAATCTGATCAAGTATAACGAACACCCAACCATGTGACACTTTATAAAACATATTGTTTATATTCTCTGCATAAAATAAAATTTATTGTGGAACTTCTGTATATTATTATTAATATTTCTTTTATAATTTACCAAATTCAATCTTGTTAAATAAACAATACATTCTATAGTAACTTTTTGTATAAAATGGATTCAGAAAAGTTCTCAGACTTTGAAAATGACGCAGAAAATTATGAATATGAACAGTCGTTTAAGTTCAACCCAGATGCGCAAGAGTTTAAGCCCAGAGATTCCTGGCTCGATGAACCCGTAAACAACACAACCTACGATTCTCCCACTCTAGGTGTAGAGTCACTAAAAATACGTGAAGATTCTAGCGCTGAAGAGGAGGATTCATGGGATAATGAGCTTAGTGACTCACAAAAAGGTTTTTAAATTTTTTACCAAATTTATTTTAGAATCGCTGGTTAAGAAGAAGGAAGGAAAGGAATCTGCTTTATCTCCGCCAGATTCAAGACCGCACCTTAACATTGTTTTTATCGGACACATAGATGCTGGGAAATCAACCACATGTGGAAATATTCTGTATGCATATTTAATTTCAATAATTCTTAGGTACCTTTCTGGGTACGTAGATGATCGTACAATTGAAAAGTACGGCAAAGAGGCTAAAGAAAAAAATAGAGAGAGCTGGTTCCTAGCCTTCATTATGGACACTAATGAGGAAGAAAGAGAAAGGGTATTTAACAATATTTGAAATTAGTATATAGGGTAAAACAATAGAAGTGGGTAGAGCGAAGATAGAAACAAAGAACCGCAGATTCACAATCCTTGACGCTCCAGGACATAGAAATTACGTTCCAAACATGATCGATGGAGCAACTCAAGCTGATTGTGGAGTTTTGATTATCTCCGCAAGAAAAGGAGAGTTTGAAACAGGGTTCGAACGAGGTGGCCAGACTAGAGAACATGCCCTGTTAGCGAAAACTCTAGGTAATTCAAATGCTCAAAAACTTGTATTTTAGGTGTTAGTTATCTAATAGTAGCAATAAACAAGATGGACGATTCAACTTGTAACTGGTCAAAAGAAAGATATGAGGGAATTATAAAGAAGCTGAAGCCTTTCCTTAAGACGTGTGGCTTCACTGAAGGGAAGGACCTGAGCTTTGTTCCAATATCGGGACTTCTGGGTCAGAATCTCATTGACCACATTTCCGATGTAAATTACAAACATTACGATAAAAATGCAGCATGGTATGATACTTCAATGCCAACACTTTTCCAACTTCTCGATAACGTCCCAACTCTGGAATCTGATGAAAATGCACCATTAAGGATCCCAGTTATTGACACTTACAGAGAGAACGGACTAGTTTGTTTGGGGAAAGTAGAGTCTGGAGTTGTCAAAACTGGACAAAACTGTGTTGTTGTACCTAATAAATCAAGGTCGAAGGTTACGAATATTTACTTTGAAAGTGATGAGTATTCATATGCCAAAGTTGGTGAAAACATTAGGGTAAGAATAAATTATTCATATTATTTCTTAGATAAGACTATCAACAACTGATGAAGAAAACGTATCAAAGGGATCTGTGATTTGTAATTTGGAATCACCGTGCCCAGTCGTGTTAGAGTTCACGGCCTTGATATCAATTATTGACTTACTTGAACACAGACCATTAGTATCATCTGGATACTATTGTATGTTTCACGCTCATTGTGTTGCAGCAGAAGTCAAGTTCCTCAAGTTATTGGAAACTGTAGACAAAGCAACCAAGAAGAAGAAACCAAACCCAGTTTTCGTGTCAAACAATTCAATCGTAACTGCACATCTGCTGGTGACTCCAGCGGCATGCTTAGAGAAGTTCGCAGACTGTCCTCAACTGGGAAGATTCACTCTTCGAGATGAGGACAAGACAATAGGAATCGGAAAAGTTTTAGAAATTTTAAAAACAGAATAATCTAATAAACCATAATATTCATTATTACAATTTAGTAGCAAAACAATTAATGATTAATAAAGTGCAACTATTGAACGAATTAATAAAATTAAACATCCCAGAGGTGAGAATCAAATGTAATTTTCCTTCTTTTTTGAAGTCTGATGTTGTTGAGCTTAATCAAGTATCTGTTATGTAATCTACAAAACCTGTTATAGTCTGCCATTTTAGAGTTTTCTATATCCTAAAGAAATACATGTTTTTAAGGGAATACCTTTCCGTGAACAAACATCTGCACCAATTCTCCGTATGTTTTATCAGGTGTGTCGAGATCCCAAAGCCACTTTGGATAAGCTTCGTCTGGAAGAATTTTATGATCTTCTGGAATTGAAGCATATATATTAAACAAATGTTCTCCGTCTTCTCCTTCTACTGGAACTTCAGTTTTAACTTCTTTTTGTTGTTTTTTACCACCCTTTATTTTGGTGGAATACAAAATTTTATTAAAATTTGATATTTCGTGCTTGTTTAATCTCAATGTGTTGCATAATAACGATATATTAAAAATCATAAATATATTAAATGTTAATGAAAAGAGTTTTAAGTGATTCTATTTTATTTTCGTCAGATTCCAACCTGTTCCACCATCTATATGGGATGTGTAACAACTTAAATCCCATCGCGGATATCATTTCATGACGCCTTGATTCAATATTAGAACATATTATTATAATTTACAATGAATTATGATACCTTTTGGCTGATGATGTCAATTGATTACTTCCAACATAATACTGGTACTTGTTGTTCACCTCAATAACTGTTTTTGATTTTGGCTCATATATGTCAAATACAAATGGGCCTGTTAATTAATTTGCTTTATTTGTGTATTTACCTGCTTCTAAGCAGTTCTGATGTTTAATTCCCATTAAATTAAGGACTCTACTTATATCTTCATGCTCACTTGAACTCATTCTTCTCTCTTTTTTATTTGATAAATCTAAAAAAAATTTTGATTTTAACAAATACCTCTTTTTTCTTTGTTATTTTCCCTTGATTTGTTTAGAAAATCAATTGTAGATTCTTTCAAATTTGAATACACATCTGGCTTTAGCAGTCTTAGATACAGTTGAATTATATCCAAGTTTCTACTATAACACGTGAAATAACACTTGTGATATTCGCATTTCTCAATAAACTCAACTATCATCTCGTCTGTAAACATTTCCATAACTGTAATCGGCTTGAATCTTTTACATTCACTCCCTAATAAACATACCACACATCTAACATACCTGTAAAGTCTGATATTCTATTTCTTATAACTTCTTGAAGTGGTTTCATTAGTATACTTTCTGATATTCCCAGCTTAGAAATTGAATTCGCAGCCTTAAATAAATTAGCCTCATTAATTTTACCTTAATAATGAAGTTATTCCTCAATATGGGCCAACAAAGTATCATATCATACATGTCATCATACAATCTCTGATCTCTTATATTTATCCTCGACTGTGCCTATTTCAATTTAAAATTATATAATGTCACTTGGAACATGAACACAAAATGCTTTGGCTTCATTTCATACTTTCTTGAATAAATCATACTACATTAAAATTAATATAACTTTAACACACTCAATAAGATTCTTAACTTTTGACGAATTTATTTTTGTTATTGAAATGGCGTGTAAATATCTTAACAATGTGTTTAAGTTTACTTTTTTATTGTAAGAAATAATTCTTTCAATAAATGAATCCCAAATCTCAGGATTAATTGATTTTACTAATGAATTATAATTACGTTCGATTTTACCTCTTGTGTTCAACTTCGCCTCGTTCATCATTACAAACTTTAAGTCAAATGGGCTCAGGGACTTAATCTCTTCGGTTGTCGGGGATTTATACCCCTCTTTAATCCTAAGAATATTTTATTTTCCATATCTTACCAGTATTTGTTAGGTGATATTCTGGTTCTATTTCCTACTGGACTCACTGTGTTCTTCATAATTTCATCCTCAAATGATTTTATTTTATCACTCAAGCCTTTAGAACCAAATTAAAATTTATTTTTTACCGTCAAAGATTCTTTCTCTATCTTTAAAGTACGATTTGAAATAATCTTCGTTTGACTTGTCGTATATATTCTGAATATTAATATTGAATTATTTTGTTACTTTGTCCTGAAATGTCAATTTATCCTTTTTTTGTTTTCTAAATTAATTTATAAATTATCTAAAATAACCTTTGTATTGATGTATCATTGGAATATGATAATATTTTTGATTTTTCTATCATTTTCTTGTAGTTTGGTAGCTTTGTTTGTTCATCAGTAACTGATATCTTAGTTTTATCATATAAATAAAATCCATCTTTTTTTGATGTGACATATTTGTTAGCCTAATTGGTTTGAATTTAAATAAACATCTAACCTCGTGCGGCTTCAACTTTTCATACTGTGTTTTATCAATTAAATTTGTTCTTTTCGTTGATAGAAACTGTTCTCTTGATAGAATACCCATCCTGGAGACAGAAGAATCGTCCATAATATCAACAACATTGGTTTCATTGTATAAAAACGGTTTAGGATAATTTTCGACTGTTACAAACGACTCTGATGTTGTTATTTCATCATTTTTTACACAATTATTTGGTTCACTGAAATAAAATTAGTAAATTAATGATAGAATACCTAGAAAAACTTCTAAAACATTTATAAAAAGCTCTTTTGTTTATACATTTTGCGTTAAAATTACAAAATTCTATAAATGAGAATGAAACTCTAATTAACATCGTTTTGTCTGATTCTAAACCATTTTATTCTACAAAATTTTAAAACAATCACATTTTTATTTTAATTTACAAAATTCTTTATAAAATCGAAATTTTGATAAAAATGTGTAAGGTTGGAATGTTGGAATGTATTATGAATAAAAAGAATAAATTATCAAACATATTTTACAGACTTAAAATGTCTTCCGGGTTATTCTCAGACCTTGCCAATTTCAATCTCTCAAAGAGAAGTCCTTCGAAATAATCATACATTGGCTGCGTCGTGATTCCATTCGGAAATTTTACTTCATTCGTATCCACACCTTTAAACTTATAGGCATTATTCTTTACATATTGGTTAAAGATTCCTTTTATATTACAAAAAAGCCCTGTTCTATCCACCACTTGGTCTTTCGCATTTATACACCCAATTGTATACCCTTGTAGCCCAAACTCCATGATTAATATTACAGAAACTAAATTAACGGATATTAATAAGGATACTTACCAACGTCAAAGACCTTGATTATGTTTCTGAACATTAATCTGGCATGTGCCTGGGATAATCTTACGATGCTTTCTACGGTTCTTACTGTTGGTCCACCACCATATTCCAAATTGAACGATATTGTTCGAATCTCAGCGTAATATCTATCAATTATCAGTTGGCAAGAAGGGGGCATTGAAGGCATTAAGTTTTCCCTAACAAATTGTATATAGTTTTTCATTGTATTCACAGAGGACCAGTCTAAATTAGATTTCTCATCACTGGTCATGCTATTCAACCTCTCATTATCATCATCGAGCAGAAATTCGACTATATCCAACTCTTCTGTTGAGTTATCAGTCATCACAATGATTAAGTCGAATCTTGTTAGAAGCGGTAAGGGGGTGTTAATATTGATGATTCTGTGTTCATTGACTGTTTGATCTTCCTGCTTCTTTTTACTAATTTGCTTACCGAATTTATAATTTGATGAGGCAATTATAGTACACTGACAGTTAAGGGTACACTTTAACCCTGACTAAAAGGATATTGAACGAATACAAAATACCTTTGCTACTGAAATCACTTGTTGTTCCATGGCCTCATGTAAACAGGATTTATCATCATTTCTTATCTCCGAAAACTCGTCAATACAGCAAATTCCTCCCGATGCTAATACTAGGGCGCCTGCTGCTAGCATACTATCTCCTCCATCCCTGACTATTGTACAGGTTAATCCAACGGATGTGCAGTTGGTGCCTAATCACGAATATTATGGTTCTAAACGAACCTATTACAGAGACATGCCGGTATGAAATTTCAGTTGCGTATTCTAACAAATGTGATTTCCCTGTAGCCGGATCCCCAACAAATAGGATATGGCATTGAGTTCTAGTTCCTATATTCATATATGCGCCATAAATGTTCCTTACTATTCCCCTTCTTCTTCACACCCTCAAAAACCTCATCTCGGTTGAATTTGTTATTTTTCGATTGATCGTTGAAGTATTTTGCCCATCTGTTATTGTTCTCATCGAGTTTATCGTCAGTCGAGAATCCACCTAAAAAGTTTAATTAAACCATTAGTGTACCTATTAGCGTTAGGATTAGCCCTAGCTTGGCATTATCAACATTTAGAAGATCAGTGCAAATAGAATTGATGATAATATTTCTTGAAGATATTTCATCGTTTCTGTGATAGTTCCAAAAGTCCTCGTATGAGTTTGCTGTGGATTAATATAATCATAGTTTGACCATACCTTGTTGGTATATCACATTGTTGATTCCACTTATTGCCTTCCAATTAACGCACTCGATATTATTAGCATCAATGAATAATTCAGACTCGCACCTTAACAGAAATTAAGTAATTAATAAGGATACCTTTCCCCATTCTTTACTCTAGACCACCTTCTTCTGACAAACCCTGAGACATGGACAGTATCGCCTGGGAAACATGTTCCGCAAATTTCTTTTCTAAGAACCACTGGAATAGCTGATATTGAGCTTATATTACAATCAGAGTTAAAGATTGATTGGCACCTAATTAATTTGATGATGTTGTGGTATCGTGGATGGTGATATAGTGTTAATATAGGCGATTACCTAATTTCTTGGTAGTCTGATCTTGAAAAGTATGCTCCCTTATCAAATGTTGATCCTGGACACCTTTGCTTTGGATATGTTCCTAATAATAAATTTTAGTAATTAAAATACCTTCTTGAAAAAGCGGGCACCTGAATTGGCTTGTATATAAATAAGATTCACATGAGGCTTTGGATACAAAAGACTTGAAACAGGTTTTACAAACATACTCACGTTCGTCTTCGATGATACTCATTACACCTAATTACTAAATCAATCTGTTTGAAGTACCTGAAAGAACTACTGTACACGTTAATACGACCAGGCTTCCAACATCCTCATCCTTGATCTCACTGACTGAATTTCTAAAAATATCCGGCGTTGGAGGTATGTTTTTAAGCCTCGATGAAATGTGGAATCGGAACTCATTCTCCTTATTTTTGGTCAACTTGTCGTAAATATACCCGCTCCTACAGATGAAGGAATGGTAAATGTGAGTTTTGACGTCGTTTGAAATCGTAATGCACACGTCATTAGGCAGTGATTTGCAGACTTCCATTAATTTTTCAACCTCCTTTACATTATGGCGTTCATACATCGTTTCAATATAGGTGAAGAAGTATGGAATGATAATGTAGTCGAGAAGTATAAGTATCAATTGAGGTGCTAAGAGCAAATCTGAGCCTAAATCGGGAAGTTTTATTAGTAATTTTGTGACATCGATGAAGAAACTCTGGAAATTGTTTGCCTTAACATAGTGTGAGTTGAATTCATCATCCATCATTTTGGTTATATCAGTTAGCTCTGAAGAGCCGATCATGGTCTCATATATACCTAGGTCATCCAATGCAGATTGATTATCACAAGGATCGTAGATGTTGTTGCTAGATTGGTATTTCAACTTGATACAATCAAGTTTACCATTCAAGGGTGAATTAAATAAAAAATTTTCCTCATTCTCGTTTGGATATTTGGGCTTGTAAGTGTAGCTTGAGGATATTTGACTTGTACTCGATTTTATTAAAAACTTTTCATTTGATGGCTTAACTGACAAATAATTAACACATTGCTTAAATGAATCATAGTCATTGGTGAAATAATCCAGAAAGGTATCCATATATTCGGTTAGTGGAGTGCTCAGTATGTTACAAATAAGCTTCGATTTATATTCCAAGTTCTCCTCCGGTTTCCCAAAAGGCTGGAATTTTTTATCGAGGATAAAAATATCATTAGAATTATGGTTATCATTGGATGTGTTGTGGTTTTTGTATGAATTACCCTTTCGGCGGTATCTCGACATAGTTGCATTTCATCACAACTATATTTATTCACACATTTTATAAATAATTGTATAAGTACATCTGAAAATTTCTTAAGGATAATGCGATAAAAAATTTTTAAAAAATTCTCTGATTAACTTCGACTTTGAGTGGAATCCCAACAATACAGAAAATAACAAATAACATGAAAAATATCACATTAATTTTTAGGAAATATTTTTCTTAGTTTATTAATTACTCGAATGTAACTGGATATGGTCTCATTGCACATATTTTCCAATGATGGGTCGATCTACAAAAATGCTAAATACATTATAGACATACTGAATTTAAATATTTATCTGGTGAAATCTTTTTTATATTCTTTCCGTTCCCATTCCCCTTTATTTCTTCGAATTTTATTTTATTTTTCAATTTATCGCAGTAATCTATGTATGTATCAGATTGAATGAAGAGGCTGAGCTTGACGTCTAAAAATCAATTATTATCATGTGTGCTACCTATATCGTTAGTTTTCTGCCTTTTGTTTGTATATCTATTTACAAAATTTTGAGTTGAAATAGGATATGGCAGAATTGATGCGAGTTGTAGAATCTCGACCAGCCTGATAAAAAATTGTGTGTAACAAGCTTACTTTGATGAACAAGCCTTGCTCTCCTTACATACTGAGCATATTTTATCTTTTGATGGGATTGTGGATTCTTTTGTAAATATTTTAAATATTCCAAGTCCGTTTTTGTTGTTTGCATACAGGATATTGGGGTCCAATAGTTTTGACTCGAAACATATCTTAAGAGCCACCACATATCTCAAAACCAGAAAAGCTGAAGTGGGATCCTCAACGGTTATTTCTCTCACATTTGAATCCATTATTGCCATCCGATATATAAACTCCAATACCCACAAACCGAACCCCTTTCCCCAGTAATTAGGAAATATCAAGAACTGTGATATTCTTAGTCTGTCGTGGTTCAATGTAAAAAAATAATATGCAGTAACCATTCCAATTATTGACACGTTATATTGGTTTCCTGACTGGTTTAATTTTTTCGATAAGTGGGTCCTTTTGTTCTTACAATGTACCATATCTGATATCGTTCCCACTGGCTGTTGCATGATTTTTAACCTAATGCTTTGCGAATTCATCTCGGTCGATCTATTTAAAATAGTTTTCTGGAACTCTTCCTTACATGTTAGTAAATTTGATATGGAGTTTGTTGTATTCTTGTACTCATCATCAAATGCGTCATACGTGAATATAAGCATTGGTATAAAAACAGACCACCTCGAATCGGCCTTAATATTAGAGGCTCCTTCTATAAACCAGTGATAAAACCACTCTAATCTCCTATGGAGTATGTTAAAATTCTCCTGAACTGCAAAATTAAGACGATCATAGGTCGATTTCCTAGGGATTTTTTGCCTATCGCCATTCGATCTGTTTATGTATTTGATTATATCATAAATCAGGCAATTGTCAAAATTGCCCTTATGTGAGATGTTTATATAACACTCGTCGTATAACTCAATGTCGAAATGGTCTTTCTCAAGTGTGTTTTTAAAATATATTGACTTATCTGTCAGTTCTGGGAAGTAGGAGTCTTCACTAGACGTTCTCTTGTAAAAACCTTTCAAATTTGCTGATCCGTTAGGTGAATTATTAGGTGTGTTTGATTCTTCTTGAAATACACAGTATCTCAGTTGGAAAATTAACGAGTTATCTAGAGGAATCTCAACAATGATACGGCCTGGAGGCATAAATTTTTGTGTTCCTACTGAACGCATATATAATAAGTGTTTAAAAGTGGATTCATCTAATATGAGTGTGTATTCTGGAATTTTTGAAAAAATCGAGTTATATATCGTGTACAGTGACTTCCTGATTTCAGAATCTTCCTTTGACATGTACAGCTGACCCGAAACCTTTATGAACAACTCGTATGTGTCGACAATATAGTACACGTCGTATCTTACCCATTGTATTGCGGAGGTCTAAATTAATTAATTAGAAATTTATCGATTATTTATGAAATGTTGTGTTTACTAAAATTACTTATATATTTCTATGACACGACTTACATTTAAATCATTGTGGAAAAAGTGATGAGTGTAGTATGGAGAGAAGGAGTATGTGTTTTTAAGGTAATTGTCGAGGTTTTCACATGGGTGGAACATCACAGTAAACTTCTCCATTGTTTAGCACTAAATACATCATAGATTTCAGCATTTAGTGGATTAATAAAAATTTAATTAATTTATTGTATTTATATAAACCATAAAAATGGTATCTGATTATTGATTAAACACTTTAGATGCGTGTGTCGGTAAACACCATCGGTGAATTTTCCAATATATTTAAGTATGAACACATCTGCCTAAATGTGTATTTTTTATACTTATTATATTAAAATTAAAATGTCTGATTTATACTTCGGTGAAAATAATGTGTGGAAATGTTAGAATCTTCGTTTGAAATTGTTCTTGTGGTAGAAGTTTTTCACTTGGTCCATGGACTTCCCATAAGGCGCCATCGCATGATATAGCTTACTCCAGTCCTTTCCATATGTTCTAAACGTTTCGTTATATTTTTGCTTCTCCTCTGAGGTCCACTTTCCTTGCTTTCTCTTCATTTTACTCTTGTGTGTATACCTGAATGTCCTTGGGGAGTCATATGCGTATTTATAACTGTTCAGCACCTTTTTCCTTGTCACCATGCCCTGGTATCTAGGTGTATTGTCACTGGCCTTGCTACGTAATTCCATATCATGTAATTGATGGTCATCCTTCATGCCGTTAATCTGCATTATATTCTCATTATATTTGGAATTTAATTCTAATAAGTCAGGCGACAAAGGTTCTTGAATTAATTGATTTTGATCGTCAAATTGATACAGAATCTTATCTACATTTGATAATGTTACCTTCTTTTGGCCTCTATATCTGTTATTGAAGAACGACTCTGAGTTAATGGATACTATCATTGACTTTGCAATATCAGTTTCAATATCAAACTCTTCCTTTTCATCTTTTCCATCGTTCCTGTCATTTCTGAAGTTATAGTCAAACACAAAACAGCCTTTTCTTGTCTCGGATGATTGATCATCTGACGCGTCATATGCTGGGAACTGAACATACTTTCTGGTTGTCATTGATAAGTACTTCTTCGGTAAAAAGTACCCTTCTGCAATGTTATCTAGTGTGTACTGATACTCCTGTTCTAACTCTTTAGTAGGATCAAAATGTTGGGTGTACTGAATGTCATATTCATTTCCTGAGTCTACACATCCTGACCTTAACATGTAATCTGAAACTGAGTTGAACGGCAACTTATTTCTGGCATTGAAATCCTTAACGAAGTCCGTATTGCAGTCTTCCAACATATTTTCGAGCGAGTCTAGTATGCATGCTTCTCTTCTTAGGTTCTTCGTCATGTCAAACTTCCCTTTATTCCTGACTCTCAACTCATGCAACTTGCTCTTCAGCTTCAGCCGGTACTTGAATCTGTAGTAAAAGTCTATACAATCCGAGACCTTCTTGTTTTCCAGAAATTGGGCGATTTTAGAGAAATTCTTCGGGTGCATCAGGTACTTTTCTGTGAATATCTTTACTTCCGCCTTTGTCCACACTTGCGATACTCTGTAGTTCAGCTCGTCTTCGTCATGTTGTTGGTTTGATAGTTTATTCTTCCTGTCATAAATTATCAAATTATCCAACTTGTAGAAACTGAGTTCTGGACATTTCATTGATTTGTATATTGGGAGTGACTTGAAATCAGGTATATATTCTAGCGGTTCCTTCATTGAATCCATCAATGAATGAGTCCATCTCACACTCGGTCCTGTCAAATTACTAAAGAATTGTACCAGATATGCACTTGACCTTATTCCAATATCAGCTTCTGCAGGCTTATTAACATTCAATTCTTCTGTTTGTTTTCTTCTTGTTCCTTGAGTTGACCTTTGTCTCGACCCAATATTCATTGACTCATTTACTTCTTCTTCTGTTTTATGGTCCAGTTGGCTGAATTTAATCTTTTTAAAGTTAATGTCTCCAATTCCATACCCTTTAACATTAAATGGCGATGTTGTTCCCTGGTTTGTGTACGGATAACTTATGTCGTTACGGTTATATCCTGCCGGCAACGGTATAAACACATCTGGAAGGTCAATTGCTCTCACCGGCAGTACTCCCCATGAAAAAATATCAATTTTATTTTTATCGAACTTCTTAATTTTTTCATTCCAGTACACTTTAAACTGTTCGTACAAATCTCTTTCATTTGCGATAAGATAATTTCTTCTTAGGATCCATGACCTCATAAAGTTAAACACATTCTTCAGTGATCTTGGAACTACGTTGTATTCTCTTGATATTCTTTCCTTTTGATATTCATTTTTAATAGAGTGTTCATCGGATTGTTGTAAATTTAAAATCTCCATTGGGTTAAGGCACTCGAACTCCCATGGTAATATCGTTGATGGCACGTATGGCAAATATAATGCTATTTCTACGTATGAATCACGTTTTCCATCAAATGAGAATGATTCTGCATTCAATTCAATCGTTTCTGTCTGTACATGTGATGTATCAATCTCCATAGCGTCAAAGCACATATTGGATTTCAATAATTTTTCATTATTCTTTAAATTATGGTGCAATTCATTCTGTTCGTTTTTTATTATTTCAATAGCGTCCCAGAATGTGAAATCATTTATAAACTTGAAATCGCTAAGTTTGGTAGAGTTTCCATGTACTTCATCTTCACTGCTTAATTTTCTCTTCTTACAACTAACCTCATCATATTCATTATCATTATCATTCTCATTATCGTTAACATTATGATTTTCTTTTTCTTTTTTATAATTAATATCAAGTTTACATGTAAATGGAACCTTAGTTTTCATGCTCAGAGGCAATGAATCTAGTTTAATTCTTAGAATGAATCTTTCTTGTACAATGTTTTCATTAGTGTACTTATTCTCTACAGGATCAAAGTTTAAGTTGTTCGTCTCAACTTCATACCATGATATCGACTCGTTACACAAACAGTCGTGTGTATTAACTTCATTTATTGCTCTATCCATTACATGTGATGCGTCACTACTACATTTACAGTAACATGAACAGCTTCCTAGGACATTTTTGAGAAGGTCAACTGTTGCCAGTTTAGTTTCAACTGAGAAATTGATATTCTTATCCTCTAGAGGTTTATGTTGGACATGACTCGTGTACATCAAGTTCTGGTCTGTTGATTTCAAACAGGTGCAGCACTTCTTACAGCAATATCCATTAAGGCATGTGTATTCTGTAAACTCACTCCATTCCGGCTTCGGTATTCTTATTTCTGCGATTGCTACCTTACAAACATCTTTAATAAATGAAATCGTTGAATCCAACTGCCTTCTTTTATTTTGTTGTATAAGTTCGTATGGGAGGGCACTGTTACTCGTCCAAGTCCCTATCTTAGCAATTCTAAATGGATCTAAATACTGATTCTTTTCATTCCATACATAGCATCCTGATGATGAATCGCATTCAGTAATTACACCTATATCATTTAAGTAATTCGACGTTGAACATTGACCGTGAATGCACTTAAATCCATTATAGAAAGTTAGTGCTGGGCTTGTGCAGAGAACATATGAATCGTTGGTGGGACTAGAATCTTCACTATATTCATCACTTGAATATTTAAGAACATTATATAAATCGTTCTTAAATAGTCTTTTCAGTCTCTTGACTCCGTAACTGAAGTCTATATGTTGATTATAACTTTCATTAGAGTTTGCGGATGCATAATCTGTTTTTAACAATCCTTTTGAATAATTTAGTGAAATCAGGTCATTATTTAGAGTTGTTAGAATATTTTGTATTGATAACTTAATCTTCTTTAAGTTATCAATATTTAATTTATCATGATCAAAATCAGGTAATTGTCTTTGATTGTAAAATGAGTCATACATACGTTGTCTTGTGGTTATTACATAATTCAATATATTCTTCAATTCGTTTAGCATATTTGTTTCAATGTTCAAATTAGAGTTGGTCAGCTCATTGAGATAATTCATGTACTCGACATGTAATTGGGGGAGTGTGTAACATTGCAGTTCATTATCCTGTTTTATAAGTTGGCTCTCTTCTGTTGAATCTTCGTCTGTGGTGGATGTTTCTTTAGGCTCTGATTCGATTTCTTCTCTTTTAACCTTCCCTCTTCTTTGTCTTTTATATAACCTTTCTGGTAATGAGATGTGTTCAAACACGTCGGATAGTGTCTCATTTATTGGGAATAGTCTTCTCCGTTCGTTAACCACACTTTGGTATCTTCTTTTATATGGGTTTGACGAGTATTCATTATGAACCATCAAATTGTATAATGACTTTTTCACACCGTTTTTTACATTATTTATGTATTTAGAGTTGATGGGTGAGGGATACGGAGAGTCACAGGTCATGTCATAGTCTGAACTATAATCATTAGTTTGAAAGTGGTTCCGGACGTTTTTGATTTCATTTTTAACATCTCCGTACTTAATCCTCTTCCTGAACTGGTTTGGGTAGTTAATATCATATGATTTTATCTTCGTGAACGTGTTGTTGTTATACCCGTATGGGAGTGAAATTAATGATGCTGAGTTAAACCTTAGTGAAGATAGTGAAGACTGATCAAGAAGTGAAGCACTAGTCTTTTTAGTAACAGGTGTAGCACAAACGTGATTCGATGATAATTTTGTTACTTCCAAATTATTACTATATGATTTATTTTCATAGTCTGATGAGTCAGATAATCTATTATTTGGAGTAGTTGTGTTATAGTCAACATTATCTTCATAGCTCACTGCTTTAGTTAACAACGATTCTTTATTTATTTTGTATGATAATTCATCGCTAAAACTTGATAATTTGGAGGATTGAAGTGCAAATTGGTTGATTCCATCAATTTGACGATTGAGAGAAGTTGAGTGATATAGAGGATAGTTTTCTGGATTTATAATATCATTAAAATCAGTTTTATTGCTTTCAAATGAAGAGGAGGTGGTATTAAAATTTGATTCTTCATCATCTACTGTATTGTAGTTTGAATCAGAGTAATAAGGTGTAATAAAATTATCCTTATTAGACTGATCAGAATCTTGTTCATTCATAGATAATTATTAGATTATATTACTTTATCAGCATTTAGTTTATTACGAAGATTAATCGAGAACATTAACATTAGTCGATTTATAAAATGAAAAGTTAAATTGATCTTACAAAAATTGAAATAATCGAAAAATAATAAATAAAACATATAGAAAAATAAAATAAAAATAAATAAATACGAAGAATAAAGATATTTCCTAAAAGTTATACACTATAATAAACAAGGCGAAATTTAAAATTAAATTAATAGAAGAAAAGAACAAAGTGGTTCCAAAAAATCTAAAAATTAGTTACTAAATGTTTAAATAAAATTATTAAAATTTATATGTTACCTTTCCATCAACAGAAATAGATCTACAGAATCGATTGATTTCTTCATTCATTAATAATGATGAATTATGATCTTGTAACAGTTCTATAAATTGTTTAGAATCAAATGACCAATCATTTTCCTAAAATTGAATATATTTATTTTAACAAACGTTTATAAACTTCTTGCAAATTGACCAGAATATGTTCAATTCTCCGAACCTCCAGGTTTTAAATGAATCAAAAAGATCTGGAAAATTGTTTTATTAAATAATTTACCATTTAATTGGCATTTATCTGATGCGTTGATAGATGTTAGATGAACTAGTTCGGATATGATGGTGTTTGGCACATTTTCCATTTTTAGTGCCTTTACGAAATAACCATATGTTAATAAATTATTGTCAGTAGGATCAGCTGATAATAACAATGTGTTCATTAGTTTATTTAATTTTTTTATATAAAAAATCTTGCTCGATTCAAGCAAACTAGATATTTTGAGATATGAATTTATATTCATTAGCGCCTAAAGTTTTTATAAATTCATTATATAACGTACTTTGAGGTTTCTGGTTAAATGTGTAGTGTTCGCATGTTTACTGGTGATGTTTGTACAGTTAAACCAGTGGTGTGATAAAACGTCGAAGGACGATGGTCTCAAATTAGCATCGTATGTCAAGATATAATTTATTAAATCTTTTAAATCACAGTAAATTTTGAAAAGTTTAGAATTTTTTAGATATTCTGCCAAATTGTTTAGGAAAACTTCCTTTTTAACATTATTTAAGGGGATTTGACCTAAGAATAATGTTTAAATAATGATTACCCGTTGTTAGAAATAATAAAATTATTCCCGCAGACCAAACATTACTTTTTGGTGTAAAATTATCGGCAACAACCTCGGGAGCTTGGTGTAATTTAGATAAAAATGACCTGTGTTTGTATTTATCAAGCGAATCAGTCAGACCTAAAAGCAATATAAATGTATCATAGTACCGTAGTCTCGAATCTTTATTCTGGGAAATTCACTTGAATCATCAATCATGACTTTATCAATCGCCAAAGTTTTGTGGACTACATTGTTGCAGTGCAAATAAACGAGGGCCTCAACAACTTGCGTAAACACATTGTGAACAAAGGCTAATGAATAAACAAAATCAGTATTTTCAAGTGAATTCAACTTATTCAGCAATGATAGCTCAGAACAGAACCTATGAATTATTAATAAAATTAAACGTACTCTGTAACAATGTAGACAGTATTATAGTCCTGGTAGACGGATAGATATTTAACGAGGTTTTTATGATCCAGTCTTTTAAGGTTATCAATTTCGGAGTAAATTTCATGAAAAGGAGGGAAGTCTGGCGTTTTAGAATATATTTCAACAACTCTCAATTCGTCAGATTCCAATTCCTTTGCAACGTATTTGTTACATGACCTTCCAGGTGAGAGTCGCTTAATGAACGAGTAGTAATCTGAATCTGTTTATAATAAGTGTATATACCTGAAATGTTTATAAACTGGTGAGATTGATCATCATAATTGTTTAAATACATTTTATTATGGGAAATACGATATTGAGGTTGATAATACAATTCTATAGCACGTCTTAATGAATGAAGAATCTCCCAGTACTAAAGAATTAATAATATGAAAAGCGATTACAAGTAATGAAAATGTTCTGAAATCCAAGAGTGTGTTAGAATTGACATTATAAACAGCATAAATATGTTCAATTGGGATTTCTATAACAAATTGTTATTTTAAAAAGATACTGCTAAGACTCGGAAGATGTAATGATTGAATCAGATGTAATACCAGATTGTTAAAGATATTTAGTGGCATATAACTTTTACCATATTTCTAAAGTCAAATTTAAATATTAAATAAAACCTTGTATAGATTTTTAGCGGATTCTTTAAATTGATCTAACGACGATGTCCATGAGAAGACGTTTAACAAATGTGACGAGTATGGAGATCTAAATTCTGGAAGTAAGGTTATAGAGCAGTCATATTTATGTGGATGAGAGTTGTTGAATTTACTAAGTGAAAAATCATAGTTCATGCATTCTTTAATAAACTCTTTATATTCATTTTCATTTGAATTGGGAAGATTAGGGGTAGATTTATGTTTAGAATTAAGATTATGGTTAAAATTTGGATGAGATACTAATTTGGTATTAGGTTGATTATATAGTGGTTTAAATTCTTTCAATGTCTCATAATCTTTTAATGATTCTTCCAAAATTTTCAATCGGTTGGAACTGAACATTTTTAATCTAAGAAGCAATTTCATATTTGATTCTCTTTGTTGAAGAGAATTAAAATATGTATTTTGAAGTTTGGTCATTGTATCTTGAAGTTGTTTAAATTCAGATGAATATTTAGCGTAGTCATTTCTTTTCCTGAGCGATTTATTAATTGAATTTAGAGATTCTTCAAGTTCAGTTTTCAAATTATATTTGGTTTCAAAGAAATCTTGTGATCCAAACTTCAATAAATTGAATTTATTATTGAGATCCGATGAATTATCTGATTGTGTTTCATCATTTTCAACTAAATAAATGTTAAAAAAATAAATAATAAAATAAGTAATAGGGAATACCTAGAGATGAATTTAACGAAAACAGATAGTTAATAAGGTTGAACTCGAAATTTGCATATTTTAACTCTTCATTAAGCAACGTTAGAAGATTTGTTTTATGGTTAGATAGAAGAGTGAATTCATTAGGAAGGTTATTCAAAGTGTTTAGTTTGTCCGAATTCGATGATTTTGTCTTCATTTTATTAAAATCGTTTGAATAAGAGTATTAAATGGTTTTATATTAAGAAATGTCTTAATAAATTTTTATAAAAATCATGATAAATCTAGATAGAAAGTTCTGAAATATTAAAAATTTGAAATATAAATAAAACATATGTATATAAAAAATATAATGTTAATTTAAAAGAATATCTTTACACATATTCATACACACCTTTAATTCTATATGCACATTAGTGTATTTGGGGTTGTAAGTATTAATAAAAGATTCCATTTATCTTCCAATCAATTATTATAAATATTTTGTGTTATATAAAATTTATTTTGTATTAATTAAAGTATTAATTTCTATAATTTATTCATAATTACATTTTTAACAATATATGTAATTCTTTACTAAATATTAAAGAAATTTTTAATAATTTTAAGATAATTAAAAATATTCAAATTAATTTTAATAATTATTTAATGTTGTATAACAATAAGAAGGTTGGTTTGCTTATTAAAACAATAATGTTTATATACACATATTACACATATCAGTATTTATTATTGAAAACTATTTTAATATTTATTTTTCAGGGATTTATTAATCTAAATTTAAATAATACAAGATTTAAGGAAAAAATAAAATTAAAAAGCAAAATTTCAGAATACATCGATAATGCATTTAAAAGCTTTAATGACTTAGATTCTAACTCTCACAGTTACATGAGTGAAAATGTAACAGAAAATAAACAAAAATACATAAAATTTACAACTGATGATAGAAAGAATACAATTGTGGCATTATTAATCCTGGGATTTGTGTATATTTGCATCTACACAATTATTCGGAAAATGTAAAATTTAATTATTTAATTGTTATTTAGAAAAATATATAAGGAGAACAAATTAGTTGAAGAAGCTTTAAAACAATACGAATTAGATAAACAAGAATATATTGAAACTGGAATAACAAGATAAATTGATTTACTAATATATTGTTTATATTGTACACATTTTATAAATAAAAATATATTTAATAAAAGAAAGAGTATAAACTATTATAATGGATTTAAATAATAATTTTGACACTATTTAATTAATCAACATCACATGATATATTTTCTGTATTTGTTGTAAATAGATTTTTCTATAATAAAATTGTTTTATTACACATTATTATAAGAACATGGCGGAAGATTACTCTGGATTACCTTTCGTTAAATTGTTAGTAGCGATAACGCCAGAAAATGGAATTGGAATCAGTAATGGACTACCATGGCCACACATCAAAAGGGACTTTCTTTTTATGTTCAGGGCAACGACTTATGTTGATCCAGAATTCAAAGAAAAGCACCCAGGAGCTCAAAATGTAATAATCATTGGTAGAAAGACATACGATAGCCTTCCAGAAGGAACTTTTCCACTGAAGAACAGAATCAACGTTGTTATATCAAGAAATCTGTAATTTATACTAGAAATAATTTGATTTTAGTACTGAGGTTCCAGGTGGATTAGTATTTCCTTCAATGCCAGCTGCGATTCGTCACGTTACTGAACATCTCAACTACTATAAGATCTTCATAATGGGTATTTTTCATCTAAATATAAAACATTTAGGAGGAAGCTACGTCTATAGGGATGCTCTTGATGCAAGAATTGTTGATAAAATGTACGTTACAAGGGTAAACAAGAATTACAAGTGTGAAGTGTTCTTCCCAAAGATCCCTGATGACTTCGTTATAACTGGAATTAGTAAAACGTTCTCAAGTGAAGACACAACATATGACTTTGTGACGTACGAAAGAAAAGATTTAATTGTTGATGATCGCGTTAAAAAAACATTTGAAGAGATGTTGTTGACTGGAGAGAAATTTGCAACTAAGGATCAATTGGTGAAAGCTTGCCCATCACTGAAGGTTAGATACAGCCAGGAACTTCAGTATCTTGAAATTCTAGCTGACATCTTAAACACTGGATATCACAAAAAGAATAGAACAGGTATTTAACATTATTTTTATTCGTTTTAGGCGTGGATTGTATTGCAAAATTCGGTTACCAAATGAGGTTTGACCTTTCAGAATCATTTCCGTTATTAACAACAAAGAAAGTCTTCTTAAGAGGGTAAAAGATTAGTTGATATAAATAAAATATAGAATCATTGAGGAGCTTATTTGGTTTATTAAAGGTAGCACAAACGGCAATGAATTGCTGAAAAAGAATGTAAGAATCTGGGAGCTGAATGGAGCAAGAAGTTTTCTGGATAACCTGGGATTTTTTGATCGCGAAGAACATGACCTAGGTATTAGAATATATAAATATTGTTTTTAGGACCTGTTTACGGATTCCAATGGCGTCATTTCGGTGCCAAATACGTAGATATGCACACAGACTACAGGTAAACAAAATTAAGAATAAAAAAATATATAGTAACCAAGGAATTGACCAGCTATCACTGGTCATTGATAGGATCAAGAATAACCCAGATAACAGAAGATTGATTGTGTGTTCGTGGAACGTAGCAGGTAATAAGAATTTAAATTCATTATTATATAGACCTGTCAAAGATGGCATTGCCTCCATGTCATCTGCTATTCCAATTTTTTGTAGCAGATGGAACATTGTCGTGTATGATGCACCAAAGGTCATGTGATATGGGACTAGGAGTACCATTTAACATTGCATCATACTCATTACTGACCTACATGATAGCCCAAGTAATTGATATTTATTGTAAAATATTGAAAATTTTTAGATATGTGGACTAAAACCGGGAGAATTTGTACACAACCTTGGAGATGCCCACATATACAATAACCATATTGACGCAATCAAGGAACAGATTAGTAGAGTTCCTTATCCATTCCCAACCCTAAGACTAAACAAAGATATAACAAGGATTGAAGACTTCACAATCGATGACATTAAGGTGGAAAATTACCGTTCACACCCGGTAATCAAGATGGAGATGGCTGCATAACAAGTAGTTAATATCATCGTTCATTATATATTTTTTGTAAATAATTGATTTTATGCAAATTATCCATTAATGTATTACATTATAAAAGAATGGCGAAATTAACAAGAATTGTAAAGAAAAGTGTGTTAAATCAAATAAATAAAAAGGATTCAACAACAGATAGTACAAAAGATGAATCCTACGCTTCTAGAGGGAAGGTACAGCCTACAATTGATTTTAGTAATCTACCGACATTTGAAGATGTAAGAAGTAAAAAAGAAGAATTCGAGAAAATTGTATCATCCAAGAATAAGAGGAAACTGTTGAAGGTGACCAAATCGAAAGATTTCAAGAAAACTCACACTAAATTAAATCGCAAATTAAATAAAAGTAAAATACTTAAAAGGGGATATGAAAATATAAATAATTTTAATAAATTAAATAATAATATTAAATCGCACCTCAATGATGATACAAAACTAACTAAAACTGATAATACTAAATCAGATGATAATGATGTAACACCTGTTTTAAATATAAATAATACGGTAATGTCAAGAGGTAAAAGAAAGAGAGAATTGAAAAAGGAAGCTTGGAGGAAAAAGAACGAGTTCAAGAAGGAGGCGAGGAGGATTGTAGAGCAATTCCAGAAGGAGAAAAAATATGGAAAAGCACTTGGAAACTTATCAGGAATGAAGGATCAAATGGATCAAATTGAAGAAGCGATTAGATCAAAGAATGAAAAGGAATCTAAAAGAGTTAAAGTCAGGTCGAAGATGTCGAAGATGTCGAAGAAGTCGATTGTTCAAAGCAAAAGATTGTTTAACTTTGCAACTAAAAGGATTTAAATTAATTTTTTTAATATTATTAATATAGTGTCCATTTTTAAAATAATTTATAATAATTTATCTATTGTTTATTGTAATGTGGTGAACAGATTAAATATAATACATCGTGTAATTTTTATATAGATTTAATTAATTTGTTAAAATATGTAAAACTAGCAATTTTGTGTAATAGTAATAAAAAATGGATGAAGATGTTATGTTCTTCCATTTTCATAACCTTCAAGATGATTTCATCAATTACTACCAATCCACAAACGTAAATTATTTGAATCTTTTAATTTTTATTTAGAAATTGCGGATTGACCAAATTAAGCTAAGCAAAATGACAATTTTGCACGGAGCATACACACTTCATAGAAGAATTCAATCAATATTTAACAATCATGTTCCAAAAGGTATTAAACAATAATTTTATCAGTTATAATAAAACATAATAGGAATTGTGTTATGCGCCCATTTAAAACATTCTAAATTGCACGACTTTTTTATTATCGCAGCTTGTTTAATATACGGTTACACGTTGTTTCATACGAATTGGCATAATGAAAGGTATTTAATTACCAAAAACATTAATATGTTTAGAGAAGATACATTGGCTTACAAATTGGAAATCACAAATTGTAGCCTAGTAATACTGGATGATGAATTGGAGCCTAACTTTAAGATTCCTCACGTTAAGTTCCTCAAAATATCAGATGTATACACCCAAAGCATATATAACAAGAGCAGAACACTTTCAAAATACTTGACATTAGTGGATTCAATGGGTAAAATAATAACTAAAACACAATATTTTAGGGAAAGTAAAATCAGATGTTAGGATACAAAATATGCTAGCATCCCAAACGAGTAGTGTATCGGGGATTAAAATGGATGACGTCTTGATGATATCATTTACAGAAGGAAGCACAAAGAATAAACCAAAAGCCAGAAAAATAACATTTAGAGACATGTATGAGCAATTCAAACGCCTAGAGTCACTTAACATGGTAACAATTTAATAATAAAATCTTTTTTAGTGGAACAAAAACGATATTCTTGTCCTCTTCATAACAAATCCAACATACGATTGGATCAACTGTATTGGACTGTACTACTGTTTCTACAGACCAAACGTGTATGTGTACTTTATGCAAAGATATACGTCAACATACTGGAAGATATTATGGGAGTCGAACGAACATGCAAAAAATGTGTATCTTCCACTAGGAAAACCATATAAGGTAATTTAGTTAAACAGATATTGGATTTTAGATTGTAAATTTTGTATATCCGAGACAACTGGAAGCACTTTTTACACTTGAAGAGATTATAAAGCAGTTTACAGTAAATGACGACGATGTGGATAATGATAACGAAAATAACAAAGTGGAATATGTGCCAAACAATACTAATGTTGAGCCATCATCAGATGATAAAGAAGCGTTTGATTCTACCGATACGGGAACTATTTTTAAGTTACCCAAGACAACGAGCAAAATATCAAATTACCTGTTTGGTAAAAAGGGCCTATTAAATAACATAAGATCATACAAATCAAAGGATTTTCATCCTGTTTCAAAGAGCGCATCAAAAGAAAGTGTAGATAAACCAAATTATATGGTTCCACAAACGAATAACGAAAGTGATAATAGAGATGTTTATATACAAAAATTACATTTGAAGTATTCTGAGCTGTACAATGTGTTGTCGGATCATAGAGTGCATTTCTTCCTCTCAGGATCACATACAGACTATAATCTAAGTAAGTTAAACAATCTCAATATGCTTTAGCGAAATCGTTTTCAATGCTGTTCAGAGGAAAGGTTCCAATAATTGTGTATGGAACTTCAGAACTGAGTCCATTTGTAAGTTTCAGAGATTTAATACGTGTTAGATTTCCATCACATCGCACACTGATGACACGGAAACCTTTCATAGGTTTGCTAACCTCGGCATTAAAAACTTTTACAATGATACGCATACATACGGCTACTATATCGGAAACTGTAAATATAAACCACTTAACCTTCGAGTTGTGAGATCCATCTCGAGAGACGATGATCAGTTCTTGGTAACTAAATTGATTTTAATGATTTCTAGGTCAAATGTGACGAGGGTGAGCCAGGATATTTGGTGTGTGATGTATTTGAAAAGCAAACAATGTTTTATGATAGAGACATAAAAGACCTGTTCTATAACCAAACTTATCTGGGCTTAGATGATATTGGTTTCTATTTTAAGTCTCATGATGATGAACAAGAACACTTCTATTGGTCATACACAATTAATAGTTCAATGGAGAAAGATCCAATACATCCGCAGATGCTCCTAATGGGAACCAGTAAACTGGTTCAAAGTTCGATATGCCGTAGATTTGGTCTAACAAGCTCAGTTGTAAAAGTTGAAACAGTCAGGGTTAATGTTTTGAAGAAATATTCAAAAGTGATAACGGTGGTTGAGCTTCTAACAGCGCAAAAATCTGATATCGCACAGGATATAAGATCCGGATTCTTGAAAACATGGAGTATGTTAAGTTTTAGCTAAATATGTTTTAGAGTCTTTAGGGCTTTTCAAAAACTATATTGAGCCTGATGAGATTAGAGTTAGCCAGATTCCATTCACGTACAAAGGAAGGGTCAATTATCCGGAACTAATTGTATGATAGTTTTTTATTAATTATAAATTATTTTTAGCTGTCGTTTGAGAACCCAGACTGAAGGATAATAGTTTTTTAATGGTTTTAAATCTTTAATACATGATTAATTAAATGTATGATAGTAAATTATTTAAGAGACTGCTGTACAAGAACACCGGATTAATAATACTCGGAACCTTTATATCAAATAATATTATCACTTTGAGATGGGTTTAAATTTATTAAATCCAATGAGTTTTAGGTAGATGAAGATTCCATGGCTCCAATACTGTGTCCTTCGCCTAATTTTAGAGGTATGATACACACATCATCCAAATGTTTAAAATAGATATCGTCGTGGTACTCAGAGCTACCAAATATCACAAAAATGATGTAATAATGTATAATAACCCGAACACGGGGAAGGAGTCATTTGGAAGACTGACGTCATTCAACACATCGCAACAAATTGCATCGATGCAAAATAAGATTCCATCAGGACATTGCTGGTAATCGACACTAATAATATTAACTTTTTATAATTAACAGTATTTTAGGATCGAAAATGATAATCCAAGATCTGATTCAGGTGATAGTAATCAGTTTGGGCCTGTGAGTACTTATACAGATATATATATATTCATATATTATGATATATATTCACATACATAATCACCCATTATTATTACATCTTTTTAAATTTTATATTAAATATATTACAGATTCCACTTGGGTTAATTAAGGGTTATGTGCTTGCTACAGTATTTCCTCCATCAAGGGCGAAGGTTATGATTAACTAGGATCCATTATCACATCCGGGATCTTCCTCCTAATATTGTTGGTCTCAACAGTTATAATATCCGATTGTGTAATCTGGGTCATCCCATTAATAATATTTTCATCACATAAATTGATAATTGGCTCGCCTCCATGTTCATGTGTATAGTCATTAGGTAAATAGAACATGTCAGGAGGTTTGTTATTATCTAAAGTAAGATCAATAACATTCCCAACTTGAATGTTATCCTGAATAAAACAGTCGTCAATCACCTCAGTTACCTGAGACCTTGAAAAGTTACTCACGTTCTCATCAACGTTGATAACACTAGGAGATGAAACATTCCAATTTGATAAGGGATTCATCTGGATTGCAGAATAAGAGACTGGTGATGAAAATTGGGGTGGACTATTACTTGAATTTTGTACCGAATTGGTTGAATTTGGTACCGAATTAATTGAATTTGGTACAGAAGTTGTCGGATTTGGTATAGTTTCTATTAATGTTCTCCCAGAGGTAGTTGGATTTGCTGCAGAATTAATTGGTTTGGCTACAGATTTGATAGTTTTCAGTCCGGAAGTGTTAGGTTTTTCTACAGAAGTAGTTGGCTTTTTTAAAGTTCTTTTTGATTTTCTTCCGGAACTTGGAGGTTTAGGTTCAGAATTGATTGACGTACTATGATTTAATGATTCTATAGGTACTTTAAAATTTGCTTTCGTATTAACTGTTTCAGCAATTTCAACAATAGGCAAAGGATCACCGTAGAATGTCATCTCAACCTTAAGGTCGCCCCTTAGTAATTTTGAAGAGTTTGGGCCACCTATTAAAACAGTTCTTCCGAAGCTTTTAGACTTTCTTCTGCATTCTTTTAAAGCTTGTTGTTTAACCATTAGTAATATTACTTCCAGAATATATTTCTGGTTACGGAAATTAAGTGTTCCATGATATGGATTATCTACCAGTTTATATTTTGAAAGAAGTTGTCGCCTAGAACCACGCATAGCGTCAGAAATCATTATAGCAGTAAGGAAAGGCTTTGCTTGAAATTCCATTGCAGCCTGGACGAATTTTAAAATCAATTGAGCCTCTTCTGTAACATCTACGATCTTTGCAGATAAGTTGAGACAACAATTATCACAACCAAAACATGATCCGAAGGTAGGCTCCTCACCAAATGCCTCGAGAATCATTACTCTTCTGCATTTAGTCTTGTTTTTACAAAATTCCATCATCTCAGCTGAATACACGGAGTACCTTTTTTTGTTGTTGTGGTTAGTGTCATTCATATTCTTGTGCCTCTCGAAATCGCCACGGTTATACCAAAGTATAGTTAGGGAGAACTTTCCGTCACGACCTGCCCTACCAATCTCTTGATAATATGAAAGTAATGAAAAAGGAGCTGACGTGTGCATTATCAGACGAACATTAGGTTTGTCAATTCCCATCCCAAAAGCAACGGTGGCTACCATAATCCTTACTTCGCCTTCATTCCATAGACGTTGCGATTCAAGTCTGTCTTTCATATTCATTTTAGCATGGTAAACTGCGTTATATAATCCGTTATGTTCAAGCTTCTCACCTAACCTATCACAATCTCGAGTTGTTAAGCAGTAAATGATGACACAACCAGATGTCAGTCTCAGAATCTTGATGATTTCTTCGAGATATCCCGTATACTTTTCCCTAACTTCTATCCAAAGATTCGGTCGGTTAATTGTTGTTTTGAGCAGTACATGATCTTCAAATCCTAGAACCGCTGTTATGTCTTCAACAACTTCTGGCGTTGCCGTTGCAGTCATTGCGAGTATTGGAACATTAGGGAAGATGGGCTTCAAGTTGCAAAGTTTCCTGTAATCCTTTCTAAATGAATGTCCCCACTGTGAAACACAGTGCGCCTCGTCAATTACAAATAACTTTAGCCTGTTCATACTATACATCCTCTCCAGCATGTCCAGCACCTTCTTAGACTTATCCAACTTTTCGGGCGTGATAAAAAGAATACTTCCGTTTGAGAAATCGCTGTCATTATCCATAAAATACCTTGAAATTCGTCTATACTCAGTTATCGTGGTTTTAGAGTTTAAAGTTTCTGCATTAATGTTTTTCGCTTTTAGTGACTTCATTTGGTCTTCGACGAGAGAGAGTAGTGGTGAGAACACAACAACTGTGCCATTAAGTAGAAGCGCTGGGAGTTGGTAGCAGTGGCTTTTACCGAAACCTGTCGCCATCATTACGAAACAATCATTTCCTTGAAGTACAGCGTTAATTGCCGGCAACTGAACTCCTCTAAACGTATTATGTTTGAAAACTCTTTTATTTATGTCATGGACTGCTTTGCTAAATGGGAAGTTGCTGTTAAAGAGATGCGTAAATTTACTGTTTAAAACCTCCGGTTCCTCTGGTCTGTATAATTCATCAAGTGATTTAGAGTTTATAATATTCATATAGTTAGTCCTATATTTAGCCAAGTGGTCATCGAGTGGAGGTAGTGCGGACTTGTCATTTTCCTCTGGCTCCATATCGACTATTATTGTTTTTTGTTTTTCTCTTTCAATTTCCGGTAAACCAGAGTCCAACTCAGTTCCAAAGTCACTTGACCCTTCTTCAGTTGATACATTAGAAGAGTCTGACGGTCTTCTCGAAGAATTCCCTAAGGTATTATTAGGGCATTTACATGGCGAAAATATATTTGGATCTTCAGGTTCATCATAATAATTGGGGCCTTCAGCCTCATCATAAAAATCGGAACCTTTATCTTCTTTATATTCATCTTGATCAAGAGGTGGGTCATAAAAATTCGGATCGTGTGGTTCTTCTACATCATTCTCATACGGAGGAAAAAACGGATAAAAGTTATTCTGATTGTTCTGAATAATATTTAAGTTGAACGATTGTTGGTTACTGATTTGAATGTTAGTTGGAGTTTGCGGAGGTAATGATAGTGAGTAGTGATGCAGGCTATCGTTAGGGAAAGATGAACTAACAGCCGCGTTAATAAACTCTTGCGTTTCTTTTGCAGATTTGACTACCTGGTCCCAATGAACTGATTTGTCATTACAGTAATACTTTGTAATTAAATTAATGTGGTCGATAGTTTTCTTGAGTGCGAAGAATGAAGTAGATTCACATAAGATTTTAGAACTATCCATCGTAACGAAATTTTTTTATGTTTTATTTCATTACATAACAACAGCATTGTTAATATTAGTCATTACAGAAATTCGTTTGAAATTGAAATATTTGGAGGTGATTGTATATTATTGAAATTTAGATTGAATTAGAGGAAATCATAACAAATCAAAACCCTTTTAAAAAAATAAAATTAAATTTTAATTGCTGAAACCATTATTTGTATTAAAATGTGTGATCGTTTAATATCTAGATCAAACCTTCTTAAACGAATGTGAATTTAATATCAAAAACAAAATTTTTAAATTAAAATTACAATTTAAAATTTTTCCTAAACATACAAATCTACTAAAAGTAGAATAATAAATGAAATGTGTTCTATAACTAACTATTTACACGGCTGATGTCGAGTTGTGATGGTGTTAATTAAAACATATAAATCGTATGGAATATGTTACACATTATTTAAAATTAATTTGATAATTCAATGTTTTGTTCGATTCCTGGGCCATTTAGTGGAAAATGAAGCGTTGCCTTGGATAGGTCATATCCTGAAATCAGTTGGGGTGTTAATATGAAGTATTGAGGTGTAGATTTCCCTTGTGAAAATTCTGTGTTATTTTCTGACGATGCCAATAATAATTTCATTAAATTTCTTTCATAATGTGAGTCAAGTCCTTGGTTGATTTCATCAATAACGAAGAACGGGTTATTGGTTAGGTTCTGCACTGAAAGAATGTATACCATTGTCGTTACTCCTCTTTCTCCTCCTGACTGATATGATGTTGTGAGAGGTAGAAGATCCTTTTCTCTATCAAATTTTACTAAAATTCTCATCTTAGCTTCTTTGATATTATCCATATCTACATCTAGTCTGACTTGACCTCCCGATCCATCTCCTATATACATCATATACTGTCCAAACTTATAATCGATTTCTTCAACTAATTGTTTTACACTCGACTCCCATAATGCATATCTTTCATTCATTTGCACATTCGAGTTTGAGACTTCAATTCTGTTTTCGTACAGGCTCTGTTTAATCTTATCCTTCTGAGTTCTTTCGTCTTGGATCATCTTAACAAGCTGAATCTCCTCAAAATCATCAGTTTCCAATTTTTTAACCTGCTCTTCTGCCTTAATTAGTTCCTTCTCTAGTTCAGAATCTGTTAAGTTGGTCAACTTGTTCTCAAACTGTTTCTTCACGTCATTGAAGTTATTAGTGGACTCTTCAAACAAATCAGAGTCAAATAACTGTTCTGCATTCTTTATGGATTCTTTTACTTCATTTATGGTACTCTTATAACGTTCAATCATTTCTTTCTGTTCTTCAAACGTGTTTTGTAAAAGACTTAGGGTTGACTTAAGATCATCTAGTTCCTTCCTTGAATTTTCTAGGTTTTTGTTCATTTCATCGTTGTTAACCACTTTTGAACAGTATTCGTCATATGATTCACCTGCCTCTATCAGAATATTCCTCACTTCACCAGCATTTTGTATTCTTATCTTCAATGTGTTTGCTGTGCTGATAATAGATTTGGTAATTTGATTTAACCTTTTCTTTTTCAACTTCTGCAAATCTTGCTTCCAATTCCTTCCTGACAGACTCTGGTTATCACTTGTAATTATGGCTTTCAATGATCTTTCTAATGATATTTTTTGTCTGGTAAAACCATAAATCTTTCTGGTAACATTACCATTAAGCTCGTTTTGTTCCTTAAGTTTCTTATTCAGGTCATACAGAATACTTCTTACCTCATCTAGTTCATTTTCAAGTCTCACCATTTCTTCATTTCTAGAGTCATTTCCGTAGTTTCCGAAATCTACTATCACCCTAGGATCCTTAGAAATTTCCATTTCCGTATCCATAAAGTAATTGGACTTGTAGAAATGTTTGTGAATGTGTTTCTTATTCCCAACAAAATACTTGATTTCACTTACTCTCGCACCTGTCTGACGACTAATCTCCTCTAACATTGTTTTGTAAAACTCCGAGAAAAGATTTTCTGAATTTGCCTTATTTTTATCTGCTAAAAACACCCTATTATACAACTTTTCATCAATTATGAACGCTTCGTTGATGTCACACAGACTTGATAAGACTTGAATGGTTGGCTCAGATGCATTGATTAGCTCGTGAACAAACCTTACTACTCCATATGACTTCATTTTCTCCGTTACTTGACACATAACATTATTCTTCTCTGGTGCAGTCACTGTTGGTAGTTTAAAATCCTTGATTAACTTAAGGTTATCATCGACTTCAGAACTGTGTAATAGGACGCAGTCTAGGTAACTCCAAATGAGATTCTCCACTATTGCACAGTTTAGTTTTCCTGAGACCTTTATGTCGTTAACTATGAACTTTTTTGGCTCTATTGATTTGGCTTCGCAAAACCTGTTGTACCTAATAATCATATCCCTCTTAGTATATGACAAATTCTTCAAGAGTGCTTCATACTGTAATGCCCTTGGGTCATAGTCTCTTTTCGATTGAAATTTCCTTAAGTTATACCTAATTGAGTCTTCCTTGATTTTGTTCGCCGCTATTGAACTCACTAATTCATCATCATTGGACAGTTTAGATTTCAGTGAATTGATTTCTTCGTCCAACGATTCTATTTTCTCTCGTAGGCTTTGTTCACTGTCTTCAGAAATTTGCCGTGTAGATTCAAATCTTTGAACTTCATTTGAGAATGAATTAATCATTGTCAGCGAGTCGTAAAATGCCTTTTGCACTGGCTCATTTAGTCCACTATCATTCATATTGTTAGCAGTCATACTGCAATTGTCAGCTTGGAATATTTGATTGACCTTCTCAATATTATTCTTAGCTAGTTCTAGCAGACTTCTTGTTGAACTCTGTATCTTTTCGTACTTAGCTTGAAGTTTCTTATACTTAATTTCACGTGAGTATATGTCGTTGTTAGTATCTCCTATTCTTCGTCTGGTCGTTTCATTTGCCTTTTTTATGTTACTCAGTTTAGACTAAAAATTCAATATAAATAGTAAAAACTCACTTGATTAAGCTTCAACTTTACAATGTTCATATACAGAGTTGCATCTTTAATCTTCATCAGTGTATCGCTCATTATCTTAAGCTCCGATAACTTCTGGTTAGATGCATTAAGTTGTTCCTGCAATAGTTTAGACTCAAACGCCTTTGACTTTAACTTTTGAGATAAATCAACCAAGTAATCTAGCTCATCTACCAACTTAAAATTAATAGCTTCTAATGTTGATCTGAACAGCTGTTGTTGCGTCATTGCTGCAAATTTGCCGACATTTGCCTGTGCTAGAAATGTAAGTAAATTGTCCAACTGTATGTTCAATCTCTTATGATGTGATTTTATATTGATTAATGTGCTAGATTCTCCGTTCAGGTACCATTCATTTTTAACACTAAATTTTTGTTTCTTTTCTTTATCCTGATTAGATGAGTTAGTTTTGGCAGATTTTGAAGTTTCATTTAGTGAAAGTGGTGTTAAAAATATCCTTCTTTCAATGTGAAGCGTCTCTTCATTAGATTCATCATCTGCTAATCCGACCTTGAGTATGGCGTTCAGGCACCCTCTTTTGACGAATGAAGTTATACTATCAGCTCTTGACAAAATTGATAAATCAAAGCCTAATGAAAGTGCTATTGCACAGACTATAGCGCTTTTTCCAGATCCGTTAGATGCGGCGATGATGTTAACTCCTGGACTCGAATGAACAACCACAGGGCCTGTATAGGCCATCCAATTTTCCATTGAAATGTAACGAATGGACCCATTTCTCATAATTTCAATATGTTAAAATTTGATTCTGAAAAAAATAAATTACATTTAAAAATATTCATATTATATCTTTAAAATTACAATGTGTATATATAAATATTACAGAATTAATATTTTAAATTTTAAAATATTAAAAATAAATTTTATAAATACAAATTACAAAAATTTAAAAATATAATACAAAAACAAATAATAAATACAGATGTGTATAATATAGTGATGTTATTATATATTAGAATTTAAAATTACAAAAATCGATTAAATCAATCCTTTTTGTTTTTACTTTCTTTTTTCTCTGTAAAATTAGATTATTTTAATATATAAATGATTTTTTTAATTACCTTTAACTATTTGATTGACATCGATGATATCAGAGATTGATGATAAAGGCTTTTCCTTCCCTTCAACCAATAGGTGTGTTTTTTTATTATCATCAACGTAGACTTCCATATTGATTAAGCCCTGAAGAAAGGTTATTTTATAAAACATGCCTTGTTTTTATCCTCTTTAACAGCATGTTTTAATAATGATATTGGTTCATCCTTCTTTGATTCAATTTTTTTCAAATTAATGAGTGTTCCTTTTATGCCTAGATTCTTGCAAAACCAGGCTTCTGTTATTGCTAAGATAAACATATTAAAAGTGTATTCAAACCGTTCATCCATCCGTGTGCAGATTGCTCAGTGGCTGAACAAAACACTTGATCTGCTCCCCTGTATGTGAAGGTTAGGCACCTGGAGGCGGATTCTACAGGTTTAGTTGGCATTTCAACGTCAACCATGTAATAGGTCCTGAAATAACAATAATTTAATAAATGTATTACAATTGGGGAAGTTTGTTATGGTACAGAACTAGAGAATTCCCAGTTAATTTAGCCATCAAAGGTTCTTTTGTTTTGTGAATTACATTATCTCCCCTATTTGAATACGATAATGGACCGATTTTTAACATATTGCAATCTGAACATAGTTAAAATTATATTATTATACCTCTCAATATGACTTTATCTTTATCATTTGAATGTAATATCTCCAGGGATTTGTTAGCTTCTTGAGCTTTTTCATCAAGCAAATCTGCCTGTTTATATAATAAGTAAGCTCGTGCAAGGTTGGACTCTAACTGTGATGTTAGCTTGTATTTATCAAGCCTTTTCATTCCGTTGGTCCTTTTCTTAGCCTTTTCGAGCTCTTGTTCTATTCCTTCACAGTAAACTCTAAGTGAATTTGCAGCCCTCCGTTTCTGAAGTGCTTTAATTGTTAAGTCTTTAGCCCGTTCAGATTGTGAAGACTATAGAAATTGATGAGTATTTTACAAATACCTCGAATTCAGAAATTAAATCCTCTTCGTCAACCCATGAAGGATTCTTTTTAGGTTCCTCCACCAGAGGTTTATCAGCTACTTCCAGTTTATTTTTATCCTCCTCAATCATAGTAGATGGTTTCTCATCATTTTCGTTTTCATGAGATTCATCTTCCTCTTCTTTAACAGGTTCTTCGTGGTCTTCACGTTCTTCCCCTTCTTCATTCTCTTCACCTTCATTATCCTGGTCATTATCGCGTTCTTCATCATTTTCATCTTCTTCAGAATGACTTTGTATAAATCTTAAAATTGAATCGTATGGTTTTGCCTGGATAATAATAAATTAAATATATAGAATTACCTTAACATCAATTGCGATAATTAGAAATAATAAAAACCCATAGAATACAGTTGTAATATATTTCATTTTTTGTAGTGAGTGTATTTTATATTTTACATTTGAGATAAAAACAAATTTATTTGAAGAAACTAGTGATGTTGTTTGGAAAACAAGTTTATAACAATATTATTAATATATATTATCATATTGAAATAGTATGAAATTTATAAAATTATTTATATAGTGTAATTTTAAATAAATGTGTAAATAAAATAATAATTAATATCTTAGTACACACTCCCCATGTGTAACTAATATTATCAATAATTAAATAAATTATTCTTATTTTTACTATATAAATAAAATATATAAATGGTTCTTTTAGTATTCTTCGTGTATTATAGAAATTTTGTAAATGAAATCTCATACTATTTTAAAATCCTATATAATCATTAAATTAGTCTTAACTATAATATATCCCTCATATTCTCTCACATCTAATATTTTAAATCCACCACTAGGTTTGTTTTATTTTAAATACATTGATTAATATGTGTACAGATACAAACGTTAAATCCACAACTGACCTTCCAGTTACACAACAACAACTTGATACCGACATTGGTAAACATAATTTTCATTTTATTTTTTCAGTTCAGTCGAATAATTTCCATAATATTGACGATGAAATTAGAAATAAACAAATTCTAGATACCGGTGAAAAGAACGACATTTCATTTAATCATAATTCTGGTGGATGTAATGTTCTAAAGGTATTTTTTACTAGTATATAATTATTATTAGGATGACTATATTGAAGTCGCCCTTGACCCTCATGACATTTTAAAAACTCAAGAATTAATATACTCCATTACTCCATCAGAACTTCGTTTATATTTCAAAGGTTCCTCATTTATATACACATACATACATTGATAATTATTTAGATCGCAATTCAAAGAAGGAACACACTAACCCTCCTAAAAAGGGTAAACTGTTCGCAAGGTTTTCATTCAACACAATTGTAACTCCATTTGAGACCATCGCTTCGTCTAGAGAATGTTTGTTTCAAAATTAATATTATTATATAATATTTTTAGGCTTTCGACTGTTCTATAATAAATCTCCGATAATTTTTTGTGGATCAGACACTAAAAGTAGGGAGTAAGTTTTTTATTTTCGACATTTTCATAGCGCTTTTATGGTTTCTCTCCTTAAATCTAAGTTTTGTTATGTTGCTCACACAGCCTTAAGTCCTTCGCATAACACTTCTAAATTTGGTAAAAAAGAGGGGAAATTACCTCAATTTTCTAATAAACAGAAACGACTGGAAAACCTGCTCAAAGGGGATTCAGACGACGTTGGAATAGAAGAACACGAAAATAGTACAACAAACATTGACATTAAGAACATACAGTCTGGCAAGCCTCAGGTAAAAATCAATAAAAAAACTAATTTATTTATTTTTAGATATTTTTTAATGGAGAAGAGGTGAACGCAGATGTTTCTGAGACCAAGCCCGGACAAGCCGCATAGATATGCGTCAAATTCTTGTGAGAAGCTCCATACAGATATGGTTGAGTGCTACAAGTCTTCACGGTGTTTCAAGGAACTTAACAGAACATTTGAAGACTGTCTTAACAACTTGAGACCGGAGGATGTTGGACAAGAGTGTATTCAGCTTAAAAAAGCACTCGCTCAATGCAGGAGAAATTTGTTAAATGCTAAATTCCGTACCACTGGAAATCCCTACTCAGGATAATTATAATCACCAAGATAACAAATACAGAGTAATTTTATTTAATAAATTATATTTTACACCTTTTTACTTTTGGATTTCTTCTTGTTAAGTCCTAAGGCTCTAGGCTTATCATGATTAACATTATGTGGAGTTTTCGACTTGTGGAATCTCTTCTTTTGTGTTTGATCCTGTTGGCGCTTATTTTTACGCCGTTTTTTGATCTTTATATCCTTCGGATCTGGCAAATCATACCCGATCAAATACTTTAGTGGCATTGTTTCGTTCAACTCCTGATCAGTCTTTTCGAAAAGTGTCTTTATGTCGCCGCATGGATAAGGCTCAACGTTGCGATACTTGTACTTGACTGGCATGTCGCCAATGTAGTCTTCATAGTCGAGGTCGTAATTCTCTATTTCCTCAGGCGGAGCACAAATTATTGGGACTTCCTTCCCGTCAAAGTCTTTATGCTCGTGACCTGTAACTGTTAGGCATTTCTCACATAACGTAAAGTCGTCACATTCTTTGCAATCATAGTGTGTTTGACCTGAAAATATCCCTTTCTTACATTCATCACACATCCACCACATTTCAGGGTTCAAATCCGCGTCGAAATTGTCGTCATCTTGTTTATCATACCCAAGACCTATGATCTTCTTCATATCTCGTTCATGCTGTTCTGGATCATATGGAGCGTCAAAATCAATAGCATCCTGTTTAATTGACGATACTCCGGCTGTTGATTCTATTTCCTTAACCATTTCAAACTTTGATCTTCTCAGATTCTTGAGTCTTTTTATGTTCTCGTCTCTTCTAACCTTCTCTTCCATCTTCCTTTTCTTCTTTTCAAGTCTTTTAAGCCTTCTTCTTTCATCCTTTTTCCTAGCTGAATCTTCTATGTTTCTAGGATATCCAATGATTTTTGCCCCGTCTTCTTCCTCGTATCTATATTTATCAATTAGTATATTAAAATGTGTTGAATATATAATATATTATAGAGTGCATAATAATAATGTGTTAAAAATACCTGTAGTTGTATTTATGTTCAAACTCGTCAGCCTTTTCCAAGTGTTCTTCATCATACTCATCACTAAAATAATTAGATTAGTTTTGAAACATACAGTTTTTTTAATCTGTGGTCGACTTTAAAATTCTCAAGTTTATCTTCTCTCCACCTCTGGTTAATTATGTAGTCCTTTAAAAACTCCTCATTCTCGTCAAGTTTTTCTTGTGAAGCTAAATGTTTTTATTAATTTAAATTTACATACCCCAATAACTAGAAATTAGTTCAGTTTCTCTCGAAGGCTTGATCTAAATGTTTATTATGTACTTAATAATTTACACGAATGGGTCGAGATGCAATGAAATTGGGAACAACATCAATCGCATCGCTTTTAGTTAATAAATCGGAATCGTCTAGAGCCTCGGAGGCCTCAAGAAAGGCCTTTTTGAGGTTATTTTGTTCTTCAGTGTATGAAATTCCTAGTAAATGTCATGTTAGTAAATAAATACCGTCGGAAGTAGCGTTAAGGTAATTCTCAAATGCTTCTGAGCCCTCTTTCAAAAGTGTTTCACGAACGAAATCAGAGTATGTGAAGGGTTTCTCCTATAATAAATTTATATATAAGTATAATTACTTGTTTATTTGTCTTCTCATCTTCGTCATCTTCAAAGTCAGAATCACTGAAGAATTTGTGGTCGTAATTGTAGATTTCAGGATCTTCATGCCTAATTTTCATCAAGGTCTTGTATATGTTATCTTCAACTTTATCCGTAAGTAGTTCAGCTGAGAAATCTTCAGATTCGTCACTAGAATCATAATCTAAATTAACAATGTTAGTTTAAAAAGTGTACCATCGTCTGCGATATCATCAGTTCCATTGGTTAATTTATTAGAATTTGGATGTTTCGTATCATTAGATTTATCTAATGATTTCTTTTTAGTTTTTCTGGGCATTTAGGTTATTAATTTATGTTACATTTATCTTTGAATGTGATTAAATTTGAAAATTATAGTAATTTTTTAAAATCTTAAAAATTTTTTATTAAAAGAATTAATTAGTTTAAATAATATAAAATTTTAAATTATAAATATATAATATAAAAGGAATGTTTTAACTAATAATTTGTTGAGTATAGTGTATATTATATAATAATAATTTAAATAATATATTTTTTAATTATCGTTGTTTTCTATTATTAAAGTATTATATTTTTGTTTTGTATTTTTATTATTTATTATTTGATTTTATAATAAAATGAAATATTATATCAGATTACACAAATATGATTATTTCACATTTAATTCATACACAATCTTATCTTATCTCAAATATATCAAGAGGATATTCTAATGTTTCCCACATTTTTAAATTTTTTCCTTTATATCGCAAATTCAACTGTTTTTATTCAACACTTAATACATACCCAAACAATATTTATAAAAATCAAAATTTACAACACTCAACTCCTACTTTAAATACTAATCATGTAGAACACTCTCATAATGTCGAGGATTCCATAATATTAGCTCATGATTCCGCGACTTTAAACTTAAATCAAAAGCAGTTGTGTAGAAGCTCTCACAAGAATTTCCTATTATACTCATATAACAACTTTGACTTTGATACAATAATTAAGATCAATAACCAGGTTCTGGCACCTTATCAAACATCGCCTAAAAGGAAAACTGAAGTTCATAGGAAACAGTATTTATCAAAGTTCTTAAAATGTATATCCAAGCATAAGCCAACGTCAGACCATGAGATGGTCAGTAGATGGTTAATAAGGTGTATTGATTTGTTAACATCGCATGATATGTACTCAATGTTAAGAGTTCGATATATACTAAACTATGTAAGTTTATCTATTGTAAAATTTTTAGGATAATTCATTTGAAACTCTGAGATCATCGTATGGAATTGACACACTAGAGAAGTTTTCAAATGTGCAGAGAGCAAAGGAGATTCGCGAAAAGGTGTTGGAAGAGAAGGCGTCGAAAAATAAAACTGCGAAAAGAAATTTGCTGATGAGATACCTGAAGATTAACAAAATAAAGTTCCTTAGGGATCAGAACATAACGGTATGAGTAAATGATATAATTATGGTTTAGAAAGCCGTGTATGAGGCAAGCATAGAGTGGAATGACCAGAGTATAAATAATAAGAAAATGGAAGAGTCGAGATATGCATTCATATATAACTTACCATTTATTGAGTTTGACGTCTTGAAAGAAAAGTTAACTGAGGTGTTATCGAAGTTTGGTCGTTTGAAGAATATAGAGATAATTGATGATAGAGTGCCGCCACTGGCAAGACTTGCAAACCCAAACAATATGAGTAAAAATCACAGTTATGATCCAAAGGATAAGTATTCACCATTATACGCTATAGTTGGTATGTTCTTATTTTGACAGAGTTTTTAGAGTTTGAAAATAGTGAGGATAGAAACTCACTTTGTTCTCCTAACATTAGAGTGTTTGGAATCCTGTTCTTTGGGAGGATGATATATCCAGAATTTGCGGAATACAAGCATAGCTTAATAACAGCTATTTATCCCCCATTTAAGAAGATGTCAGGTAACCGACCAGAGGTTCAATGTGTTTAGGAGCACTGCAGTTTATAGCAAACACATTGGTGGATATATATGATGATTCAGATTATGATAATCAAACCCATGGTATTTTATATCCTTTTAATAGTTTGTAGAGTTTAGCACGTGTAAAATAACACCGTTGGCAAGGAGGAAGAAGAAAAATAGTAGTTCAATGGTAGTTACAGCTGAAAAGAATATCAAAGAGTCAAACACACCAGAGGAAAATAAACAAATTAAAGATAACCATATAGACCCATCAATGATGGAAGATATCAAAAAAGATTCATTAACAGAGTGAGAAAAATCAGACCCAAAATTTTTTAGTTTGGACCCTCAGTGGATAGTTCTAAGGTTTAATAACTTCAAAAATGCATATTACGCGAGACAAAAATTAGTGGAGCAAATATCAAGTGAGCCTAGAAGCTTCGTGTCATTTGATACAAAGAGATCAGTGTTCCACAACGGTATGTGTAAATGTTGTAACAAAAATAATTAGGGGAGTACATTGATTTACCGTTGTTCCGATATAGCCAAGATAACGAAACTGATATAACGTATACAAACCTTGCTAAAATACAAACTGAAATTGACTAGATTTATAAATTGTAAATTAATTTTCTGTATATTATTACATGTTGTGTTACTCACAATATATATTGTAATGAAAATTTACTAGATTATATTTTTATATTATAAATTTATATTAATTTATATTTAATTTAAATTTTACTTTAATAATTAAATGATAAGAAAGTATACTGTGGCTCTGATTAATAACTTATCCCATAAGGGAAGAATCAGAGGAAGCAGTTACTCATTTTACCTGCCAAAACGCTCAATAACTCACTCATCAACTAGAATATATAGTTTAAAAAGATCAATAGATGAGGATATCCTACGAGGAAAGTTAAACGAATTGAATTTGAGAGAAGCAAACAATTATGATCCAAGGATCGTAATAAGAGCAGTTGAATCCTGCCATAACAACACATTTCCCAAGGATGAAGGAGTTTTAAAGGAGTATTTAAGGGCTCTGGTTTTATCAAATACACTTTACAGTAGATCCCTTAGGCCTTTAGTTGAACCACCAAACACAAACTTCACTGATAATAAAATTAACGTAAGTTTAACCAAATTAACAAGTTTATGCTTTATTTTAGGATAAAATTTTAAACTTGTTAGATCGCAATGAGATATACCTGAAAGTTGATGAGAAGAACCCGATCCATGTAGTAGTTAATCCCTCTTCAGGGAATAACCTGTAAGTTTCCACCATTATAAATGATGTATAGATGGAAATTCTTGAGGAAATTTGTGTCCTTTTCAACCTTGGTCCTGTTCTTCGGAAGCTTTGTACTCATGTTTAACCAGAATTTACATAGAAGTATGAAACACTCATTTAAGGTGATAACGCCTGACGAGTCCGACACAACATTCGACGATGTAAAGGTATTTTAGATAATGTTTATAATTATTAGGGCTGTGATGAGGTTCGAGAAGAGCTGGAGGAGATGATAGAATACTTAAAAGAACCGTCGAAATTCGCCAAACTTGGAGCTAAACTGCCTAAAGGGATACTGTTGGCAGGTAGTCCAGGCACAGGAAAAACCCTCATTGCAAGAGCACTTGCAAGTGAAGCTGGAGTCCCTTTCATTCACGCCTCAGGCTCTGAATTTGAAGAGATGTTTGTAGGAGTTGGTGCAAGGAGAATCAGGGATTTGTTTAAAACTGCAAAATCAATTTCTCCTTGCATTGTGTTCATAGATGAACTAGACGCTGTGGGAAGTAGAAGATCATCCATGGACCACAACAGTGTTAGGATGACCCTAAACCAACTTTTGGTTGAGTTGGATGGGTTTGCTAAACACGAGGGAATAGTAGTTCTCTGTGCAACTAACTTCCCAGAAAGCCTTGACCCAGCTCTTGTAAGACCAGGAAGATTAGATAAAACAGTATACATACCACTACCTGACATGAAGGGAAGACTTGAAATACTGAAACACTATGCCAGTAAGATGATTTTATCTAGTGACATTGATCTTACTACCATGGCCAAACGCACAGTTGGCATGACCGGAGCTGACCTTTTCAACATACTAAACACAGCTGCTCTCAAGTGCTCTGTCCAAGGTTTGTCCGCAATAACAGCCTCTGCACTTGAGGAGGCCTTTGATAGAGTTGTCGTGGGTTTAAAGGGTAAACCTCTGATTAATGAGCGGGAAAGGAAGTCAACGGCATACCATGAGGGAGGCCACACTCTAGTGAGTCTCCACACAAACTCCGCTACTAAAGTCCATAAAGCGACTATTCTTCCAAGAGGTAACACTCTAGGAGTCACGTGGAAAATACCGGAAGAAAAGAAAGATACTAGAATGAACGAACTCAAGGCTGAAATTGATGTCCTAATGGGTGGAATGGCAGCCGAGGAGGTTATTTACGGGAAAGAAAATGTCACAACTGGTTGTCAGAGTGACTTAAAGCGGGCTACTGAAATTGCAAAGACTTTGGTATTTTTATATTTTTAATTTTAATTTCTTAGGTTATGCAGTTTGGAGTTGGACTCAAGGACGTTGTGGGTCCCATGTTTGTCGACACCCAGAGCTATAAAGAATTAAGTGAAGACTTAAGGAAGAAAATAGACTCAACAGTCCAATCAATTCTCGATGTATTTTATGCTATTACTATTGTTTTATCATTTACATCTTTTTATTTACATTTTTCAGTATTCAATTGTAATTTCAATTATTCGTAGGAATCATATGCTAGAGCTGTTACAATCATAAAGAACAATGTTAACCAACTCCATAGGCTTTCAGAAGCTTTAGTGGAGTATGAAACTCTAAGCTACGATGAGATATTGAAAGCCATAGAGGGAAAACTGGAGATGGGTGTACTAAGGATTAATCCTCGTGAACAGAAAAACAAGGTTTCCAACATTAAGATCAAGTCAACTGGCGACTTGATAACTGAAACTCAAACGCAACACTCATTTAAATCTAACTAATCTACAATCTTTCATGTTATACTATTAAATGTACTATACCACAATATGCTTACATATACTAAACCGTATATACATATTACACAAACTTCCATGTACATACTGATATTCTTGTATATATACATGTGTACTCAAAATAAATTAAAACTTGAGTAGGTGTGGATACATGTTGTTCCTTAGTGTAAATCTTGACTTGAGGTATTTAGTCAAGTGCTGTGACTTCTTAAGAGAAGGAACTAGGACATCGTCAACCTTACTCTGGAGAGCCTTAAGCTTGGCCATAAGTTCCGGGGACTTCTCTGAAACAGATGGCTCGTCAACGAACATGGAGTCCTTGTTCTTGTTTTTCTTCTTGCGGTCCTTGAACTCGGCAAGCTTAGTCTCCTTTGTCTTTCCGAAACTTTCGTCAGTAAGGTCTGAAACTGCTCTTTCAACTGAGGACTTCAGTGAGGAACCATCATACTCGGGAAACTCATACACGTTAGTTGAGGTCGCAATGACATATCTAGAATTTACTCTCCTAAGAGGAACGCCATTAAATGAGAAGGGTCCAGTGACTAATAGAAGTCCGCTTTTCAAGACCTTAAGCAACACAACGCGTTTGCCTTTGTAGCTTCCAGTCAGCAAAATTAAAACAGCGCCTGGCTTAAGACTTTCACGTACTTTGGGAACACTGGCATATTTCCGACCAACAACTTTCGTCTTACCGAGTCTAGTTACAACGGTCTTTCTTCTATTTAATTTGACCTTGGGTTTAAGAGTCTTTGGAACAGCAGTCATTGCAAATTTTACTTATAAAACAAATTAAAATTTTGTCGTCGGAATTAGAAAAAATATAAATTTAATAATATTGTATAAACAAATAATTGCAGTTTTCAATTTAATAAATGATTATTATAGTAAGTAGTGTAGAATCTTTCTTGTGGATATAATAAAACCAAAATGTAAGATGATATTATCATACAACGATCTACAAAAAATTCCAACAACTATAATAAGTCTGTTAAATAATCGATAAAGATAATATATATAAGAGTTGTTTGATTTAGGAGTAGCCCCATGGGCTAAAGATATCATACAACAAAGGTATATAATATAATCATCTGGTTTTATTTATTAACTAAATACCATTGTATAATAATTGTAACATTTAAATAAACCTGTGTTACAATAATATAAATAATGTGTCAATGAATGGATGATTAATTTTATTTTTCAATGATAATAATTATTATGATATTTTATAAATTAACATAGCATTTTTACATCAATTTATCTATCTTCTATTTAATTTTGATCTTATTTCAACACACAGGATGGATATATGGTGTAGATACTTGAAGTACATGATGTGTATAGAATCAACGAATATATAAATTAATTTATTAATTTAAACCGTACCATTTTATTATTCATAATTATATAATTTATTATCAAGAGGTCTTCGTTATTTCATAATTTGAAGATTTATAAGTTTTAACATTTATTAATTTAGTATTTCATTTGTGAGGCAGGAAGATTCTATAACTTAAATTCATTACGAATTCAGTTCTATTTTATTGTGGTCGATTTAGAGATAAAATATTATTATATCATTTAGTCTTGACTTCTGTTAAATATTTTTTAAACATCTAGAAAATGGTAACGTTTTTCATTTCATTTTGCTTTAGAAAGTTGTTGGAGTTGATGTTGACGATTACGGAACAAAGAGCGTTCTAGTCACGGCGGCATGGGCGAACTTAAACTTTGATTTCGAAGTGGCTAAGGGGACATGTTGTGCATCCCAGGCAAAGAAAAACGCATTCTCAGAACTCAAACACGCAGTAACTCTGGTGTTAGATAAGGATTTAGGAACATTCTGTGGTCACGTAACTGTGGTTAGGCACTTACTGGACCAGGTTTCCAAGGGAACAGATGAAAAATCAGCCTTTGAAAGGAGTGACACGAGCAGCTGGGTAGAGTTCTTCTATTCAAGACTTGACTTCGAAACTAAACTTGACAAGTCATCAGTGGTCACCAAGGGGTCAAATTCAGACCTTTCAAAAGTTGTGAACTCACTTAACAATTACCTTGCAACAAAGACGTTCCTTGTAGCAGAAAAGCTCAGCCCGGCAGATTTAGTATGTGCAGTTTCACTGGACCACCTGGTTCATCAAAAGAGACTTGACCCTGAATACCTGGAAAAGGAACTACTTCACCTAGCAAGGTTCTTGAGAACTGTTAAGGCCAGTGAAGCTTACCAAAAGTTCTTGAAAATGGTCGAGAACTACAAGTCTAACGGAACCCTAGACGGCAAGCCTAAAATGAACAATGTCCAAGAGAAACCAGCTGAACCAGCTAAGAAGCCTAAGAACCCCATGGACTTACTTCCGCCGACATCATTCAGTCTTGACCAGTGGAAAAAGACATACAGCAACTGCAAGGGCGACTTGTACAAGGAGGTGATGCCGTGGCTTTGGGAGAAATTCGACCCTGAGGGATGGAGCCTTTACTACATGGTTTACAATAAGCTGGAAGATGAGTGCAAATCTGAAGTCTTCACGTCAAACATGTTGAGTGGATTTTTGCAAAGGTTTGAGAACGAGTTCAGACACTACTCATTTGGCGTGCTTAATGTCATGGGCTCTACTGGAAACTTTGACATCAAAGGAGTATGGCTAGTTAGGGGGAAAGAGCTTCCAGCACTAGTGACAGAACACCCTTCATATGAGTTCCAAACATTCAGAAAACTTGACGTAACAAAGCCTGAAGACAAGAAACTGGTTGAGGACTACTTCTGCGCCTGTGATGACATTGATGGAGTACCAATAGCTGATTGTAAGGTCTGGAAATAAATTAATCTATTCAAATATGTATACAGGGTTATTAATTTTAAAATTTTACTTCATTAATTAAATTATTAATCTTCGTCAATAATAATTGGAGAGCTTACTGAGCCTAAATCCGCCAAACTTCGTTTTCTTTTATTAAAATATTGCTCAATAGTGTTTGTGTGAATTTTTTTATCTAATCAAAATTATCCTGTTTAGAATTACCTCTGTTGACTCGTTTTTTAGTTGACACATTCAAATCATTAGAAATTTTAATAAATTTGCCACCGCATTCAGTTTCGTGTTTTTTCCCTAAATAACTATGTATTTGATAACTCATACACCAAAAGTCATTTGGACCTGGATTCCTATTAGTGGAACGTTTAACATATCCAAAATAAGGCGGTTTGAATCTGCAAATACCCTAATAAAATTTAATTTGAATATGTAAAATACGTCACATCTCCAAATGTGTTTACGGTAGTAGTTAACTTCATCGTGAAATTGGTGGGACACAGTTACGTTGAGACCCGTAATCTCATTAACTCTCTTCATATGCCAAATAAATTTCTGAAAATAATAAAAATAACTGGAATATACAGGTCCGTGTCCAAATAGAAAGTCTAATTTGTTCAAAAAGATATACGCGTGGATCATCTCATGTAATAAAGTCTCCTAATAAATGTAAATTATTCTAAAATTTTAAAAATGGAAACTAGATAAAATAAGAAAATAATACATACCTTGCATTCTGTAGCTGATCTGTATCTAAGTAGAGATTCGCTAAGCCTAATATGGCAAAATCCTATGGGCTAAACATATATAAAATAATATTTATACCTTGTATTGACAAATTCCTGCACATCTAGTCATCCTCTTACTCCAGGATAACTGGACTCTGTCAAGAGACCCGTCGAAACAAAGGTTATTATAGTACATAAACCATTCGTAAATGTTAAATTCCTCGAAGGAACAGTCAGATTCACTGGAATCCACATCAATCACATCGTCTGCCATTAAAAATAATTAAAAAACTGATCATTAGTGTTTAAAAACTTTTTAAAATAAAATTTAACTTAAAATTATGTTAAAAATCAAAGATTATTTATACAAGATTTGATCATTTTATTATATCTACCGGATATTGATTTATGTGTAAAACAACATTCTAAAATTAAAAAACACTTTAAATTTAAAAACGAAATATAATTTCTTACTTTAAAACAACCTGAAAATACATTGTTATTAACTGTTGAAACCTCATAAACAAATGGGAGCGGTAATGTTATTTTGTTATCGCCAACTTTAATTTGTATTCCGAAAACACTATCAGATCCCACCAGTTCTCCAGTGTATTCAGTTTTTTCTTCATCGTTCATCTTTATTGTAACTTTATTTCCAATATTTTCATTCCATTCTCTTCTCGAGTGTAGTACTTTACCATGTTCAGGCTTAGAACATAGTACTATCATGTGGTTATTCATCACTTCAGTATACTCCTCTTCATCCAATTGTAATAGTCTTTTCTCTAAAATTCGTATTAACTATAGATTATAAACCTAATTTCATTAACATAAGCTTGAGCTCCTTTGGTTTAATGGTACCACACTCGTTCCTGGTTCTCTCAACTAGTATTTTTACAACTCCTGGCAGCCAGGTAATATCATAAACATCAATTCCCGAGTGAAATCTCAAATCCTTAGCTGGCCATCCGTACGATACACAGTCTCTAACACACTATTAAAAAATATAAATACCTTATGGCCTCGTTGGCTCTAAGTCTCCACGGACATTCGAGAGGATCATCCCACTAAAAATTTTTTTAATTCAAGAAACTAACATTCTTCAGGTCCTCTAGAACCGGTGTGTATTTAGGAGTGTATTTGTAGTCAGATTCAATAAAGTCAAACTCCATAGGATTCAATAATTTGCTCTAAACAATTTATAATAAAGTTAACTAACCTTCTTATTTTCAAGAGCTCTTCTATAATTTAAAACCATCAGAAATTGCTCATCAATGTCACTAATGAATCATAATTTAGTGAATTGAGTACCTGACTTTATATCTGTTTTTATAGTAAGCTTCTCTCATGTCCAGGGGTAGTTCAGCAAACTCATCATATGTCAATGGCCATTCTACATTAATATTAAATATTGTCATTTGTTAACATCACCTTCATTTTGACTTCTTTCTAGCCACCTCTGTTGAGCATCCCTGGCTTCAGCTATGGTCTAAAATGGTATGAAAATAGTAAATTTTACCTTAATTTCAGTTCTTTTGGGAGGATTGTCCATTAATGTTTTCTGGAAATCATCATCAGGGTCAAGTTCCAGAGACATTGATGTGTCAACATCCATGTTGTTTTTCTTTAATTCTTCATAACTTGGCCAGGGACCAAGTCCTGGGTTTATTTTATCGTACTCCGATAAATCAACCTAAATTTGATTGATGTGTACTGATAATACTTTAATCTTTTCCTTGTGTGGTTTTCGTTCTGAGTAAACATAATCTTTAAAATCACGTCCAATAGTGCGATTTAACTCTAAAATTCCGTTGACAGTGAAAGTATACCTGAAAGTGGACTTTTGTCAACATGCTCTACAGACATTCCTTTTCTAAAAATAACAATTAAATTGTATAAATACCGTTTAAGTCTGGCGTTTTCCATATATTCTGTCTGTATATGGGATTCTTGTATGTCATCATGTGGATTTTCGTTGAATTTATTTAACTTTGATGTGTCAAAAAATAAGTTTTTAGGAGCATCATAGTATGGATATCTGTGCAAACGATTATGAATTGAATGTTTTAACTCACAGAGGGTATTTTGGATATTCTTCTGAATAAACTGGGAGATCCATTGCAGGATGATAAAGCAAGTCGTTGTATAATACGAACTTACACCTGGGTGTGGGTTTCAATTCTTTCATATTGTATGAAAGATAACACAATTTATAATTACACGTGATAGATTTTACCAGTGACATTTTTGTCAAAAATAATAAATTTATTATTACAGAAGGAAGCTCAACCATTATAGAATCCTTCGGAAAATAACGTTACGTTAACATTGCGATTTTTAAATTTATAAATTCTAAAAATAAAATAAATTATGAACATTATTAAAACATAATTTAACGTGAACAGTGTGAACCAAAAGATTATACACACCCTTGTAACGGTGGGGAATGTGTAGGTGAAACATAAATTATTAAAGTAGCGTTAGGTTATCAAAATCCTTAGTGTCATTGCTTTTCCATTTCGGAGGAACAGTGTGAGGAAGGAGCCAGTCCTCGTCAGTTGATTGACTCTTTGAGTAAATGTTACTGGTGATTTTGTACATGTCCTCACGAAGTTCGTCATAATTTTGGTAAGTGTAATCAACCTTCGCCAGTGCATAACAAACCGCTTTTGTTTTCTTGTCCCTTTGTGCATATACTAACCTCAAGTACCGTGATTCGCTTTGTTTCACAAACGTTGATGTGTATATTACTTTTGTGACTATTCCAATGTGGTCCTTGAACTTCACAATGTCACTAAAAACAGATGTTTTGTATATGACATACTATGGCTCAACGAGGACGAATAGAGAAGGATATGTGTCACCCAATTTATAATCCCTAAGAGCCTGAGCTACTGAGTCGAACATGTCAACAACTCCTTGAGGAATCCTAGGCTCTAAATTCCAGTTCGAGACACTGACACTTAGTGTTAACCTGAATTTAGTTTGAGTTCTTTAGTAGATAGTATAATACTACCTGCAGCTAAGATAATCCAAGAAGCTTTTCCCCAAACAGATGTTAACAACTCCTGCTTTAAGTCTTGTATGCTCACCATTAGTTGGGAAAATCAGGTTAAGAGTACTTTTTCCGTCGGAATCGAAATAGTGTAGTGAGTTCATGGAGAGAAATTCGACGTTTTTGCCGAAAGCCTCAGAGGGAGAACATGAGTTATTGAACTTATGCGTAACAGCCTGTTCAAAAGCAATACCACTGAACTCGATTCCGAAGTATAAAAAGTCTCCAAATTGATCCCTCAAGTCCCAAATGAGTGGAAATTTACCGTGACCAACCTCGAGAACAGAATCGGTATCTGAGATTAGGCAAGACTTCCTCTTCGGCATTAATTTGGTTAGAGCCTGAATTATTATTCTGACTGTTTCTGCAGTGCTGAATCCAGAGAATGGATAGTCTGAGGCCCTGTCGTAAGTGTAGAAGAAATCCCAGGTTTTGATTTCGTCTTCAACCTCGATGTGTGTAGAATTGGCTAAGTTATTTGTAGATTCGAAGCTATCACAGTTATATTCTTCTCCAGAGTACCTCGTTGACTTTGTTTTTCTCCTCTGAGAAACCCTCCTAGAATCCTAAATTAAATGATGACTTCATTGATATTTACATACGTTTTTAGATTCTAAATCTGGAGTTTCATTAATCCCATTAACTTCATTCATGTTTTATTTTTTACTGAAGAGTGGGTTAACAGTTGTGTATTTGAGTATGTTCTAATGAAACTTTGTAGAAAAAACAACGATAAGAAAATATGATTTTGATTGAATAAGATTTTTATATTATTCATAAAACAAGTAAATAAATTAACTTTTAATTTAAAGGGAAAATAATAAAATGTGCATTTAAAAAATATATTAAGCCCCAAAAACGCTTTTCTGTTGTGACTTGATCACTTTGTTCAATAAGTTATCTCTTAATTGAATATCATCGGAATCTAAAATATTTAAATTATTTTATTTTAAAATTTTACCCTTTGATGCTACACCGTCCGACTGGAGCTTATTAGAGATATCACCAAGCTCCTCAGAAGTCGATTCGACACCTTCCTTATAATTTTCGCCAGAACTGTCAAGAGAAACCTCCTAAATATATTTATTAGAACAATAATAAATATTTATTTATTTTCTAATACTTTTTTCTCTAGCTTTTGTTCATCCTCGTCCCTTTCTTCCTGGAATAATTTATCCTTGGTTTTTGGGTCTGAAAATAAATTAAAATTTATTTTATACCTATTATTGATCCATCCTTTATAGACTCGTTAATTTCCTGAATTTGTTTATCAGTATCTATGTCATCTTGTTTTTTCTGAAGTATCCTTGCAAACAGATTATCCTCATTCGTTGGAATTGAATCAACATTTTGAATGTTATATTTTATAGATGAAGGTAGTTTAACTACATCTTCAACATAACTATTATTTCTTGATGATTTGTTACTCAAGAAGTTTAAAGAGAATGATGATGTGTAATGAATAAGATGTAAATGTATTGATAGTACAATAATGAAGTATGTATTACACATCTGGGTCAAACATTGTTCAAAGATTTAATATATGAAATAGAGTTTGTATAAAAATTTTTTAAGAAAATAATTATAAATATAAACGACAACAGACGGTCAAACGGATATAATATGTGTATCCGATAAAACTCAACACATTATTGGCAGAATTCCACAAATTAGACAAATTAATATTTTTATCCCATTTGTAACTAAATAAGCAAAATCTTCGTTATCATTTTTAAAAGCCACCTGGGGGGATCGAACCCCCGACCTTCTGATTACAAGTCAGATGCACTACCACTATGCTAAGATGGCTCGACACGATCTCTCAATTTTACTATTACCACATTTTTAACAATGAAATTGGAATTTAATTAAATATGGTTTTTTGTTAATGAATTTTAATTACACTTTTCTGTGTGTATTAACATATCTTATGCGATAAACAATTATTTGAATACAAACCTGAAAGCAATATAACATACTAAAAAGCCTTCCATAGTTGAATCTTATAATTTACATAATTAAATTATATTAATTATTTTTATTTATTATTTTTGTAATTTATAATTTGTAAATTAATTGTATTTTGATTAAAATGATTAATCTGTAAAATATTGTTTATAATGGCGTTGTACCATTTAGCTAACATCTGCGGCTCACAGTATTCAGGAGGAAGGATCTGTTTTAATCCTGATGGTTAGATATATCATTATATATTATGTAAATGACTGTATAAATGATTTTCAGCGTCCTGTGTTTTGGCTCCAGTAGGAAATCGCATAAATATATATGATTTACAAACAAATAAAAGTTCAACACTCAGTTCTGAAACTAGAACTAACATTGTACTAATAGCAAATCATCCTTCAAAACCACTGTCAATTCTTGTTGATGATAATGGTATTTTCGTCATTTTGATAAATCTTTTTAGGATTCGGATATATATTAAACCTAATTAGAGATAAAATAGTCCATAGACTACAATTTAAATCTTCAACTAACATTTCTACTGCTGAAAGTAAGGGATACAACTCTTTAAAGTTAGTTTTCTCTTATATAATAATTCTTAGCACACAAAAGAAAAGACTAATCCACGCAAGTTTTAGCCCATATGGGAAATACTTTGCCGTTTCAATTCAGAAGAAACTACTTGTAAGTTAATTTGTGTTAATAAATCTCAGGTTTGGTTATCTCCGGATGAGAAGTTAAGTTGGAGGATGACACTGCACCTGGAAATTACAGGGCATATGGATAATATTAACAGTTTAGACTGGTCAAAAGATTCTAAGTACATTTGTACAAGTTCAAAAGATTTGACAGTTAGGCTTTGGTGTGTAGAGCCTGATGACACCTTTGTGCCAGTGGCATTTGTAGATCACAGAAGATCAGTTAAGGCAGCTTTTTTCACAGATGATATGAACAGAATTTGTAGTGTATCCAAAGAAGGCGTTATAATAATTTGGAAGCGAACAGATTTAACAAACGGTAATTTAAAGATAGAATAAATAAATCTTAGGGGATAATGCAGCAAAACTGATAGGATCAAGGAGTAAAAATAACTTTCTAAAGAAATCAAACAAGTTAAATGATTCCAAACACTCAGGTATATGATTTGATTGTTATTAGTTTTAGAAAATCAACAATCGTGGATTAGAGAAACTAAAGGATATTGCAACCAGCCCGCAAATTCGACAGTAACCAATTTAATTAATAACAACATTATAGGTGTCAGTGGTTACTTTTAACTCCAATATCGGATTATTTGTTGTTGGCTTCACAGGTGGAACATTTGGCCTATATAATATTCCTGAACTGACAACCATTTACACACTCAAAATAGGAGAACAAATTCCAGTCATTGACTCAGTTGACATAACAAGTGACGGCCAGTGGATTGCACTAGCTTGTTCACAAACCGGTACCATAGTAGTGTGGGAATGGAAAAGTGAGACTTTTGTAATGAAACAACAGGCTCACCTGGGAGGAGTGAGATGTTGTTCATTTTCATATGGTTCCAATCTGGACAGATTGGGCAGTCTGGCAGAAAATAAGCAGGATTTCGATAGAGCACTTTCTAGTAAAAATTTGGGAATGGGAACAAGATTCCTAGTAGCAACTGGGGGTTTTGATGGAAAAGTTAAACTCTGGGACAACAATACAGGTCTATGCTATGTAACACTGACTGAACACAGCGCTTCAGTAGAAGCTATCGCATTCACACCTCAGGTAATAATCAAACAAATCGTTAATTATTTAATAATTGAGTAGGGAAATGCACTGATATCAGCTTCCTTGGATGGAACCGTTAGATGTTTTGACCTGTTTAGGTTCAAAAACTTTAGAGTCCTGACTGCAACCAGAACTCAATATACAAGTGTTGCAGTTGACGGATCAGGAACAATAGTAGCCGCAGGAACTAAGGGTGATACAAACTCAGTGTTCATATGGCAAATACAAACTGGGAAGGTTTTAGATGAGCTTGTAGGGCACACTGCTCCCGTAACATCAGTTTCATTCCATCCGCATCCTTCATACAACGGATTCCTAGTATCATCGTCATGGGATAACACAATCAAGGTAACTTTTTAACCAGTCTTATGTTTCATAATTAGTATGATTCATATAAATGTGTTTAGATTTGGAATGTTTTTGGCAGAAAAGATAAGGCAGGATCGGTTGAGTCAGTACTTAACTCTTCAAGTGTAATATCAACAGCGTTTGATCCAAGGGGAAATTCAATATTGGCAGCATCAGTACTAAGCGGACAAATTCTTTTCTGGGATTTAGATAACGTAGAGGTAAATTGTTAATTTCCAATATTTTAATTTAGCAAATTGGGTCAATTGACGGATTAAGGGATATACAGCCTGGAAGACACTACACAGAGGCATTTTCAGCAATAAACATAAAGAAGGATCCACATAGTATTAACAGAAATAACTATTTCAACTCACTTTCATATTCTTCATGTGGAACAATGATAGTCTGTACAGCTAAAAACTCGCCTCATGTAGCAGTTTATAGCACAGAAAACTATCTTCTTCTGCATGTGTTCACCTTGACAAGGAACGACTCGCTATCAGGTGTAAAGAGGTTTCTGAGTTCTAAATATATGACTGAGTATGGGTTTTCAGTACACGAGCTTGATCTCTCAGACGAGGAGATCTTTGAGGATTCAAGGAAGTTGAGTAGAATCCAGGCCCATAAGTCTCTACCAGGAGTAGAAGTGGGAGAGTTTAAAGTGACCCAGGATCGATTTAATGTTTGGGAAGTTAACTATTCACCAGATGGAAGACAGTTTGCAGTTTCAACTTCTCAAGGTGTATTTATATACTCTCTGGACGTTACAAGGAATGTTGAGTACACAAACCAAATGCTTAAGTCGGTTCACAACTTCCAGCCTCAAATTATAACAAAAAGTGTAACCAAATCGTCAATCCTATCACACCTTGAGAAGAATGACTTTGTAGGCGCCTTCATATTGGCACTTGCAATGAATAACTTTAAAATAATGCTAAAGGCCTATGAAGCTGTTCCAACAGGTAAAATAGCCTCTGTGGTTTCTTCACTTGACTCCACGCTTGTTTTGGTACTGCTTAACTTTATCAGGAATGTGCTTAACACCTACTCCACTAACGGAACTACGCATTTAGGACTTCACCTTGTGTGGCTCAGTACGATTTTCTCAATTCACCAGAATACTCTGTCTAATTATTCAGGCTCGCAAACATCCACAGAGTCGCTTTCCGATTTAAGGACTATGATGTTGTTGCTACTCAGGCAAATCAGGGAATCTAGGGCGAACATCCTGGGACTCCTCGCTTCAAACGCCTATTCCTTTGATTATTTGTGTAATTTAAAGTGATTCTATATTATGTAATAATTATTTTTTAAATGTGTATCCATCTTATTGAGTTTAGAGCTTGGTTTTTAGGAATATTTTTAAGAGACGTAACATTTTGAAAATTCTGTGAAAAAACAAAATAAAATTAAATTTTAATAATTTTTTATCAAAATATAATAAATAGAGTGATATTTATAGTTGTTAGAGGTAGAAAGAGCTGAGATAGGCGCAACAAAGATGTATGGGAATTCATATTAAGTGGATGTAAATAGAGGTAATATAAAATACAAATATAAAATAAATAAAATTCTATTTAAGTTTTAAAATTAAAATAGAAAATGTGTAGATACATGAGATATAAATATGATAAGACAAGAATCAAGAATAAAATATAACGAGAGATGGTAGTCACATGAGGTCGACAGAGGAGGAAGAATGTGAATAAAATGATAAAAATTGGGAATCTAACAGTTTCAGGTGGATTAAGTGAGAAAATAAGGGAAACGGGAACAAAATTGTAGAGTAATAGTTTGGGAAAAAACTCTGTAAAACAAGGGAAATTTTAAATAGATTTTAATTTAAACATTCTTAGTTTGTGTAATTGGTGTTAATGAAAGTTTTAGGGGCAAGGGTGAGGTCTAGAATTAAGGGAAAAGAGAAAACAACGATGTTTTTTCAACACACCACCCCATCGTATTCCAAGCAACTGGTTGCAGAGTGCAATTAATGGTATGTTATAGCGGATTCAATTAGCTAAACATTAAAAATATTAGATAACTTGTTGTGTTCTCTAATATCTTTTAATTTGGTGAAATAAATCCGTCCAATATTTCCTTTTAGCCAATTCCTCGACAATATGTATGCGAAAGCATCCCGAATTTTTTAATGCAGTGAACCATCTGTGATACAAAAGTACCCTAAAACATCTAAAAGTTTCAGTAGTTGTTGTTTTCAATTGATTGTCTTACAAAAAGTGTACAATCACAAAATAAATGTATACCTTCACACTTTCGTTTTGATCTTTAGATTTAAATGTTGTAACATCAAAAAATCGATGGATGTTAACTAAACCCTAATGTAGAAATAATTCAAAAATAGTTGATGTAGTCTTTATAATTTTTAAGTTGTTTAATTGTTCTACAGCAAACTCGTGAGTTTGCCCTGTATGTGTGTCCATTCTCTAATGTAAGCCAAAATAATTTTTAATCTCACTTTCCCTTTGGAATCTGTAATATAAGATCTATTCGATGGATGTTAATGATTCTTTTTACCAAAATTATTTTACTAATCAATCTGGTTCTGTAAATTCATGGACCCCCAGTGTTGAGGGTCAAGATTCAAAGGTGAGTACATCTCTGAATACTAAATTTAAGCAGGAGAATGATTTTGATTACCATTCATTAATTGAATCATTCAACAGTAAAAATACTCTGGAAGTTCCTCTAGGAAGTCGCAGCCACAGTGTTGGGGAAGGTCAGAATCAGTCAACCACCAGGAGTCTCACAGGTATTAGCTGGTCAGATTTCGGTGGCGGGTACTTATCCAAGTCCCTAAATAAACAGTCGTCCAACACAGGACTAACCTCAAGTCAGTCTGAATTCTTTCAACAGTTGAAGTCGGAATGGGAGTCGAAGCCGTCTTCAAACAACCCAGTTGATAATAGCCAAAATGTGCAAAACAGTCTTAACATCGGTGCTAAAACACCAAATATAAACTCTATGCTCTCGAAAATTCTGGAAGAAGGTTATGAAACAAGGTTGAGTAGCTCACGTGCATCTGAAAAGTCTACGAACAGGACAAGCATTCCATCAGGAGTGTGCCAAGGCCATGGAAATCTTAACAACTCGCTAGTTGGAAATTCTGGATATAACCTTATGTCAGAACATGGAATGCTTAATAACAACCTTCTGAACTCACAGCTTTTGAATAGCGGAATTAACCTGGGAAACGTTAACAGCTTGGGAAATAACTTGAATGCCCAGCTGCTCAGGAACCAACTTATTAATAACCAGTTGCTTAATAGGCGAATCTTAAATAACCAACTATTAAACTCACATATGTTGGCAAATGCCAATGTGTTTGGAAACCCGAACTTGGGAAGAGGGTTCAGGAGTATGGGTTACAATAGCGATTATATGTCAGGTGATTTTCTCGGCGCATCTGACTTCATTACGAATAACTTCAACGTTGACCCAAGTAGAATCCCAATGAACCTGTATGACTACCACCCATTCGGGTACAACAAGTTCTGTAAACCTCTAAAGTATTTCAAAAACAGGCCTACTAGGAAGAAGAGGAATAACAAGGCGGACCTTTTCCCACTCCCCTCTCTCAAGGACGCTGAGTTTGAGAAGGCAGTTAACTACTTGAAGCAGACGCTAGTGTCCCTCTATAAGGACCAAATCATGCCCATCTACTTCAATGTGAGGGGAAGGTTCATAGAGTTCAACACTGAGGAGATTCCCCCAGAGCACATAATGGACCTATGCAAGAGGAAACCCGACATCTTCAACGTTGTCTCCAATGGATCTCTAAACGAGACGTTTATTTACCTCGTGGAGGAACCCTCATGGTTCGTGAAGTGGGTGGACAGAAACGACCTCAGAGACATTTACCCTGCGGAGATGTGGGACCAGTTCTTCCAGTTCATCAAGAACTACAAGGACGAACATGGAAATGAATACTTCCCGGGAAGCATCTATGGTATGAGCAGGACCATGCAAGAACATAACCTTCCATTCCTGGAAGGGATGAGTCTGGGAACCATATGTCACATCATTCAGCTCGCAATCAGGCTCAAGAAGTACCTGGTCTACGACATGAAGACGCTCAAACCGTCTGAGTCTGTAAGAAGCGGGCAGTTTATTCCAATTCCGGAAGCCGTTGAGGAAAACGCTGAGCTACGGCAGGAGCAAATTGTGGAAGATCTCAAACAGGCCCTTGAATCACAAAATCCACTCGTGATTGGTGATGAAGAATAAAAATAAAATTCATTTCATAAAAATTTTTAAAAATTAATCTGTCATTTTTCTATCTAAAATGAACAAGATTAATATATGGAATATTTAAATTTTTTTACATCTATTGGGTTACATTTTATCACTTGCATTCTACTCGTATATGTAATGTGTGTTCATAAATAAGCTTTTCTAATGGATTCCGACCTGATCTCGAGTCCTGACCTCGATCGGCTCGAAAGTATAAAGTGGGAAGGGAATAAGCTATTCTCGGAATCTGACTATAAAAAGGCCTCAGAAGTGTACTATAAAATATTAATTGACTGTTTTTCGTTGAAAACAAACGAAATCAATGTAGAAGAACTAGAGAATGCAGTTGAAAAGCAAAAAAATAAAATCCAGGGTCCTGACATCAGAAAATTCCTCTCAAAAATCTTATGTAACTTGGGAATATGTCATAACTACATGGAGAAAAAACAGGATTCTGTAAGATTTTTCAAAATTTCCCTGATCTTTGATGATCAAAACTATAAATCTAACTATCATGTGGCTAACTATCACATTACACACAATGACTATAACACTGCCTTGGTATACATTCAAAATTGCCAAAAAATAGTTAACAGTAACTCAAAACATTACAAGAACACACGTCAGCCGCATTTGGATCTTCTAGATCAAATCAAGCAATCGTTGATAAAAACTGATCTCTCCCGCAATAACGTAAATGACCCGATTCACCTAGTTGATGACATCTGCTCAGGTAATAACATTAACTTGAACATTCAAAGACTTCAACTAGTACCCTGTAGGAGGTTGTTTTTGTCAGAATCAGTGAAATCTCTAGTTAATTTTTGTAAAAATAGACTTAGCTGTGACAATGTTGACGAACACCTTTGTTCAGTCTGGTCCTGCCTGTACCATATTTTGTATAAATGTGATGAGGAAAAGGTTTTTGAGCTTAGAGAACAGTTTTTATATCAATTTGACACTGATGAAGATTCTTTGACTTCATATGTAGTGAAACTCATGAAGCTTAACTCTCAAAACCCTCATAATAACTCTCTATATGCCTCAGTTCTCTCAAATGTTGTTAAGTGTTGTCCACTTGTTAAGGGAGTAGATTCACTTGGAGTGTTTGTAATCCTTCTGGAGAAGGAGTTTGTTGATTTAGAGCTTCTAATAAGTTCAGTTCTGTTATATTTTTCAAAGCAATCTAAATTAAAGAGTGAAGTTAAACACCGGAGTTCTAAGTTTAATTCACTGTTGCTAAAGTTACTTGAAAACCTCTACTCCTTGTGTGATGATGAATCATTTGATGATCAACACCACATTAAGTCTTGTTTGATGGCAGTTTTCACAATGAAGTTTGAACCATACGAAGTATCAATGGACACTTTTTCTAATATGATTTCTATGGCACTTGAACCTTACATACATAATAAATTTTCAGATAATGGTAAACAATCTGTAACTTTTAGCGTAAACTGGTATATAGTCTTGAGCTGTCTTTTTCTGTCAAATAAGACCCTGTTCAAAAGTTATCTCGTTTCAACTAGGCTCCTTGAGCATGTTGTTACCTTATATTTTAATGAGAGCTGTCAGAAAATTAGGAAATTGTCGTTTGAGCTTTTAATAAACTGCTGTGACACGGTGGAATTCAGACAAGAAATTCTAGACCATGTGGAGGATTGCCAGACATTTATTGAACTTTTAAACTCTCCAGAATTTGTAAATTACACAAATAATGTAAATAGTGAAACTAATTCGGATTTAAATAGTGATAAAAAATTGGAAGCAGTGTTAGATAAAAGGAAACTCGAAGGTTTGGATTGGTTTATGCAAACAAGAGTTTTGATGTTTTGTAAACTTAGTTTACACTCGTATCAAGTTAAAGATGAAGTTTTAAGTTCGTTTAACATTTTTAGGCTCTTGTCAAAATTCGTATTATACAACATTAAACATAACCTTGATCTTGAGATATTATTACACAGTACCTCATTTGCAAGCTTACACGAGGAGTTTAAGAAAACAGACCTGTCATTTCTGCCAATGGTTTTTGAACATTTAAAGAACTCAGAGCACCTGTTACACTATTTTCTACAAACAGTATGTAATTTGTTAAGAGGAAATAAGGATAGAACTTGTTTTACAGAGGATCTTGAGTTATTAAAATATGACAAGGAACAGCTAAACCAGCTTAAAACACTACAAGAAAAACTGCCAGAAGAAGCAAAGGTCACAGTGAACGGTAATTATTTTGAAGGCAATGACGAGTCAGCGAATATGGCAAGAAGTGTTGTATTCACTATTTCAAATTCACTAATTCCTAAATATCTTTGTACGATGTTCAATAAAATAACTTCTGAAGCATCAAAAGCTCTAATTGTAGAATCACTACATTATTTAGCCTTAAATGTGAATCATAGAAGGCATTTGCAGAGTTTAGGAGCTATGAGGATTTTAATAAACGTGGCAAACTCCACTAAATATCAACAGAACCAGGGAAGTCAGGCTGCAAACTTCAGAAGTATGAACCGTTACAAGCTCATCGTCCAGTCTATTGCTCATTTAGTAATTGCAACGGATCCTGCGAATCTCAGCTTTAATGACGCACATGACTCAATTCAGCCACTAATGAATCTTCTAGATGATGAAAATGAACTATTCCAGTTCGAGTCATGTCTAGCCCTGACGAACCTGCTTTCAATAAATGATGATATTAGGAAAAGAGTCTTCGCTTTGAATGGATGGGACAAGTTCACAAACCTGCTGTTTTCAGAGAACGAAATGTTGAAAACTGCAGGTCTTGAGGGCTGGTGTAATCTTTGTGCAGGAGACGATGTCGTCCATGGGCATTTTTACATGAAAATCAAGACTCAAATAGAAAACACGCCAGCTGACAAGGTTTATGACGTTAATGTCCATGATATTAACATTATGCTTCTTTTTATTTCACCTGGTATTTCATTAAAAGCACTTTCAGCGGCCTCAGGGTAGGTTCAACTGCATTTAATATATCAATATTTACTTACTGACCCACATATTTATTATAATTTAGGGCGCTTGCACTACTTGTCAGAGATGGTAGGATTGCACAGTATATGCCCTTTGTTTCAAGGTTTGAAAACGTTTTAAAGACGCTTGATTCAACTGAGGACCCTTCAATAATTCATAGGATTTTGACTGTCCTTTCCTGTGTCGTTCAATCCAGGCCCAAGAATCTGAGTGACCATAACGAGAAGCATTTGAATGCATTCATTGATAAAATCGTTAGTTCTGTAAAGCGTAATTCACACAAATATAATAATAAAACGCTTCTTGACCTGTTTCATGAAATTTGTTAGTAATCTATCATACTGATTTATCTATATAATTATTTACACATATATATCCTATATACGCTAGTATATATACATCTCTGTATATACAGTTCAATATAACACACAATTATCCATCAAAACCATTTATATGAAAATAAAAAGTGTATATACAAGCAAAAATCCCTATTTAAGATAGAATATTAATTTAATTATACTACAAGTTAAATATTGCACCCAACTTGGTAGTTGAGCTTGTTAAAGGAGCGAGAGTAGTGAAGACAAATCACACCAACAAAGGTCACTAGAATTGTGGCAAAAACAATAATGTCAAACCTATATCTGAGCCCAAACCAAACAAAAATGTCATTTTGGAACAGAAAATCAAGTAAATTAACCTTAAGCTGCTTGGGAAGGAATGGGACCACAAGGAAGAACTGTGATGGGAAAGTGAGTATCATGAAACAGGCAAATGCAAGACCGAGTGTATTATCTGAAAGTAGCTTAGTCTTTTGGAGATACTTGGTCTTAAGCATAACTCTGGCGAAATCTAGAAAGTAACCTACGGAAGATATCATAACACATGCGAGGAAGATGGAGTTAGCCCTAGAGATGAGGAAGTCAAAAGCAGTAGGTAGTTGTACGTTTTCTAGAACTTCGTTTATTATTGAAGAAACAATTTCGTCCCTCATGAAGACGTAATATACTTTGGTTATTATCTTCTGGTTCTCAATTCTCGTCAGTTTACTGCTATAGTCACTAAAGAGCATCAATATACCTCGTTTACAAATCTTAAAACAGTTAATCATACATCCCGATGCGACTATGACTTTGAGAATTATAAAAATTTTGCCAGAAAGTTTAGATGATGCTTTCTTTTCCCTTTTAAGCATGTTTAGGTAGTCAAGGTCGTTTTTAAGCTGGTTCATCATTAGCCACATGTTAAAACCTGAGTCTAGTGAGATTTGTAAACCGGCTGATGGTTGTCCTATATATTTAGAGTACTTTATTCTATAAAGTGTGCTAGATACTCTCAGTTTCATTGCTCTTAGTTTACTAAAGAACGATTCCACTTTGGATGTCGGGATTGACCGGTTTCCAAATTCTTGAGGCTCAAAGTTAACACACATTTCAGCTGGTAGGTATGATGTTAGAAGTTGGTTACCTTCCCTAGATGAGTCAGGTCTGTTGGCATCTAACTTTTCTTTACTTCTTGATGGTGATTCTGGATCTATGTTAACCAAATCGTCTTCTTCTTCAGAGTCATCTTCTGAGAAATACATGTTATTTTCTATCATTTTTAGCTTAAGGTCTCTTTTCGCCTTAAGGCAGTCTGAGATTAGTCTCTCCAGTTGTCTAACTGATGAGACGTCTCTCTTTATAATGTACAGTAGGTATGGGAAATAAATTCCTGAAAAGCCGACCAAAAGTGCCACGAAAAACAGTCCAAACCCACACATATAATAGATACATGTGAAGGTGAATCCTACTTTCCGGTTTTCCATAAAACCAAACATATCGTGTAACACTAGGTTTCCGAAAATAGCTCCGATTGCTATCCATATAATCATAAACCCTACTGGTCTCAGTATCTTCTGGCTCTAAAAATGATTAATAGTGGTGTAACTTACCAGTTGAAGGCTCTTCCTCATTGATACGTATTTGTTGGATAACCCTAGAGGAATCACAAAAAAAAGTATAAATGAACATAGAAGAGCATCAAAGGTCCAAAAAGACTTCAAGAAGTCCTGATCAGAGGGATTTTCTACAAAATATAATGTACATAATGTGGATATAAATCCGATTGAGCAGAAACATGTTGAGGCGAACACTATAGTTCCGAACCTTTGCCATGAGTTTAAAAAATGTGACCGAAATGAAATTAGGCCATCATCCTGGAGTGAATGGAAAAAAGAGGTGGTTGATAAGGCTGATAAAAGAATCTGTTTTTCATTATGTTTTCTGAAATAGAGAATAAGCTCTATGATTAGGGCTCCAAACACAAGGGTAATCAAATGTGTTAGTACCAGGAAAACCTTTAACAGTAAGGTGTAACCCATGTTTGTGAAATTTTATGAAGTGTCTTTATCATGCTCATTTATTTAGTGCGATAATATAAAAACAAAAATATTAACACATTATTTTACAAAATTAAGTTTATCTATAAACTTGAAGTCAAAAGAGAGGAAATTTAATAATTTTAAAGTACTAAACATGTGATTTAGAAGGTTTAAATTAAATAATAAAAAACATATTAACATAGATATATGAAATTTGTTTTAAAGAAGTAAGTTTAAGGGTTAAATATTTAATGTTATTCTGATCATGGCACTATAGAATGGTGGTTGGAATTCTATTTTCAAGAATAACTTTACTTATCATTAAATTCTATTTGTTTTTGAATTTTTTAATATTTCAATATTCATTATAAAATGTGATTTTTGGAATCCGTAATTTTAATTTATACGTTTACACATCTTACTGTTCAATGATTAATTTTGAATTCTTATGGTATTGTATGAATCCTTTTTGTTATTTTCAAAGGCTGCTAACCGAGAGGAAATTTCAACTGTTGTTTATCATATATCAAAACTAGCAAATACGTACCACGGCCTTGTTTTAAACACTCAGGATCTAGGACTTAGGTATACTACTCACAGGTTAGACTTCATTTTAATGTTTTTATAAATTTAGGATTAATAAACCAAGGGTTGGTGTTTTTTGGTATGGAAGGTACTATTATGTTGCTTTTGCAGCAAATCCGAAGATTATTCCAAATCTACACAAACTCTATAACTCAAATTCTAATATTCTCAGACATACTACAATGAGGATGCTATATCGCACTAATCTAATGACTATCCCATATAGTCATCACTATGAAGATTTATAATAATGTATCATAGAAACATATATATTTTTATTTAAATAGTTTATTTGAAAACCAAATTAGCTTCAAAGGGTTGGTTTAAGGTGATTTAGCTTAATATGATGCGCCCTTGGTCTTCTTATCACCACCTAGCTCGAAGTTCTTGCACCTCTTAAGTTTAGCAAAATGCTTCTTCTTACACACAGTACATTCCTAAAATAATAAATTAATCAATAGACATACGAGTTTTAGAACAATTTTCTTTGTAGTTTTTGCCTTTTTACGGAAAATTGGTTTTGTCTGACCTCCGAAACCCTTTTGTTTCATATCGTAACGTCTCTTACCCTGGACATGGACACTGTCCTTTCCCTTCTTGTATTGAGAGACTTTATGAAGCTGATGTTTCTTGCACTTTCCAGTGCAGAGGGTTTTTCTAGTCTTTGGAACATTAACCATTTTAATGATAACCTGAATAATATTAGAGTGGATTACGAAAAGTAAAGTATCAATTGAATTAATTGATAAAGGCTAACCTTTAATTATAAAAAATAAAAAAATATAAATAAAAAATAATAAGTTATATACAAAAGGTAAGTAATAAATTGTAAATATATTTGGATGTGGAATCCCCATTAGAATCACAAACAGATTAGCACATTTATATCAATTATACGATACAACACGTACCTAATAAATAATTTTCTGGTCCCTATTTTCTGTTTTCTAAACTATATGAATTAATTGGGTCAAAGTGTCTCTTAACTTAAATCATCCTTGATAATCCATAAATTCCTCTTAATATTTATCTCTTTTCGGTTAATTTTCATTATTTTACTCTACCATTATCTTTGTATTCTATATTTTATCAGATTATCACACATTCATTAAATTTATATAGTTTAAATTTATAATTCATTCTTAAATATATTAATTTCTTATTTTTTCTTCTGTGCGGTATAATATTATTTTCTACTATATCTTAACATTGTCCCATACTCATTCATTATATACATTTTTGAAATCTTTAAATATGAGTTATTCCACTGATTTATTCGGTCATTCTTCCGAGAATATTCTAGAAAAAGTGGAGAGTTTCCTAAAGAAATCCAGTTCGTTCTCCCATACATACTTATTAAATGATTCAAAATCTTGAAATAATACTTAGATGAGTCCAATAAGTCTACTAATTCACCAACATCGATTGAATTATTTGTAAATTGTGTCGAGAATCTTACACATCCTGACGGTTCAGAGGAGCTCATTTACGCTACAAGAGATATAGTTTGTATGTGTTAGTTATATTTATACATAATACAATGGACTATTTTACAGATTATATTCAAACTGTTATACCATCACTCAAATTCGAGAATGTATTAACACTTACTGAGGGGTTTATAAAGTGGATTGTGAATAATCACGTCGTTAATATAAAGAATGCAGATGACTATAGATTTGAATTTGGTTACTCATTTCTCAATAGAAATATATTTTCTCGTTTGTTAAATATGAAATCTTATGATATGCAGTGATGTTTAACCTTTTGGACTCATTGAAAAAAATTGAGAGGATAGAGGTTGAAAGGATGTATTTCACGAAATAGTAAGAATTAAGTTAAAAAGGATTATTTAGTATAGAAGAGGTTAAATCAACATTTGGGAAATTAAAGCTTTCAATTGATTATGAGGAAAAGATATCATTGATTGAGTTGTACTGGAGAGGACTTAGGAGAGTAGACGTTAGTGATATCAAAGGCGCCAGAACATTTAAGAATTTAATTAAAGAAATACGCTCTATAGACTCAAAAAACTTCGAGGTAGTGGTTAGTCATAATATATTTTCTAGTTTCAATGCCATTGCCTTTTGATCAAGCGTAAATTTATATCTACGACGAACGGATACCTTGCATGTGATGGTAATAACGGAAGCTAAGTGATTTTATTTTAGGAATAATCGAACTACTGGAAACAAACCAAACACAAATTTCAAGTTATAAAATAAAGGAATTGTATTTTTCCTACTCATCTATAAGAATACATGTGAGTAGTGTTATAATAAATTTAAACAGATTGACTCTAACGATGGTAGCTGTAACAAGATTGAAGTTCCATACTATCATATAAACGATTTTAATGGTGACAAATCAAACTTATCGTTGGCTGTTCATATAATATCAGTGAACTTCAATGTGACTTGGCTATGGTATTCGATAATGCAGTAACATTTTTTAGGAGTGAAGCAATAGGCAATATGGTTAGGCACATCGCCAACAACAAAGTCCTGATAAAAATACGGATTTTTACTGAAATTTCAAGAGAAATTACTGCTATAATCACGTTGGTTTTTGTTTATAATTCAATTTTAGGAAAATCATTCAAATATTAAATAAAAATAAGAATAGGCTCGAACCAACGACATGTGGAGCTGAGAACAAAACTCTAGAGATAATAGAAATACCTGATGAAACTGAAGAGATACTGTTTAGCAGTAATTCAGATGATCTTGAAATAGTTGAGTTGCTTAATAGAGCTAAGGATGAGTATAACAAAATAAACAAACCACAAGACCCTGAATTAGTAGAGGGTGACCATGAGAACATGGTTGACCAGGATTTGTTTACACAGGAATCATTTGTAGAAAACATGGACATCAGGGGTAGCTGGGTTGAACCATTCAGTAAAATTACGTTGGTTTGTTTTATTATTTATATATATACGAACTATACATGCTTTTATTGTTGTGTGTTATTACTATGTGTACATGTATACTATGTGTTAAATATTAGTATATACATGTTAGTACATACTTATTAATGTATATTTAGGAAAGTGCAATAAAATGTACAATTCCAAAGTCAATAGAGATATCAAAGTAAACACAGTGGATGTTTAAGATTTATTTTAGGGATAGTAAGATCTTTCCAACAGTTAACGACTCCAATGATAGTGCCAAGTCTTTATATGAATCACAAGAGTGTTGTAAGTAGTAGCTACTATAATTCATAAACTATATAATTACAACACATAACTTCAACTAATAATACATCCGATTTAGATGAGAGTACTCCATCAAGTCTACGCAGTAGTGATAAGTCAAGTATAGCAATGTCAAGTGAAGTAAGAGTATACATCACCTGGGGATTTAATAAATTTAGATTTCTGGAGATGAATACATCAATAGATTTGATAACAGTTCAATGTATAGTGATAAATACAATGAACCTCTAATGGTTAGATTACTTTGTAGATAATATATGCAGGAGAGTATAAAGAGGTACAGACAGGCTAAGGCTATTCAAATGCTTAATAATTTCAAAAAGGAGTTTAAAAAGGAATGTGAAGAAGCAAAAGTTCTCATTAAGAAGCTCTGTCAGGTAGTAAATAAACAAAATAATTAATTGACATAATTAAAACAAACTTATTTTAGGAACATGATGAGAGGAGAAGAAAGGAAGAAGAGAAATATAAAGCAATACTAATAAGAATAGCAAGTGAGATTGACAGAGAGAACAAAGAGCTTGAAACAAATGCTAGAGTATGTAAATAATGTATATATGTGAATGCCATAAACTTAATACTAATACAGAAAATACTGGGAGAGCTTGAGAAACTAGAAATTAAATACACATTTAACAGAAAAATAGAGGAAAGAAACAGGAGCGGTAATATTCTTATAGAGAAGAGTTCAGAATTAGTAAAGGTAAATGATGAGCGAATAATTAAGTGTAGAAAACTGAGGAAACGCTGAAGGGAATGGAGAAAATCATTGAAAAAATAAAAAAACACTATCAAAAAAGAACAGAGGATTGCGAGAAGGCGTTAAAGTCGATTTACGTTAAGTAAAACAGAAATTTATAAAACAAACAAAAATGGAAGAATGTTGTGCAAAGAGTAATTTGATTGTACGAAAAATAAGAATAAAAAATTATTATTTTTGTAAAATATGATTTTTCTATTTTAAATTAAAATAACACAAACAGATGTGTATGTGATTCTTACAATATTCATTAAAAATTAATGTCGATATATGTAAAATATAAATACTTTGAGTTTTCAATTTAAAACTCTTATATATTAAGGAAGAAATACTGTTTTTGGATTTATATTTAATATAAACCATAATATTTAGAATAGAAACTGTCACACCAAAATGCATATTATACCACTTTGTCTGTAGCCCATTAACTAGATGGTGCTAAGTTATCTTTGTAAGCCTTTTACTACTCAAAAAATATCGTTTTGACATTACAAAAATTAATGTCTAACCTTATGGATCTGTATATGAGTAATGTGTCGAACACTGACTCTGGTTTGGCTCAATGTGCATCTCAAAATGTCGAATCTACCGAAAAAAATTTTAATACATTCCAAGTCAAGGATAAAGTTAATTATCAAGATTTAGCAGATAGATGCTTGACTTTTGATAATAAATTTCAATTTGACGATAACTCATTCGGGTCTCATGGTAACAAGTTAGACTCAAATGATGATTATCCTCCAAATTTGGAGAAATTAATTCATGAAAGCGTTTCAAGGTCAACAGCAAGACTTTTGACCAAAAATACACTGAAATACTTGGATAAGGGTTTGATGGTAAAGCCTGGAGGAGGTGTGTCACATCAGTTCACAGTTGTAACACCTAAACATAAAGAAAATACAAAATCAACGTTATTAAAGAATAAAAATAATGATGATTATGAAGAACAAGCGGGAAACGGATCAGAATTTGATGACCTGAGTCTAAATACCGGTAAATCAAGGCTCTCAACATTTAGGCTAGATAAGGTAACGTATGAAATGTACAAGCTGTTTAACAATATAAAGCACTTTCAAAATAATACAGCCCGTAGCCGAACTCCAGAATTTAGTCCAGCTGATTATTTAGATAAAGAAAATAATGAGAAAGATAAACTGAACTCAAGTTCAAGGAGATTGAGTATAGTGACTTCATCATTTGACGATAATGTAGAAACCATATCTAATTTTACTAATGCATTCGAGTCTAGACTTAGGCCAAATGGATTGCAATCTCTCAGTACTGCATATCCGGAAGACTCAACTAATTTAACCTATAATAGTTCAAACAGGTTTGATGTAGACCACAGTCAAGATCAGTTATCTCAGAATCTGAGTAATCTGGGAGGTAAAGGAAGTGATGAACCTGAATTTTCCGATGATTATGGTGTTTCGCCTGAAGAAGAGTCTGTAAATTATAAAGATTTTGCCTCTAAAAATAAGTTTGAGGTACCAGTTAACCCTGGTCCAGAACAGCTTAAAGCATCAAGTACTGAATATACAGAAGATAGAAGTGATAAACTCGATTATGTATTTTATAACAGCTCAAATAATGTCAAATCCGGAGGATCTGAACCTGTAAACAATTCAGAGAAGGGGAAATTCAATGAATTTCAAGATGAGGTTGGCCGGAATGGAACTGAGGTACCTGATGGTAATAATAAACAAAAGGGGTTTAACCCATCATATGTCACAAGGGTTTATGCTCCAATGGATAGATTTCAATCAGCGCCCGTGAAAAGAGCAGTGGTGGTTGGATCCAACTACTTAGGAAACCCAGACGCACAACTGAGAGGATGCTGCAATGACGCATTTGTATTTGCACAGGTATTGGTCAGAAGGTTCAATTTTGATCCTAAAAACGTTATTTTATTGCTAGACTCAAGGCCAAGCCCAGCATACACAAGAAACCTATCGCAATATAATAATTCTTTACTCTCGGAAAATGGGTTTGGTTTAGATCTAACCAGAATAAATAAGAGTGTAGAGGAAAGAAACACATATCCAACAAAGAAAACATCAATGTTTGGAAGACATTTAGTGGAGAGAAACATAAAACACTTGACACTAAATGATAATATGTGTCTGGATTCTGTGGCTGTTCCAACGCCAGTGGAAATGTTCCCATCTAGAGGAAATATCTTCAGATCACTTAAGTGGCTAAATTTCGCCAGTTCTCCAAACGATTTGGCAGTCTTTTTCTTCTCTGGCCACTCAGTCCAGGTCGATGATTTGTCAGGATATGAAGGAGAAGGGTATGATGAGGCTCTGGTACCCTCAGATTTCCAACAGAATGGACTAGTCACATGTAGTGACCTCAAGTGCCTTTACCAATCAATTGGTTCAACATGCAGATTAAACGTTTTCTTTGATTCCTCAAACTTACAAACAGTTGTTGGAGGATCTAGTAGGTCAGGGCCAGTAAAGGGCAGTATGATGAAGGGTTTCTGGCCATTTTCTGAACCGACAGGAAAACTCTCTTCATTTGAATGCTCAGATTCAGTGTATAAAGATCCAAACATGATGAACCAAATGACTAAAGTAAAGTATCTTCCAACAATTGAGGTCGATAGTCTGAGCAGTTTATCTGATGTTCAACTGAGTTTGGATGCCACACATGGAATGGTTAACTATGTGGTCATTTCATCAAGTAGCTTGAAAAATGTATCAATAGAGTGTCTTTTCAAGCCTTTAAACTTGGAACAGTTTTATCGCCAATCTAAGGTTAATAATAATGCTGTGAGGGACGACGAAGTTGTAGTTCACGGAGCTTTCACATACACACTCTTGCTAACTCTTTTATATGACAGGCCTACTAGGAGAGGAGGACTTGGAGTTGAAGAGGTTGTGGATGGAGTTAATAGAAAACTTTCTCAACTAAAGAGGCTTAGGCTTCCAAAGTTAAATCAGGTATCGGAAGCTCTGTTTTACCATTCATCAAAATTGCCCAAAAATGCATTGCTCTTCCCTTCATACCCCAACAAATCGTATAGCACAAAGTGGGCTAACAGTCTTTATGGATTTCTGTTACCTGCTGATGCCTGGATGGTTTTAATAAACCACGGCAGAGAAAAGGCCAAGGAACAGCAAATGAAGTTTGAGAGGATGAAAACTGACTTGATAACACTAACCAACCTCAACAATAAGTATTTCAACTCGAATACCGCAAGAACTAATCAGGACAATGTAAATTACAACGAGGTTAGAAACAATACTGAGAATATTACAAGAGTTATGAGTCAGAAGGTTATGGTAAATGGAACTAGTAATAATTTAGTTGAAATTAAGATAAAACCAGTTTTACCTGCAGGCCAGAAGGTTAATCAACCTGGGACAGGAAGAAGCCAAACAAATAACGTAACTTCAAGAGTTTTCTCAAGAAACCTAAGTGTTTCCGGAAGAATTAATGCAAGGAGTAAAACTGCCACTGTTAACTCTCCACCAGGTGCAAATTATGGAGATCCAAGAGGGCCAAATTGGCTTGAAACAAAGCCGGAGAAACTAATCAGAGAAGCAGTTCAAAGCCACAATTGGTATGGAGGATGCACCTTTTCAATACCAATGAATCAGAACTATGGTTTTAACAATTATGGTCAAGCAACTTATTACCCAACGATGGGTAATCATCCAAATGTAAGATATTCAAATTATGCTAAAGAGTATTTCAACTATCAAGAGAAACCTGATCAATTTGTGTACAATAATCTGCAGCCAGTTCAGCTATATGAACCAGTTACAGTTGCAATGCTACAGCAACTTCCTACAAGTAAGTCATTTAATGTAACATAGATCTTAATTTAAATTTCAATTTTTATATACACATTAGTCGAACATTTCCAACAATTTCGTTGTTAAGGAAGCGGATCTACATATTTTTGTGTGTTTTTGTACAAAATTTGCATTATAAGATTGCATGTGTAAAATTGTGTCAAGTGTGGTGTCTCAAATTATAAGATATTTTTAAAAATTAAGACAAATTTATCCTAAAACCCTCTAATTAATGTATTTCTAACCATTGACCACAGTTAAACATGGAATCTTCAAACGACTTTTCAAATAAAGACAGTGATACTGTATCTCTATCACCTGTCGAGTTCAGCAACTATCAATGTGAGATAAAGTAAGTAAAAATTAATTTAAACCAAGATTTTAATAAATATTTCTTAGCCCCGGATTTCACGAGTTTTTAAAAAAGTCAGGATTTGAAGATGTTGGATTCAGGTTCAATGTTGTCACAATTTTGGGATCCCAAAGCAGCGGGAAAAGTAAGGATTATACACATATATAACATTATTATAATTGTATAAATATCAAATTAATGAAAATTCAGGTCATCTGCTAAACAGCCTTTTCAATGCCAGTTTTCAGACTATGGATGCCTCAAGAGGGCATTCGCAAACAACTAAGGGAATTTGGGGATCACTAGTGTTACCAAAAGACACTAGTGTGAGTGCTACAGTAGTTTTTGATTCAGAAGGAACAGACTCAAGGGAACGAGGAGAAGGGAGGCTAACATTTGAGCATAGATCGTCATTGTTCTGTTTGGCGTTATCGGACGTGGTTATTGTAAATCTATGGTACAACTCAATGGGAAACCTGACTGGTTCTAACTACGGGCTTTTAAAGACGGTAGTTGAGGCTAACTTGGAACTAGTTGATACAAATAATGAAGAGTATGTAATATAAACAACTATTCATGTTAACTCTAATAAATATTTATTAGGAACTATAAAACGGTTTTGTTTTTCTGTGTTCGAGATTGGTCACCTAGTTTATCTCCCCTGAGTGAGTTTTATATTTTTAAATTACGTTTAGATGTGGTGAAGGATTATGTGCTAAACAATTACATGAGAAGTATTTGGAACGAGATTTCAAAGGTAGATTTAAATATAAACCTAAAGTAAAACAAACTCAAAAAAATAAAAATTAAAATTAATTTTTAGCCTGCTCGATTTGAAAACATGGGAGTTGAATCACTGTTTGAAATAAGAGTTTTCGGTTTATCAAATGCAGTCACGCAACCAGAATTGTTCGAGAAGGATGTTAAAGAGGTTAAAAAAACATGGGAGAGCCTTAAACCTAAGGAATATTCAAGAAGAGTGCCATCAGACGGATTCTTTGTGTACTCAAAAAATGTATGGAAGACAATCATAGAACAGAATCACCTGGACATACCCACCCAGAAGGAAATGCTATCAAGTTATAGATGTTCAGAAATAAAAACAGCGATTTTGGAATCAGCAACAACCTCCGTACCAGAACTTACAGAAACAGACTTTAGTGAATATTTAATGAGCCTATTAAACAAAGTTGAAAGTGAGTATTTCTCACAAGCATCGAGATATGATCCAAAAGTATCAGAGAAAGTGGGAAAGGAATTATTATCACAGTGAGTGTTTTATGATGAAAATTTTCATTTCATTTTAGGTTATGTGGAAAGTTCCAACCGTGTTTTGAATCAGCCTTGGCAGGTTACGTGAAGAAACTGGCAGTAGAGTCTTCATCGCTACTAGATAAGGAGTTTACAGTAAATTCTAGTGGAAAAGAACTTAAAGTTGCAAATGCAAGGCCATACACAGTGTGGCCGAGTTTTAGTAAGAAGTGTGAAGAGTTACAAAGCAAACAGAGTGAAAAGTTGAGTGAACATTTGAGTCGATTCAAAGTTTCATTTAATAAAACAGTTTCATTTGAATATGAATTTGATGCCCAACCGCTGAAAGATCACCTGAACTTGTTAGTATCAACAGAGTTTGAAGTTCTGAGATCAAGGCACTTAGGGCTTCTGAAACAACAGTTAGACTCGATGTGTAACTCAACTTTCGTAATGGTAAAAAACAATTTGTTGGATCGTTCATTAACTGAGGATGAGTTCTGGGACTACTTTGATGAACTGTTTGACGAAACACATAAAAATTGTATGGATCAACTGACCACAAGTTACCAGGGATTAGTAAATCGTGCGAGTAAAGCTGAATTTGCCCAATTGTCACTTGTCTTGCTTCTGAAAGCAGCCAGGCATAACTTTGACGAGTTGCAGAATAATCTAGAACAACTGCTCTTGGAAAGATTCGATAAATTCTTCAATTACCAAGAGTTTAAAGGCGAGTTGGTACCGACGGAGTGGCACAAGCAATCAGCTCAGGAGTTGAATAATAGATACAAAGAGTCCAAAGAAGACGCTCTAACATTACTCAAAGTTTTGAAGAAGACAAAAACTAAAAAGATGCCCTCATTTGATCTGAACGATGTTAAAAAGAACCAGTATTTCTATTCAACACTGGGAGAGCCAGTTAGTGATAAGTATAGTACCCCAGTAACGGAACAGTTTGCACTGGAAGTTACAAACTCATGCTCGAAAAAGTTTTTGGAAATGTACAAGAATGCACAGGTTGTTCAGAATGCAGGCACATCCATAAGTTCATGGAGGAATATACCTCCAATATTCTGGCTTGTGTTATTGGTGCTGGGATGGAATGAACTAAGAAGCGTATTCAAAGTTCTTCTAAGATTCTATGTAGTAATTCCACTGCTAATAGTATTCTATTTCACATTCAGCTATTCAGCAACAAAGTTACTAGGGCCGAAAGCAGATCAGTGAGTTTTTATATGATTAGAATCCACAAGATTGTATATTTTGAGATACACATCATAGATATTTTTGAGATTCCAAATCACATATTATTTTAGGTATGTAAAACCAGTAAGGGATAAGGTTTTGAGTCTATTTACAGCACTATTAGCTTGGTTTGTAAGGACCTTACACATGATTGCCAGCAAATCCAGCAGTTTTAAGCAACGACCTGCTACATGATTTTAAAGATTAATTTTATTACATTTTACGTGTTAAAACTAAAATTTTGGTGTTTACTTTTATTAATAGATGAACTTTGTTTATGTCAGGTTAAATAACATATTATAGAATATATTTGTTTACCGACCTCATAATTTATTATAAAATGAATCTCAATATAAGATGAAACTCTATACTTAAAACTATTCTTTTGGGGGGTTTCCCTCGATAAAATTTAAAAATATAAAGACAGCTCAAATGCCGCTTTTATATGACCAAATTTATCAGAAATCTTAATTATGGCTAAAAAGGGAAATAAAAACAGGGATTCCGACGACGAATATGTTGGCAAGGCTGTGTCGAAGTCATCTCATAGCATTTACAAGCATAGGGAACCCATGGATATTAATTTGATTGTTGACCACGACGAGGTCGAGGCTGAGAAGTAAAACTCATTCATATACATAAATTTTATCATATATTCACTCCGCATAACTTATATTTATACAGTATTTATGGTAATATATCAAATTAACATTATTTTTAGGAATAATTTGCGGTGCTGGAGAGCTGCTTACGCCTCTGGCCCTGCTCGGCCTCAAAGACACCTCTGCGTGATTTGCGGGTTCTTTGCAAACTACAAGTGTAAAAACTGTGCAAGCAGGCGAATTGAGGCCATAAACAGTTATTACTGCAGCTTAAGATGCCTCGAAGTGCACAACGAGACCAACTGTGGTAAGGCTGTACACCTGGCTCAGTGGTAACTAATCGTCAACCTCCATTTCAACATCATCCTCAAATAGGAAGTTCGGCATCAAATCTAATTTATTATTTTAATTCTTTAAAAAATTATGTATATACGTATATGTTATGTAAATAGTATTGTATTAAAATACCTTTCTTGGAAGGATTTGCGATATTGCAAAAGTGAATTCCAACTTCATTGAATGCGAGTAGTAGTTTTAGAAACTCAGCAATGCTGACAGTTATACTTCTTCTCTCTGCTAGTCCAGAACCTTCAAGGATTTCAATGACGAATTCCTAAAACCAATTTTAAAAAAATTAATCATACCTTAAAAGGTTTAACTACCGGAACTTTGTTATTTATTGTACACCATGACTTGTAATTTGACTCCAAAATTGATAACACCGACTGTTTCTTAAACAAACTTCTCAGGGTCCTCCTCTTTCTTGAGAAACAAATCCTTATCATACCGTCCCATTCCCCAAAATCTACCTGAAAAGGAGTAATTTGATAAATTAACATACCACAAGTGGTTGTTCTCTGGGAACTATCTTCACTACCATACTCTCAACTTTTGGTGGAGGATTAAAACTGCCTAAAATACAGATTAGTGAGAAAATAAATTTAAAGTTATTATAGATATAAAAGTATATATATATATATCATTTTGTTACCTGCTGAAACCTTGCAAATTCTGGTTACTGTACAGAAAAGTCTAGTGTTTATTGCAAGTCTCCCATATTTGTCATCATTAGTTGATGCAAGAAGTCGTTCTGCAAATTCTTTCTGAAAGACTAATATTGCAGACCTAAAATTTTTTATGAAAATGATAATTAAAATAAAATAAATGTAAATATGAAAATGTAAATGTGATAAACTCCAAAGCAAAGTAATAATAATGGAAAAGGTACCTGAACAATGGCCTGTGCGATAAAAGCTTGAATATGAATGGACTGGATATTTGAAATGGAAGATTGGCCATACAGATATCAAACTTTGGGAAAGTTGTTCTAAGTGCGTCAGCTTCAATAACTTCCAAGTTTGTGTACCCTAGTTGAAAACACCTGTTTTTAACTTCAGAAATCATCCTGGCGTCAACGTCAATTGCAACAACCTTCTTAGCTAAAGTAACCAACCTAACAGTCCAATTTCCAGTTCCTAATCACAATTTAGTGAATGATATTTAAAGTTATAATATTATAGTACCTGGACCAATCTCCAAAACGGTATCTGTTGGACGAATCTCCGCAGCTTTTATGATTTTATCCAAAACTCCTGGGTTTTTTAACATATGCTGGCCATATTTCTTTACAAATATCATTCCAGATCCTGAGGAATATGACTTAGTTTCAATATTATGGGTTGAAGGTGGTCCAGATGACGCTGGATGGACTTTAAGATTCCTTGGGCCTAAACAATTAATTTTTCAGTTTTTATTTTTAAAAATATGTATTGAAAATATTCTAAATTACGAATAAAATACCCAGAGGGCAGGTGCGATAAGGTTCTGCTCTCAATTTGGTTTTAGTTCTTCTTGTTGCCATGATATGGAAGGTCGAGTTATTTTTAAGTATGAAATTTGACAAAAATAGCATTTATAATACAAATTATTAGTTCCATTTAAAAATGTATGAAATATGAAATAAATTTATTTTAATTTCAACGACCGTCAGGCCATATAATTACATTACTAGGTGATCACTAAATGATCTCTCATAGGTATCCAGTGCTCTTTTGGCGAAATATTTTACATCTTCATCTGAATCTTGGCACAACTTAATCAGTGCGCTAAACATTTATTATAATTTAGAATTTGTATTTAAATGTGCAGCTAAACAATCTACATAATTGATACCATTTTGCTTGAAGGAATAGCTCCGGCTTTTCATTTTTATATATTATAAATATATTTGCGAGTGAATTTACAGATACAAAACGTATATTTGGAATAGAATCCTAAAAGTCATAATTCAATTCTAACATACCGTTAATGAGTTGAGAAGCAATGGCATAATGTGTTCAATTAGGTTTTCAACATCTATTGATTTAGCTACGGCCTAAATTATTCATTAAATCTGTATTATAAATATTATTTTAAACTTACGACAAGCGCTTGTATAATGACTATTCTAATGGAACTTTTAGTTTTCTTGTTTTTTGTGAAACTTGACTGCCTGGGAGTTAAATAAATGGTTTTTAACTCTGATAAAATGAACTTTACTGCCCATATGCTTCCGCATTCATTACAGATTTTCTCCAAACTGACTAAAACTGCATTTCGAACTTTCCAGACATCGTCGAGTAATAATCTGAAAAGTACGTTTAGAAAACTTTGCTCAAATATTGTGGCTCCAAAGTGGCTAAAGAAACTCGTAAGTTGCTCTGCTATAACAAGTCTGTTCCTCCAAATTGGGTTTTCAATTGATGTGTCGATGGTTTCAATGAGCTTCTCTCCTATTAATCCGTAGAACTCTTCACGATCACATATCAAATGTATGTTCTCAACCACTCTAATAATTATTTATATTTATTCAATCACATACCGTAATCTTACTTCCATTGACTCATCTGTCAAAAGTAGTTGGATGGTTGGCCTTAGAATTGACAACGCATCCTTCTTCTTAAGCTTCATTGCAAACAACGCGAGTGTTTTACACACGCTTTGTCTTATATCTTTATTTGACTTCTTTGCCAAATTATCGAGTATAGGTACGTACGCCTCGATAAGTTCCTGTGAAAGAATTCCTGACCAGTTTGAAAATGATCGAATTGAGGACGATTTAACTCTATCATTGTTGTCGCATAGTAAATTTACATGGGAGTCAAACAGATTATCCTTAACAACCAACTCATCAAAGGTTTCATATATCTACATTAATATTTATTCGTATTCAGCTTACCTTTATAAAATTGAGACCAACAAACTCTCGAACTTTCCATGACGTATCCTCTGATGCTGCCTTTAACAGCGGTATATTCAGGTTCAGGTTCTGTTCCGGTGTGCACTGCTTTGCAAAAACTAGGGAACAATCCACAGCTAACATTCTTATTTCTTCTTCATTGTCTATTGACATGTTCTTGAGAACAAGCCAAAACATTGAAATAGCGTGTTCCGGTTCAATGATTGATATCACCTGCTTCAGGTTCTTTGCTGCTGCTATTTTAACCGTCAGCGTTTCTGAGTCGCATAGTCTTTGAAATGCTCTAGAAATATTTATCATTTATGTTCCACTTACTGTCTAAGTTCATTTTGCGATTTTTCCGATGCGTATGAATATATTTTCGGTATTAGATAACACGCTGATTTTGCACATGGGAACCAATCACCTGAATAAATTTATTCTTGTTAAACTTACTTTCAACGAACGTTCCTATCATCGGGCACAGTATCGAGTTAACAACCTCTAGGCTTGAACTCTTTCCATTTTTACTCGGCTTTATTGAGCTCTCGACTATCAGCATAACATTTTTCGTTGCCTACGGATGATATCAACTTGAAAAATACCTTGACTCTTATTTGTGGGTTTTCGTGGGATAGAAAAAACTCAAAACTCTTAAAAATTAAAAGTAAAGTTTCGATTTCATCTATGTTTTTGTAAAGAAGGAGCCAGGAATCACAAAATGCGGGTAAAAGTGAAATATCAACAGTTTTTTGTAAGCCTACAAATAAAAATATCGTTAAATTATTAATTATTGTTTAAAAATAATTAGTCTATATTGAGTTATGATAATTATTTGTTTTAAGTAAGAAAAGTACTTGATAAAAAGGGGACCAAACATTCATGTGTTAGGTCGGATCCCAAGTGATGTGATAATAAATGGACTCTTTTGAGGGCATATCTTGCTGGATCACCTCCTAAATGAATATAGTGATTGAAAAGTTTGATATATTCATCTTTCTCTATAAAATCGACGAATTTTTTGTCATATAAGTAAGATTCCGATTGTATTGAGGAAGTTGGTTCTAGTGAGTTTATAGAATAAGTTTTATGAGGACCGCATTGAGTAGGAATCGAATCCATACCATTTTATGTATATAAATTAATCAACTAAAATTATAAAAAATATAACAAATAAATGAAATGGTTGCTGATAATATCGGGTGATAGAAAAAGTAAAATTTATTTAAAAATGTGAGAATATGTTACACATTTGATAGAATTTTGATTAATATAACATATAAATGTTTATTTATTAAAATATTAGTATATTTCCCCATATATGATTAATTAAGCAACAAATGTGTAAAATACATATGTATAAAAAATAGATTTCATGTTATAATTTTATTTAAATGTCAAATCACTTTAATTTATGTACATTATTTGTAAAAACAGCCTAATAGGTCTTTATTTGTATTTAAAATGCCAGTTTTATTTACATTTTTTAATAATCGCAGTATAATCCTACAATGTTTGTCATTTTTGTTCATTATAATAAACATATCGCAAGCTCTTAGCATTAATTTAAATAAGAATTATCAATTTTTACATGAGTTAAATCCTAGAATACATTTGTTCTCATTTATTAGGCCTCCATCGCAATCGTCAAACGTATTTTTAATAAACCATTGACCTTCCTATCATTAATATTTAGTCTGGAACTTTGAATAAACAAGTTTTTTCTTATAAGAAGGTAATTATTATCTAAATCATTAAAATTAATAGCTTTTTGGACGTGAAGAACTACTGACTGAGAATGATGTGTACAGAGGTTCACTGGAAAATGGACTAAAATACTCATTTTACAAAAAAGATACACCTACTTTGGAAGCTTATTTACAAGTATGCTCGGGAAGCGCAGATGAAAAGGATAATCAAAGAGGAATAGCCCATTTATGTGAACACGTGACATATATGGGTAGCAAGTATGTTTAAATACATATATTTCAACTAATTTATAAAAATTTAGGAAAAGAACTAGACTTTGTAATTATTCAGTTAAAACAAACGCCTTCACTGACTACAATCAGACAGTTTTCTTTGTTAAAACTGATAGCGAGTTGGGTTGTAACACAAAAAAGGAAAAATTACACAAGGTTCTTGACACACTGTTGGATGTTGTAGAGGTTTATTGTTTCTATTAAATGAAATAATATAGGCTCCTTCACAATTTAGTCAATATGAGTTGGATAAGGAAAGAAAGGCAGTTTTATCAGAAGCAAAAATAATCACAACGGCAGAGTACTACAAAAATTGTAACACAGTAAAGACAATTCATAAAGAAAACATGTAACAAATTATAAATTTATAATAATTTTAATCGTTTTTTAGATTGCCCGTGAGATTTCCAATTGGAGACCTGGATATGATTATGAATTATAAAGTTGAAGATCTGAAAGCATACCATTCTCAACACTATATACCAGATAATATACAATTGTTTATACAAGGTAATAATTGTATATAATATTATTTGTAGGAAACCTGGATGAGACAGATGTTTCGGAAACGATAAATGATGTGTTTTCAAAATTGGAAAACCCACCTAATCTTAAAGAAATAAGGCTACTTTATAAGAATACGGAAAAGGCAAGGTAATTGAATAACTTTTTTATTGATTATTAGGAGGAAAGGAATGCCACCAGTAACGCACATATATAACCAGAAGGGTAGGTTAATTGGTGATCACAAATTTTATTTAGAACCCGTGTTTGATGTTTGGTTGTGTGATAAGCTTCCGTGCTTTTCATTTGAAATATTAAAGAAGTTGCCAATCCCACCAATAAGAACATTCTCAGACTACTACAACTTCATACTAAGCAAATTAGTATATAAGATTCTGAGTATCAATTTCATGATATTTAAGAGGGACACCCAACTTTACAATAACGTTGAGGCAAACGACTATGACTGTGTGAATGAAGGATGTAGACTACGGTCGCTGGATATAAAGTGTGATACTGGTGACTGGAAGAATTCAGTATTTTACGTCATTTCTGAAATTGGGCGTTTTCTAGGGGAGTGTGTGAGTAACAAGTTTTTGGATTACGCAAAGGATGCACTGCTGTATGATTTCGAGACTAAGAATTACAAAGAAAACAATACAGCAGACTTTATAGAGAATCATATATGTGATAGAGCAAACCTAGATAAGAATCAAACAATAAAGTTAATTAAGAGAAGCTACGACGATATTGACCCTAATAATGTTTTACAAAGATTAAATGATATGTTCAGCTGGTATAAAGGTGATTTGAGGGGTTTAAAAGTTCTTGCTACAACCCCAGTACAAAGTATGTTTTCAATTATATTAACAAAATTCACTAATTTAGATGTTACATTGGAAGAACTGAGGGAACTTTTCAATCATGCGATTACTACAAAAATTAAATTTAGTAGTTTGCAAGTAAACGTGAGTTTATATTGTTTTATAAATAATGAATTCAGCTACCCGACTCCCTATTGGACAAGAAACACGTTGAAGAAATAAAAGCAAGGTCTAGCGATAACATATTCCCACAACTGGATAAAAACTTTCATAAGGAGTCATTCGATTATGAAGGATACCTTTCAAACTTGAGTGAACCGAACAAGAACTTGTTTAAACGATATTACATGGACTTTAAGGAATATTTGAACTTGTCGAAACATGTTGAGCTGTGTGTTCCAACCCCAAGAAGAGAGTGCCCAGAGATTGAGTCTATTTTGGCTAAACAATTTGACTGTGACTTGAATCAACAAGAAAATTCACATATAATTTACAATTTATTACAAGCACAGAAACCATTAGTAAGAACACAACCCTGTGAACTTTATAAAAAAACACTTGAAAATGAAAAAACTACCGATATAAATACGAGTGATCTGAATAGAAATCAAACTGAATTATCAAAATCTGATCCTAATAACAAAAAAACTGAATCATTATCTGATTTATACGACATGTACACTTTGAACAATAATGTTAGAGTTAACACCAGACGTACAGACGATAATTCGGTGTACCTATCAGCAAATATACCAATATATGAATATATATTAAATAACAGGATACCAGAACTGGGAAATAATTCGGACAGGGAATCAATAATTAAAACGAATAAGCTGATGCTCCTTTTAATATCAACTAGCCTGATGGAAAGCGGTTCAATGGGTTCGTTGGATAGAAAGCAGGTGGAATTATTTTGTGAACTCAACTCAATTAATGTTAACATCTCACTCAACTATGACTATCTTAACATCTCAATAAATGTACCGTTCACGAGTAATAATGGAGAAAATAATGTTAAACCGTTGGAATATTCACTGCAGATTTTAAATAACATACTAGAGAATTATCGCATAACGCAAGACGAATTTGACAGAGCTAAGCAGAAAATCACGTCAGATCATAAGAAATACATCAAAGATATTAAGGTATGGTATATATTGTTATAATAGATTACTATCACAACAATTTTTTGGTTTAATTTATGTTTAGAATTATGGGATTGGTGAGCTCTTGCATAACATGAGTGGAGGCATTCTTGGATTTGAAGGACTGGAAATTGATAAATTAGACGAAATTAAATATGAAACTGTAGTAAAGGAGACTAAAAAATTGGTTAATAGCACCGCTAAGGAAGTCAATGTAGTGAGCAACTTTGACCTGAAGAAGCTGAGGAAATACGTTACTCAGTATTTGAGTAGCTCATTAATAGTATCGAAGAATACAATCACAGATGAGGCAAAAAGTGAATTGAACCAATTGGAATTTAGTAAAACATCGTCTACTTCTCATTTTTTAGACAATTTTGAGTCTCAGCTATACTACAGAAAGAACATGGTTAAGTTCTTTGATGATGTCACAGACAAAGCAATTGTGCTGGTGGGAGGACACGCCCCAAATGCCAGCGGATTTATAACTGATGGGACACACATTTCAAAACTGTTGGAAAACACATTCAGGTATTTCCACTCATTTCTAAAATATTTTTAGAGATTCCTCTGAAACAAAAGAAGATATAGGTATACTATAAATTTATAATTAAATGATAATGGATAAATGATTTTCAGATAAACTGGCAATAATGAGGAGAGAGTTGTGGATGCACCCAGCGTTCCCAAAAGCGGCTTCTGATTTGTTTTCAGAGGCCCTAAACTCCGATTTATTCATGAAAGTAATTAAATAATTATATAAAAAATATTAAATTATTTTTAATACCTAAATAAAATTAATGTTTAGTTGAGGACTATGAAGAATTTGACATATGACACGAGGTTAGAAGTCGTGACAAACGACATTAGTGATAGCTTTTTTGTGATTTCAGCGTTCAGCAATAAAAGAAACTATCCAGTGATTTTGTCAGAAATAATTAATTACCTGAAGAGACTGTCAAACCAGGAATTAGACTTCGGTAAAACTTATTTGGACAACTGTAAGAAATTAATAAAGGCCAAAATTAAGGAGAAGAAGCAAGGGTACTATGCAGGCAATATGTCTGGAATACAATTGGAACAGGCCTTAACAAAGAATATACTTTCAATAACTGAATATGAGAAGGTGCTGGACGAAATAACTCCTGAAGATTTCACACTTCTAATGACCTCACAAGGGTTCGGAATTGATCCACATAACATGTACACCAGAGTATTATATTCTGGTGATTAATAACGTGCTAACCTTCTTTTTACATTTCTAAACCATAAAGTAGTGCTCAATGTGCAATAAATGTAATTAAATTAATCTTGTTAATGAACAATGTGATAAAATTAATCATGTTAATAAAAGGTATAAGTATGGGATTATATTAAATAGGTATTTGATGAGCCATCTTAAACAGGTGCAAGAAGTTGTATTTTTTAGTGAGTTCTTTAGAGTCTCTGATGGGAATGAAATCGCTTCCAGAGTTTAATTTCTTTTCAAATTTAGAAACCTGAGAAAGAACAAAGGTGCAAATCTCATCAAGTTCCTGAGAAGAAACAGGCTTCAGAAGTAACTTTGATTTCAGCCTAGGCTTGGCAAGGATGTTTTGGGACCACTCATAAATCTATAAAATTTAGTAAGTTAAATATAATAAAACTAACTAAATGGTTTAATAATTTGTGAAAATACCTTTTGAGATTGCTTTAGTTCATAAGACTCGGTGTGAGTAACTGAGTCAAGCTCCCAGATAACAATGGCAGACCTACCGAATTTATAGCTAAGCTCCCTCACAAATAGCTTTAATTTGTTGTATTTCTCGTCCAAATCAGGGTCATTGTCAGATTTCGTGTTGAAATTGGTGAAAAGATCACTTAAATTGTAGTGGTTTAAGTATCGGAGCAGATAACTGGATAAAACTGAGCAGAAGAAATCCACTACAACGTAGGACCTGTACTCAACTTTGAGCTTTAGGAAAAGGTCGGAAAGTGTATAAAGAACAAAGTGAAAGCTTGTGGGAAGTGCAGCCACATCCAAACTGATGAGTTTGAAAACAATCTCAACCATGCAATTGTCAACCATTTCATTCAAAACATCCTCATTGTCTGATTTAGAATTTAAATATAGGTTAAAATGATGATCTAGAGGGTGTGTAATTTGATTTAGAAAATCCGAATTATCCCTCGTGGAATAGTCTGAGCAGAATAGAAACGATAAAACATCGCCCAAAACACCACTACTTCTTAACAGGACGCAATAACCAAAATCATTCAATGAATTATTCATTTCATACTAAAAATTAATTAACAACATATTAATAATAGTTATAGAGGTGGCCATTGTTATGGTTAATTATAGTAATAGTAATTGTTTGTTATAGTAAAAGTATGTATTACGTTTGAGAGGTGTGTAAAAAGAGGTCCGAGTTGTTCGAAATGGTTGGCCAGGTTCACTAGATGACGAACCAACAAGCTTCGATCAGGTAGTTCAACAACCTAAAAGAATAAATAATTGTTATACAAATCAGTTTATAAATATGTAAAATACTATTTATTAAAATACCTTTAAAAGTTGAATTAAAGTACCCATTTTAAAATCAGATAAATAATGCCAGAGCTTAGTTGCAGTATCGAGAACGTCGAGTTCATGTGGAGATTTATTGACCAATTTGGTTGAAACAACGTTGTTTTGGGTATTTGTAACGTCTGGATCTGATTTAACAGAGGTAGGTTTGGTTACTCTACCCACAGTTTCATTGAAATCTTCGTACATGTTTAGAGGGGTCCAGTCAAGTAATTTATCAGAACTCTTGTTTTCGAGATGAACATTGGAGTCTGTAGGAGTGGAATCAAGAGGCTGATTAGAAGGATTTGAAAATGTACGTGAAAGCGTCCTTACAGAGCTTGAAGTTATGGTGGCGTCACCAACCAGAGTGAGTTCCTTGTTCATCCAAATGGGGAACTCAAGATAGTTGGTCAAATCCTTAGTAAAGTACTTCTTAACAAGTAAGTCATATCGCTTCTTAAACATTATAAACTGGCAGGGATCAAGAGATAGTAGCAAGTGATGCAAAAAGCTCTAATAAAATTATTGTATGATGGATAAAACAAACCTGCATCCAGTCGATTAGTTTTAGCTGAGTGTTAACCTCACGCTGTATTGAATTTAAGTAGTTCATTTTTTTAGACTTCATTTCGTCTAGCTGATTAAGTATCATTTTTTTGCAATAGTCGATTTTATCTTCAACACCTTTAGAGTTGGCATAGATCTGCGATGTCGAATTGTGTCTGGTTTTAATCTTTTCAGAAATTTGTCCTTTTCGAAACTTCAGATTCTCGTCGGAGTCTGAATTCTTCTCTAAAGATAACTCGTAAGTATCGAGAGTTGACATTAAAGGATGGTCAAAAAATGATGGTTCACTATGTTTTCCAAATAGAATGCAGTTGTTACAAAGTAGGGTACAGCACTAAAATATGATGAATCAATCAAATATATAGGTAAAAATACTGGTATACCTTTAAGCAGACCATATCAACAACATCAGTGGGATGCTGTTCACAAAGGCCAAATTGATTAGGTGATTTTGAGCAAGGAATTCTGACGTGCCTAGAGAATATCCTTGTGCTGCCATGCTGTTTCATATCACATCCATCACAGAAATGAGCCCTAAACTAATTAAAAAGTCTAAAAATACCTGTCAGAATGGCAGTACCACTTTGCCATTGATGAATCACACATTTCACAAACTGGATCAGGAACCTGGACCTTTAGAGGTGTAAACTCAAATTCAACTGCAGCATAAAGCAAGACTTGAGAAGCATCGGAAACTCGATATAAGCTGTTAAATCGTTTAGGATCACTGTTAACCACAAGTTCAAGTGTGTTGAAACCGCTGGGGAAGTCCATTTTTACAAATTCCTCTAAACATGATTATAATTATGATAAAAATACGTTGAGGAGTCTTTGACTCTGGTGAGTAGCTATAAACTCGGCCTAGAGAAGCTTTGAGCAGCAACATTCTGAATGTTCCAGTAGGGTTAGCTGTATTAAAATTTAAAACAATATTGATTATATTGGATAAGTAAGTGAAAGAGGGGTTAAGAAAAAGTATTTGTTAGATTACCTTGAAAACCAGAGGGAGGAGAAATAGTTCCATACTCAAAAAGTTGTTTTTTATAGTCAATGTTTAATAATCCAGAGCTGGTAGAGTTCTCAAATGACTGAGGAGGCTCGAGATTGTTCATATCAAACAAGAATGAAACTAGAGAGCCACCAAATTCCTAAAAAATTATAATAAATTTGAACACATCTTTGAAATTAATTAGAAAGTAGTTTAATATTAATTAGAACTTGTTTAATATTATAATACCTTAGCGTTATTGTTCTTAAATGAATTGAATTCATCTTTTGTACAAAGGGTCCAGCAATTTGTAATGTGTAAGTCAGTTGTGTAAAATGAAAGTTGTAGGAAATACTCCAAAAGTGAAATTTCATCATCATCCGTTAAAGGATTAAGAACAAATGGTAAAGATTTCTCCATTTATTGTTTTTTGTGTTTTAGAAATACATTTATGGAAGCCTAGGACGGAGCATGATAATATTCATGGAAACAAACAAATTAAAATTTACATTAATATGACAAAATAATAAAAAAATAATTTACAAATGAAAGAACTGAATAATAAATTAATAAAGAAAACAAAGGAAAATTCCAAAATGTAGTGTGTAAAGAGAAATGTGTAAACAAAAAATTGTTTTTAAAATTAATTTATTAAACTTTCAAAGCAAAATAAAAAATATTTAATAATAAAAATTTTTTATAATAATTATTGAACATAAATTTATTAAATTAAAACAATTAAAACTGTTTGTGTTTTAAAATATTTAGGGATAATTTACAAACATTCCATTATTTATATTACAATTTAATATTAAGAATATTTTTTTATTTATAGTCGTCATGTTTGTTCCTTCATTGCCTTTTCAAATTTCTCTGTTAATATGTCACATATCTTGACCATGTCGTCAAGGCAATCCAGGAAAACTTCTACAGCCGGTTGGCCTAAAATCATTATTAGAATAATTTATCAAAAAAGTAAATCATTTTTGTTATTAAAAAGTATTCTCTATTGCTATACCTGTTGTCTGTATTCTTACGTTCATTTCTGGTTCCATTGGATGAGGAACAGAGTATCCAGCAAAAACTACATCATCTCTCTCAACCAATAATGCCCTCAAAGTGTTCCCTAGGGTATGATCTTCATTCTCTATACAAAACGTAATATTAGGCGATTTGTGATCAACTTTATCCATTTAATCATTCAAACGAATATTAAAGTATATTAATTATTAAAATTTTATAACTAACAAAATATGTTAATGAAATTTGATATATTTAAATGATTTAAACTGAGATTTCATGGAATCCCTATACCTTAACTTTGAAGGAAGATTCCATCTTATAATATTCAAAAATGTAATTTTATACTTTTAAACCGTTAAATTTAGAAATGTATATATTTTATAATGTTATTTTGTCATTTTCTCATTAAAAAATTGTTTCCTTTGTTCGTAATATTTAATATAATAGAAGCTTCATGTGTAAAATATTTTTTTAAAAGATCCCTCTTTATACTTCCAAAACAAACTTTATTATATAAAAACAGTTTTAATATAAATAATAATGATATTTTCAACCTTTCAACATCTAAAAATAGTAAAATATTGAGGTTAAGTCTGTTTAATAATTCTGAAACAACTGAAAATCAATTAACAACCAATAATCATTCTTATAACAATGAACACCCTCAATATTTAACAGATTCTTACATTACTAACTCCCCTAATGATGTGTTAAGCTCAACTGATGAAACTGCTGACACATCTTTGATATCCTCACTATGTTCATACGACGAAAGCCCTCACTTATTGAAACAAATCAAAAGTAGGCTAGACCATTGTGAAGTCTTGACAAAGAAGTTCAAAGTTAATCCATACCCTGAGGTTAAACCATCATCTGATTATTCCAGTTTTTCAAAGGTAATCAGTGAAAATGAGAGTTTAACAAACGGTGAGGAAGCTGATAGGTTCTACAAAGTGTATGGCAGAGTTGAAAGCGTTAGATTCGATGGTCATTTCATTGACATTGTCAACAGTACTAAGGATTTCGGTGATTACGCAACTTCAGATATAACTTTGAAAGGGCTTAGAAAAGATAACAAATTACAAGTAATGTTTAGACTAGAGGAACCAATACTTGTTTATCCGGGTAATAATAGTGGAGATAATCAAGAAAATGATACAAACAATAATATAAGTGAAAACAAAAATTACCAATATTCTTGTAAGGATTTTGTTGAATTAATCGATATTGGAGATGTTGTTGAGTTGTACGGTAATGTGAAGAAGACTAATCTAGGTGAAATTTCAATAATTCCGAAAAGAATAAAGTTCCTTTCAAAGTGTTTAATACCGCCTCCCAGTAAACAGCATGGTTTAAAGGATATAGAAACAAGGTACAGACTGAGGCACTTGGATCTTCTAACAAATGAACTTAGCAGGTATCAAGTCCTCAAGAGATTCCAAATAATTGCAAAGATAAGGAGGTTTTTATGTGAAAGGGGCTTTGTGGAAGTCGATACTCCTATTTTAAACCATTACACATCTGGAGACTTGGCAGAACCTTTTGAGACTTACTACAAAAGGCTAAACGAGAAGGTTAAGCTGAGAATTGCACCCGAATTCAGTATTAAGAAAATATTCATGGGTTTACCACTTACAAAGGTATTATTTACAATATGTACAATATGTTGTATTTATTCATACAAATGATTAACATGTATACTTAGGTGTTTGAGATCGGTAAGTGTTTTAGGAACGAGGGTTCTAGTTTGAGGCACTCTCCAGAATTCACAATGATTGAAATATACCAGAAAATGGCGGACTACAACACCATGATTAAGCTCTTGGAGGATCTGATTAACTCTTTGTTATCATATGGATTCAATGACGATGCTGTGTGTGATAATGTATTTGAGGTTAAGTGGAGAAGAGCTAAATTCTCTGACTTGATTAAGGAATACACTGGAGTAGACATAACATCTTACAACGAAGATGAACTTTTGGATAAATTCATGGAAATGATATCTAAAACTGACTCTGCAAGATCGGAACAAATTGAGTCTTCAATGGGGAGGGTTAATTGGGGGTCAATAGCGAATGAAATTTTCGAGAAATTTGTTGTTCCAAACTTAACATATCCCGTTCACGTAACTCATTTTCCAACTCAAGTATCACCATTAACATATTTTGATGAGAAATCCGCAAATAATGATGGTTCTAATGAGAAACTGTTCAGTAACAGGTTTGAGAGTTATCTAGGTGGTATGGAAATAGCAAATAGTTCCACTGAGCAGTGTAATCCACTTAAATTATCAAAATCGGTACTGGATTCAGAGATTTCTGAAGTGAAAGACAATAATCTAAAGGGAAAGGAAGTTGATAAAGAATTCTTGAACGCAGCATTTTGTGGAATGGAGCCCATGGCTGGACTTGGAATTGGTGTGGATAGACTAATCATGTACATTACTAAAGCCAAAAACATCAAGGAAATACAACCTCTAACTAGTTTAAAGAGGCTATAAAATAATTTATTGCCATAATTTATATACAGAATATAATGATTATTTAAAATATTACAAACGGGACAGTGTTAATGTAGTTAAGTGCTTAATTTGAATTTTGTAGTTCCTTGACTGTATTCTGAAGAGACTCGCCTAGTTTGTTAATTTCACTGTTCAAAGTGTCCAAGTGGCCCTTCAGTTTCTCGCGAAGCTGGTCAAGCTAAATGAAATAAATAAGTTTTTAATGAAAAAATTAGGAAATAAAACAAAGTTTAAATGATAAATATTGGTAATTAGAAGTAAGAAATACCATATCAGCGTGAGTGGCCAGTGATGGCATAACTTCCTCGACTGTTCTCTCAACAGCGACACCTCCAATAATGCGATAACACTTTCTATCGGAAGGTAGTTTTGATAAGTTCTTAAGAACAAGCCTGAACAATGAAATTAATGAATTTGTACAAAATGTGGTAGTTAAATGTGTATTATTTGTAATTGTACAAAATAATTATAAAGTGAAATTAAGAAAACTAATAAATATTTATCTAAATTACCTGTGTTCTGAGGAATCTTGCGAAACGTCTTCCATTTGACCGAGTAGCGTAACACGCTCCTTCTCAAGGCGCTTCAGAGTTGCCTTCATGGCATCAACTGAAGTCATTTTTGATAAATTAAATTACAAAAAATTTTAAATTTTCAAACTGATAATAAAATGTTTTTGTCGATTGATTTATTTTATTTTACATAAAATAATCTGCCACAACAATAAGTACATAATGTGTGGAAATAAAAATCAAACTACATTATTAAATAAATCTCTGCATTTAAAATTCATGAGAATTCCCTAGGTTTAATTCTGGTTCTTTTCTTCATTTCTTTTACTGGCTTCATAATATGCTGCGCAAACTCTTACGTATGCTCTCTTTATTCCGTCGTAAAAACAAGTGTTAAGTTCTCTATCACAACGGTCAATTGACTAAAAAGATTTAATTGCAATTAAACTTACGTAATTTCTTCTAAATTTGTTAAATATTATAGAGTGGAATAGAACATTTCTTTGAAATGACGACTGCGTTCTTAGTCTAACCTTGATTGGAACTCCACTAAACAATTATTTTTAAAATGTAAAAAATACTTGTTGTAAACTATTGTCAGTTTGTTTTCAAGTTGTTGTTGGATTGATGGAAACTGACTAAAACATAGTTGGTCTGCCTTCTCAACTGTTATTTGGTTCCACCTCAAACTCAAGCTTGTCAATCCAAATGTTATAATAAGCTCCTAAACATTAAATTATACAATGTGTATCAGATTTGTAAAACTATAAAAATCTATCCAATCATTACGTTCAAGCAAATCCTCAATTTAACTGGAACAAATTTTATGGTATCAACTATTCTCTTGTACTTTTCTAAGCTAATTTTCTCCTGTTCTCGTGGATCAATTGGTTTGATCTGATCCTGTGGAGGTGCTTCTTCATGTTTGTTCTTCTTAAAAATACTGAAAATACCACCCTTGCCCTTTTTAGTCTCATGAACCTTCATATTCTGTTTGTTAGGAGGGTTTTTACCAGTTTTGGCTTTACCTTTAATAGGTTTTGACACTGGTGAATTGGTGGGTGTTTTCCCCGCCCTGGGTGTTCTAGAACCTGAAATTCTTGAATTATTCGGAGATTTTGGCCCTTTAACATGTTTCTCTCCCTTTAAAGGCTTATTCTTTTCAGATTTAGCTGGTTTGTCCTTTCGTTTAGCAGGTTTTTGAGGCGTTAAAGACTTGGGGTTTTCTCTTAGTTTTTTATCAAAATCATTTGATGAAACTGATTCGTCAAAGTCCTCAGAACCAGTGGTAGTGAATTCAGAATTAGAAGTTGGCGAGTTGTTCATTTCACTTTTAGCCCTTAGAGCTCTCTGTTGTTTTTCTCTTTTCCTATCATAAATAACCTTTTTGGGTTTTTTATTCTTTTTATCAGGTTTGCTGTCAGTACTCTTGGATGATCTAGAACTGTTAGACCCACCGCCTTCAATTTTAGCTTTAGCATTACCTTTATTAAATAATTTAAGTGACCATTTACCCTTAAGTTTACTGTCCATAGGAATCTTATCGTTAGAACCTTGAATATCATCATACTGTTTAATATACATTTTTGAGTCACCAGATTCAATTTCAAAATCTGAAATGTTACCGTCAGGTTGATTTTTAACAGGTTTTGGTTCCTGGTTATCAGGTTGTTCAAGGCCATGGTTTTGTTCATCCAACTTCTCAACTAATTCTTTATCATCAACCACATTTTTCTGATCAGATTTTACTTTTCCAGGGTTTTTATTAATGTTTTGTTGTTGAGGGTGAGTCTTTTGATTTCTTTTCATTTGTTTTTGTGGTTTATCGTTAGGTATCCTAAGATTTTCAGCTCTTTTATTTGATTTGAATAAATTAAAAATCGAGAACCTCTTTTTCTTACCCTTTTCAATATATTTATTAGGGTTGTTGGTCTTCTTTTCGTCCTCCGAGAGGTCAGAAACGGTTGTGGATTCATTTATTAAATCAAGTTCTGAGCTTGAAATACCATAAAGAAATTTTAGACTCTCCTTGTTACTACGTATTTGTTCTGGTGTCATTTCTTGTTCCTCACTATTCTCAACGTGATCGCCATCTTGGGCTAAATCGTAAATTTTAACTTCTTTGGATGGAGCTTTTAACTTAATATAATTCCCTCTTGGTATCTTGGTTTGAACGTTTTCATCCTCAAACAGATCATCGGCGATGTTATCAAGATAATTTTCTTCCTCCAATTCATTGCTGGTATCACTTTGAACTAGTTCAACCGTTTCTACAGGGGTTGGATCAATTTTGTCCACAATTTTATCATTATTAACACTATTTTCATGAGTTACAACTTCTGCTGAAAGGCTTTTTTCGACTTTCGCAACCTGCTTGTTATCCTCAGAACCGGACTCATTGTCTAGTAAATTATCCTCAGTAAACGTTACCGCTCTTTGAAAATGAGGGTAATTTTTAACTACATTTGGGTTATTAAAGGGTTTGTATTCCCCGAATTTGCTAGATTTATCAACAACAGCGAATAGAACGTCTAGGTCAAGAGTTGAAATCAGCACATCATGAAAGTCGGATTTCTAAACATTTTATGTAAATTAAACTAGAAAAGATACCCTTGATGAGTTGATTAGTATGTTATGACAAAGCTGAGTGGTTGGACAGATAGGTCCTTTTTGCGAAACTGAGTATACATAGGACCTGTTTTCATAATACTTTATTGCCCTATAAACCTTCACCATTAAGTAATGACCGATCTGATTCATATTGGATATTAATCAAAAGCTTACCATGTATTCAGAGAGATAAAAGGTGTCTGAAGTCTCAGAAGGTATTTGAAAGAACTGATCCTGACTACCAAATGCAGTTGAAAGGTACCACTCGACCTTATAAACTGAGTTAGTTAATCCGTGCTTTGTTCTTATATCTCTGTAGGATACGAACGAGCCTATATAATTGATTAGGTTATTCATTTAATGAGATGGATATGGTATATTACTCACCACTTTCCATGTCTCCTTCAATTACCACAGGATATTTTCCTGAAAACTCTGCCATAGGCTCACCGTGTTCATCAGGGTCCAATTGTGCCTAAAATTTTATTATATTTTGGAATCACAGAAAACAGATTGTATAATATAAACAATTGTTGTACCAAATCGTATAAATTCTTCAAGTCGTGAGCATGCCTAAAGCATAATAAATTTAAAATAGCTTACTTGTGAAGCTTATATTTGTGAATCCTGTCGTCATAATCATATTCTTCACGGGCTTCTTCCCTATCGTCAGATTGTTGGAGTGCCTTTTTAAAGGCTGCGTTAAGGCTCCCGTATGAATAAACTCTAACTCCAAACACATTTTCAATTTCAGTGCTTAAAAGTTTGAGGTCATCAAACGAAAGTGCTGTGAAAATGAGTGGGTTCCTATTTGTACTCCCGAAATATATCTCCAGAATCTAAATTAAAACAAGTTACATGGTTGGGATCTTACATGTTTTGTAGTTAAAACGGTCTTTTTCCTATTTCTATGCTCGTAAGTTGACTCGGAGTTAACACACTTGGTCTGGAAACAGGAAACATTGGTAGCATCTATCTTTTTGATGTGACGATAGCATTCATCATAGAGCACGAAATATTTGTATGGTCTGTTATGTAAAGTTAAGTAGAAAACGTGATCTAGAGGGCCGTAGAGCACTTTAAAATACTTGTTACTGGACTGAATTGAATCTCTGAGCATCTTGAAACATTAAAACTACATTTGTGACTCACAACTTTTCATGAGTTTACACATTTATTTAAAATTACATAAAAATATAAAATCCAACCATTTTAAAAATAGAAATGTAATATTGAAATACTATTTATATATGTGTGGTTGATGGATATGCTAATTTGAATAATATATATTAGATTTTACACTTTTCCAGAGTTTTTACCTTAATTATGTTGTAATTTTTATTTTTATTTAGTTTTATAACTTATGCCTAGATTCGTTCCCGTTTTTGACCCGGAAGTCCCTAGGTCAGAACAGGACCCTTATTCTGATAAACTTCTGAAACATAGAAAGTGGGATAATCCTCACGCAGTTATTCCTACTTCTAGAAAGGATGAAGATTCTGATAAACACTCCACCCGCAAATATTTTAAGGATAAATATAACGACAACAATAATCTGGATAATAAACGGTATCCATTTATACTTACTACCCCTTTACATACTTCATATATGACTTCCCTTTAGTGATGATACTTTTTATCGCAAGAACGTTTACGACGAATTTGATTACGCTCCAAAAAAGAAGAAAAAGAATGTGAATTTGAACGTTAAGGATGATAAGAACACACATGATTCTCATAAGGATCATAAGCACGTTAAAAAGGACCATTCAAAGCGAGAACATCACGATAGAGATAAGTACAGACGTAAACACAGTCATGAGTATAAGAAACGTTATGAATAATTTTGAATAAACCTTATAATAAGTATGAACGCTTGATATAGAGCAGATTAAAAAATTAATTTTATAATAAATCTAACCGATTACATCTTTATTAAAATATTCTTATCAGATGTTTACATTGAATTGATCGTCATTTACATTTTCCACAGTGGTTAGAATCTGATCCATTTTTTCCTTCCTTTTGGAGTAGCTTTCTCCCTTGACAGAGGGATTTACAGTTCCAGCATGATTATTAATTAGACTAGTAACAAAATTGGGATCTGAAAGGTAGTTCTCCTGGAAGTTCCTCAGCTGGTCTTCATGTTTTCTAACCAGTTCTCCGAAGTTCTTTACATCTTTCTTGTCTTTCTTCTGTGTTTTCTGTATATCATGAGCCCATTTCACGTTAAGAGCAGTGCTGTAAACTCCCATTGGTTGGCTAGATAAAGCAACCTTGACAAATTCTGCATATACTCTTGATTCAAAGGTAGCAAATGCAACTCCTTTGTTAATTATGACATTTAGTTCCTGAAGCGGGACATATTTTTCAATCTTCTTTGCGAGTTCAATTTTTAAATCTTCCACAGGGTTACAGGTGGATACGTCCGCAGTTATGTCACCTATAAATAATACTTTACAGCTACTATTAAAGCTTCCAACTCCAGTCATATCGTCTCTGTGTTTACTGAAACGTTCACGGCCGAATATATCAACGGATGTATCAAGAAAATATTCATCCTCGAGTATGGGTACACGGTGTAAATAGTTGCACTTGCTGCCCTGACTGCAGCAGCCCTTGGCGAAAAAAAGGCAGATAAATTTGGTGCCTGAATCATCCACTGAGTGCTTTGAGTTAGCTCTTGTATAGCCTGAGTCAAGTTCAGGGTCACAAGTGTACATGGCAGGGGCTAGGCTGGTTCGTCCATTCACGTAGTCACAGTTGCGTTCCCCAGCCCATTTATTATACCAAATGTTATACGTCTGATTACCCTCAACGTAGCATGAATTTGCATAATCCTTAACCTGAACGCGTGCTGGCTTAGATAACAACTCCTTTATTCTATCAAGCCTAAAATCTTCTTCAGTAACATATTCTGGCTCCTCTTCAACTGACTCTACGGGGATATAAGTCTGGTTCAGAGGGACTCTAGTGTTATTTACTTGTTTCTCAAGCTGTAGAGAGTCTACTGATTCTCCGCTAATGTGCCCTGATTGTATTTGAAATTGTATTATATTGTTTATGGCATCAATTGAGCCGTATCCAGTTAGAACTGAACCATGTTCAGTTTCTCTCCTTTTAACTAAACAAAATTATTTAAAATATAAATTAAATGTCATAATTAAATGAGTTTTAGTAAATTAATTACATAAATATAGTTAAAAAATACCTTTAGTCTGCGATTCGTCATTTTCGTTAGATCTCTTAGAAGATTCCATTAAAATTTAATAAAAAATAATCATATTAAAATAATGATATTAAATATATGTAATTTAAAATAATATAAAATGAAATCCTCAAACACAGAAGCACTACGAAGTATACGCTCAGTTTATATCGTTCAAAATATGATAATCACCATAATTTTGTAATTTATATTTAAATTAGATACAATTGTAATTTATAAGCTTTATAATTTTCATAAATAGTGTGATTTGAATGTAATATAAAATATATAAAGTTTATTCACAGAAATTAACTTATTGTTCTAGCGATTTTAACACATCTAAAAATTCCTTCTTAAGTGAAGTTCCTCCAACTAGAAATCCGTCAACATCGTTGCACTTTGCAAGTTCATGACAGTTTTTCTCGTTGACTGATCCGCCATAAACTACTCTGACCTTGTCGGCGACAGCTCCAGCTAATCCCCTGACATGTTCTCTCACAAACTATAATATAATTGTTATAACATCAAATAATGAATAGGGAAATTATTATATAATTATGTAAAGGTTTTATTTGTATAAACTGATACCTTGTGTGCTTGGTTAACTTGTTCAACAGTGGCAACTTTACCAGTGCCGATAGCCCAAACAGGTTCATAGGCCAGTACTACTTTGTCCCAGTCCTTAACATCCTTTACAAAGGCGTTGAGTTGTCTCTTTAGGACATTTACTGTTTGGCCTTGTTCGCGTTCGGACAATGTTTCACCGAAACAAACGACTGCATTTACACCGTTGTCTTGGAGCATCTTAACTTTTGCACGCACGTCAAAGTTATCCTCGTTAAAGAGTTGTCTACGTTCAGAGTGACCAACAAGTGACCATTTTAGGCCGAAATCACTAAACATAGGTAAGCTCAACTCTCCGGTAAAGGCTCCAGACTTTGACTGTGAAACATTCTGTACACCAAGCTCAAAAACACCGGTCTTCAACACATTTCTAGTATGTTCTACATACAGAGAAGGCGGAAATAGCACGACATCTAAAGTTATATAGAAAGTTAAAAATATTTAAGTAATATGTAATATGTGTTGAAATAAAAATATCTAAAGTTAAGGTTTTAATAAAAAGTAGAAGAATCATAAGAATAATATAATCATTACCTAGATTGTTATGTTTACTTTTAAGATTATTAAAGTGTGCTAAAAGATCGGATATGGATTGCTTAGATCCATTGCATTTCCAATTTCCTCCCAACCACTTTCTTCTATTCGACATTTTAATTTTCACAGGGACTAATTTATAATTTTATATATTTAATGTATAATATAATCTACCATCGTTTTAAAATTTTACAACTACAACTGATGGAGTGTACATTACACCACTATTCAAACATACATAAATTATCCATTTTTCCTTTGGATAATTTTCATTTTTCACGTAATTTAACCAATGAATAAAACCATGGTTAGATCTTACAAATGTGTTCTATAAATGGTTCACAATAATTACCAACTTACTCATACTGAGGCTAGGGATAGGCTTATTGCCTTTGAATCCTCTAAATTAAGCCCACACTCGAATAATTCTAACGTTAGTTTATTTTTTTATTCTTTATTACTGATTTATTGGCATATTATTAATAATGTTGTCGCATCTTCCTTATATATCTAATTTCTTACTAAAATAAAATAATTATTCCATTGTTTTAACAAATTTTGCAGAAATTAGACCTTTATGACGACGAGTGTCTTTATTTGCTCGGCCTCATGGCCGGAGAGTCTTTTTTGTTTAATAAGTCATTGAGGTTGAAGGTTATTAGGTTTGTTTAATTATAATTTTCCCTATTAAAATTAGTATATAACTCTCTAATAATTTCTCAGAGGATCAGCCCAGGTTGGAGGTCACATCTATCGTGTAATGGACAGTTACCGGAAATTCATTGTATCACCATGGGATCCTTCAGAACGATTATTATCTTTGTGTTTGGATGAAACTCACAATTGTAATTCACAGACCCTTGAAGATCCTAATTCATGTAAATTTTGTGAGGATGTTCTAACACAATTCCACGGTGGTTCATGCTGTCAATTCGTTTCAACATACAACTCATTGAGGGCCTCTTTCATGTATGTTAATACATGTGTTTTACACAATTTAGGAAGGGATTTGGCATAGAGTATGAGAATAGTTTGGAAAGAAGTAGAAAATATACCAAATATGATCAACACATTAAATTTTATAAATCGCAAACTGGCCAGGTATTTTATATATACTATCTAATTTCAATTAATTTAGGACTATGATACTATTGTAATGTTAACGGAACTTTCAAGCTGTTTTGGAACAGTAACAGTCCCAGAGGCACTAGATACGGTTTATCCACCAAAAATTATTAGTAAACAAATGTATTCTCATTAGTATTATTATTTATACAATATACCATACTAAATTATTTAAATCTTATTTATAATTTAGATTCACTGTTTATGAAAAGTTTCTTGGATTGTGTGTATCTGGGAACCCAGTAATTATGTTACACGGGGACAAAAGTTATGGAAAATCAACATTAGTTGCTTATACAATCAATTACTTGCTCAATTTCGTTTCTAACGTAGGTTTTAAACAAAATAATTAGTTATATAAATAAACTATCATTTTGTCTAGGTGTTTCTGATGGATGTTGATGTTGGACTACCATTTTTATCAGCTCCAGGTTTAATCACACTTACACTGGTATGTTCATGTACTTTATTCCGGTCAATTATATTATTATAATAATAATGTCGTTGGAGTTTAATTTAATAATTTTTAGATATCGGAGAGTGTTACAACGCCTAGTTACAATTTGGTTAGAGAAGCCAAGCCCATGATTTCATTACTGTTGGGAGGTACATTTTATTTAAAAAAAATGAAACTTCAGATATTAAAGTATCAAACTCGCCTCTGTTCTTAACGCATGTTAAAAAATGCTTTGACCTCTATGAGAAGAGTAGAAGGAACGTAAGAGCTCCATTGGTCATTAACACATTTGGATGGATTACCGGAATGGGTTTGTATTCATATAAATTATTAAAAATATTAGGTGCACAAGTGTTGGAAGCAATAGCGTCAATAACAAAAGTTGAGATACTGGTTAAACTTGTAAACTTACCAAAGGATCAAGTATTTGTAATATTGATTAACAATGTTTTACAGGCACTTGAGATTAGTGGTCATGAGGACTTGAAGGAAAGGTTAGAAAAACTTAACACTTTAGATGGTGAATATCTACAAAAGCCGACACAAAATCATAAAATTGACACGTATCCATCATTCACTGATCTGGTACAAAAACTAGGAGGAAGTTTGCCTTGGGATAAGACTAACAGGGAGTACTATGTTTCATCATTCCAGAACTATTTACACCTCCTCAAAAGCTTTAATTTCTGTGCAAACTGTAAACTACAGCGATTCTATGGACTCACACTGTAATTTTTACTTAGATACTTTACATATTCACGCATTCTTGCAATAATTACTGTAGTAAGAGAGAATTGGTGCACCCGTCGGATACAAGATGGCTTAGATTTTGCTCCTATTTCAATAGTGGATTCTCAGAAGCACTTCATTTTCCGCAGTTTAGACACGAGGAGTTCTTCGGAAGTGTGGAGACCTATAACTTTAAACAAAACGTGAAATTTGCAGAAAAGTTTGATCCCCCGATACAAATTGAACTTGACGCGAACAAATACACATTTGTTACACAAACCGACATTATCCCATCAGATTACTCGCAGGTATTATTCTAACCATTTCTTCCATATTTCATGTTTAAACCTAACTAATTCTATTTCAACATGATTAAAATAGTTTTTAGTTGGTTCCAATGATAAGTGGTTGCCTTGTGGGATTGTGTGAGGGGGATTCAAACGAGGTTTTTAGAAGACGTATTTTCCACCAATGGAGGTTTATATGCTATGCGTATGTCCATTACATGGACACGAACAATCTCACAGTATGGATCATATAGTTAGTTTTTTCTGTTTGTTTCATGAGTATATTGTAATTTGCAGTTGCTGGTATCATTTCCAAGTAATAAATCAAGGGAAAAGGTAAAAAGAAGTAACATTATAGTGTTGTGGTACGTCATACTATTATCTAGTCATTTTTATAAATTGCTAAACCCTATAATGGTTGGCTCATGAATGATTAGTTTGTCGTACGGATTTGAACCTCTGCCTAGCAGGTTGTGCCCACTCAACAGTTATCCGACGAGAAGTACACCAAAACTGGAACATTTAAACTCTGAGGTAACTGAAATTCATAAAATAAATCAATTATAGATGTACCCCTTCAGAAGAAATGAAATGTTACATATGGTAGGAGCGTATGGAGCAGGAACATCAGCTCCTACCCAAAGAGCTAATCTTAAAAGATTACACAGAGAATAAAAATAAAAAATTTTAATGTAAAATAGTTTGTATAATATCTGGTATTTATAGTTGTGATGTGAGTGGCGTAGATGTCGGAAATACCATAGGAATAGATGATTCCTAAAATGTGTAATCAGATTTCGAAAAAATTTTAAAAAATAAAAGAAAATAAATAATAATAAGATCAAAAGTCAATTTTGATGAAAAATACAACATACATGCATTTATCACTTACTCCACATGTGTAGTGAGATTTTTAAAATGTTTTTCACTTTTTTAAATTTTAGGAGTTTTTATTTTTCTCTGTAGATTAACCTCATGGATGATTTCGAATTCTTCACACCGGTAGACAGCAGGTTAGATAGAGACTTTAAAAGTACGACGACACTTGAAAGTCGCACTGACGTGTCTAGCGTATCATTTAACGGCATATTCCCCTGTATATCCCAGGAATCTGATCAAGATCAGCTAATTGGATCATACAAAATCGATAAAGATGTCATTGTGCCCAATGGGTTCAGCAGCATATTATTCCTGCCGTTACTCGACGCTCTTTATAGACCTAATTCGCTAAAAAAAGAGTAATTTATATTTATTTACACTTATTTAAATTATTTTAACTATAATTTTTATTTTTGAAAAATTTTAGTTTCATGGTATTAATTTGTATAATTTACATATACAATTCATATTGTTATATTAAACTACAAAGTACACACATGATTATAAATTATTAGGCTGGTGGTAGATATCGATTTGGGGAAGCTTTCAACGGCTTTGCCATCTGCATGTCATACCGTTGATAACCCGTTCTCAGTGGTTGGAAATTACCTTAAGGGGCTATGTCTCCTACTGGTGACCAAAGTAAGGTACTTGTCTTCAGATTTCGGTGTGTTCTCGAAGAGGTTCGAAATGCCTGATTTGTCGGCAGAACCAAAACCAAAAGCCATCAATTACTACGAAAGTGATACTGAATATGAGCCAAGAACAAAACCAAAACACAGGAGAAAACGTAAAATTAAGGATACTGATAGTGTTTCAACAATTCAGGACCTTAATGAAAGATATCAGAGGTTCGTATTCCATTGTTACTTTCTTATAAATATAACTTATAAATTATTTAGTGAGTTGGTGCCAATTGAAAGGCTTGAAATGTTGAGAGTAATGAACCTAGGATTGTCAGGAAATGAGTTCTTTTTTCAACACAATGAACTCAGCCCAGTTCTTAAAGATTACATCAACGAATTAAACCTATCAAGTAAACTAAGTGAGTTCAATTCAGTTAGTTTTTATATTTCCATTTTTGTAGTAATATATTGTGTAGATGACAGGGATTGGCTGAGTTTCGATGATTTGAGGATGCTTTCATCACCATTTAAACTTAACGCATATTCATTTACTCCTCAGGTATTTCTCAGACTTCACTAATATACTCATTTAGATATTATTTTTCATTCGTTACTGATTATGTTTAGTATGATGATGCGACTGTGGCTGCTAGTAGTGAGGTATCATTTGACACCAGTTATGACATTGACTGGAGCCTTAAAAATGATCCACTCAACTACAGTAGCAAGCACTATGAGTATGACTTTATGGGAGGTTTGGAGGATAATTTGAACAAGGCGTTATCGATTACCGATGATAACTCAAAACGCCGCAAAAACAATACCATGAAGTTGTTTGATGTGAGCCTTGTTAGAGCCGAGCCGAGATATGACAGGAAACCGGCAAAATACAAGTATAAAAGGAATAATACAAAAAGAAGATTAAGCAGTGTTCTCACGACTGATCTATCCAAGCTCGTTGACACAGATAAACAGGATAAAGTCAGTCAGATGGAGAAGACCGTCAGAGTAAATGAGTCAGAGAGAGTTAATCCTAGACAAAAGACTTTGGATCAAATGTTTGACAAATATTTTAGTACAGTAGTAGGGACTAACATGGGAACCTCAGCCCACAAGAACGTTAATGTAACAACTGAAATGAATCCTAAAACCACTTCAAACCTCAATGGTGATAACACATCAAAAGGTAAACCATCTGATAACGTTGGATTGGATGGCAAAAAGACTACCGAAGGTGAAGTTGGATCAACTTCGTATGTAACACTGCAAGAAACTAATGATGGCTTTGGCACTTTGGATATCCTTAACTGGCTGAGGGAAACATTCAGGAAAGTTGATTTTGAGTCAATTACCTTTGATAAGCTAACTAATGGATTGGATGCTAGGAAAGCATCACTTGTATTCTTGAGGGTTTTAATCTTGGCAAATTCAAATTTTATCTCAGTTTCACAAGCCAAACAAATCACGATTTCTCCCTCGGTATGTGTTAGATGATTCGTAACTAGTTTTTGGTTTAAATCATCGTTATACATGAAGTTTTATATAGATATTTAAATAAAATAAGGAATATTAAAAGAATGATGGAGGAATGTGACGAAAAAATGTGTAAAAAATAAACAGTTATAAAGTGTATAATGGCGGTGTAGGAACGATTTTGGGAACCAGTAAATTCTAGACTTAGTCTTCCAGTTGGAAATTAGGTGTAATTTTTAACTTTTACTCAAATTGCTCATGGGGTACCATTGCCCCCAGTGGTTTTGATTTCTCGTGAATCAGAACAGATTTTTGCATTTTAATGTATTTTATAACTATATTTTAGTATTTTTGAAAATATTATGCCTGTGTTTACAGACACCTCCGTCCCGCTCATCCTTACCATGTCTCCAGTAGATTTCTTGACTTGAAACACTTCTTTTTGCAACCAAACCTTCTCCGTTTCATTTATAATTTTAAACCGATTTTTTTCACTGAATATTTGAAATTATTGTAGTTTCTTATGATGCGTTTGCTCAAGATCACCCCCTCGGACACAATCGAGTTTCCTCTTCTCCTATATACTCCACTAACTACTGTTCTTAAGCTCGAGAACGTATCAGCGGAATTTGTGGCGTTTAAAATCAAGACTACAACTCCAAAGGGGTATTTGGTTAGGCCGAGTACAGGTGTTATAAGGCCCGGAGAAAGTCAAGATGTTCAAATCATACTTCAGCCTCTTACCGAGGCACCTAAGGTTGTAAATGATCGTTTTCTTGTGCAATTTGTAGTTGTACCAAACGATGATCCCGTACCAAAGGACCTTTGGACCCATGTCAAGAATAGTATCCAAGACCATAGATTATCCGTCGGTTTCCTCAAGGAGAATAACGTATCTGTACAATCCACGGGAAGCCAATATGGAATACCCCCAAAAATCGCTGCTAGACTTATCTCGCCCCAATCTTCGAATGTAGACCTACCAGGTATTTTACACATTTCCAACTATTCATTACTACAAAGACGCGTTTTTACACATCTCAAATATTCTATATATATATGCATTTTTGAGTACAATGTTGACTATATTTATATGTTATTGGTTATATTATTTAATAATTGTTTATATATAAAATTCACTATTTTATTTAGAGCTAAGGCAAAAGTATGATGAACTGGTTCAGTATGTATTATCAGTTGAGAAGTTAAAGAGTAATTTGCTGAAGGAGAACGAACAGCTAAGGCAAAAGCTGCAACTAAACCCAGGGAGTAAAATGAGCAATAAAATCACACTGGAAGTGTGGCACGTCCCAGTTCTGATCATACTATTTGTAGTATTACTCAAAGTATTCGGCCATTTCTAGCACTTCATCTAATGTATATAGTGATACAATATATCGTACTTTATTTACTCAGTATATGTGTTTGAACATCTTGATGATAGTGTCGTATTTGTGTATATTGGGTGATTGTGGAATCACTTGAAATTTTTTGTATTTTTTATCAAATATGGGAGACCTTTATATGGACGAGTTCGGAGAAAATTTCGGCATTGACGAATTTGCCGAAGAGGAGGAGGACTTTGGTGATTTCGAGGAGTACGACCAACGCAGAGTTTCTGATGTCGATATCATCACTGACCCAGCTGAATTTAAGACTCAGGTACTTTATTATTTTTATTATTATTAATATTATTATTTAATTTGTTATTCATATATGATGCTGTGGTAATAATTTTATTTTTTAGGTTGATAGTGCCCATAGGATCACAAGTCCCTATTTAACGAAATATGAAAAAGCTAGGATAATTGGTACTAGGGCGCTTCAAATAAGTCTAAATGCGCCAATTACTATACCCATTGATGGCCCTTCAGAAGCCACAGATGATGGGTTTACAACGCTAGGTGACTTTGGAGATACACAGACAACAGCAATTGACCCCTTAATCATTGCTGAAAAGGAACTATATCAAAAAACAGTTCCTTTTATAGTAAGAAGATACCTTCCAAACGGAAGCTATGAGGACTGGAAAATCGACGAACTAATCATTGACTAATCCTATAACTTTTAATTTATCCACATCATTCTTATAGTGTTAGTAGATTTATCGGTGTTTTTAATTCTAAATTTATAGTTTAATGGATAAAATGCATGTTTTAAACAGATTTAAGTGTGATTATGACAAAAACAATTATAAAAAATTTAAAATTCTTTAGACTCTTTGAGTACTGGGAAGTTCCAAAACTGGCTAGAGTTGTACAGCTCCTCATCCTGTTCAACCTGTTCGGAGGTGACTTTAGGAAACATGGAATCTGCGATTTCGACGATGTTATCATAAGTCTTTATATCCTCATTGCTAACATGAGAAATAAGTCCTGAAGGGTTTATTATGAAGACCCTACTCTCAGGAACTCCAACAGATACATAAGCCCTATGGTCCTATACAACAAATTACCAGATTATTACTGTACATATATTATATAAGTGTGAAAGTAATGAAATAAGTGAAAAACTGTATAAATGTGTTACCGATGAGTTATTGCCGAATCCGGCGTAAAATGGGTTATGTTTCTGAGGGAATAGAGAGTGGATATCTCTCAGGCAAGGTATCTTGAACATATAGGCGCTCTTGGTGATAACTTCTCGTTTAAGTGAAGACACTAAGCGGTCTGGGGAAAGGAAAAGGGGACCCTTAGGGAGCTTCTCCCTTGCATTCTGGGTTAGACCAAACAGGTAGTCACGAGTTAAATCAGCCTGACCAATTGCCCTGGCTGATAAATAGAGCACAAAGTACCCGTGTTGCCTTATCTTGGTGAATAACTCTGCAACTCCTGAGTGGGTCCAATCTCTGCCAATGATGGGCATGATGTGACCCAGAGCATTCGACTTAGTGATGGTGCCGTCAACATCAGAAATCACAATCTTGGCGTCCGATGGTAAAAGATACACACTGGCATGAACACTCTTTACTCCTTGGAGTGCGGAGTACACACTAAAAGTTATCTTGTTCTGGCCATACTTGAGTGGCAAACTTGCTAACTGCTGAGATGTTGGCCTTAGTGTTATTCTTCTACCTGCACAATTTTACAAATTATTAATTTACAAATTTTATAACTAATTAAATTATAATATTGATTGACCTCTTGAAGAATAATTTGACTGTTTTTGGAGTTTATTTGGAGTCCTTTTATTCTTAATTAACAAGTTTGTGCGCAGAAGCTTCTCAATTGAGTCGATAGAAAGGGGCTTGTTAAACACCATCCATGAGGCGATTAGTGGAAGTGCAATTCTGATAGGGTAATATGGAGGCTTTAAGTCAAAACAAGCCACTAGAGACTCGTGATACCACAACTTTGGATCCTCGCTTAGCCTCTGAAAGTCGACTAAGTTAGCATGAAACAAATTCTCGTTTAACAGATGATCATTACTGGTTAGAAGATGACCACAGAGGCTGAACTGTAATGCGAAATCTCCAGATGCCAAATTTCTCACCGTATCTAAGAACACTTTAGATGTTATATAATAATATTATTTAATCTATTTGGAGTGTAAATACCATTTTTCATGGGTGAAGTTGTTAATAGAGGTGCTGGTGAGGGTTTAACAGTGTATTGTCTATAGTATTCCTTGCTGAAAGGTACAGTCTGATCAGCGTCTGTTACGCTTGTGGTGCTTGTAGGAGTCAGATTTACGCTAATACTGACATTTTCTCGGTTATTGTCAGCTGAGTTTGGAGTCTCAGTACCTGTTTTTTCAGGCATTAAGGCAGCTTCGTAATCGAAGTTTGAACCAATCTCCCCAAAATCAGTCTTACTGTTACAAGCATAGTATCCGTAATCAACAACTCCTGTACATATATTGTTGAGATATATTAGGATATAGAAATGTGTTACTGAGTTGTATTAGAAGATGAATATATGTGTAAATGGTACTTTTGGATGAGTCTTTATCAGTTCTTGACGAGAAGGTTGAGGGATCTAGTGAATCTAAATAGTCAACTCCTTCCCTGAAATAAGCCTCTCCCGCAGACCCAAGCTTCATTGATAGAGTAGATAGTTGACCATTTACATATACCGAGACTCGCTTCTCCCTGCTCCTTAACAACTTTGCCTTTCCGAAACGAACGTGAAAAGGTGTACATTTATACACCCAGCCTAATCATTAAATAAGGTGTTATATTTAGAAATAGGTATAATTTATGTTCTGATAAGTACCGTCATCAGCAACTTGGTCAAGAGTTCTATCAGAAGGTTTTTGCTTGACACATATAATGTCAGATGAGCCTGAAAGAGTCGCCTGGTTTAAATCCAGGGCGGTCATCACTCTGTTACAAAGCTTCTCCCACATTTTTGAAAATTTTGATTAAAAATATGGTAAATTTAAAATTTTAAAACTTTTTAGAAGGATCAAGGTGACATTTTAAAATAAATAATGATTTAAACGAAATCGGGGCCAAATCTAAGATTAAATTAAAAATTAAAAACAACATTATAACAATTTAAGTCAGAGAATTATAATTAATAAATTAAAGTCATGCATAATTAAATATAATGATCTGTTTGTACAATATTAAGTAGCAGGTGCCTAATAATAAAATGTGCAACCAAAATGTAAAAATCGGAATAAAATTGGGGAATAATTAAATTTTATACTATAAATGATATTTTATGTTGATATCCTAGATATAAGGACTTTTTCAGAGTCACGATTCTTAAGTTGTTTTAACCATATTTAACTCCTCTATGATTACTTTTAAATCGGGGAATCTTAGGAAATTTTTTAAATTTTAAAAAAACTAAATTTGGTTAGATTTGATCAGAAATTATAAAAATGTGTATTACAATTACACATGTGTTAATTGAGCTTGAGAAATTATCAGGTTCTAATTTAATTTTATTTTATTTATTAATTTTTGTAAAATATTTGAATTTTAATATTATCTGTACTAGTATTAATATTTTGTCTGAATTGTTTGTTGTGCCGTTTCAAACTGTGTATCCGACAGTTTCTAGATCTTTTTTACACATTTTAATTTATTGCCGGCAGCCAAATATTTTTATTAAATAATTTCAGTTGGTTTATTTAAATTGTTGAAAATGGCTGAAGCTGTCGTTCATCGCAAGACTTTCCCACCAGAAACTGATGGTTTTGATAAAAAAGCAGTTGAACTTGAACACCTGGAGACAGTTTCGTCTCTAAGAGCTGAAGATAGGGATAAACCTATGAAAAAGGCTGATTATCTCACTCTTGTGGTACTTTTACATTAATTTACTCCTTGTTTATACCTAATTTTAGTTAGAAACTGGATAAATTATTGATTATATTATCTTGTAATATATGTAATTTCTGTAGACTGGGCTTATGAACGCTGCGAATAATCGTGATTTTTACGGAATGAATCAAATGTTGGACCCGCTGATTGATAAACGTCGGGTTGAATTTTTGGATTCCGTTTCAGCCTTGCATTGGTGTTGCTACGCAGGCCACGTTGAGCTTGTTAACAGACTTTTGGACACAGGATGTGATCCTTTTCTGGCTGACCCTGTAAACTATGAGACTCCGGTTTATTACGCAGTTAAGTCTTCAAACGCATACATAATCTCCATACTTCTTAAACGCTTCGGACCCTTAATTCTCTGCCACGAAAACGTCAAGTTTAAAACTCCCTTCTTAGTCGCAGTCTCAGAGTTTACATGTGATGATCTCGTCGCAGTTCTCCACGTTCTTGAGTTTCTTTATCTATCCGGCGTCTCACTCGATGAACAAGACAACAATGTACTCTTTACATAGTTCCTTATTTTCTGATATAAACTTTTGTACACACAGTTCATACCTATATTTTAGTTGTGTAAATGGTATAAAATTTGTTTAGGGTACCAGTGCATTGATGTTTGCATGTAAGAGGGGTCAGTTGTTTGTAGTTCAATGGCTTTTGAGGAGAGGGGCTGACTTATCGCACAGGGATCACTATGGAGCCACAGTGCTTCACTACGCAGCCTTGAGTCCAAGCTTAGATGTCCTGCTTTTTCTGGCCCAAAACGGCCTTGCACCGCTCACTTGGATTAAGTCTATTAGTAACAATGATTACAACGGAGTGTTTGACCAAACTCCTATGGACCTCTGCTGGGAGCAGGCAAACCACCTGAGGTATATGTTACTCTGGCTCTTTTGGCTTCAGTGGAAGGCCTTTGGAAAAGTTTTTAGATTCAACATGTTTTATCCAATTCTCTACTGGATGATGACTACGTTCAATTTGCTCCTCGTTATCCCCATGTACCGATCTCTTAAAGCTTCAACCTACTTTCCCAACTCTGTATTTTATTCTTGTATTGTGTTTTTTCTCGCCACCAACACTCTCTGGATCATCAGTATCTTTATACACTTATACTATATAACTATCATATCCATTATATCGTGGTTTAATATAATTTTTAGACAAGCTGAGTGATCCTGGAGTCTCACCTGATAACAAAAAGGATCGCACAAGGGCTTTTTCACCAACCAGGTTTGGCATGGTTCATATATTTAGTTTAATTCATATATTAGTGTTAACATTTGTGTAGTGACGATGTTGGTGGATTTGAAGGGGTGCTTGACTCCCTTCATAGGAGACAGCAGATGGTAAATTTTGAGTTTTACTGCGTAAATCGGGATTTGAGACGTCATTTTATAAGCTCCACTGGAGGAAAGTACACCAGACGGCACAAGTCAGCATATGCTGATGAGGACCTTTTTGAGCCCCTAAACGATGAGGAGTTGGGAAATCCATTCATATCTAGAGTTACTTCCTGTAACGATGAGATCAACAATATTACCACTGAGATGAGGTCTGTATATCCCCAGGTTGCAGATGAACGGTGTAACAAGAACTCAATAGACTATAACAAAGCAGTCTTAAACTTTGACACCACGAACAAAGTGTGCTATACTTGCGGGAAAACCAAAGCTCTCAGAGAACATCATTGTTCTCTATGCAATACTTGCCTATTGTATCTTTTACTTACTTTATTAGTTATGGGTTAGAATGGTTATATATTGTTTTATCATTTAAATAACGAACTATATACATGTGTAGGAGGCAAGACCATCATTGTGGTTGGATAGATAACTGTGTTGGAGCCGGAAATCAGAGGGAATTTTTTGTATTTTTAACTCTTTTGGTCTGTGTTTTCTGGCACTTTTATGTAATCCTGTGTAAATATTTGGCGCATAGGTTCCAAGGCGGATTCAGCCTATTTGACGTTCTCCTATTCCTTTACGGATTCATTGCAAACGGATTGATGTTCGTCTTCGTGCTCTACCTCTGGACCAGAATCGTAAGATGTATGGTAACTGATGTTACCTACTACGAATACCTCAAAAAGCCAAGCCATATCAGGGTAAGGTTCAAGGGTAATGTTCATGAGCGTTTCTGGGACTTTGCAGGACTAACTTTCAAAACCGCCTTTAATAACATTTTTAAATTCTGGACAAATAATTTTGCTTAAATTTTTACATTTTAATTTTATATTTGTTGGAATTTTTGTGTTCTCAAAAATTGTGTAAAATTATAGTGTAAATTATTTATTATATTATTTATAATTTGTACCATAGATTTAAAAATATTTTACACATTCATAATGTGAATTGATTTTGTGAATGGAATCTGAATGTGCTTTGATTTTGTCATCAGTTCAAGGCTCTCTTGACGTTTCCGACGATGAATACGAACGCTTAACTAGGAATTGGCATTCTTTGTCTCATAAAATTAAGGAATCCAATTTAGTTTTGGATTTACTTAATGTTTTTTCAGGTTTAGGTTCTTTTTTCTTCATTTGGACAAAAAACTCTGAAAATTCTTCATATTACATAGAAAATAATCCACTAATTCAGGGTAAAACAATTTACAATTTATTCTATTTCATATTAATTTATTATTATTTCATATAAACTTTTATATTTGATGATAATTTATTTAATGTGTATCAGATGTCGGAGATGACATGATTGAAATGTGTCATGAAATTCTGAGGATACATTTTGACCAATTGACGTTGTTGGAATTTGTAGCCTCAAGTTACACCGGAGTGATATGTGAGACCATAACTGCTGAGTTTGTTGATGTTTTGGAGGATTTGCAGGAGTGTGTTAGCAGGTTTCACGACATACACATTACTACATTTCTGGGTCTTCAGAAGCTATTAAACTACCTCAGACCCTCAACGCAAACACTCTCAACTCTAGCCAGTCTTGTTACTGACTTTGACACCAAAAGGCTAACTGATGATAACTCCAACATAGGAGTTTTAATTCTTGACTCCTTGGATTTCAGATGTAGGAGTGAAATTGGTCCTAAAAAACTACTCTTGCAGCACATTTTAAACTCAGTTTTAGACTCATACTCGCTGTTAATTAACCATTACATTAACTTCTTTAACTTTTCTCAAGTGGATTTTACAGAGTTCGTTTCAGACTTTTTCATAAAAATAAATCAAGACGATGAATACAGTCCCTCGGATGCTTATGGTGATGAGGGCACTGAGTGGAATTTGAGTTCTTTGTGTAGAGAAATTGGATTGCCAAGAGTTTCTATAGATGAAAGATATGTACCAAAGTTTCTTAAGAATGTAGCGGTTTGCGTTTTGGAAATCGGTGTTTTACTTAAATTTTTAGATAATCCAATTCAATATCACTTTTTACTGGATAACCAAAATACCAAAACTTCCCAATCCAATCCTAATTCCAGTTCCAATCCAAAGGATGTTAGAAAGTATAAATTTCGTACTGTCGAGGAGTTGAGTCTTTTGATAAAAAATGCTCATAATGAAGTAATGCATGAAGTTTATCCTGGTTCAAAAGAGAATTTCCCCTTTTCCAGAACCTTAAGGATGATTTTTGACTATTTCCTACTTCAAAAATCTTGTTATATCCAGGATGTTATTAATAATTTCAAGAGTAACTGTTATTCTGATTTAAATAAGAGTCTACAAAGTCATGTTGATAGAGATTTTTGTAATTCAACTGACACTTTTAAGCCTAAATTATACTTTAAATGTGATAATTTGGACAATTTTGCAGGTGCACTTAAATATTTCTCGCATTATGCTCGTGATCTAGGCGTTTCACAGCTAGAAAACTGGAATAGTTTAGAATCGGGTGAGTTGAGACATGATAAATCACTTGGTGAGGGAAACAACAGCTTTGATTTCAGAGGAATTGTCCTGTGTTGTGACGTAGAGTTTCCAATGAGGCTGGTATTAACTAACAAAATAATGTATAGATACAAGTTAATGTTTAAACTGTTGTTTCAGCTAAAGTATGCCGAGCATTCCCTGAACCAGCTTACACAATATCATGTTAGAGCTGGTCAACTCGCAATTGAACCTGAATTAATGCCTAGATTTAACTTTCAACTTTTTACTCTAAATAAAATGCAATTTTTAATTAAGATATTGTTAAGGTTTTTTCTGGTCGATGTTGTATCTGAGCAATTGTTACTTTTCAATTCAACCCAATACAGTGATTTACTTTCACTATATAATTCCCATGAAAAGCTTGTTAGTAAACTTACCGACTCTATGTTCCTATCAAACGAACAAGTTCTTTCATCGTTATTGAGTTTAATATTAATAGTTGTTAAATTCGCGTCTGAAGTTCAAGCCTTTAATGATAATCCAACATTTAGTATTGTAACCAACTCAGTCTATTCAGATTCAGATAGTCCCAATTCTAGTTCTGAGCTGATGAAGAATGTTTCAAAGTTTTTGAGCACTATTGAGAATAATAGTTTAAACTTGAACACTTTGCTGAGGAACCCTGGATACCAAAACATGGTCCAAATCGCCTCCAGTGAGTTTGACAAGCACTTAAAGTTATTTAAATCTCACCTGTCAGCTACTAATTCACCCTTAAATCTTCTAATTTAATTCCATTTTTATATTCAATACATAGAGATTTATTACCTTTTAAACATTATATTAAACATTATACACAATAATATATACTTACTATACTATACTCACTATAATATACAAGATAATATAAAATCAGTGTCTAAGTGTATATTGAATTTAAAGATTAATAGTACTGTTTAAGTGTATCTGCGTTTTGGAGGAAATGTTTTAGATGAGAAATGAAAGTTGTGATAATGGCGCCGTCAATGTGTCTGTGATCGGCAGTCACTCCAATGTTACAAATTGATCTGCATTCGAGAGTGTAGTCGTCCAAGTTTGTACTGTCAGTCTTGGGTGCTTTAGAGATAGGAACAACCCTTTGAATTGATCTTCCAAAGGCGATAATTGCAGCCTGGCCGTCGAAAAGCCTTGCTTTTACGAAAGTTCCGCCCAAAGAGCCAAGGTTACTTAGAGTACACGTACCACCCTTAATGTCGTTGAAAGTAAGGGTCTTGGTGTTGGCCTTCTGTTGCAGGGAAGTTAACTCACGTTGGATTTCACGAATTGTTAACTTGTTGACGTTCTTTATATTCGGAACCATTAGGCCGTTTTTGGTATTAATAGCGACACTGATGTTATGGTTCTTGTACAAAAAGTATGAGCTTGGGCCTTTACCGGTGTTGGTGCTGTTAAACTTGGAGTTGATGATAGGGACTTTCTCAAGTGCTAGTGAAATGGACTTGATAATGAAGGGGGTGATCGTAATTTTGGGTTTAGGTTCTTGATCGGAGGGGCCGGGTGCTTCATTACGATATGATTTGTACAGCTGGATGAGGGAGGTGATGTCGCACTCCTCACCCACGGTGACGTGAGGCACTTCAAGTGATGCCACCATTGACTTAACCATGGCTTCTCCAATAAAATCAACCTTAACCTCTTCAACCTAATAGAATATATACTACTGTTAATTAATTAAATATTGTAAATGTAAAGTTACATCATCTTCTGGTGTTGAGCTGGTGCTGAATGATTTCTTTCCATTTCCAAAGGAGTTAAAAAATAGCTAAAAAATATTATAAAAATAAATAAGTAGAATTTATATTGTCAAACGATATAGTAATTAGTAACATTAATGAGTAAATAGGAGGATGTGTAAATACCTTGGATTGCGGAACACTGGAGTAATGTCTCTTTGAGTCGTTAAGATTACTACTAATATTATTAGGAGTATCATCTGGTACCTCATCGACGGTATCAATATCCATGAGTGGGCCTCCGATTTTAACAGTTTCACCCTCCTTAACGTACAGCTTCTTAACCACGCCGGTGTACCTGCTGGTTATTTCAACAGCAGCTTTGTCACTTTGCACAGTACAAACAGATTCCATCTCTTCAACCTCATCACCAACATTCTTTTCCCATTTTACTAGCTGGACTTCATTTATTCCTAAATGATAAAGTTAAGGAAGGTTATTTGATGTATAAGAATAAAATATGGGTAAAGAAGAAAAATAAATTTTAATAAAAAGGAAAATTACCTTCACCGATGTCTGAAAGCTTAAATGTCGTTAGTGCTAAATTTTTAGAGGTAAGGTGGATAAATCTGGAACGGGAATTATTAATAATACAGGGCCTATAAAGCCTATTAAAACAGGGACTGCAGAGCTTATAGAGATGAAGAAGCCTCATCGTGAATATTGTTTACAGAATTTTTTAAATAAATTTACAAAACATTTAGTTGTGTCGAACCGTAATAAAACGAGTATTAGGCCAGGATAAATCGAATTATAAACACATAAAATTTTAAAGTCCCAACATCGTGTAACCACACTTATAGAATAGATAAAAATATTAGAAGATTAAAAACATAAAAATTAAAAAATTAAAAATTTTAAAATTTGGAATTTAATTTATTCTAGGAATCTTCAATAAGTACATCAATTTACGCCATTTTTATAAACAGTATAACATATATTATTTTTCTAGAATGGATTGTATTTTACACATTAAATTATTAAAATTTTAATTAAATTAATTAGTTTTTATATTAATAACCATTTAACCTTCGGAATCTAATGTTTTGTCTACATTCCTGACAATTGTAGTTGGAATCTTCAAATTCCTCAAGTTTTTACCTTTGTTCTCTTTATTTTATGGTTTCTTAAATTTTCAAATTTTTTGAAATTTTTGTGTTTAATTTTTTATTTTATCCTTCAGCTTCAGATGCACTTCGGTGCCTCTTCGGTTTTACACATTACCCTGTTAGTCACTGAAAATGCTTTAAGCTTAGTCTAAATTCAGTAATTTGTCCTTTTTTAGCTTTTTAATAATTTTTGTCATTTCAGCAACAATTATTTAATTCATGTGTAAACCTAATTCAGTCCTTTTAATTTTTTCAATTGATTGCAGTTTTAAACCTAATTTGTAAATAATTCAGCGGCCTAGCTTTTGTTTAATACACCTTTAATTTTTGATAAGCATTATAAAATTTGTTAATGTGTAAATATAAAAATTCAATTTAATATAACAAGTTGTTAAGATTATGAAATATGTTGGATAATTCGCCTGTTTCAGTTTTAAAATCCCCTCCTTCTGACGCCATAATATTGGACCCTGTAGTTCACGAGAATATAATTAGAATCCCCAAGCCTGAGATAAAGGAGCGCATTGTTGAGGTCCCCGAGATTGAATATGTCGAGAAGATAATCGAAGTGCCTGAGCCAGTTTACGAAGAGAAGATCGTCCACGTTCCAAAGCCGGTGGTTTGTGAGCGTGTCAAGCAGGTAAAGAGGCCTGTGATTCAGGAGAAGATTGTAGAGGTTCCAGTGGTTCAGGTGGTTGAGAAGGTGGTTGAAGTGCCTCAGTATGTTTACCAGGAAAAGGTTGTTGAGGTACCGAAAGTCGTTGTTCAGGAACGAATCGTCTCAATTCCTAGAAAAGTAACAAAGGAAAGGGTCGTGGAAGTTCCAAGAGTTGAATATCGTGAGGTATCTTCACACATTTCTTAACTATTCTTTATACTATTAGATATATCATCCACTTACTGTCTAATTTTATACTATTATTATTTTCAATAGGTGATAACTGAGAAAGTGGTTGAGGTTGAGGAAGAAGTTCCTGAGATTGTGGAGAAGGAAGTTCACGTAACTCATTACATTGACCGCCCTTACGAGGTTGAGAAGGTGATTGAAGTGCCTCAGGTTCAGCACCTTTACAAGGACGTGTACAAGACACAGTATCGCAACGTTCCTCAGCCTGTGGAGGTGCCTGTAACTCACTACCGCAGGGTCCCTGTTGAACAAGTTATTGAAAGGAACGTCCCTGTACCTGTTGAGCTTGAAGTTGTTAAGAAGATTCAGTGTCAAAAATTCGAGCCAAGGTATATTTTCACATTTATACACATTTAATCATTTGTAAATTATACAAAAATAATAATTCCATAGGTACAGAGAGGTCCCTGTTCCTGTACACGTTCAGAGAGTTATTGATCATCCATTGCCGGAAAGAGTCCTGAGGAACCCTGAAACTGCTCCAGAATATTACAAAGATGTGCAGAAGGATCTTGAACGTCTAACTAAATGATTTAATCTCTTAAATAATGTACACATTTTGTATTTTATTTACTGTTCACTGACTGGGTTTCTGAATAAATTCATTTTAGAAAGTAATATTGAAATTAGCCTAAAAGAGGCCTTTTTATTTTCGAAAATAAACATAAAATTAAAGAAAATTAGAGAAAAAGCCACCGTGTAATTTAATTAAAGTGAAACCTTATTTCAGAACAGCTAGCTGTCCGAAAATGGAAATTTTGAAAAATATAATAGTTTGTACAATAATTTTTTTCAAAAATTTATCCAAAATTTATATTTTTTAGTAACTCTTAATTTCGTGTGTGATGATTGATTCAAAGGGTTCTGCACCTTTTGATCATATCCTTTTAAGTGACCTGAGAAAAAGGTACGCTTACATAGGATGGTTCCTACTGGGAATTTTGCCGACTTTTGGAATTGTTATGAGCTCAATTTCATCCAGATTGCATTACGCAATCCTGGATGTGCCAGAAGAGAACTCCGGCGTCTTTGAGTCTAACGTTCTAACAATTACAATATTATCCTCTTGTTTGGGACTTATAGCATCGTACATACTGTGTCCTGTAAACTTAATAATGCTCCAATCTTCTGTTATCATCTCTATATTGATGTCTTTGTTTTCCTTCGTAGCATTGATTTTACCTGAACATCTAGGGAAAATACTCTATCTCCTCGCAATTTGTGCTGGATGTTACTTTTTAGGAGTCACTGAAATGATAGCATTGGCGTCTGTGAATAACAAGTTTATCCACGGGACAACAAATATGAAGCTGTTTTTCTTCCTACTTGGACACCCTATAGGATACATGCTAGTGATACTGATCTGTACAATTCTGGAAGTCACGTCAATTGGAAATGGTGAAGAAAACAACTTTTTACACGAATCAATTGTTTTTGACATGTACCAAATCATGGTCATGATGCTGATGATTATTCCAATCACAGTAGTAATTTACGACTACCTGCACCAAATGAGTGACCAAGAGTTCAAGTGGGAGAAATCAAACATCATAAATAGCAGACCTGCTTTGACTCAGTCACTCAAATTATTAGTATATAGGTTCAACTATGTCATGTTACTCATCTTACTAGAGTCTTCTGAGGCCTTTTTTAACTCAGTTATAGGTATTTCCCTAGTTTTTTCCAAAGTATATTTACATAAATTGTTATACCATCTTAATTATACACTTTTTACATACTAAATAGTAAAAGCATGTAATAAAATACTTTATATACTAATTATTAAATTTTTATTAGTTTTGTTTTTGGTTGATCCTTTTCCTCACTTTCAACAACTGTTTAAATCGCTGATAATTTTCATTTGCCATGAAGTCTTTGATCTGTTTGGAAGATTCATGCCCAAGGCCATTGGCTGGATAGCTGCAAAAGCTACGCCCATAAGAACAGACTCGTCTCAGAACAACGGTGAAGAAGACGTAGAGAACGGGAAAGCTGAAGAAAAAGTCGTGGTTCACCTAGCCACTAATAGTATTGGGAAAATCGCTCGAGTGGCTTACAAGAAGCTTTCAGGGAGGTCCCTGGTCGCCGTGTCCCTCGTCTGGGTATGTCTGGTCCTCAGAATTGCCTTTTGCTTCTGTTTGTTCTTTCAAAGACACTTCAAGGATGTGCCGGCCCTCCAATTTATGGTTCGCTTCCCCATGGCGATGCTTTTAACACTGTTCAACTCGTCAGTAAGAGGTCTTACTGTATCATTTGTGTACTCCAGAATCGCTGAAAATTACCCGATCAAGAACAAAGAGGAGTTTGAACATGCTAGTGAGCTTCATGGATACACGACAGTCGAGCCGAGTTCTAGAAGTGAGCCTGAAGAATGCCTAGATATTACTGGCGATCCTGGCACAATAATTTGTTTCCTCATTGCGCTGGTCAGGGTTATTGAGGTCATTCCCTACGTGTTCTGGAACTACGTTGGATTCAAATACAACCGCATCTTATTTGAGTGTGAGTTGATCATGGAGCAAACCGGTTCTTGGCCCACTGACGACTTGGAGGGGAACTGTGAAAAGTTTCGCTGGTGGCTAAAGATGATCCTCAGGGCTGTTTGGCGTGACATCAAGAACCCTTTTGAAATCTTTAACAGAGATTGAATTCAAACCCTCCACTATAGCTACATTCAGGCGAATGTTAGCATAGAACACACTGAATCTACTTTACATAACATATATGTTATGTATTTTCTAGTATTACATGAATCTAATTTATATAGCATTTATGTTAGGGATTTTCTAGTATATTACTATGACAGTGTCCAAATCTCTATCATGTAGACACTGAACCGATTTCCTTGTAAAAGTGGCGGCGAGTCGTAAGATTCACACTCTGCTGTGAATCCTGAGGACAGAGTTCCGTCAACTATAAACGCCGGTTGTTTTGCCCCCACCACGATGTTGTCCTTAGACAGCTTAACGCCCACCTTATTCTTCCCGCTGAAGTTGAAAGCGCTCTCATTTGGGGCCAATGTAAAAACAAACGAGTCCACTTGTGGTACTATAACATATCAATACTATCTGCAAGTGAATTGCATAATTTATATCAAATCTATTACTAATTTGTAGTAAGAATTTGTATAAACAATTTGTACTACGGATTTATATACATAATTTATATCAAATCTATTACTAATTTGTAGTACTAATTAGTATATGCTAATGTTGGTACCGTCTTGTATTGTAAAATGTCCATTAATTGGGTTGTTAAGTAGAGTTGGTATGAAAACGCCAAGGACGTTTAGCTTAGTGGTTTTAATGAACAGCAAGGCAGGGCTTGATTCAATTTCATGCTCCGTTATCCTCTTTATTACCGCAGTCATAGAATTTCCGTGCTTATTCGAACAATATAGTCTACGTGGATCCTAACATAAATTAAGAAATGGGAATGAAAATGTAAATAGTGATTGGAATGTGTAAATATGTAAAAAGGTGCAATTTTGTAATTTAAATATCGTAGTAAAACAAGTCACAACTATATAATTAATTTAAACAGAAATAACGGGTACCAGAATGCGATATGTTGGTTTGAGGTTAAACCAGATGAACTCCCAGTTAGTTTCAGAGAGAATGCAGGATTTTGAGTGAAGCCTTGGTCTGTAAAAATGCCTGATTTTAACATTCATAAGGTAAGGGGATGGGGTCTCAACTGAGCTGATTCTCTTGTCAAACTTCTTAATTCGAAGACTGTACGCTACCTTGGTAACCTTGTCGATGTGAACTGCAGGGTCAAGGCCAATGTGGTATAGTAACTGTTCCGCGTCCCGCTTAGTTGTGCATTCCATAAGTTTCAAGCGGATACACTTTATCAGAGCCACTGAGTACCTCAGCAGGACCATCTCGCCCTCAAAAAGAAAGTTACCGTAAATTCTCACGATGTAGTCAAAGGGTAGAATTTGAGAGAACCCTGTCTGAACAGACCTGGCAACCCATGCTGCAAGGTCAACTTTGAGTGTTCTCAAGTGCAGTACTGTTTTCCTCAGGTGGGAAACCATCACTGAGAGGATAAAGGTCACAAATCTAACAAAGCCTCTTCGATCAATGAAGAAGAACCTGCTTCCACAGTCCATAGAACACGTATCTATGGACCTTTTCATAAACTGGTACAACACGCATAGTGCTGCACTTGGTGCCAAATACATTAAAAGAAGACAACACAGTGATGGTATAACCTATGGAATTATTAGATCAAAACATCGTAACAACTAGTATAGTTAAACATGGTAACAACTAGTATAGTTAAAAGTGGTAACAAATAATATAGATAAATATAACAATTGGAAAAATTGCATACCGGTAAGAACTCGATGTGTGATGAAAAATATGAATTGAGGCACCAAAGAACTCTCTTAACCTCCAAAACGCCCTCTTCTGATAGTAAAACTGTAAAGTCTGTCACATCACTCAATTTATACACTGACCTATACAAAAATATTACTACAAGTAGTATAATTTACATACTAAATATAATACTCCAAACCTGGATAATAAATAACATAACATTAATATACAATAACTATGGTAATGATTGAGATAATACCCTTCGAATGTGTTTGATTTAATTTGTTGTGTGAAATTGGCTGAAAGGTTGGTTACAAGTTCAATATCTTCAGTATCGACATCTAGATTTGACAAAGTTTCTTCGTAGTTTTTAGTTGGAGTTATATCGGGATTATTGAAGGACTGGTCTGGGGAAGACTCGGGATCAATTGTGTTAGCAATGACACGGAAATCTGACGAGAGTAAGCTGCTAGGCCTACTGTCGTATGGAAGATGAGATTCATAGGCAAGCTTATCTGGTCCAAATGAACTTGCATTTTGGCTAAAAGGCTGGTCAAAGCTATTTGATGATATATGCTCGGGAATTGTGTTAATCATTGGTAAACCTCCAAAATCTGTGGCTCTGTTGACGTACTTTTCAATTCCAGAATCAGATATGTAACTCTTAATGTTGTCAGAATGTCGTGTCATCTGAAAGCGATCAGCTGTCGAACTGGTGTCAACTGGGAGTGGAGGAGCAAATGGTCTTAAAATCTCAACAAAAGGCGGTTCATTTGTGTTAAAAGTGTTGGGGTTTGTGAGTGGGATGTACTCGAAGACATTTTTCGTCTCTCCTTTCTTAGGCTTTGAGCGACAAATTGGCAAACAAAAAACATGGAAACAGGACTTTGAAGTCTCTGGTTTATGGTTTGTGTAAAATGGGTTGTCATGGTGGTCTGAATCGTCAAAGTCATTAGTGCGATGGATCAACTTGGAATGATGTGAAGGCCTCGGCGGGAAATACTTGTACTTTGAATTGTATATGAAAGTATCTGACAGCTGTCTTGACCTCTCAAGGTTCCTTGCAAACGGCTTCGTATCAAACGTTCCTCTTCTGATACGTCTCAAAGCTGACTTCATAAGTTCTCTTTTATTTAAATTCTCGTAATTCAACAGGTGTATATAGTCTATTAATCTATCTCTGTTCGACACATCTAAACACATATATTAACCCATATATATAACAATATATCAATAAGTAAAACCGTATATCTACATTGTATGCTAAGTTTTATAGTACCTGGCTGGTTTGATTGATTAAAATCTAAATTTTGAACACTATAGAAACTTGAAGATGTGTCATATTTCGGTACTGAGCCGGGCTCAAGTTCTACTGGATATGGAGCATTTGTTTTTGAGTTGTTAGAGGATGCGAAGTTCGCTGATGCCGACGAAGTGTAGGGTACACTATGGTTTGAGTTCAGGCTTGATTTACGGCTATTTGACCTAAACTTGTTAATGAACCTGGAGTACATGTTCCCAAAGAAGCGACCGGATTTAGACCGTGAAACACTCACGGAAGAGGAATTCCTCATGTACGAAGGTGACTCTTTGTATGGGTTGATCCAGTAATTATACTCGCTTTCAGAATCGTAGACGACTTCTGATTCCAGGGACTGGTCAATGTGTTGGTGCAAGTTCTCAAGCACCAACGGAGAATCCAATATGTCAGCCTGTAATCCCAAAATCCCACCTAAAATTTGATAGAATTTATGTAAAGGTGAATAGATTTATAAGATTTTAAAATACCTGAAAATGTTGGACAATAGTCTCCCAGTTCGGAGGGTACATTGTGCTAAATAATAGTGTGTTAAGATAAAATTACCCCGAATGTAGACGCGAATGAATTCTTGTAAAAGTCAGGGTGTTGGAAGTAGAAATGGTCTGCATCGTTAGCCTTTATCCATATAAAGTGTTTTATTATGTCCGGGACTCCTCTAAACAATAATTATTTCTGATTTTACTGATCAGATTTATAATATATAGCCACTAAACAGATCGTAAAATAAAAAACTAATGGTAAAAAAGAAATGTGTGTAAAAATTACCTTCTGATGGCGGTTTTAATAGAGCCATAGTTCTCAAAACTGTTGTTAACTGAGAAAGTGACCATTTCTACTGTCCATACTGATAACTCAATTTCCTATACAGGAATCCGATAATCAATATTCCACTTAATATTGAATATTTTAGTTATTTTAAGTGCAAAATAGTATAAGGGTGTTGAGAAAATAATAGGGGGACTTACATCAACGTATTGCGATCTCCATTTTTTGTAAACATCTGCGTTGACTAGATAGCTGATCTCGTCATCGGTTCTTGCGATGTCTGACTCATCCGGCCCGTTTTTGGCCGCAAAATTGTTGGAATCCATTTCTAAAAAGGCTATTCCATAAATTATTTGTCAAGGATGCTCTTCATATTATCCCTTAAAGTAGGATTCAGGGATTCAAGTATTGGAGTTACTGTACCCGGGTGTGTATACATTGAGGTTAAAATTACAAATTGTACAAACTGGTTATACTTAATTTACAAAATTATGGGAGAAGAACTGGGTTTTGTTTTCTCCGGAAGAATTTGGAACATTTTTTACTCTATTTTTACAAGAACAGCCAGCAGTGGGGGTTTACATGCCTTGTATAGAATTATTTTCAACTTTTAATATTATTTATCCACACATTTACTTATGATTAAGATATTTAATCTTTATAAATCCATTTAACTCATTAATGGACTAAATTATCTTCAATTAGTTGAAATATGTCACAATAACAGATTATATTCAATTCCTCGTTTCGTTGTAATAAATGGTATGGGATAAGTTGACGGTGAGTTAGAGCTAAAAATGACTTGAAAATGCCGAATTTCCCTGTTAAACCTCTGGTCACCTAGGAATCATAATAACTGTTTTACTTACGCCTTCTTGTAACTAGTATCCTTGAGTTAATACATCTCTCCCAGGCTTCACCAAGTGCAGGTTTAATCTATAAATTATTTATTAAACTTTTTTTCTAAATTATTTACCCCTGATCTTGGGTTCAAGAATGGAATGTTGCTCAGATTAAACACTCCCGAGGCCTATATCAAATAATTTTAACCACTTTTGTGGAGATTTTTACCTGATTAATCGCCAGTATCAAAAGATTATATTCATGTGATATTCTTTTCATAATTAAGCCAACTTTTGTAATGGAGTTGATCCGTTGACCGTGGTATCTATTCAAAATTAGTTAACATAAAGCAAATCTTTTAAGTTTAATATCTTACGATTCATTCTGGACTGTCCGAAATAACGCTGCTATTGAGTCAATCACTATGAGTTTTACCTACAAAACCTTTATCTCTAAATCTATCTGGGTACTAATAACACGTGAATAATGTGTATCATACGTTGTGTTGAAGCATCTCTTCTAGTTTACTTGTAAATGTAAAGTACAACTCCTAAACAAATTTACTACCAAAACTACTTACATCATTGTCGGTAACCTTTTCAACGTATAAATTTTTTAGTAATTGAGAGGTATTGAAATTTTCGTCAGCCTTTATCAAACCCTTTGCATCCTCATATTTCGATCCTATACTGTTATAATCGAGTTTAACACATACTTAGGATCTCGTTTAGTCTTTCAATTGGAAATGTTCCATTTGTGTAAATATACAGTACTACATAATCCTTAGAGTGTATCAAGTTATTAATCAGGACCTGAAATCAAATATTACACTGAATAATTGGTAAATTATAAATATTTTTGATAAATTTTATCTTAAAATGGTAATTTATCAGTGGAAGGTTGTACACATCTCAGTAAATAATAGTAATAGATAATATAAACACCTCAGAAGTGAGGGATAGAGCGAATTGTGTTTTCCCAGACCCAGAAGGTCCGTAAATCTCACAAACTTTTCCTAGAAGAAGGCCGCCGTTAAGGGCCTGGTCAATCTCCTTGACCCCAAACATGAGGTGTTTTGGACCTGAGACATCACGATCAAAACTTGACCAAATATCATCAACAGTTCTTTTTTTCAAAAATTCCTTTACCATAAAACAATATAATATAATACAACAAAATATAAAATGAACCTTAACGAAACAATTTTAATGTTTTAATGCGTTGAAATAGAGTGTTAATGGAGCGGGCATGGTCTAGTGGTTATGACGCCTGCTTTACACGCAGGAGGTCCCGAGTTCGATCCTCGGTGCCCGTACGCTATATTTTCACTAGAATCCAAATATCTAATTTTAATTATATTATCTTATAATATTGAATTTAATATATTAACTTTTATTGAAAAATTTTAAGGATTCGAGTTGAGTCCCGAGTTCGGTTACAAACTCTTCACAAAAAATTGGTACTTCAGAGGACATTAGGGCAGAGTTTAATGAATACTCTAGCAATGTGCGCCAATCTCCAGTGTGTTGACATATTCCTGGTATACTAATTTTCTGATCCTGAAATCTATACATGAACCAGCTCATAACATAATATGTTTTCCACCTAACGTTACTCTTATAACGTGGCCAAAACGCCTCATTAACGAGTCTTTTAATGATATATAGGCATGTTGATTTACACATTTCAGGTTTATCCTTCCATAACCTCAATAAACTCTCCATCAGTAGTACATGAGTCTCCTCTGGTAAATTAACCTCCATAACATCGGAATCTCCATACACCTATATTCACATACTTATAGATAAATATCATACTAGTAACGAGTCTTCAACTGGGTATTCTCCGTTATTGAGCATAAATTTAATCAAATAATTATACAATGTTGATGTCAAAGGTATTTTCCTAAATCACAATATATAGCGTACTTGTTACCAAGAAGTTCTTATAATTTTATATAGTCTAAAAACCCTGTCAAAATCTCCTTTAGACATTAGTTCTCCCAACAGTAAGTAAATCAAGCTCAAACTTGGCGGTCTGATCAGCCAGTCTGAAGCTCCATGAATTAACTAAAAATTAGTTTAAAATTAATGATTTCAACTATACTTCTATAGCTTCGTCCAATTGGTTACATCTTAGAGTAGTGACGAATAGTTTATCTATAGCTTCAGGTGTAAGCTGCCTTCCGAAATTGTAAAAGTGGTTTACAGCAGTTAAGGCATACTTATAGTCCTTCTCAGTCTTACACCTAATGAATATTTATACGTAATTCGTATTAAATAGAATATGTAAGCAAAATTTACATGTTCCAGATGGAGTAGAGATGAGTAATGTTGACTCTGAATAGAAGGTTTCTCTTTCCCAGATAAATGACTCTGTCAACATATTGTGCGATTTTAGCAGTATTTGCCCTGCTTAAACTAAACGTTTTAAGAATTAATATTGATAAAACAGAAAATAAATACTAATAAACTAACAGGTTACCTAAATTTTGATAATTTAAGCATTATATAAGATCGAAATTCAAGTTTTCAGCAGCGGTTTCAGTTATTAAATTTGCTTTTACTTTACAAAAATTTTCTCCTCCTGAGCCGTTACCAAGTCTCAAAACCTATAAAAGTAATAAATTTATAATTGAACAGAACAAATATATAAAATAATATAAATTTACTTTCATATAGAATACATTATCTGCACTTTGTAGAGGCTCGTCTTCTCTGGTTAAATCTAACCAAACAAATGAATTATTATGTCTATATCTAGTCCTGATCAATATATCAACACATGTGTGAAATAATTTAAAATGTGTAAGTAGTACCTAAAATGATAATTTCCTGGAAGTGGGAACAATTTACGTATATCTGCCAGAGTAACTTCTGAGTTTGGAGTTTTGAGTGGAATTATTAGTGCGTTTGGAGTTTCCCAGTCATCGCCGTCGTTTGAAACAACATACAGGAGTAGTTTGTATCCCTGCACATTCATAACTAACACTTGCGATTTAAGATAACCATTCGATTAATACACAAAAATAACAACTGGATTTTTAATTTAAAGATTCTACAAATTTTAATCAAAAGTAATTTTAAAAAATAAATAATACCCAAGGTTTGTGAATTAACATGTGGATTCCAATCATTAAAATTTATTTAAAATATATTTTAAATCAAAATATTAAATAAGCTATGAAGAGGACTAGTTTTTCATTAAAAAGGATCCTAATGCTGCTGTATAAGGTCCATGGAGTGGGAAACACAGGTCAATTGATTTGTCCTTATAAACATCTGATGTGAAGGCGAACCCCGCGACAATCGAGTCCATTGTATTGTTACATATGAAATTTCCGTTATAAATCATTCTCTTGGCTCCATTTGCTTTTGCTAGAATATATCCCAAACACCCTTTGTTGTATGCTACCATATCAATCAAGCTCTTGTATAACTCTCTTGGATATTGTTTACTGTCATTGGTGATTTCTTCAGGTTTAAACTTTCCTAAGCTAAGAAATGAAAATGTCTAAACCTGCCTTTGACACAATCCGTAAGGTTTTGATTTATTTAAAGTTTCCGATACTGAATCACACTCACCCGAATTGTCGTTATCCATCTTCTCACGTTCTGAGAATGAGTCTAACTTATTTGTCCCTGTGTTAAATCTATTGAATCATATATAATTACCAGTTTTAAATATCTTTATGAATGATCTTCTTTCATTTAAAGGGAGGAGGTAATTCACTAGCCCGAATGAAGTGCCTAAATTAGTAAAATTTAAAACTTTTATAATAGTACCACCGGAAATTGAGGTTCCAAAAACATGTTGATGTTTATTCTCACTGTCCACCTAAAACGCCGATAAAATCAGCAGAGGTAATGAATCAAACCTTTAAGTAAAAAGTCCCCGAACCTATATTTGAGATTATAAACGGGTGAACTGGTTCCTAAATAATAATTTACGCATGGATTAATAGAGTAAATATTACCAGTGAGATAATTTCCGGAATTCTGTGTATCAAATCATATCTAACAGCTGATTTCTCCATTTTAGTAAGAAATTTTGAGGCTTCAACCATGGCGGAGAACTCATCGAATCCGTTCACTTTTACTTTAGATTTTACAAATGTGTTATTAAGAAACTCTGTGTGCTTATAAGCTCCTCCTCCGGTAAAATTTATACACGTACCTTCTTTAGGATACCCCCTATCTAAACATTAATTATGACTAGTTATTTACCTTGAATTAGCTTGATAACACTTTCGAAATCAGAGACTGGTAAGTATTTAAAAACAAGGACTCTATCACGAACCTTAATACTCAGGAATATGGAATGGAGAAATTCGAGAACATCCTCGAGATCCTTTTGGTATTCTACATTTACTTGTTTATCAGTTGACCCAAATAACTCAGAAAATCTATCTGAGAAGTAAATGGAATCAAGAAACGAAACGTAAACATCCTTGAAAAACTCATAATTTTCACGGTTCTTCATAGGTAAATTTAACAAAATCTTAATAAACGTCCCACCGATGTCCATTGACAACGAAACCTTATCACAAACCTCATGTAGCTTGGCTTCTAACTCACAACTTATGAAACTGTTATATTCATGTTCGTCAGTTGCTGAATCACAAAGAACTGATTTAGTATTAGAATCCAGCTTTTCTCTGTTTCTAATTACTGAATTTATGTAGTTTTTCAAATTTTTATAATTTTTTGAGAGTTCTTTAGATAAACTGGTATCGGCAGTTGATATCTCGTAAAACAAAACATTTTCATCATTTGTTTGGGTTTCAAAGGAGAAAATACTATTAAATTCTTTGTAAAATTTAGTTTTTCTTAAACCAAGAACCAGTTCATTTTGAGATGAAATTAGAAGATTCAGCTGAGGTTGTATATGTTCAAATGAGCGAGAGTGTATGTGACTAATAATTTGTTCTTGTATGCTTAATATTCTTTTAAAAATATTAGTCGACATTACATTTTACAGTATTTTACAGATTTTTTATTTTTTTCTCATTTTGGAACAAATACACATTAAATATCAAATGAACTGACTGACTCATAAAAACACTAAATTACTCATATTTTAATAAAGGGTATTAAAATTGAAATAATATTAAATTTAAATCTCATGCTTTGGTAGGATTCATAATCAACAAACAAATCAAACTTCCTCTATAAAAATTGTAACGTTGGTGTAATAAAGGTAGCGGTGGAAGAGGTAAAATGTTGGCGGAGCTGTGAATCGTGGTTTATACTGGATAACTAGAGTCCTGTCTAGTAATTCCTGGTCAAGTGGTTCTTCTAAGTCAAGTTGAACAGTGAGAATCAGGTCCATTAAATCAGAAGTTACAATTTCATATTTGATAAAATCCTGGTTAAGGTAAAAATGTAATAGAAAATCGTTCTTATTAAGTGAGTGGAAGTACTCCACTGGTGTCTTTTGGACGTTTTCATGCCTGTTTAACTGGAAATCTAGGTCAGCAATCTTCAAATCGGCTCGAGATGATAAATCATGAACATTATCATAAAACACCGTTGGATCGGAAGCAGAATAGTATAATTCTAAAATAAAATGCAGAAAATAAGTTTAATAATATATAATGGTAAGAAATACCTTTGAATTGGGGTTCATTGGTTCTTGCCAAATTTGAGTAGTATGTAATGACAACCTTGTAAGCTTCCAATGATTTGTTTGATATGACAGTGATTGTGGTAATTTGTTGAGCATTTGGGTATTCCGGAATTATCTTTGTTTCATCATTGATATTATATTTGAGTGTTGCGAATCTGTGTGTACTATCTGCAACATACTGGGTCACATATCTCCCGTCCACATCCTCGTAATTGGACTTGAAAACGGAGATCGGAGTGGAGTTGAATAAATCACTCATGTGGAGATCCAGCCTCTGTTGTTCTAATCCTTTAATTACATAAACGTAGCCATCGATCTGTTTATAAGTTGATTCACTATACTCGTTTAGCAGGAACCTCCTGAAAACAAACACGTATGGGTAAACGTCCACGACTAGGACACGAAACGGTAAACGTTTTCTGTTTTCAATATGATGAACACTAACATATCTTCCCAAGTAGTTACCGTCATGTTCTAATGTTACACCACCAAATGTTAAGGTTCCTAAATATTATGTACAATTATGGTACATGAGTTAGTAGGGTATCTAGTGTTTAAAAATACCTATAATGTGATCAGAATTGTGAGTACTGTAAGTAACAGAAAGAATGGACCCTTTCTGTTTTATTGCTGAAACCTTAATAGCATGTGAGTATGCGGGGACGTTAAGGTCAAGTGGAACAATACAGGGGGCTCTTTCCTTATTAAGGTATGAAATAGGGATCAGAAGAATGACAAAAATGACAAAAATTGACAAAAAGAAAAGAACGTTAATGGATCGGAATGCCCAATACTTAGAGATGTCGAATTGCTGGCTAGAATTGTTAGTCTCAGAGTCGTTTGTCATTTGAATTAAGAAGTATGAGAAGTGGAAAACATTTCCAAACTAGTTAAAAGTTAAAATACGTTTAAAATATTAAAATAGGTGTATACTGATGGAAAATAATCCATCAAACCTTACTAAAGGGGTTGAAATTTGTGAAGAAAAGTAGAATCATTTAAACTGACATTTTGAAATTATTAACTTGGATAAAAATTAAAATAATAAAGAAACAAAAACATTAAAAATTAAAATTAAAATAAAATAAATTCAAGTCACATTTGAGTGTAAATGAGTCGAATTCAGGCATTATTTAATATTGGGATGCACATAAAACGACATGTAGTTAGAATTAAAAACAAATTTATAATTTAAATCAGATTTCGATACCCAGACCATTGTAGTTATTTGCTTTTATCAATTGTTCTACTGTTGATAGTTGGTTTACGAATTTTTCTGCCGACATTCCATCGCAGCGTCCACCGCTCAAAAAGTCAAGCAAGTGCCTCCTATCGCCCTCATTCCACTTTAGCCCAAGCTGAAATTTTATTTTAATAATATTTACTATTTATGTGTTTTAATTTATCTTTAAAATTAGTTTTATTAGAAATTTTCTATCTAGCTTGTGACCAATTTTGATATGTATTATTTACAGGTTATCATTTGTGAAATTACTTATCTATGTCTTACTTTTTTGATAATGGTTTGAAGTGTGCTGGAATCTATTGCTCCCGGTGCGTTCCATGGGATTTTGTACACATCCTCAAACAGAGCCTATGAAAATTTTTGATGAGTGTCATCTAATCCTCTTACCTTCATCTGTGATGTGTCAAGCGGCACTACTATTATCTGCTTAACCACCAAGCCGAGTACTGAAAACTCATCCTCGTTTAATCTGTGAGGTTCAGTTCTGGTAAACGCCTTTATAAACTCCTAAATTCCCATTTATACTAAATGCCTCAGGAAAATAGAACGTATAGTAATAGCACAGTGTGTAAGTTTTATACCTTGATTTTTTTATTGTTGCTGAATTGAAGGCCTTGCGACGATATGTATCTGAGGATCTTTTCCATACCAATGTAACCCTTCTTTCTCCCATCAAGGCTACGCCAAACCTCACTCATTTGTTCCTGCACAGCCAACGGAGAAGTTTTAAGCTTCCCAACCAAGTGTCTCCAGTAAGTTTCACCCTTTGTATTGAGAGAATTCATAACATAGTCAAGGTTTAAAGCGTCAATTATCTCCATTGCGTGCCTAGTGTTGTTTGACCGGTTAGACTCCCAGACCTTCTCCACGGTTTCAAAGTCAATAAGTAGCCCAGTCTTGCTTATTACAATTAATGAATATAGGATTTTAGGTGTAAGAAATCCTATAACGATGGTACTCACAAAAACAACAAATATTCCGAACCTATATTGCTTGAGCCAAGTATCACCGTGCTGCTGAATTAAGTAAACACAGATGGAAAGAACAAGAAGAAAGCCAAAGCAGAGATTCTCAAATAACTTGGCAAGAATCTTAGGGCCCTTTGATTTGAAAACAAACAAGTTCTCGTGTTTGTTTACTGGTCCATCACCGTGAACAAATCTAACCAAGCAATTGGTAGCCTCGGACTACAAATTTATATTGTATTGTTAACTAATTTGATAGACTTAAGAAATTAAATAGCATAAGATATATTGAATTTATGAATACCTCAGAATTGTCCAGTTTGTATGGTGGTAATAGATTCATAAGGGAGTACTTTGAAATTTCCAAGTCGTCAGTGTTGTGTTTAAACATCAAGTAAGACGATAAATTCGACGGATACAACTTTGTTTCAATTAAAAACACCTAATAAATGTATGTTGTGTGTTATTTTGATTTAATAAGTTAATTAATTTAGAAACAACTTACATAGTAAGCCAGTATAACCAATGATACTACGCAGAACAAACTAAATATTGAAATAAGCATAACCTCATTTTTGCCCTCAAAATCAAACGTTTTCCTAATAAAGCATATCAATTGTTAAATAATTATTGATTAAAGTCTTCAAATAATACCTTAAAATAAGTGAAAGTGCAATTACAAATACTAGAAGTTCTCCTGGAACTTTGAGCATTTGGACCGAATAATCAAGTATGTTTGCTCTAAGGTATTCCATAAAGTAGTAGCCACCGGGATCAATTTTCGGCAAACTCGCGTTGTTGACGTTATCTATAAACTCGAATCTGTTTGCTAGGAAGTTCCCTCTGTTAAACGTGTTCCTGCTCCATAAAGAGTAGCACCAGTTGCCTTCCAGTACTTGAAGATCAGACGCTGTGGAAAGCACATCACAGTTATCAGTTTTCCTCATCCAGGTCGTTATTCTCCTTACGATAAACTGGAAGTAAATTACGTATACGATGTACCACGCTAGTAAAATCACACAAACAGACAAAAGGCACTCGAAAACTGGCTCAACTATAGGGATAACGTCGCCATTCAAGGGTGATAAATTTGCATCCTAATAATTTTAATAATTGAGTTCATGAGTAAATAATTAAATTAAGGAAGTTACCCTGTAGAAAATCATTCTATCGAGTCTCTTAGCTAATTTTGTTTGTAGAATCAACCATAGAACAAGGTTGATTACACCTATTAATGCTATCTGCTTGTAGCACATGTTATATGCGTTTTTGAGAAATGAGTCCTGAGTATCCTCTATCTTTGACTCTATTATTCTAATTATGGTCATCATCAGCAATGCAAATGTCGAGGTCAGGATTACAACTCCGGCAACAACCTTGCTCCAATGTTTAAGCTTAATACCACCAGTGACAAGATTGAGAGAATTATCGCCCTCAACTTTTAAATTCAAGTTCCCCTCTGGGTAATCTGAATCTTCATTTACAACACTATGTAAATTTAATGACGGATTATTTGCTCCGTGATTCAATATTCCAGTGTACTTTGTAGTTAATATTTGTATGGATAACTTATGTCTGGTTTCAAAGTTACCAGCTTTTAAAGCTCTATTTTCTAGATCATTACTGTTCAAAGGAGCTCCATTTGCATAGCTGGAGTCAAGATTACCGAAGTTTGTCGAGTTTTTTTTAACGCTTTCAGTGGTGTAAGATATTGTTAAGCAATGCGATTTACTTAAAATTAACAAAAGTAGCGATATGTACTTAAAAAGTTTTAAAATTCCAAGTAAATTTACTGCGTTTGACGATTTTGAAGTTTTAGATTTGTTTTTAAAATCAATAATGGGTCTGATTTCGACCTCATTTACACCTATTGAAGGTCCGACTGGACCCTCACTTGTATTATACATCATCTTTTAATGAAATTTAGAGTGAATTTCTATTAATTAGTGTTGAATCAAGAATCCAAACACATTTCTGTTTTTTAAATTGGATAAGAAATATTAAATCTCATTAAATCGACCTTATTCTTATCTGGACAGTATATTAAGGTTAGGCAGATTATAAAAATTGCCTTTACAAACAAGGTAGACTAAGAAAGTTAAAAGCATATCCAAATTGAACTCTTTGGATATAATTAAGAGGTAAATAGAATTTAAAAATGTTTAGAAGGAAATATTGATAATTTAGACAATGGAATTCACAAAATGGATAGTTACGAGAAGTAAAATAAAATAAAACTTTAAAAACTAAAAATGTTTAAGAAAATTTTATTATAATGCCAAAATCAGAGAAATTCAGGGATAATAGAAGGAAGAGGAAGTAAAAAGAAGTGATTTAGACAAAAGCACTGGATTGCACCAATTAAAATAGGGAATATTTTAAAAAATAACGGGAAAGGAGTATAAAATTAATGAAATGAATAAGATTTACCGTTATATAAGGTTAATTTTGAGTTTTATATGAGTATGTCAACAGTTAGTGTGTAATCGTTTAAGTAAAAGTAAAAGTGATACTAAACTATTGTTTAAGTGTTTGTTTTTTTTAAATAAAACGGGATTTGTGTTGTTTTCTTGGAATTAGAATGTTTTAAAAATTATATTTCATTTATACTGTCATAATTTATTCACGATACCCACATTTGATGGAAAAATATGTTGAAGTTCGTTGTATAAAATATTTAAAATTTTTTATGTATGATTACAATTCCGTTGATTTTAATTAGAAATTATGGACTCCTTAAGTCGTCCTTCTCGATGATTTTTAAGCTCTTTTATATTCAAACTTGCAATACCGTTTTGTTGGATTTTCATGTTTGAAAATTTCATTCTTTATTACACCCTTTGAAATCGCCTTGCTTTTTTAACATGTTTAAGGCCTTGATTTGTAAAATATTAAACGAGCCTTTTAAACATTGATTCAAAAATGTATAGTAGAAGAAGGTTTCAGGGTCCTTTGGACTCACACAATCCTGACGACGATAGGCGCAGGAAGACTAGATCCGGCGAAGCGTTTGCAAGACATAAACAGAGGTATAATGAGATTCTAGAGAGGCGTAAAATGATGGACGATCGTCGAAATGACATACCACCACCACCTGTAAGATATGGTAGGAACGAGTATAAGGACAAATCAATGATAATATGCAGATACTTTTACAGATTTGGCACCTGTACCAAGGGTGAAGCTTGTATTTTTTCTCATGATTGTACTCCCCTGAACTCAAAGGATTTAAAGCTGTGTCACTTCTTTGTAAAGAACGAAGGGTGTAAAAAGACCGCAGAAGAATGTAAATACTCACATGAAATCCATAAATTCCTATGTAGGCAGAATGTAATTAATGGGTTCTGCAACTTAGGAGGAAACTGCCAGTTCAACCATATGCCGCAAGACTCAATACAGAGGATGGACGACACCGAGAAGCTTAAGTTCTGTTACAACAACAAAAAGTTCCTCGTAAAGTCTTTGATTAACTTCTTAATTAATGATAACTGGATTAATCCTCAACATATTGGGGTCTGCGATGACGTCAAAGGATTAACTGCTATCGTAACTTCGTATAACAATATACCTGAAAAGATTATTAAAACCATCCCTTGGTATCTGCATTACACACTTTTGATTTTAGAGAAGGATCTAAATACTATGCAAGCTAAAAATGAACAGCCTAAGTCATAAAAACGAGTTTTTATACAATATAACCAAATAATTTAAATTTAAAACTTAATGTTCCGTTCGTTCTTGCCAATATCGACAATGGTTCAATCAGTAATGTATTGGGAATATAATAAATTAAATTTATATTGTGCTTATTCTTTAGTTAACCATCGTACGGAATATAGTTTTTTATGGATTTTATTCTGCGTTTATGAGATTTCTGCTTTGAATGAGATATGAGGGAGTTCTGATCCATAAAATACCGGTCACAAAATTGACAGTAGAGAGATTCTATAGCAAACATTATTGTAAATATGTTTATAAAGAGAAACTAACTCTTGTTATCAGATTCACAAGAAGAATCTTGAGTGCGATTGTCAGGTGATCGAATCTTGAAAAGGGAGTCATAAACTAAATAAATATTAAATTTTTTTATGAAAACTGATAAAATTAATTGATGAAAGAAATACTTTGATCAATATCCTTGGCCCTGTGTTTTAAATCTCGTACACCTCTTTTCAGAGATCGGTTGTGGCCCATGCCCTTGTGTTGCTTCTTACACCGTTTACCCATGTGTTATATTAAAATTAAAATAAATTTAAATAAAATATAAAATAAAATATTAAAAGTTCGACGGCTGCAGGATTCGAACCTACGCGGGCATAGCCCAATGGATTTCAAGTCCATCTCCTTAACCGCTCGGACAAACCGCCGCTTATAAAACCTCTGAAATAACGTTTAGAATGTGTATTATTTTAAAACCAAACCTTAGCTATCTAGTTATAAAATTTTATTGTTTTATATAAATATAATAAATATAATAATTATTGAATCATTATTGATTTGTTTAATTATAGTTAATTATGGTGTTTTTAAATTTTTAACCAAAAATTTTTGTATGTGTTGACACAAACTTTGTAAATTTGGATATTCTTACCCTGCACATTTTGGATTCCTTGACCTTTATGACACATATTTATCTTACTTATACGTTTCATCCATTATCTGATAAAATTCATATCAATTTCCACTCATTTTCTTACCTTTTCCTCCTACACATTTTTAAAATGATTCCATTTAGTTAATTTATGCTTATTTACTTATGATACTTATTAATCAGTTTAATAAACGTCCTGCTCCTTCTTCTATCATTGTAGAACCAGTGAAAAGAAAATTTAGTAAAACCTCGAGTAAATTTTACGAACAGTGCTTTTCCTATCCCATTCATCAGCTGGCATGTATGATACTCGTGTTTGTGGACCCGAGAGAAGTCATTTCGAGCCTCTTTTATGTTAGTAAAACTTGGAATAAAATGTTGTTGAACTCCCAAATATGGAATTATTATGAGGAAAAATATGGAATTCTCTCAAGAGTAACCATTAACCCATTCAAAATCTTATCAGAGAGGAGGTCTAAGGGTAAGGTGTATATGGGTAAATACCTGTGTGATTCAAATAAAAACAAAAATAACTATGAAGATGTTGTAGTGAGGGTGGTAAACCTTAAGCTAACCAACGCGGGAAAGAACGACGGAATTCCAACGTCGAGCCTTAGAGAGATGTCATTCATGAAAATGATCAACCACCCCAATGTGGTTAAGTACTACGGAGCCCAGATTATCGATAACAACCTGTTTATAGTTACTGAATATTTAGAGTACAATTTAATTGAATACATGGAACGAAAGCACAACGAATTTGAATGTATTACCCCGTGTAAGAGTTTGCTGAGAAATGAAGTAATGAAAATAATGTTTGATTTACTTAAGGCGGTATCCTCTATACACACTATGAAGGTGTTTCACAGGAACCTAAAACCTGAGAACATCTTTGTGGATTGTGATGTAATTGTGGATGGAACCAGGTTGATTTACAACTTTAAAAGTCTTAAGATTGGGGATTTTGCTATGGGAAGATTAACGGGGTTAATGGAGTACTCCCCAGAGGAAACCAAGGAGCGTTACCAAAGTTTTAGAGAGTGTAGAAGACTATTTTACAGAGCTCCAGAACTTATTCTAAGGTGTGATTCCTACGATAAATCAATTGATTTGTGGTCCATTGGTGTTATATTCTATGAAATTGCTTGTAATGATATCTTGTTCAAGGGTATTAATGAAATCAGCCTCGTATGGGATATTTTCAACGTCACAGGCTTCCCTGACCATACGTCACTTAACTCATTGTCTATGGATCTTTATCTCAAATGGAACAGTGTTATACTCCCAAATAAGCCAATAGATATTGAACATGTGATATCAAGTTCAAAATGGTATATACTTACTTAGACAAATACTACTATGTACACACAGGTGTATACGTACTCGAGTATACACACCACTGTGCATGTAAATAATCATCTATATATTTAACATCAATAAATGTATAAAACGTGCATTAACACCAGTGTAGTTCTGAAGAATACAATAGCCTTTGTAACGAATACTCTAAATCTGGTCAACTAGAGGCTTTTGATAAGTTGGTGCGCTTTAGCACGATAATGGGAGCTGCATGCACAAAATTACTCTTTGAATTCATTAGTGTATTACCGTCAAATAGACCAAATATCACTCAAATCATCGAAAACAAAGCGTTCTGGGAGTTTAAAATCCCGGAAGTGGGCTGTGAGTGTCTACTCACCGGTGACGAGTGCAGGCTGACCAACAGACAGATACACCTTGTTGTCATTCAGGATGAAAAGACTCAAAATAATTGTAATCTGAAAGACACAGCTGTAATTATAAATAAAATAAATCGTGTGTTTAATGAGGGCACCATTAAACAGCCAGGCTCGAGTATGGAGTATCAAGTGATACACAAGCTCATTGTATGGCGACTTAGGACACATATTAATTTTTAGGTAAATTGGTACTTTTATGTTGCAAAATGCTTCAAATTATCTTCTTTAACGGTTCACACTGGAGTTGAGTGTTTTATTAACGTGCTGGTTTTGTTGGGAGATGTAAAGGTAAACCAGGTTGTCTCGATCTTCGTCAGCTGTCTTAAAATAGCGCACAGGATTAATGAAATCTCCCAGGAGTATTACAGATGTGACAATACGACAGAATACTCCGAAATAGCAGGGCTTTCCAGGGAAATAACTAAAATCTTGGGTGTAACAAATGAAACGCCTACAAAGGCTAACTTCCCAGATGGAGAAGAGCTCATATACTACGAGAAGGAAATTATGAGACTCGTCAAGTTCAATTTACCGCTCTATTCTTTATCTTACTTGGTGTATGATATGGGTAAAGCAATGGAAATTGATATTATCTCAGAATGTTTCCAATTTGCTTATCTTTTATCTGATCTTTGCTTATATTACGTGGAACTTAACGAATTTGAAAATGAGCTAAAGGCACAAATTATCTGGTTAATCTCGATACTGAAATATATGACAAATGACTCAAAATTATGTGAAAATGAAGACAAAACAGATGTAAGTTTATATACACAATGGGTATTTTATTATATAGGACTTGGGGTTAACTGAAAAAAATAAAGAAGTTGTTAATAAATCTAGGGGAAATGAGTTGGAAAAGGTGAAAGAAGTGATGAAAAGCGTAATTAATGATAAAAAATGGTACCGAAGTAATTCAATCAGCAAGGTGCTAAGGTGTGTGTCATTAGTAGAACATATTGCAAACGTTGGATGCAAAAAAATGAAAATTGACCCGGACCAGAATTCAATTTATGGAATCCACACGATTAATTTTAGCATAGAAGGAAAAGTTAGGGTACAATTTAAATTAATAAAAATGCTAATATGTGAGGAAGTGGAAGAACAAATGAAAGGGATAAGGGACGATATTTTATGTAGGAATCTGATACACCAAATACATAATTTATAAATTTTAATTTCACTAAATATATAATTATTAAAATTTCCATTCTTTTGAGTTTTTGACCCAACATGAGAATTACAAATACAACCATATTCTCCAATGAACTTGTTTCTTATTATAAATTTGTTGTATATATTGTTAAATTAGTAATTTTAATACAGTAAAATGAGTAGAAGTAAACTTTCAGATTTTAACGCAGGCGAATCCTATCAACACTTGGGATCCAAGTGCTTCCACGCTACTCCTCTGACTAATATTAAATGGAAGGTACATCCCATGGTGATTTTTACAATTTTGGATTCCTATATGAGGCGTGAAGACGGTCAATACAATGTTATTGGTACACTTCTAGGTGTTGTTTGTGAAGCCAACACAGTTGAAATCACAGATTCCTTCGTTGATCGCCATTCCCTTACAGATGAGGTAAATTTTCGAATAAAATACACGCTTTTATATACAAAATTAAATATTAATTTTGAAATAGGGATTGTTGCAAATTATAAAAGATCATCATGAAAATATGTACGAATTAAAACAAAAAATTAACCCAAAAGAACAAGTGGTCGGATGGTAACTTCTCAATTAATTAAGTTCTAGATTATCTAATTCTCAGAATCAAATTTCAATGAGTTTCAGGTTTTGCACTGGGTCTGAGATGACTGAACTCACATGTGCGGTTCATGGATGGTTTAAACAGTTCAACTCAGTTTCCAAGTTTTACCCAAACCCTAACCTTTATGAACCCATTCATTTACTTGTTGACGCAACTTGTGACAGCGGCTCTATGATGATTAAGGTATAAATGGAAATTTAACATTTTATAGGCCTACGTTCAACTCCCACTGACGATTACAAAAGACGCGTGTTTCCAGTTTCATGAAGTTGACCTCGAGCTGTTAGTTTCACCTTCAGATACTGCAGGAAGTAAGAAATAAGTATCTCAACGATTTTTAGTTTCATACTTGCTGAAGTCCCTAGATAACTCTAAGAGTAGGAACCCACATAACTCAGGTACAACCATTTCACTAAATAAATTTTCAGAAACTTTACTCCCAAACACCTTTGGGAACTCTCTGCTAAAGCTAAAGGACCTTATTGACAAGTGTATAAAATTAGTTGAAAACGCAATGGTAAGTAATAATTACAAAAGACACGATTTGAGGGGTGAATAAATTAATTGCAGGAAAAGGGTAATTCTAAGATATACCCGGAAGTTGGAAGGTTTTTGTTGAAGACAGTCTCAACGGAGAAGCTGATGAACCTGAAAAAGATAGAGAAAATATGCGAGCTTTCACTCCAGGATAACCTCATGGTAATTTTAAAGTTTTATAATTTATATTTGTTCAGATCGCCTACTTGGCAAACCTCGCCAACCTACAATTCGCTCTCTCCGAACACCTAAACTCTTCATTCTAGGCGAGAAATTTGTCTCCATCGCAGCTCAGACTCCTTCAAGCCGTTGGAAAACTCTTCAATCCTAACCTAATTTACTAAAATGCTGACTTACATGTCATGTAGTTCCTGAGTTGTCTCCGAACCAATCTCGTCCTGGTACTGAGATAAGTTATCGATGTCGACAAAAGTAATGCTCTCAGCCAAGTCATATAGGTTTACGTTTCCACTCCTTTCGAATATTTGCAGCTTGTTTCCAGCCAGGAGTTCAGATGGGATCTGAAAATAATCAGTGAAAAATGATAGATTTAGTAGATACGTCGAAAAAGTGTTCATCGGTGGTGTCAAAGGAGTTGTAGATTTTAACATGTCGAACCAGGTTTTTACCCAGTTTTGGAGCGCAGTTCTCAACCAGCATTGATAGCTCCCCGAAGATACCCATCCCCTCATGACTACTCTCAGACCTTGATACGAAGAGTAGCAACTTGTTATCCTCCACTAGAGATATGCTGTTGTACATTTTCTTGAGATCATTATCCTTGGTATCAAGAGACCACGGAGCTAAGACGTAAATAGGGTTAACAACGTAGGCTGCAACTGAGCCAAAGTCCTTAAAATCAGTCTTGTTAAGTTCATTTTCAACGGCAAAACCGTATGAAAAACACAAAACCTTGTTTCCATACCCTCCCCTGACATTTTTACGTTTCTATCAACGAAATTAGAATATTGTTTAGTATTTTCTTATTGTTTAGAATATTGGTTAGTATTTTCTTAGCGTTTACAATATTGAATAATGAAGTAAAAATTACCTTAGGTGCTGGTTTAGCATCTGAATAATTATTTAATGGTGAAAACTTACTGAATTTTTGAGGTGTGACGAGGTAGTTCTTAATCTCCCTTAACTCGCCCTAAGAATTAGGTTATGGTGATTTTAAACAAACTGATAAATACGAGTCGAAGAGCCACTCGATACTCAAACATGGTATAGAAGTTGAAAGGTTTACAACATGGTCGTCAATACTCTCGTCAAAAGTCTTACAGAAGAGTAAATATAATTTATTATCTTTCTTACAATCTAATACAATGATGATAACCTATATTGACTAACTTTCTTTCTTTAAATTTGAGGGTTCCAGGAAAGTGAACCCACAATGCGATATGAACCTGACCAATGTGTCAAAGCTATACCTTATATAATTTAAGGTATCCTCAGTGGATGAATCCGGTTTATTCTTGAAACTACCAAACAAAGATACTTTTAAACCCGTTCTTTTGAATTTTAAGCAATTAAAGCTCCTGTTGGCTCTGAAAAAAGGAGGTGTTTCATTCAAGTAGACCTTGTTATCTCTGTTACAGCTGTAAAGCCAAATGGGAGTGACAAGCTTATAGTCTAGTGAGTTTGGAGGTTTTGATTCATAGCCCACGGAGTAGTTGCACAAGTAATACGTGATGCTGAGTCTCTTTACATCTAGCTTTTTGTTAGGGTATTTGAGGACGTTGGCACCTCTGGTAACAAGGGATTCAAGAATCTTGATAACCAACTTCTTGCAACTCTCAAGAGAGTCATTGAAGCCTAGAAGGCAGAAGGTCTTATTGTTCCATATGCCTGTTGTATGGTCACTGCGCCAAATATCTTCATTTATGTAAACTGAATTATACACATCCTCGAAAGATCTAGGCATGATAGGAAGAAAGACTAACAATGAACAAGACTCATTTATGCTTACATTATGCTTAACTTAATTATTTAGTTATTTTAGTATTTCAGGTAATTAAGGTAGGCAGGGAATCCTCCATGAATTGCATTTGTGGTCAGAACTTACTCAGAATTGAAATGAACAGTAAATTTGAATAAATTAAAAATAATTAATAATAGATATTCCGAATTGTGTGTGTTCCACTGTATATTAACTGTATTCTCGAGCCTTCTCACCACTTCAACACAATCAGAGGAATTTAGTGTAAAATAATTTGTAAATTTATTTGTATTATATTCATTTAATTTTAAATAATTTTTTATTGTTCATGAGATCCTAAATAGTGGATACTGTTATTTTTAAACCATTTATCAAAGTTTTCACAGCATGTTGATTTGGATTTATAAAATACTAAAAACCCGGCATTTTAGCAATAAACTTGACTATTTTTAATTATGAAAAGAAAACTCGAGGAGGAATCCATTAATTTAATTGGTAGAACGGCTGCTGAGCGGTCTTTGGATAGAATTTATAATAGGCAAAGGAAAGAACTTAAAAAATTAAAATCAAAGGAACGTGATAAAAATCCACATATTGAATTTAATAAACCACTTCCTTTCCCCGAAGTCTCTAATAAAGACAAGCCTACCAAGTCAGATCCTGATCCTACTGTAAAATCAGAACCGGTTAAAAGAACGGTCAAAGAGGTTCTGGAGGATTTGCGTAAAAAGCACATTCCAAACAGAAACAAATTCGCTAAAGGTGTGGCTCTTCTTTCTAAGTTATCAAATTCATACTTCAGGGAATCCTGCAAGGCTGAAACTGACGTTACTCACCTTGAGTTCTTCCATGTTTTTAGCACAGTTAACGATGTCTTTGTTAGGGAATTCTCAGGAGTTGTTCCGAAAGACTGCTTCGATGAGAAAGCTGCGCTCTCTTCCTTAACTGACATCATTGATTATCTACTAAGTTTCTCTAGCAAAGCTGATTACGGAAGTGCCAAGACTCAGAGTAATAATGAAGCAAAGTCTGAGCAAAATGTCACGAAACTCAGTACTGAAGATAAAAAATTAGACCGAAATCACCAAAATGATGGGCTTAAATTTACAACTGAAGAGATTTTATTTCTAACACTCCTAAAAATCAGCTTCGGATACTCTTCATCACTATGGTATGAGAACGACCCGTTTGTTTTTCATACGATTGTAAATAATCTAAAGAAGTTTTTTGAGGATTTTATCTCTGAAACCATGAATGGATTTGTACTAACTGATTTAAACAGGCCGCTTAGTGACGGTTTTGACCTTCCTACAAGAGATGAGCTCATGACCCTCCAGCTCAAGTCGTTCGTTAGGACCCTTGCGGTTGTCTTCACATTCTTTGATTTCCCCTGGTCTAAGTCGTCTCTAATTCCTCTATTTAGCACAGTTTATCTAAAACGGTATCTTCCATAACTTAAAATTTTACTTAGTAGCAGATACACCTTACTTTAGTTATCAGTAATTATTATGTCTTTAATTTCCACAATATAATAGTTTTAGAGAACTGTTTGATGAAGCTGATAAGACCAGGATATCCAGTTGGCAGTCTTATATTAATGCAAATAGGACCAAAGGCGCCAAGTGTAAGTGATTTATATCTATAGATAATATAAAACATATACTATTGTAATATATACTTGGTATAATGAACAATATACTCTTACCGTATTAAATATAATTTTGACAAATACAATTTTAATAAAAATAACATTCCCAAAATAATGATTAGGTGTTTTGGTTAAAAGCATTGGAGAGTCAGGGTTCGAAGTTAGAGACGGTCGCGAGGAAAAGGTCGTTAGCGTCCACGGATCGCAGGTCTGGAGTGACAGACACATTGGACTTTAAAGCATTAGTGATAAATCTTGTACACTAGCATATATAATACATTTTACTACATTTAGTGTCCATAAATAGTTAAAGCTGTTAAATCAGGAGTTATGGTTGACTTCATTAGTTATAAATTAAATCGTTGAGTAAGAATTAAAATAGAGTGCGATCTCAGGTTTATAACTTTCTAGGGTAATACTTCTTGACCAAATCAGTCTTGATTTTCTTGAGCATGTCCTCTGGAAAAGTGCGCAGAAGCTCCCAGCAAATATCCAGGGATTCCTCAATGGTTCTGCGTTCATATTGACCCTGCCTTAGAAACTTGTTCTCAAAATTATCAGTGAATTCAAGGTACAGTAAGTCATCCGAGGACAGAGCCTCCTCACCAATGACAGCCTTCATGGCCCTCGTGTCTTGGCCTATGGCATAATCAGAATAAAGCTGATCACTGACGCTCGGATGGTCCTCTCGAGTCAAATCAGACCCGATTCCTGACTTCATTAGTCTGCTAAGGCTTGGAAGGACGTTGATCGGTGGATAAATGCCCTTGTTAAATAGAGTTCTATCAACGAAAATCTGACCTTCCGTGATATAACCAGTTAAATCAGGGATCGGATGAGTTATGTCGTCGTTTGGCATCGTTAAAATAGGGAATTGCGTTATGCTTCCAGTAGACCCGTTTATTCTGCCTGCCCTTTCGTATAGACTTGCAAGGTCTGTATACATGTATCCCGGGTACCCTCTGCGGCCAGGCACCTCCTCTCTCGCTGCAGAAACCTCCCTAAGAGCGTCTGCATATGAGCTCATATCAGTTAAAATTACAAAAACGTCCATTTCTCTATCAAATGCAAGGTATTCAGCAGCCGTGTATGCGTATCTCGGCGTGATTATACGTTCCACCGCAGGGTCATTGGCGAGGTTCAGGAATAAAACTACGCGTGACATGGCGCCTGTTTGCTCAAAATCTCTGCGGAAAAAGTCGGCAGTTTCAAGATTGACGCCCATGGCTGCGAAAACAACGGCGAAATTGTCAGGATGCTTATCCTTTGTATCCTTCCCGTCTACTAGACGGGACTGTCTACAAATCTGAGCGCCTATTTCATTGTGAGGAAGGCCTGCAGCGCTAAATAACGGTATTTTCTGGCCTAAAACTATTGAATTCATGACATCAATGGTAGAAATGCCCGTTTCAAGTATTTCTCGTGGGTGCATCCTACAGATAGGGTTGATAGGATATCCGTTGACATCGACATAGTCGTCTGGCAGGATAGAAGGTCCGTCGTCTATTGGGAAACCGCTTCCATTAAAAACTCTTCCCAGCATATCCTCAGAAACTCCCATCTTCAAGGTTTCGCCAGTCATATCGACGGTACAAGATTTGTTGTCAATACCGGCCGTGCCTTCGAAGACTTGAACGACCGCTACGTTGCCTCTAACCTCAAGAATCTGGCCTCTTCGAGTAGTTCCGTCTCCCATATTAATTCGTACAATTTCAGAATAGCGAGGAAAACGAACTTTATCCAAAATTACCAAGGGTCCCCTAACGCCGGTAATAGTGCGATATCTAAGGCTTGGCTCGAATGAGAAATCAGTTTTGGCGGCCCTAACCATTTCGTTATAGGCATCATTTTTATTTAGAGTATTTTTATCCATTGAATAATAAAAAAATAAAAGTGCTCCGTATTACATAGATTGTGTGCTTTAGTCTCGTGATGGGGAACTCAATTATGAAAAGCTTGATGGAATACGGCCCTTATTTTGTATATTTTTTGTATATGTACATATAATAATTATATTTAAATATTGTTTTATTATTTTTAATTGTTTATTTGTATCTCTGAGGCCCAATCTCTCATGCTTCACGAGAATCGTTAATAAATGTATCTTTAACTAATCAAAATGACACTATAATGTCCTAGCGACTATAAAAAAATTTAAGGAAGCTAGCTGGCCGTTGTTTACTCCAGACCACCTTGATGAGATGGTCATTTAAGCAATGCCTGGCTTGGCTTGTCCTTTCAATCACCTTAATCTCCATCAAAACTTCCGTTAGCACTGATATCATTACACAATCAGGAGGCAGTGATGAGGAGCGTGGAATAGCAAGACCTGGGCCTTCTAGAGGGCCTGGACCACCGAGGGAAGAGACGATTCCTCCCCCGGTGGATAGAGAGTCAACTTCGAGAGGAAAAGATCCACCTCCCGAAGAAAATCCTCCACGAGTCACATTCTCATCTGATAGAGTTAAATCTAAATCTGCTTTAAAAGGTATGTTCAACTACTTGTTTGGGCTAGATTATCCATATCACCAGTTCACTCCACCAAAGGAAGAAGAACCCATAGATTTCCCCGAGGGTGCGTATAGCGACGTCAAAGACGAGCTTGACATTCTGGACTTAACTGACATGGATGACGAGAAGCTGAACAAGCTGTTGCACGACGTTCTGCTAGATTACCACCCCGGGCATTTCACGAGATATAATGCCGAATGGGGACATACAGTCCTTACGAAGGATGGGCAGATCCCTCTAGGCGGAGATGCCATCCACTTCGATATATTTGACGGGTACCTTCCCCGCGGTGTGAAGTTTAACGACCTGCGTGTTTTGTTCCTCTACACGATTGACACCGGTTACTATCTGTACAAGGTGAAGTTCGGTGATATGGTTGTTACTCTAAGCCCCGATCTTGAAAACGTGACAGTACACCTTTTCGAGAGCTACGGAGGTCTTACGATAATCAGGATCTTGTTCTTCGTCAAAGGAATGTTCGAAAAACATGAGTACATCGAGACTGGTCGGAAGTCGAGACTATTCAAGAAGATGTCGGGGAGAAGCATTACTCCTCCCATGCCGAAGTTCGATCCCAGCAAAGAAGTGACTGAAGATATGATCCTGACGTGGATGAGAGAAAGATACAGGGACATAGCCAAGACCAATCCAAACATTGTTGAAGAATTGATTAATTACAAAATTGTTTTCACGCGATAAACTCTCGCTGTAATATAATGTTGTAAATTATTCATACCTATCTAGTTATGCCGCTAAACTGATTTTATAGACTAATATACTATAATTATGGAGCAGTAAACTAGTATTTATAGAGTAGATTTCAGTAATATATTATTCTAAGTTCTCAGATTGTCGAGTTCTACGCTTCACTTTTGGTTTCTCCATCGAATCCAAAACTTGAGACTCGAGCAACATTGCCTTCCTAGACAGGGCACGTCTAAGATTGGTGAAGTTTTTGAATCTGCACCAACAGTTTTTGACCTTCGAGTCAGAATCTCGTTTTACCATATCTTTACAGCTGCATTTTAGTGATGATTTAGTTACTCCAGCGTTATCGTCTGCGTTGGGAGTCGAGTTCTTCAACTCCTCAAGCTGCATCTTATACGTGTGGCACTCTAAGACAGTCTTTTTTAGGGAGTCTATTAAGACCTTCTCCTTTCTCAGAAGAGTTGTCGTGGTTTCTTTAAACGACTCCTTCAGTTTATTGTACTTTTCAGACAATGAATCATCTGAAGCCTCAATGTTTGCCTCATCTAGATTAGGCGTTTTCGTTGGAGTTTCTGGAACAAACTTTTCAGCCTCACTCGCCCTAAGTTCATCCTTAAGTGATTCCAGTTGCGACTTTATTTCTTTCAACAGGTTATCACTGTTGTTATTCAGTGAATTCAGGACCTTGTTGACATTGTCTGTCACCGTTGTAGCCAAATTCATGTTCTGTTGCTTCAATTCAGTAAGGGTTGTGTTGTTCTTCTCCGAGAAGGAGTTTAGTGCGTTTTTATTCTCTTCCCTCAGTGCAGTCATCGTTGTATCGTTCTGGTGCCTTAAAGTCAGAATTAGGTTGTTGTTCTGCTGTTGCTCCTTTTTCGATCTTTCCAGAGTGTTTAGAAGCTGCTTGATCTCACTAAATTCCTCCAAGAGCTGATTCTTAAACTCCGAGTAGTCCTTTTTATCAGTCTCGTCATTCTGGGTAGAGTTGGGCTTATTGTTCATCTGCTGAGTGTGTCTGAGTACCAATTCCATTTTCTTTAACTTCAAGTCAGTTTCATTTGAGTAGTTCTTAAACTCAGCTATGTGAGTCGCTTCTCTGTCCAGAAGAACCTGGTTCTCCAGCTTCAGTGATCTGATTTGATCCATATACTCGTTGATTTTCCTCTTGAGGGATTCGTTTTCTAAAAAAATCTCGTGGTTTTGCGATTTTTCTCTGTTTAGAGCCTCGTTCTTATCGATAATCGACTTGTTTTTCAAGTCCAGTTCCATTTTCATGGACTCTATTCTATCTCTGTATGTGTTTAACTCTTGGACCTTTGAATCAATCATTTGTTTATGCTCAGAAATATTGGTTCTTAAATCGTCAAGCTGTTTTGAATAAAACTCCTTGAGCTCTCTTTCAGTCTCCTTTAGTGCATTTGATCTGGTGGCCAATTTTTCATTCAGTATCTTAATACTGTCCTCTAAAGTAGCGATTTTTGACTTGTTTTCGTCACTTGAGAGTCTCTCTTCCAACTCTTTCACCCTTAAAGACTTCTGGTTATAATCTTTTATTAGTGCTCGGTAGTCTAGATATTTGGTACTAGTTTTTGAATTTGCATCATTGTTGAGACTAGTGTTGTGTGATACAACTTTTGAGAGCTCTGTAACAACTTGGTCAAGTTGCCTTTCCGTTGCGTGTAATCTATACTTGAGATCTTTGTACTTGTCATCAGACTGTACTTCTCCGTTCAGTTTTACGGTAATCTGACTTGAAGGTGCCAAGTGCTCCATTCTTCTTTCTAATTCAGCTATTGCTGTGTTTTTATTTTCCACTAATTCCTCCAAAACCGTGTTTTTAGCCCTCTGCTGGTTCAGGTCGAACCTCATTTTCTGGTTCAACTCTTCACTTGCTGCGATTTTTGAGCACAATTCCCTGTAATTGTTCTCCAGTGTTGATTGGCGCGCTTCAGAGCGGCACTTAACCAGGTCGATTTCCTTATTCAACGACGATACCTTCACTTCATACTCCAGGACCTTGGTGTTGAGTGTTTCGTTATCGTTACCCAGGAGTTCTAATCTATCCTTTAGCGATTTTTCTCTTGAGAGCAACAGATCATTTTCCAGCTTCAATAACCTGATTTCTTCTTGTAATATGCTACAACGTGATTCTGTGGACGAATTTGACAGGACCTGGACTAGTGTGGTATGATCTAAATCAGATTCATCGTCTTCATCGTAGTCCTCGTCTTCAAATTCCTCTTTTTCATCACTTATTTCGAACTTTTCGTACTTATCTTCTTCTGGTACATCGGCGTAGTTTGCTTTCGTGACCGGGTTGTTTTCGTCGAAATCATCTTCTGTATAGATATCCATTAGGATTTGAATTTTATTGAAAAATTAAAATCCATGCATTAGTTTATAATTTAAAATAAATAAATGAAAAATGTTATTGGAAGAACTGCTTCCATGTGTGGATTCCGACAATCAGGTGATAGTTTACGCACATGAAAATATTTAAAACGTATATCAAATTGAAACACATTATCTAAATATATCCTCCATCTCCCAACTCATTGTCGTAGTCCAGCTGAAGAATTGTTATTTTTTATTTTCTTACAGATTCCAACTGATCTTTATCGGGGTTCGAGGTTGTTTTAGTTTCCTTTGTGACTTCTGGATCTTCTGGATATCTCATTGCCTATGAATTTATTAGGTTAGGTTACATTCTAAGTCTTGCTATCAGGAGATATATCAATGTTTGCTGCACACCTGGATTGCGTTTGAATGGAGTTTCAAACAGAACTGTATTCTTTTATGAAAAGCTCTCATTGGTTCATAACTTTTATACAAGTCTACATTAACCTAAACATCAATATGTGATTACAATTAATTTATAAATTCAACACAATAGTTACTGTAACTTTATGGTATGTTACCTTTGAATTAACACATTGATTTTCATGGTCTATAACAGCTTCTATAATTCCATCATGTATTGCCTTTGCAATTATGTTTTCTGTGTGTTCGACTGATTTTAGTCCTAGTTTGTGAGCTACATTTGCCTAAAGGTGTTGAATGACTAAGTTATTGTACTTACCAAATTAATTTTAGAGTATGCCAGGTTGATTTTCCTTAGTCCTCCCTTAATTACATTGTCTCTTAGCCTTGATATCAGGAACATCGTGTCATCCTTCACAAAGCAGCGTGCATATTTATCGCACAGCTGCAAAAATACACTTAAATCACCGTTCCGAACAGCCTATGATATTTTAGTTTTATGAAAACTTACAACTACAATTGATTCGTATGGAGTCAGGTCTCTCCTCATGGATGGGTTTGTGAACACACTCTTGCTTGGAATATCACACATCAAGAGACCGACGATTACAGACATTTTTGTTGCCTGCAGAATTTTTCATGGAATTTAACGTACCAATAACTTGAATCCGTATGCAGTTTTATCGTTCTGAGGTGCTTTCCTCAGCGATTGAACCAACTTGGTGTAGGCCTCACTATACTCAAGTTGAACTGAAAGTACTTTTCCTAAAAACCTTTATCTATGAATTCGGTTACCGTAGTAGTAGAGGTATCTTGCGTACTGAGCATTTGAGCTTAGGTATTCCGGGAACGTGGTCTTGCATATCTAAATTAAAAATTAGCGTTGATTCAAAATCGTTGATTAATTTCATACGAATTTGAAAGCTGACGAGTACAGCTTGTGGTGAATCAGGTTCCTCAGTATACAGTTAAATGTTACTGCCTGTGTCATTGGGTCGTGGTGTAGACATGCTTTTCTGTGTGAAACAATCAAAAGTCTAAATAATTATTAAGATGGACTAACTAACTTCCTGGCATCCTTAAACCTTCCTCCAAGCTCAAAGCTTCTAGAGTAATAGAAGTAGACCTAAAAATATAATTTTTAATTGGTATTCGTAAAATTGATCGTATTTTAATATTAAACTGAATAGACAATACCTTAGCTCCTAGGTAGTCCATAATTCTCCTGTTCAAACTTAACATTAAATGGGCAAGTGAATCTGCCAAATCCATCGCCTAAACATTAATACAATCAATAATATTGAATATACACAAGAATCTCTACATAACTACTGGTACTGTGTGATAATATGATAGGATACCTTGTCATAGTGCCTCGTATCAATCAAATAAATCAGAGCAAGGGTTGAAAGCATGACTTTGGTCTCAGTGAGTTGAGAATCTTGTGAAACATACTCCTGGATCTCCAAGTATGTCGACGTTGTGTAGTGAAATTTTGGAAGATCGAACTGTGGTTTTGTTGTGTCAGAAACATCGGCGGATTTCGCGGAAGATTCAGGTTCTGAAAAGATCGGAGGCAATAAATCCGAAGGAAGAAAATTATAGGCCTTTTCTGCAACTGGGCAGGGATTTGCACCGAAAGCATATTCCTTCAGGAGTGACCTAAGAAATGGGACTGAACTTGCCGGATGTGCCTTGAGTAAACTTCTTAAACTTTTGTAATGTCGCATTAATCTAATTACAAATCTGGATTCCGACCTTGCCACGGCTGCTTCAAGCAATGATATGCACTGGGATGTCAAATCCTTGAATGCATCGTTTGGCAACTGAGTCCCTACGTTGTCTAGAGCTACCATTATGTACTTTTAGTTGTATATTTTTTCATAGTTTACATTGACATTACTATGGAGTTAAATTCCAAATTAATGGAAGAGTTTGTCAAAATCTGGCCAAGTGAGTATATAAAAAAATTTTATATAAATTTTGGTGGCCGATTCTACACAGACAAGGCACACAGATATAATATTTTTTATAACACAGAGTGGAAAGAATTAAATTTGGAAATTCGTGGTAATTGTTTATTGGCTTATGATGCTAATGATCAAAGTATGGGTACGGAATGTGGGCCTGTTATGGGATGGCTTTTAGAACACGTAAATTTTAAGCTTGGAATTCCTACACATTTTCTTACTCTTCCTGATAATTTAGAATTAAAATCTTTGGATGATTCTTCTATTATTTATTTCCATGAAAAAGATGGTATTTCCCCTTTTATATTTACACATTTCCTTAGATCCCGACCAAGCATTTTTGGCTATTTTCTGTAAAACTAGAGAGGACACCGATGACCTTTTTGATAGACTTAGACAATGTAGTTTAACTCTCCTAAAATCAGCTGTTGGTAAGAGTTTTTACAATGCTCGCCCTGGCTATCTTGCTCTTCAAGAGAAGGCTGAAATTACAACTAATATAGCTATAAACAGACTAGAATCGCTCAAGTATGAGCATGACTTTCTCAAAAAACAGCAAGAGAACTTGAAGCTCGATAATACTTTATTGCTAACCCAGTCTGCTGTGAATAGCCAACTGTACTCTGAAGGAATGCAACTTCAACTTCAAGAGAATTCTCACCTTAGAAATGAACTTGAACAGGCTTTGAACGAGATTTACCTCAGGGATGAAAGTATTAAGAATCTGAAAAATGATCTCAAGACTTGCAAACAGATAATGGGTAACAGGATCGAGTCTAATGAGGCTTTAAAACAGGAACTCGACTCTACTAACTCAGCTATAGACGAGGCCAATATGATTCCTGAAAAGAAACTCCGTGCATTATATACTAAAAAGGCAAAGCAGGCAAATCTTTTATCCCTAAAACTTCTTTCCTCAAAGTTTGTTTCCCACTATTCACTAATTATTGTTAGATATGACAACTCTAAGTTAGTTGCTAAATACCACTCACTCAAGTCTGAAATGAAAAATGAGGTAATTTCTTAAGCATATTTAAACTTTTTAGCTTGATAAAATACAAGAATTTGTCGATTCCTATGAAATGTATGATCTCCTCAAACTGTGGATTTCTTGCAATGAACTTAAGGTATCTCAACTTTATCGTAACTTTATCATAAATTTATTTTGACTTTCTCATAATTTATTTTAATTTTATAATTTTATCTCTAAATAATATCTAAATTGTATAGGTTGAATATTATGAAAACCTCCCTGATTTGAACTTTGAAGAACGCACTAGGCTTTTAGAAAAGTATTTTTTAATCTTTTTATTATTTTTAGGATTGATAAAACTCAATCTCAACTCAACATCGCAATGGTCATTGCCCGTGCCACCTACATTACTTATCGTACTTTAATTTTTGATGAAGTTTTGAAGTCTTTCTCTGATGACAAGACTACCACATTCAGAACATTACACGACATTATAAACTCGGTAAGTGTTATATCTACATTACTTTTCCTCAATTTTTAAACAGCTTAGTTTTCCATGTTTAACACATCGATAACAATATACTGACAAATTTTTCCTACTTTTCACTCATTTTATTCTATTCTTTATATAAGTTTATTCTATTCTTTATATAACAATTTTATTCTATTCTTTATATAACAATTTTATTCTATTCTATCATACACCAATTGTTAATCATTATTTTACATAAAATTTTTAGTCTTTTGAGAAACTTTCGTGGATTTTCCAGCCGGAGTCGGTAACTGAGGACTCTTCTGAGCCTGTGTGGATTAACAATATAAAGATGACAAAACTCGTTGAAAAGACTCTATACCACAAGGATAGACCAATTTGGTTTGACAGGGTCTCTTTTTCATCTGCAATAAGGCCTGTTGTCAGGTATGACCAGGACAACAAAGCTGAGCTTGAAATTAAAAAGCGACTCTTCTACTGTCTTGAGCAGAACAGCCAGTTAAGACAGAAAATCCGCTCAATGAGTAAGCAGATGGGAAATGACACTCACTGGAAATCAATATGGCGCAGGACCAACCTTAGGAAGAAATCCTCCAACTTTAAGTAACTATCACGATATACTAACTGCCACATATTTTTTGCAAATTAAATTAATAAAAGCGCCAAATGGTTATGAGTCCAGAATTGAATAACTATAGGCCCTATTAATAACTTCAGAGCTAAATGTAATATAAATCTAATATTTTTACTTTAAACTTATTTTTTTTACTATTTAAGTCATGTTTTAATTTCTTGGCCTTTTTAGGCCTTCAGGCAAAACAGTCAAAAATAATTTTTTTGATAAAATTTTTATTAAACTAACTAAATGCATAATTCAAATGTCCGGGTATGACTCGTTTACTCTATCAGAACGTCCCACTGAACAGGTTTTCCTTTATAAGATGCCGACTATTAATGACACCACAAGGATGGCGAGAATTGAAGGAATATATGCAGAATCTGGCTTCTTTGGTTTCTTTGGCTTCGATGGCCTCGGTGATTTGGATGGTTTCTTTGGTGGACGTCTGCGTCTGACTTCTGTTTTTTGTCTTTCTTCTGGTGGGTGTGTTTCCTCGTCATCTGCCTCAGTGCCTTCATCGTCCACAACAATCCTACTAGCTTTTGGCTCAGGCGCAAGTTCAACAGTTGTAAGATCATCAAAACTCTTGGAACGTTTAAGTTTAACAGGCTTTCCACTTGCATCTTTGGCCATTCTACCAGGATCAGTTTCCATTTCAGTAGTAGTTAGTCTGAGTCTTTCCAAGCGATGACGTTTCATTGGAAGAGATGGGTAGTCTCCTGGTGATGTATCTTCGTATTCTGAAGGAGACCTTGGCCTCTTCATTGCTTCATCAGGAGATTTGGTTTCTGCAGTCACGTCAGGTTCCTTAAATAGCTCAGCGGTAACGTCAGGCAAAGGTGTGTCAGCGGGAGTTTCATGGAACCTTGTACGTTTGCTTTCTGGCGGTGTAAAAAACTCAGATGGACTAGTAGACGGTGAATCAGGATCCTTAGGTGGTTCAAAGGGACTTTCAGGTGTCCTGGGACGTTTTGGTGGCACAGGTCTAGGAGTGGTAAAGGGAGTTCCAGGTGTCTCAGGGAGAGTTTCCTTAAGTATTGATTCAAATGATTCATCCAATACAACTGTCGTCTTAGTTTCCTTAGACCTACTTGCAGCTTTACTGTAATCGTCATAGAATTTCTCCTTGAATGATGGATCAAACGGTGGTTTAGGAGATGGTGGTTTAGATGTTTTGATTATCTTAGTTCCCTCAGGACGTTCAGGTGATGAAGGCCTTGTTGGTGGTGGAGGACTTCTAGGAGATGTTGATTTAGGCAACTTTGATAACTGGGGTAGTTTAGGTGATGGACGCCTTGTAGGAGATGCTGTCCTAGGCGACTTAGATTTCCTGGGTTCTTTAGGATCCCTAGGATGTTTTGGATCTTTTGGTCCTGAAGGCTTCTTGGATAATGTTGGTATCTTGCTTGGTTTGTGTTCCCTTGCTGGTCCAGGTTTTTTACCTGATCCAGGTTTCTTACCTTCCTTGGATGAATCAGATCCCTTACTAGGTCCTTTATGTCCTTCTGATCCCTCTTTATCTCCAGGCGCTTTGGGTGGCAAACCTGAAGCTCCAGGTCCCTCTGGGGGTTCATCGTGCTTATCTGAGTCTTCTTCAGTAATTGGAGCAAGTTTTTTCTTGGATTTTTTGACCAACCTCTTTATCTCTTGTGTAAATTGTATCTTTGTAATTCTTGTCCAATATAGGTCACCCTTGAGAACGTATATATCGTTATTTGCTGGAATACGATCTTTTATCCTTAAATGAACAAGTGATGCAACACCGTCACTAACATAAATCCATGCACAAACGAGAAAATTATCAAGACCTTCATAATACCACAACACTTCACTTCCATCTGATACCCTAATAACATCGCGATGCGGTCTAGGGGTTACCATTGTGTAATTAAGATCCGCGTTTGTCAATGCTGCCACATAAAGGTCTTTGTCACTTATAAAATTTACATCCAATTCGCAAGCTCTTTGGTCCTGCAATTCTTCAATCTTTTCTTCCAGTAATGGGTGCGTTGTAGCCTCCCATCCAGTATCTTTTAGAACAAGGTATGCTTTGTAGGATGGTGGGCTGTAGTTTAGATGTAGACAAATAATTGATCCGTTATTTCTATCATAAATATGTACTTCATTGATACAGTGAATTAAGGGATTAAAACTCTCATAGAGCACTTGGTCACCGTCAAAAAGCTTAGTTATACAAAACCCTGTGTTTGGAATAATTTTGAAACAAGGTTCATGATAAGTGGCATCAGCCAAATGGAACATGGTGTAATCAATATCTTTAATATCCAAGTCTACAGGATGATAAGCATGCTTATAGTCTTTTAATTTAACTATACCAGTCTCATAGTTTTTTTGACTAATAGGAACATATTTGTCATCTACATGTTGAAAGTATCTGTTACTCATCATTCCATTATCGTCAATACTAAAAACGTTAATAAGCAATAACCTCAAACCCCTAAAAAATCCCACCACAGAGGTAACAGTGTCATTGCCCGTTGCTTTGTATATTCTGACATTTTTATGATATACCATTTTGCAAATATGTCCATTCCTTGGTATAAATGTCACCATATTTGCTCCATTTTTAGCGTGCGTTTCAACTTCATATTTGTTATTTTCCAGTTGGAAGGCCATGTTAAGAGAAAACACTGATTCAATATGAACTGCTTGTCTGATTTCCTGTAGTTTAGCTAAATATTCATGCTCACTTAAGGTCACCCAAGCATCACCTGATTTTATAAAAAACTGTAGATTTGGATCACCCAGTACCTCAACATAGGCCATATAAGGCCCGTCATTATTAGTAACGATTGCGCCGGTATACAACGGTGTTGATGCATTCTCCCAAATTACAACGTTCCCTTCAACAAGTCTATGGATATTTACGTTAGAGCCATGTTGTACTTGAAGATATTTTACACCGGCCATCTCTACGGCCGTTAAAAATGCAGGGCCTGTTTGATTTGAATTAATATCAAAAGTTATAGGATCTACACCGGAGGCCCCTTGAGGACCAACACCGTGGTTGTCTGCCGCCAAAACTGGGAACAAACATAAAATGTTAAATAGCAAAATAAGAAACTTCATTGTGGATATGTTACAATATTTTACAAGAACTGAAAATGTATTTAATATATTCTATTAATTTAATGATAGGTATGGGGAAATTGGAATTATAGATTCGAAAGATCCGGAGTCGACTGCCCCTCCAAAAGCTAGATGAACAGTGAAAGAGTTTGTAATATTAGAATCCACAAGTCCACGTTCGAGGCCGTAAAAGATTAGCGAATGGAAAAAAATTATGGTTTATTTCTGACACATAATGTCGTAGATCTCTTAACTGAAAATAGGATTTTTTTCAAGCACATTTATAGATTTATGAATTATTACTTGATTTAATTAAATAAGCTGTTTTTATCATAGATCCACTTGATTTTCACGTGATTCCTAATGATTCCATTCATATAATGTACACACATATGTAAAGACACCTCCTTCTCTAACTCTACACCCTAGATTTAAAAATCGGCAAAACTCTCGAGATTTCTTCTCTTCTTTTAAGCAGAATCATGTCTGCAATCCATGTGATATTTCTTATTTCTTGTTCCTTGAGTTTTACCCACGCGTAGAAGATTCCAAAATGGAGTTGTTGTTCGAAGCTCATCTCACACAGGTGGACGCTTTCCGCGTAGAACAGGTCCTCCAAAGACTTCTCACTCGCGTCGTATTTAGTTACTCTTGCTTCTGCCTAATAAAATTATTGAATGTGTAAGAAGATACTCTGAAATTTGATTTCGACGACTCATAAAGTTCCGCGTATCTTGGATATGGCACCAGAGCTGCTTGAACTGTAGTTTCGTTGAATGCTTTACACAGCTTATCTGTTCCATACGGGTATAAATACCCTATTGATGGGTAAAGTTTATTCCTATCCTGTTGAACTGCCGTTTGTGTCATGTTAAGGCAGTTGAGGGTGAGAGAGAGCGCCTTAAAATCTGCTTCCGTCTTAAGAATATGGCCCATGACATCTGCTGTTGTTCCTCCTAGTGACACCGAGAAGTTGTAAAAGTCCTCGAGCCACATCTTTTTAAGTGTTGCCTTCATGATCGCTATATTTGCAGAATCCAGTATCTTGTGAGTCTTATCAATATTACTGCTCGATCCTCTTGTATATGTAACTGTTGGTAAATACCTTTCAAAATATGGTCCTGATAATAATTATATTTATTTATATATGTGTTTTCATTTATATAATTTTATCCTTCCTACCTATGGGTGTATCACATAAAATTATTCTATAGAGTTCTTCGGCTGATTGGCCTATTTCTGAGCTCAATAATGCCTTTATTCCTCGAAACCATCCTATTGGGTCTAATCTATCCATAAGCTCGTCCGGATCAGTTTTATTTAGCAATCCTTGTAGTAGGGCTATGAGATTATCAATCATCTTTTCTCTCCTACACATTTGGGTTGTTTTTTAATTTTTTTAAACTTACGCTATGAAGTCTAAAAATACTGCTAAATCTCCGTCCGATTGCTGCCTTAGGTACCTATGTATTGAAGAATTATGTGGTTGTGCTTACTGGTAGTCTGACGCTAGTTTTTCCTTGCATCTTTTCGAGATTAACTTAGTTGTAATTTGTGCCTGTTCATCTATAAACGCCGATGTATAATCTGTTGCCTCCAGAACTGTTCTCAGATCCTCTAGAGACTCTGCCACTCCCATTTTCTTATAATCCATGGCAGTTAGGAATGTGGATCGATATCCACGTACTATACCTTCTAGGTATCCGTAATTAACATTAAATGTGCATAATTCCATATATAAAAAATTGTAATAAATTTAAAATGAAATTAATATTGTTTACATGGTGCCTGCCTGAACAGGTTGTTGATCCATCTGTATCTTTTCCAATTTCTTGCGAATTTCCCGTTAATTAATCGATCTGACACTATATATGCCAGGTGTGCTTCGTCTTTTGCTTCTCTAATTGTGTTGATTTCCAGCTCTATTGACGAAAAGGCCTTGATTCTATTTGACAAAACCTGTATTTGGTGTGTTGATAGGTCCCAAAATGGTCTGAAAATCTCCAATTCCACTATTGCTTTACTTATATGCCTCTTTGTTGTACTTAATACTATTCTTTCCCACGTTCCTCTCTTGTATCCTGCCTTGAATTGGTACAGGATATATGCCAGCATTATGATTTCTATGCTGAAGAACAGGTTTATCATTATGATCAGTATCAGCAAAAACAATACTATGGTGGTCACAGAGTAATTTTTCCATGAGAACATGTTCAAAAACTTCTCAAATCTCATATTGTACAGGTTAATTTTGTAATTTGCCATTACTATCTGATCCTTCACTTTCTTTAACATTCCTATTACTCCTATTTTATTACCTGTTTCTATATTTTCATCTGAGTCTTGGTCATAATCTGACAAGTGTTGTTCATCTACATATTTTCCTTTTCTTGACATTCTTTTAGAATATATTCCAGAAATGTAATTTGCTATTTTACCTTTCTTCTTCTTTACTTTTTTCACCGTCTCTTCTATGTTCTCTGTTGAGTCGTATGATTTTCTCATCATATTCAGTATTTCCTCATCACTTTCATCCAAATCAAACGGGTTCATTGAAAAGGTTCTCAAATCTTCCAAATCATCTTCTGATGTTATTTCGTTTCTATTTATTGTCTCTATATCTGACTCCAATAACGTATCAGAATCTTCCAAATATTGGTTCGAAAACGACCTTTCCATACTTTCTCTTAATGCCATTAGTGATCCCACTGACTCTTCGTCTGATGATGAATCTGACTCTGATCCATATTTCCTGGTAGAGTCAATCATCAGCTTATTCAGGTTATGTACAAAATACATGTTTTCTGCATAACATATTCTTTTGAATATCTTTAACCTTTCTCCCAACATAAAGCATCTTCTCGGTTTTACTAGTCTAAAATACAACTCATCTTCTTCTGTCATTGCTAATCTACACACTGCTCTATACTTGAACACCCTTTGTTTCGTTACTGTCGGTCTTCTTTCTTCCACTGGTTCTGGTATTCCCAGCACTGTTCTCAACAGGAGCCAAAAGAATCCCACAAACAGCTTCCCCAAGTCCAGCAGTATGCAAATCGGCAGTGCGAACAAAATTGCAAACATCGTCTCAAACACCTTCCTTATCATGCTCTTCCTCTTAACTCCTGATCAAATTTTAAGTTAAGTTTATAAATATATCAACCATTTAATACTAACAGAGTATTTAAGGGTAACCATATATATAATCTAACTAAATATGTAACTAAACTACAAATATGCTCAAAATATGTACAATTTATCTATTATTACCTTGTGAATCTGTTGAAAATTGTGATATTGTTGAGTATGGAGTACGATCCGACATGGGAGTCTCGTCTGGGTTATGTAGAGACGTTAAGTAATTAACCAACTTTGCGATCTTTGATGTGGATAACTTAGTGGCAGACTGTTCTTTTGTTATTATATCCTTTTCCAGCGGTTTTGTAAATCTGTACAACTTCCTGATTGTTGTTACTTTGGGGGGCCTCTTTTTCACGTAATTAGGGTCAAAAGGTGTGGTATCGTTTAGACTTGATGGTTGGGGTAATATGTCTTCATTAAGGTTTAGGGTGATTGTTGATGGTAGGAAAATCTCGTTTTCTGAAATCGTCTGTGAAGGGTCATTCTGGTTCAAATTCATCAATGACATCAATAAATCATTCCCATCACCTTCATTTTGCACATCTGAAATCGTTTGTAATGAGGACTCACTCTTTTCTCTATATCTTAATCCTGAGTATACTGATCTTATTTCAGGTTCTGTGTCTTGCAACAAGTTATTAACGTGGTTATTCCCTAGTTCAGATGTAGTACTTATGTTTTCTGAGTATTTCCCCTTTCTAAGTGCCCGCAGCAGATGTAATCTCCTTGGTTGTTTTTGTTTATCAATGTCACTTGATTTATCAGAGGTTTTATTCCCTACTAGTGAGTTTATGTATTGCTGCATATTTGAGTTGTCTTGTTTCTGAGTCTTTCTCCTTTCTCTTGCGTCCTTTATCCTGTCAACTAATCTCTTCACTTTCCCCTTTCTAAAGTACAGTCGTGCTATGTTTTCATCATCCTGAGAGGATATGTCATAGTTTGTGTCGCTTGATTTCTTGGTTGCTTTAGAATTTTCATTAATCCCTAATTGTTCTAGCCCTATGCCATTAACTAACTTATTTTTATCCTCCAACGCTATCTCATTTAAGTTATTTTTAACGTTTGCTGTTGATAGTTTTGAGGTCCCCCACGATTCGTCACTTGTTAGGCTAACACAATCATTTTCAACTTGGTTGTTTTTATCATTTTGTGCCATGTTTACAAAGTAGTCTGATGAAAGTTTCGATGAGAATCTGCTCTTCAGTATATACTCTATGTTTTTACTATCGTTTGGGGTCAGTATCCACTTTCTTCTCCTCACAAATGTCATTGAATTTGGTTTATTTGTAAACTGTGAATTCCAATTCTTTGCGTATGTCCATCCTTCTTGATCCGTGTTCTCATTGACTACCAAGCGCACTAAGTATTTACTCAAGTCTACTGACACAAACTGGCCGTCTTCTGTTGAAAAATACCCCCTTTCATAGAACCTTAAATTAAGCTTTGAAAACTTTCCGAACAAAATCCTCCTTTCATTTTCATACAGCGATACATTCTTTTGCTTCGTTTGTTGTTGTTGGCTCTTTGGTTTTGTTTCAACTACTCCTTTCGACTCCAGCGTTAGTCTGCAAATGAGTTTATTTCTGTGAAGCAGGTGCAGGAGCTGGAAATTCGATATTCCCCCAAAAAACGTCAAAAAGAACATATAAAACAAGAAATACAACGTGAACTTCACGTTGGGCCAGAATGGCACGTGTCTGTATGGCGGTATGTTATAGTATATATCGTGGTACCCCTTAATTATTGAGAGCCCGTCTCCGTGGACGCTATCAAATAATTCAACCCCCATTTCATTTATAAACATCACGCTCAGGTATGACATGATGATTCCTCTATGCTTACACGTTTCGATTCTGGTTCCTTTGTATCTTGTTATCTCTATTGAGTCGTTAAGCAAGTGTTTTGAGGTGATCATTGGCAGGCTATTTAGGTGTACTGATATTCTCTTCTCAAAATCCACGTAGGTTGGCTGGTTCAACATATTATTTTCATCAAATGAATCTTGTGATTTGTCTCTTTTCCTATTTGAGTCTGTGTTTACTTGTATTGCGTTTGCTGCTGAGAAGGGGTTCACTATGACTTCTGCCTCATCGTTGGTGTTCGGATTCAGGTACATTGACTTTGGCAGCTTCTTATTCGATGAGTACTGAAATGTTTTAGATGAGATTTCCTCTTTCGAGACCATGTCTGGATCAACAATTTGTGCGTTCTGTTTCAAAAAACTCGGCTTTTTAGAGCATAGTATACACGAGAGCTTTGGCATGAGCAGAAATGGGTATGTAAATCTCTTTGGCAGAATTGCGATTAAAATTGGGAATTTGAGCAAGAAAAGGAACGTTAAATCGATGAAACTTGGGTGTGTGCACACTATATATGCCAGGATGGGCAACAGGAAAATTACGAGCATTCGGTTTGGGAATATTCCAAAGACCAGTATGAAGTAGAACATTGCTGTGAATGAGGTGAACATACTTCTAAACTCCAGGATCGACTTCAATGCGTGTATTATATCCTTTAAAACTGTAAACGACTGTCTGACTCTCTTTATATTTGCTATCAACATTTGTATTCCTACTGATATTGATGATCTGCTTGCGTTTGATAAATATTCTTTCGGCGATCCATGCGATATTATCACTGGGTCTAGGAAATTCCCCAGGTGTTTTGGTATTATTACTGACAATTCTACAAATCCTCTATCGTTTGAAATTGACCTTGCGCTTGACTTGTTCAACACTGTCGACTCGCCTTTATAGCTTGACACGTCTACTCTTTTATAGTGTAGCGGGTTTAATCCCTCAATGAACTTTATCATACACGTCTTCACTGGCGCTGGGTCTCTTGATGCAAAATCAACATCCCTAATGCTTGCTGTTCCCATATACACGTCATAGTCTCCGAAGAAATGCAGCCATACTATTTCTTGTGTTGTATTTTTATACACTGGGATGTACACTGATGCTCCGTCATAAATTATGCTTCTCTTTTCCACGACCTGCTTCTTCTTGATATCCTTGTGGGAGTTTAAGTTTAGAAGCCTTGTTATTACGTTCTGAGGGTCATCTTCTGGCGGTCCTGCTACTGAATTTGGTACACTTGTATTAGTCGGTGCTACTGTGTTTAATTGGGGATTGAGTTTACCAATACCATTTTCCAATGTCGAAAATTGTACATTAGTTGGATAATAACTTGATTGTGAGCCTTCATCATCTCCTAAATACGTCTTCTGGCAATTAACTTGTATTTGACTTAATTCATCTGATGGTAGCTTATGAATCGAGTACTCCGAGTTTCTACTAATGTATGCTGTTAAACTTGAAACTGAATCGTCGTCACGGACCATTGCTGAGGGTGTCGAGGTGAGATTCTCGTGTTCAAATCTATGCAGTTGTATAATGTAAAAACTACTATTAAACTCCACCGCGCAGTAGATTTTTGCGTTTGGGAGCATTGGGAAGTCAAAGACCCTTTTAATCTCTATCTTTATATATGTAAACGAGGTTAATGGCTGTTTTGAGTTTTCATCCTTGGATAGGTTTGGAAAGTAGTCCAACGCCATCAGGTACCATGGTAGTGTGAACTGCTGAAATCTTCTTCTAGACGGATTTTTGTATATTAAATTATACAGAGACCCGTATCTTGATGTATATAATAGTGCTATTAGCCAGTCCTACATTATATTAATTAGTACATAACACTTACTGATGCGATCTTATGATTAGTCGTTGCAAACCACAAACAATCCTGCGGTTCTATATTTGCGCTCTTGTTTTCAAGAACAGACGATGTTACATCTTCAAATATACAGTCTATATGATCTACATTTCCTATAGTCAAATCTGGTTTATCTGTCAAGAACTTATTGATGTTCTCAATTGATGTTACTGGTTTCTTATAATTTTTGAACTCTATTTTCCATTTAAAGAGTCCTGTATTGACGTCTGGGTCTGCTGATACTACAGATCCTGTTAAAATCCAGCTATTTGATGCTGATCTCAAAACTGAGTGAATATTATTTAAATCAAACTTTTCAAATGACGGAAGCTTGGTGAAACTATAAAGTCTTTCGTTGTGCAGTACCACGTATCTCTTTTTATATCTTTTTGTATGAAGCGTTCGTCGATATAGCCATTGCTGCATAGTAAAGATACACTCCTTCGGCAACCATGGGAATTCAGGCTTCGACGGAGCCTGGGTTGGTTCGTTTGGCGGCTCCATATTTTTGGAACCTTAAAATTAATTGATTTTAAGTTTAAATAGTCTGATTAGAAAATCCAGGCGATCTGTACACCATAACCATATCACTACTTGATTTGTTTGATGAATTTCCAAAATTTTTAAAATTATTTGAATCTAAAATATTTAAAAAATATAAATTTTAGGAAAAATTAAAAAATTTTAAATTTGTGGATCATATTTAATCCTCACATTTAACGTAGTTTGGTGTTTCATCATTTAAATTATAAATTTTGGGTTCTGTTATATCCGACTTTTCATCATTATATTGTACACGAAGCATTTTAAAGGCTTCTACTGTGCTATAGTATTTTCTCGTCACGGGGTCGAGATACTTTGCTTCCTGCCCTGTGATGGCGCACTTTGGCTTCTCACTGCTCTCCAAGGCTATCTTATCCATTCTTGCTTTTTCATAATATTCAGGCAGTTTTCCTGTTGTGAACATGTAAAGTTCTAGGGGTTTTTCTTCCACTTGTGGTGAGATTGTTTCCATCGGATTACCTTCCTCATCTAGCTTGTATGGGTTTACTACTGATAGTAGTGAATTCCAGCTTATCCAAATATCATAATGGCCCTTATATGTCGATCTTTTCGTCTCTGTATACTTCTTTCTTTCATCTTCCTACATTATATTATATTATATTCACCGGGATTTTATATATTCAATATATATTTTATATAATTTTAATGATTACCCATGCTTGTAGGCTTTTTAGTGATTTCCTATTAGCTTCTTCTGTTCTTTTAGCTTCTTCAATAAGTTCCTCCTGTGTGTATACTTTCGGTAAACGCGTTCTAGTCTTTGGTCTGCCCCTATTGGAACCCCTTCTCTAAAATAAAATATTAAATGAAAATAAAAACCTTTTTTATCTTTCGATACTCCTCCAACTCACGAATAGCTTCTGTTTTCTGTTTTGTAGTTTCACGCCTTTCTCTCTTAAAATCTACAAATTATATTAATAATTATATTAATATATAGATAATAATTTGAATATTAATAGTGTAATCACACCTTCTGGACTAAGGGTTGGTTTATATTGCGGAGTTGTTTGCTTCTTTGATGGGCTTGAATCAGGTGCCTAAAAGTTGTGATAGATAATTAAATACCTTTCTTCTCGTCAAGGCCTGTATAGTTCTCTTACTAGCCAGCAGCATTGGGTCAACATATGCACCGAACTTTTTCTTTTTCGGTTCCTTAAATTGGGATTCATCGACTTCTTCATTTTCCTAAAATATTAATATCAAATTGAAATTTCTGTACCTCTTCTTCAGGGTCATCAAAATCTGAATCTGTAGAGTAAGCGTACTGCTCCTCTCCTTCACTGCAATTGTAATCATCATCCACTTCATCTTCTTGCCATGTAGAATGCCCCCAAAACTGCTGATCTTTTTCTAGTTCCTCTCCAACGAGCTGGGTGTATCTAAAACCAGAATTAACGGTTTAAAACCGACTTTTTCCCTCTGTTTTGTCTTTTTGGAAGCTCGAGTGCGATTCCGACTTTAGACTCGTCAAATGATTCCTCATCTGATGAATCGTAATATGATGATTCATCGGTATTATCCTCCTCGTTGATATTATCCTCTGATGAACTCATACTTTATGTGCTCTTATCATCATAGTATATGAATTAAAATATGTAATTAGACATTACATTATTATATTAAATAATTTTCAAGTTTAATTTTGAAAATTTGTATACTATTTAATTATAATTATGTTTTATTTTACACCACAGTATAATTAGAATCTTTACCTAATAATTAATTTCGTTAATTTTTTATATAAATTTTAAACAAATTCTTGATATTGTAATTATATTTTATATATGTGTTTATATTATGATCACTTTGACTTTATTCTATACTAATTTTAAAGTAATGGATAATGCTATTTTTCAGATTTCTAAAAAACTTTGTTAACACATCTAACAACTGTTTCCTTCCATTTAAACATAAGAGGAATTTAACTTCATCAATTTCCCCTTCAACTCCTAACTCTATATCTGAACCCTTGACACATGATGTTGTTAAGAATCGCACAGAGTGGCTAATATTCATAAATTACCTTAAATATTTGAGTAAACATCCAAAAGAATGCAAATTTGATAAGTGTATAAACATCTTGATCAGTACAAGTGATTTGTTTTTAAAATACAACAACAAGTTTTACAATTCAAATGTTCCTACTCTAAAATTGGAATGGAATAATGGAATATTAAGGCAAGTTAATACTCCTGTACCAAAATATCATTTTATCGAATATTTAAACTCATCAAATACTTTATCATTACTTAAAATTTTCTCTAAATTGCGTCTGTACCATAGAATAAATACTCACAACTTTGAAAATAAAACCTCAAATGTAGTTAAACATGAAGAAACTTGTTCTTCCAATTTATTATTTTCAGATATTCTTGACGGTTTAAACTCCAATTCATTTGAAAATGTCAGTCCAAAATTTAGAAGTGGCCAATCAGGACCACTGAGATTTAATTCCAATAACCTACTTGTTTATCCTGGCATTTTATCAAATCCTTTCATTTTTGAGTTAGCTGATAGTTCTGTTATAAATCTATTTAAAACTCCAATTCCAGCCGGTTTAAACAGTTCTGAATTTCCAAAGAACAACTTTTCACACTTTATTGACACTGTAATGGTTCAGTTTCTTGATCAATTGTTAATATTTCTTTCTAAATCTGACTTCACAGAATCTAAACTCTGTGTCCTTTCAATGTACCTGACTGTTATGGTGTATGGACCAAAATTAAGGAATAAAAACAAGTGTAAAGTGGATAAAAGGGTTGAAGATTCGATAAGAAAACTGTTTGATTATTTTATTGAGAGGGTTCAATCCAGTAAAGAAGAAGTTTCTTTAAGGTATTTAATATTATAATTATTTTTAAGGTATTTAATGTTATAATTATTTTTAAGGTATTTAATATTATAATTACTTTTACTGTAATTAATACTAAATTAATGTTTTAATTAAAATTTTCAGGTCTTTGGCCTATTTAATTAATTCTTGTCATCCTAAACCTGAGCTATTTGACTATGTTTCCAGAAGAATTATTGACCACAAGGGCCCTATTGGTGAAGACTATTTAGAGAACTTTGCATTTGTTTTTGCTCGTTCCTACTACACAAATGATCCCTTATACGAGGCTCTAGCATCAATTATCAATAATGAATCCACTAATTTAGGCCCTTTAGTCACAATAAACTTGATACTCAGCTTTTCAAGGATTTCTAAACTTCACTTGGTTAAGGATTCACTTTTCAAAAGACTAAATTCATTCACTGGTCAGTTGAATTTTACATAAAACTCTTTAGACTACCAGTTAAAGAAGTGCTCTCATTTGCTTAGATCACTTAAGGAACTATCACAAACTCATCCTGAACTTAATACTGTACTCAATAGGATAAACAATTTGTAATATAATACACATTATACTTCTGCTAAAATAGTGTTATACTACTATCATAATACTATATTATTATTGAATTTAGGTTAAAATACTATTATATTACAATTATAGTATATTAGAATAGAAAGAATTATTCTATGAATTAGAAGTATCAAAATCCAGGTCATCCCAAGCCTTGCTTTTACCGGGTTCGACCTTTTGATCAGAATTCTCGTTCTCTTGTTCATTTATGATTGAGTCGAAGATGCCATCTTCTGAGAAAGTAGGATGCGATAATTTGTTCTCATCCGAACCACTATTGTTAAAATTTAAAGTATCAACTTTTGGTTCTTCAGTACTAGGCTGAACACTTGTTTCCTTATTTGAAGCCGATTGATCCTCCTCTAAAAAGTCCCAATCTGAATTCCAACTACTCAGCCTCTGACCTTTATCTAAACCTCTAACAACTTGAGGTTCATGAGGATCAACATTAGGTTCAGAATGAGATTCAACTTGATGCACTTTAGGTTCAAATTGAGATCGAACGGCTCGTCGTGAACTTTCAGGCTGATTTCCATGTTTATTTTCAGTATCTTGAGGAATAGTTTGAGGAGGATGAGTCTCGTCACTCTCTGAGCTTGAGGAAGCGTCGAGATTAGTCACGTAATTAATTACTTTTGACCTTAAATTCATCTTTGTTTTCTTAGGTCTCCGTTGAGGTTTGGGTTTATTGCTTTGCAATTGTGAAGGATTTAAACCTAAAGAATCCTTAGAAGTGGAGTGTTGAGTAGACTGTGGTGTGTGAGACGCATCCAAATGTTGATACTGTTGTTTACTATAATCTGAATCTTTAGATTGAGAAAGTTTACTTAAATATTCCTGATCTAAACTAAGGTCTAAAACTCCGGTTGGCTGAACGAAAACGAGTTGTATAGGGTTAGTTTTGGTAGGCATAAACATCTTGATGTTATCAACTGACTCCTTCAAGTATGTAGCCTTAACTTCCTTTAAATTTTTGCTAATATCTGCACACATTGTGTGGAGACTGTCATTAATCTCCTTCAAATGTGAATTCTCATCCTCAAGCTGGTCAACTCTAAGTCTAAGATCAGAAAGCTCCTTAAGGTCAACTTCTCTCTAAATAAATTATTAATTTGATTAGTACTAACAGCTGGTTCCTGATGGGTTTCTTGATTAATTCCAGTACTTTTAGGACTAAAAAACATTTAAATTAGTTTAAAAAAATAATTTAGTTAAAAATTTTAAATTTGAGTAAAAAATACCCTGATTGACTATTTTGCGATGCCATGAGTTTAGCTACAGATAATGCTCTATCTTGTCTCTGCAGAGCCTCTAGTATTCTATTCTTATAATCCTAAGCATTAATTTTACAATTTTTGTGAACTTACATTGTCTGTTAATTTATGGTTTGGGTTTGACCAGAACTCGTCTCTCTCCTTATTTAACATAGCGATATGATTTTCAGAAAGTGCTAACTTCTTATTCAAACTCTCGATTTGCGATTTTAGTGTGTAAAACTCTTCACATCTGTCCTTCATGTTATCAAAAGTGTTCCTATTCTCCCTCAGAAGTTCTAAAAAAATATTAAATGGATTATATAATGTGCAAAATTGTGAATATTAAGTAGTTAAATACCATTTAGCATTGAAATTTGGTTTTCGCTTGATTTTATATTTATGTTTGCCTGTTCTAGCTGAGATTTTAGAATACTGTTTTCAGATTCAAGGAGCTGTAGACCTTGAACGAGGTTAATGTTCTCATTTTTAAGTCTTAAGTGCTCTACGGCAGCAGATTCCATTCTGCTGTTAACGTCATTTAATGCAGAGAGGTAGCCTTGGATTTGGTTTGAAAGGGTGAGTATAGTTTCGTGGTTAGATTTAAGTAACTGTGAAAGATGTTGTACACAGCCTTCGCCATACCGGAGCACCAGTCCTTTAATACAGTTTTCTCTCTCAATTTTGTACAATTCACTCAGGTTAGAAATTGAAGTGTTTAAAAATACATTATCGTTTGAAATTATTCGATTTTGAAATATATCACCCAGGGAATGTGGATCAGAATCATCATGAGCGACATCAGGGTCGTATGAATACTTGGATTTCCCGGTACTCGAGTCTATATCAGTTGCCAATATTCCATCTACTATCCCCTTAATAAAATTCATTATAAAAATAATATATTTATTATGAATTCTGGTCCCATAATTTAAAGTGGAAACTGATAAACCACACATTACATTATACATAGTGTAAAATTATTGTTTTGCAGCTTAAGATTTTAAAGTCTTTAAATTATCGAAAAAATCTACTGAAAATAATATCTGATACATCTCCAGGCCGCTTTGGTTATAAAATTTACTAGCATCAACACCCCTCGATTCCTACATTTAATCCTCAAATAAATAAGAAGAAGATTTATTTATAATATTGTATAATTGTTTAATATTTTGTGAATTTTAATGGATAATTGTGTAAGAATGAGTAGTACCAAGGGTGTAGGAGTATGTTTTGGCTTTAGAATTACTGTGTTTGGCTCCTTAGATTGGTTAAATATGGAACTTATGTAAGGTGAATAGTGAGATTTTAAGAGTTTCAAGTCCCAGTATGACGATTTCCCCTTTGTTAACACTGAGAAAACAATTCCTTCCTTTGATAGGATCGCCTGGAGCTTTGGCGTCTTTGAAACTATATCATTGACCTGAATTTAACAATAAATGTTGGAATAACTTACATAGTACATAAGTGGTACTGCTACGTCAGAATCAACGAGTGGTGAAATTGAGACTAAAACCTGTACCAGCTGAGATATAACTTGAAAGTCTGCGATAATATTCGATTTTAGAAGCAGGTTTGAAATGTTATCAAGGCATTTCAAGAACTTTATTGTTACACAGGGCCAAGTGAAATAAACAGAATCTTCCTCTTTTTTCGTCTCTTTTCTATCCATATTTTCATCACCATTGACTTCATCATTTGATCCAGGATGTTTGTTGAATTGTAATTCTCCCTGGAATAGTAGTGGAACTATCCTGGTGGCCAATCTAGTGAACACTTCGTAGAGCCAGTTATACTCAAAGTTTGTCACCAGCTTCACTATCTTAATTATTGCGTTTATTCCTGATATTATTAAGCTGTAATTCTTCACATCCTTATCAATAAAATCGTTTACTATCCTTTTAAACTCCAGCAGAAGTTCTACCTGTAAACTCTCCTCCAGTAATAATCCGAACTTCCCCAAACCATCAATGCATGACTCCATCAACTTGTAATTTTTACAGTCCCTCAATACTCTAAATTAATGTTTAAATAATCTAAATTACTTTGTATAATATGTGATAATCCAACTCAGAATCTCATTCTTGTACTTATCCTCCCTAACAAAATAATAAATTATTATGTGATTACTTGTTTAATTTTGATTTTGGCGTTTTTTCACTCTTTAAACAGCCTTCAGAGAGTAAAAATTGGTGCTAAGTGTTATGTTAATTATGAATAACTTACGTGTTTCTTGTTAATTTGGATTTCATTAATAACTCTAACAACCTTGTGATTAGTGTGTGAAGACTTTAAAATGAATTTTAGATATCTGTGAATATCAACAATTGACCCGTAGGTAAACAAAGAGTTAATGGACTCAAGGCAGGATTCCGATACCTTAGAATACTTTAAACACAGTGATAAAAGTTCATCTGATACTCTGTTATCAGACTCAACTAATTTTGAAACTAGAGGAAGGAAAAAATCTGGATTTGAGTTCAAATTATTCTTTATGAACGTGATCAGTTTGTCCCTAATTTCGATGGTTTTGTTCGTTATTTCCCTTTCCTGGGCTATAACATTCGCCGAATGTGCAGTTTCAGTCCTCTTTACAACTTCTAAATTCACTTCATTTAACTCGTGGCTCACACGAGGCAGAAGGTGACAAACTACTGAAACCAAGGAGAGAACAGATAACTTCTTCACATAATCCAGTAAGTTTTCTGGTCCGCCGCCTTTCTTTTCAATAATATTATAAAGAAGGTTAACATTGTTTAACTCAGTTTCTGGGTACGTTATAGCCTGGGTGCAAATCTGGGAGATGTATGATTTGTATTCTTCCAAAGTCTGGAATTTTTTAATATTTACATTTTCAAAATCCTTCTTCCTTACTTTATCGGATTTTATCTTGATTTTGCGTGGCTTAGTTACAGAATCTTTACTAACAGTATCATGATTTATATTCTTGATTAAATTCTTTGAAACCTTTATTTTCTTACTTTTATCCTTAGAATGTTTTTTAAATTTTGACTTTGGCCTATTTTTGGCCATTTTACCACAAATATATACTAATCACATACTAGTCATGTATTAATAGTGTAAGGTGTAGGTACTGTAATCAACGTTTCGTAGAAGATTAAAAATAAATTGTTGGTGTTAAATTATTTCCTCTTCATGACGTAAATAATGTCCGATGTCGGCCTAAAATGATATAAACAATGTAATAATTACCTGGTTTATAACTGCGATATCATCTGGGAGTGAGTTCCTCAGATTCTCTGTGGATTTTGAGGTTATTCCAAACCCAAGAGGAATGTTTTTCGACATAACAACAACTCCTGCGTTCTGTTCAATTCCTTCACTAATTTGATCGACATGTTTCTGTATCATTAATGTGTAAAAGTAGTACAAACCTTTAGTACATTTCCACCATATAGAAAAGGTTGATCCATCTTTAGCCATACTTTATTCTTAGAATAGTATGAGAGGTACTCTAGCGCTGTAATGTGTAATCTAAACTGCTTCGATTTAGTGAACTTTCCCAAACAAACTCCAGCCGATATCTACCATAAATAATTAACGTGAAAAATATTTTGGAGTGAGTTTAAATGTGCGAAAAATAGTTTAAATGTGAGAAAATAGGTTAAATATGTGTAAAAGGTTTGTAATAATAAGACTTACCAATTTTTTACTACTGATGGAGCCAACATATTTAAGTATATTTTCACTAAAGAAAGAAATAAATTGAATTTGCAGGCTGATACTTAAATTAAATATGTCAAGAACTAAGAAAAATTAGAGATATAAAACGTAATATAGCATGGTTACCTTATGTAATAAACTCTTTCATTGTGTAGGCGGAAGTAATGTTGTCCAAATTGATTATTTTCAACCATTTGAAGAACCTTATCTCCAATACTAAGAAAAAACATATTTTTACATCTATTTATAATTAATATTATTAACGGACTAAAAATTACTATGATGCTAGTTTCTTTAAAACAATTTGAACTTCGTCTTCACTTAAAGGTCTCATTTTAAATTGAAAAAACAATAAAATTAAAAACTATAATACAAAAAGAAATTGTTATTTTAACAGAATCTCTATAATACAAATATGCAAATACAAGAATAGAATGAAATTGATTTAAAATAACACATTAGGGATAGTTTATTACAGGTTGAAATTAAAATTAAAAAGAATAAAACAAAATGAAAATAAAGAATCTAAAGCTTTAGCTTAAACTAGTGTACATAGTCCAAATTGGGTTAAAACATTAACTTTCATTCTTAAACTTTTTCCTGGAATCTATATCACATTAAAATTAAATTATTTATATAATTTAACGTAAATTATATTGAAAATACGAACTGGGAATAAGTTGTAAAATCGATTGCTTAATATTGTTAAACCTAGAATCCTCCATGTCCATTAAACGCTTCTTCTCCTTCTCAATCTCTAATAAGTATTATTCACTATTATATTATTGTATTATTCTAAGTTTCAATTTGGTTGTGTAATATTTACTAAAAATATATTTATATATAAATTATATACGTGTATTGGAACCTTTATCAATGACATAAGAGATTTCTTTTTTTAAATTTTGGAATTCGCGGCTGGAAGATAACCATCTGAGTTAAATGTGTAAAGAAATTTCATTAAACAATTGTTGGAATGTTCGGATATAAAAATAATTGTATTAAGTAGTTAAATAACTAAAATTACATGGATTCATAATACTAATGGTTAAAAGTGTGATTGGGAGAAAATAATGTTTTAATGTGTAAGGGATTGGAATACCTTTTTTGTGGTATCATTTGTACATCGACTGTGGGAATATTCCCATCAGGCGTGGAATCACGAGTTTGGAAAGAGTAAACAAAGTTCTTCTCCCCTAAAAGGGGAAGAAATGTGAATAAAATGGTAATTAAAATTATAAATTTGCCTTTAAGGAATATTAGGCACGAATCCATTTTTGGAGAAGATGCGATTCTCACGGGTGTTCGAAAAACGACATGTATGACACCTGAATAATGCGTGAGGGTGCATCATTGTAAATAAATAGGAATTGTAAAAACAACTAAAAATAAATTATTATAATCATTTTTTTACACACAAAAGTTGTATTAACCGATTGTTGTGTTAATATTGTTGAGGTGTAAAGTAAATTGTGATTATTTTGAAGAAGCCTGGAATTACAGTGATTCTTAAAAACAACATAGCATTTACATTAAAGTTTTTAGTGTAAAGTTGATAAATAAGGCATGTTTGTGATAACTTACAGTGTCGAAAATTGTGAATTCTCGGAATTGTAGCAAAAGCTCAGAATTAATTTGTAAATTATATTTTGGCTGTTGATAATTTTTTTATCTCTAATTTTTTTGACTTGTTATTGTCAGGTGTGTAAGCATTGCTTCTTAGCCTTGTGATGTCGGGAATTTTCGATTAATCACAAAAATAAGTTAACTAAATTGGTTTTCGTGTACTATATCTAAAATTAATCACTTTGTAAAATATTCTCAAGGATAAAGGAACACACACATTTCCTTTTATTATGTTCATTTTTCTGTTTTTTTAATTTGTAATATTTGTCTGTACTATAAGTGTATCATATCCAAGATGGGAGATTCTAGCGAAAACATGTTAGAAAACTCAAGCAGCGTTGAGGCAAGCCAAAAGGCAGCCGACGCCTACGAGCCCAAACCTGAGCCGCCAAAGAGCCCCGCCCCAAAGACCGTTTCCTTCAAAAACGGCAAGAAGTACTCGAACAAAAAGTTCATTTTACCACCGCCACCCAGAGCCTCGCCACAATCCAGCTCCGGATTCCCCGGCGTAAGCTGGAACAAACGCATGGGAGCATGGCTCGCCTTCTACTACGACCAGGGAACCAGACGTAGTAGAACCTTTCATCCCAAATACTTCGATATGGATGTTGAGGTATTTTATACTTAATTTTATATTTAATTTTATATTTAATTATATATTTAATTATATAGTTAATTATGTATTTAATTATGTATTTAATTGTATAGTCAATTATATAGTCAATTGTATAGTTAATTATATATTTAATTATACATTTAATTGTATATGTGATAATTTGATATTAGAAAGCGAAATTGGCAGCAATTGAGTTTATGAAGAACATTGAGAAGCATCCGAAGTGTAGTTTGAGGAAGAACAGGCGTGAGAGGCATGACTGGAGTAACTCACATTACATTAAGACTTCGCCGGAGTTTGACGATGAGAACGAGCCCAGGACAAGGAGAAGAAGAAAGCCCACAAACAAGGAGTTTGGAACTGAGGTTACCAACAAACGTTCACCTATGAGTTGTTCCACTCAGGCCAGCATGGGTGATATGTACTTTGATGCCCTCAGGCCAAAGTTCATCAATAATCCTATGAGTCATGAGAAACAGGTCACACCCACACTCGCAAGAGTTGCCAGGGTTAAACCTGAAGGAGATATGATTGACATGACTCCAACCATGTTCAATCAGAGCCTGATGTGGGGAAATTGTAACCTGTTTGTGAACTCTCAAGACTACTGTCACTCACAGGACTATTCCCAAGACTACTCTCAGTCTCAAGACTACTCACAGTCACAGTATAGTCAATCACAGTACTCACAGCCACAGCAGTACAGCCAGCCAAAAGACTACAGCCAATCACAGGATTCGAGCTTCAGCATGCCCTCCTTTAATGGCTTTACAAGCCCATCAAGGAACTTTGCAGAGGAACAAATGGTTGTAAGTAACATTGACAGTGAGCACGACTATAAGATGCTACACCCAATGCATAACGTCGACCCTCTTGACCCAAACCTTAACTACATGTCAGGCTACAACTGCTCATTAACCTCCGTCAGTAGCCCTTACCTCTCACCCTACAACTACTATGGCACCAAAGAGGAGGCACCAATGCCACAAAACACAAGTTTCCAAGGCATGGTTATCCAAAACGAGAACCAACAATCAAACATCCTCTACTCACCAAACTCATCCTACATCCTACCAATTGACTCCAATTAATTCCTCTTGAAAATTTTTTCACACATTTACACATTAGACTTGTGTTTAGAATTATATTTATTGTTAGATTTGTATAGTTGTGTATAAATGTGTAGATTAACATTTGGAAGGGTAATTTTATAAAAATTTATGAAGTTAGATTAGGATAAAAAATGTAAAAATAAATAATAATTATATAAATAAAACTAATATTATGGGTATTTAGTGATAAAAATAATAGTTAAATGAATAAAAGACATGACAAACTAATTTTAAAATACCCATCCTGAGAAACACAATAAATAGGAATAATAATATAATAAAACAGTGTAATAAGATGGCCTGATAGAAAATATGGAAGATTTGAAAATTTTGGGGAAAAATTAGTAATAATTTCTGTATTAATGTGTATAGTATCCCCATAGAACGGTATTATCATTTCCATACCGATAATTCGGAAGAATGTGAGAATGAAAAGGTTCTCTGTTTTTGGCTTGGCAGTTGTATTTTTGTCATTGGGGTTCGTTAACTCAGAGCTTGAGGGTTACAGGCTCAGCTTGGACGACCCTAAAGAAGACGTTTTTAAAGTAAAAACCACCCAGTTTGACAACGTTTCCTACAAACATTACGCGCCTTTGAAGCATAAATATGCAGTTACAGTCTTCGAATCGGAGAATAAAGTCTGGGAATCAGACGGTTTTGGAACGTGTGTATATGCCCTGTTGGCATACAGGAAACAACTGCCATATTTGCTCTATTTTCAAGTTGACTCAGGGCACACGCTTTTTAATTTATACTACGTAAAGGAAGAGAATCAGTGGAAAAAAATTGATATAGTTGACTATTGCAATCTTTTGAAGGAAGTTAAAAATGAAGTTAGAGTTAATGGAATATTTGGTTTTAACCTGTTTAACGCAGTAAATAATAGCATGGTATCGGTAGAAAATGAGTCGGAAGAAGCTCCTTATACTCAGTATACGTCAGCAGTAGGTTATTTCGCCTCTCACGTGTACTTTAAAAACCAGAAGCTTTGGAACGCTAAAAAAGAAGGCGAAAGATGTTCCGCAGCCTTTTGTTACTCACATTTAAATGAATATTACATGATAAGGCTCCTGATAACAAATGCAGATGAGGAGTCGAAATTGGAAACCTATTTCAGTCTAAAGAATAAATGGGTACACGTCCACACATTGGAAGAAGTTCATGATAAAAAGTTATATGTCCAGAAACCAGAATCATTTAAATATCCAAATTATACTTTTACTTGTAAACCCTTGTCAGTTTCCAGGGTTGAAACATTTCCCATGGAAGTACAGGAGCCAGATCACTTAACAGAGCCGTACTTTGACTTAACCGATGAGTTTTACAAGTATAAGGTACAGAATCAAGATACGGATAATACATTTGGATTTCATGATCATGTGCATTCTTATGACTATGTTGACTACGTTGAATCTGCGTGTCAAGAACCTTACTATGATTTAACAAATGAATTTTACAAATTTAAACTTCAAACTCAAGATACTGACGATACTTTCGACAGTAGAGATTTGAGTACAAAATTGGATATATCATTGACGGCGATAAATTTGTTTACACAGTTGAGATGTGTTGATAATGTGTTTTATAAGTTATATAACCCAACGTCTGATACAGTAGTGAGAACCGTAGTTGATTGTAAGACTGAGGTTTGGAAAGCAAAATCTGAGTCTGAAAGATGTGTGCATGTGATGGCGCCTCAGAAAGAGGGTCAACACATAGCTCTTTACCTATTATTAGAATTGGGAAATGAGTTGAAAAGTTTATTTTTCGAAAAATCTGAAGGGGAATGGAAGAGAACTAACCTGGAACACTATAAAAACATCATTGACAATCTTAAGAAGAATATTGCCACTGATGATATAACAATAAATTTAAACTCTAAAATAGAATCAAGTCTATACTCAGTAGAATATAAGCTTGGTAAAACCCCTTGCATACTTTATCTTCCCAGGTTCGGAGCGACGTGTCACAGGGTAGTTGACGGAGTTCAGACCATTTGGGAACCTTTAAACCCATTTGACAGGTGTGTCGCAGTTTGGGCATATGACAGTTGGGGTAAATCTTACATGGTAAAGTTATTAGTCCAGTTGAGTGATGACACCTGTGATGTCCTCTCATACATTAATGTTGGGAATAAATGGGACCTGTTTAACTCATTTAAACGCTCATTTGCCAATAAACTCCCCTTCAAAAAACCAGTAGACTTTTATAACCCCGAATATCTCTTCAATCAAGATATTCGTCCATATCCACAACACACTCACTCCCACTCAGCTAGTGAAACTACAACACACTCCGTAACACCTGGTGAAACAACTGGTTCAAAAGTTGGTGAAAAAACTGAACCGGATTATGTGAATACAAAATTATCAGAAGCATTGGATAATCTGAGCTTACACTCTGATGATTCTACTCACAGTGTTACTGATAGTGTTACTCACAGTGTTACTCACAGTGTTACTCATAGTGTTACTAATAGTGTAGATTATCCGAAAGATGTATATAATATATATTTGGATTCTGATGATAAAGATGAGACAAACGTTCCTGGAGGTGCTGAAGTGAAATCTCCGGTGCCTAATTTAACTGATAGAGCAGTTCAGAACGCAGTAGTGGATAAGATTTGTAATAGAAAAGCAGTGTCGCAAAAGTATAAAATATATTACAGACCAATTTCAGCAAGTGATTGTGTATATTTGGACTTGTCATCTCCGATGAATATGAGTAGTTACGAAGTTGTCAGAGCTGAATTTGATGGTAGATTGTCGTTACTCACGTATAGAGCACTGCCGGGAAAATACTTCAGTGCTGTTTATGAGGGTCACAACGTCATATTCCACGGAGATCATACGACCCACGTATGCTATGAGTTTAATGTATACCTTAAAAATAAAGCCTCGTACCTGGCAGATGCACTTGTCAGAGTTAAGAACGAAGATGTGACATTACATCTGAGAAAAAACAAGGATAACTGGGAATATATTGACCAGGAGACATTTATGAATTCTGTGAATGTTTTGAGGATTTCACAGGCCCCTTTTAAATTTGTTGAAACACGTTAAGATGTTTTAAATTCGGCTGAATATTTTGGAATCATTTGAATTGTTTTGGTAAATCGCCAAATATGAATATAGTAAAAATTATACCACTATATACCTAGATAATATTATAAATTTGTATATATATTTGGGGGAAATGTGTAGGTGTATAAAAAGTGCATAGATATGGAAAGTGAAATAGAAAGTTGTGGATCTAAAGTTATGAGTAAAGTTAAGTATAAAAATGAATTAGTTATAAAAAAATATGAAAATAACAAGGACGAAGTTGAAATATGACAATATAGTGAATTTCGAGATTTTATGGATAAATATTTGTCAGCAGCTTCTACACACCTGTATTGGAATGCCCCAACATTTGTAGTTAGATTCAGTTAGTTAAATCCCAAGTAATGGTTTATTTGGGCCTTCTCCTAATCTTACCGGCGGTTTCCTACTGCTTTAACCCGCTGAAATTGCGGAAACTTGACATTACAGTTAGATCACTAAATTCCTGTGCGGAATACAACGAACAATTTTTAGATAACGTTTTTTACTCATATTTTAAGCCTTTGCCGGGTGTTGTGATAACTTCAGTAAATGAAGGTGAACATAACATTTGGAACAGGACCTCTCCGGTGGAATTTTGTAAATATGCCCTCGTGGCTTATAAACATAAAACGCCTTATCTCTTGTATATATTGAGGGATAACCCGGAATTCACCATTGATAATTATTATATAAAATATGAGACTGGCTGGGATCCGATTGACGGTTCAACTTACAAACAACTGATTAATCAGTTGGAAAAGGTGCGTCAGTCACACTGTGTCACACTATTTCTTGATAATAACTCAACATTGACGACTTACGCCACGGTCCACGAGTATAATAATAAGTATAGAGTACAATTTGTAGCGCCAAAATATGGTTATTTAGCTTGGCGAGTGCATCTTAACGGTACAATTTGGTCATCTAAGGATAATGAGAGTCGCTGTGCAGCTGTTTGGGGGTATCGTCTGGATGGTTTTAACATTTCATATGTTAAGTTATTGATTAAACATTCTGATGGTGGGTCTGAGCTATTGGAATTTTATCAGAAGAACAGGCGTTGGGATCGACCAGTTGAGTCTGGTCGTTTCGCAGGAATACTTGGAATTCAGCATCCAGACAGTTTTCTGCATCCTGAATATGATTTTTTCGATAAAATTGGTCTAATTCACTTCCCACCGTTCAGACCTCAAAAGATTGGAACCCAGATTGTTTCAAGTAATACTGACCCCAGTTTACTGTATATTGACATGTCCATTACCAATGAGTATGTGTTTACACAGAAAGGACATTTGGACGGTGTGTACTACCAGGTGTTTAAACCGAAAGGTGATGCGATGGTATATAGGGTCCGGGAATCATTTTTAAAGGTTTGGAACCCATACCGTGATGAAAATTTAAAACTGGCCATCGTAGCCTATGAACGTAACATACCAATCCTAATGTACACCATCATCAGCATCGGCAATACCATTAACAGCTTTTATTTCCGTAAAAAGATCTTACGGACACACAGTTCCGATTCTCACAGCAGTCCTAATAGTACCAACACTAGCATCAATAGTAGTATTAATAGTAGTGGTAACACTATTATCAGTAGTAGTGGTAACGCTAGCATCAATGGTAGTGTTGGTGATGGTGTGGATTTGAGGGATGAGGATTATATAAATAATTCATGTTGGATAAGAACGACGTTGACATATTATAAGGAGAAGATAGAGCAGTTGAGTGCATTATCGTATGAGAAGGTGGAGGAGGTAAAATTGGACATATATTTACCTTCGGCTAGTGGTAAATTTTACTACATACCAGCTCAGGGATACTCCTACTATGCGCCAAAACCTTCATATAAAATTACCAAGGTTATGAACCAGCTGGAGGTCATTTGGGCTTCCAAGGATAATGAACGGGTTATTGCCGCATATGTTTATGATAATGGCTCACCGTACCTTGTTAAACTTGTCGTCGCCGACAACACTCAAAATTCAAAAGTTCTTGTATATTATTTGTTTAATGGTAAATTCAATATCGTCAAGTCTGTCATACCCTCAAATCTCCACAAATCCCTCAACATCAACCAAACCAATAACATAACCAGCTTTAATTCCACTGCAAATGGAAATACAAGTGATAGTAGTGTAAATAATACAAGTGATAGTAATGTAAATAATTCTGTAAATACCGCAAATGCCAGTTCAAATATTACAAACAATATTACAAACAATATTACAAACAATAGTGTAAATGATACTGTAAATGATTCTGTAAATGATACTGTAAAAAATAGTCTAAATGATAGTGTAAACAGTAGTGTAAACAGTAGTGTAAAAAAATATAAATTAATAATAAATGGGCAGGTGAGAGAGGTGTTGAAGGAGCACTATGAGCAGGTGATTAGAGGTTTAGAGGACTTTTATTATCCGCAGTATAATTTCTCACCCAAAGTTACCGAGTTCCCACTCTCGTATCCCCTAGATACCTACAAAACACTCTACGACTTCTCATACTATAAATCGCTCTCCAAACATGACACCAGTACTGGTAATACTAGCAGTGGTAACACCAACAACACTCTAAACATTGCCAATACTCTAAATAGTAGCACTAGTAGTGGTAACACTCTAAGTAGTAATAGTAGTGATAACACTATTATCAGTAGTGGTAGAAATGGTTTGATTGATGAGTTTATGGAGGGTTTTGTGGTGCCGTATTATGGTATGTACGACTGTATGTCGTTGGATATATTTAACCCGGATAAGAGGTTTGTGGAGATCACAACGGGCACGCTCGACCGTAGAGTTAAGGTCAAGTTCATACAGCCAATGCCTGGAAAGTACTTTAACGGGATAACGGAAAGAGGAGTTAAGATGTACGCGAGGATGAGTAATACTGAAGCCTCGGTGGGAGTTCACCTGTACTCAAGCGACGGCGTATACGTGCTGGCAGACGTGATGCTGGCCTCGTCAAGACCAGCGTCAATACATCTCAAGAAAGTCAACGGCATGTGGAAGTACATTAGAAAACAAGAATTCACACAATTATTACAACAAATCAAATCTGTACACTAATATAATACTATTGTATATTCCATGCTAGAGAATTTTTATAACTAGTTTTAAAATTCTAAAGTTATATAAATGTAGGATTAGAATTTTAAATAAGTAACCGAAATAGTATGGAATTTAGGGTGAGAAACATGTGTATGAAGAGGTGTGTGGTGAGGAGGAAGATGTAATTCCGGAACAACTTCCAACGAGTATTTACCGGAGGAATAAGAAGTAAAAAAATAACAATAGGATAAACGTAACATCCTCAAGATGATAGGGTGGAATAAGTGAGAAAAGGGGATAAATTTGAAAGACAGGAAAATTATCCCCATGCACATGGCATGAAGAAGCTTATTCTGTATATTCCGCTAAAAAATGTGGCAGAAATATATGTTTTTCGTGCTCCTACTGCTTAATTTGGTGTTGGGAGAGCCGGACCGGTTTGCCCTGAACCTCTTCGGCTCAGATGAGAGCCGGTACGTGACTGAGACGGCCCGGTTCGACAACGTGACCTATACAGTGTACAAGCCTCTGAAAGAGAAGCTCATAACATCAGTGCTATTCGGTGATGAAACCGTCTGGACAAGTTCGTGTGAGCAGGAAACTGCCCGGCTCGTACTACTTTCACTTAAGGTAGGAATGCCATTCCTGCTCTACGTGAAGTCGGAACTCGCAGGTCCAAAACACTATTACTACTATTTGGAAAGTTACAAATGGTATAAAACCTCTTTTGGACACTATTGTGATTTGCTTAACAAGTACAAGGCAGACGTTGAAACTCAGGAATTTACACTTAATTTAGATTTAACTCAGAGTAGCGAGAAGGTATTCTATAGTAGCACAACGAATTTCAAGAAATTCGATAGCTTCTTCGTTGAGAATTCGCTGGTTGATGAGTGGAAAACAGAGTTTGCGGCCACACAAGTTTATCACAACGTGACACCTTTATGGTTTGCCACGAAACCAGGTGAGAGAGCTGTTGCAGCCTGGGCCTACAAATCTGGCAAGGAGCATTATCTGGCTCGCTTACTCGTTAGAAACGCTGATTTCAAGTTCAGATTCTTCAACTTCCTCAAAGTCGGGAAAACTTGGACCAGTCTAGAACAACAACCCTTCACATTCCTCAAATCTGACGACTCAGTTTTTCCTGAAGATTTCTATTACCCGGAATATCTCAACAATAGTCCGTCACCGACTTATTTCATGGTTTCCTCGGTCAATTTATCTGAGAAAACTAGCTTAACCCAACCTTCCGACTTTGTTGATGATAGTTTTGAGTATAGGCCAGAGTCTAAACCTGAGAGTTATGATTTCAGGCACTTTAATGCCCCAATACCTTTTACGAAGCTTGTTAGACTTGATTTTTCAAAACGTGTGCCAAATTCTGTTGCCAGCTATGTAACGGGCCAGTTTGATAATAAATTGTCCGTTCAGTCTTTTTACCCAACTTTTGGTAAGTTCTTTGGCGTTGTTAGGGACGGAAATCACGTCATATTTGAGCGTAACGTGGACGTCGAGGCCTGTGTCGGAGTTCATTTTTACAATAAAGATAAACAAAAGTACCTGGCTGACGTCTTAGTTTACAGCCCACATAACTCGAGGTCAGAATACCATGTGAAGCTTGATGGTAGATGGAGCCCAGTTAGCAAAGTTGTCTTCACCGACCTCATGAATAATCTTTAATTTCCATTTTAACTTCGCCTTGTGTCTGAGTACAAAATGCGACTCAGCTCATTATATATTTTAATTTTATTCTGCATGTCACTACATTTATTCACCAGTTTCCACGGTATCAGTAGATTTGTATATTATCCAGCCGTACTGTATAGTACTGTTTTTACTATTCTAATGCTTTTAACAGTGTTTTACCCTTTTATATGGCCTGGAAATATTTTAATAGGTTAATATCCCCTGGTAATTATTACTCAATTGTATTATCCCTCACTGTATAATCACTAGTGTATAATCACTAGTGTATAATTAATAGTGTATATAATGCTGTAAAATCCACTGATATCAAATACAACAAAAGATAAAAATACAATGCTAAACATGAATGGTTAATTGTATACATTAATGTCAAATTAATGGAATAGTGTATGAAAGTGTTATTCATCGAGAATGAAGGGGGTGAAGGGTGGGGCTTCAGGTTCACTGCTATCGTAGACGAGGTACTCTTCCGGTCCTCCCGGACGGTTATCGACCAGTAGTGTAATTCCGTAGTTACGGTCTGGGAACACAGGTTCATACCTGTCATCTTTACAAGTGCAGAAAACGGCCTGTTTTGGTAACATTCTACATGGATTATCCAACTGTGTGGTAAAAGCCTCAAAATGCTTTGATTTCAAACCCTCAATTGCTGAATCATATATGCCCATCTTCGACACTGACACATCCTCATTATCACTAATCATTGAAATGTCGCCATTGTTACTCATTGACATGTCTTCGTTGTTACTCATTGATACATCGCCATTGTTACTCATTGAGATGTCGCCGTTGTTATCCACACTTGAATCTGCACATGAGCCTCTACTCGAATGTCCCAACGTTGCAGCTATACTACTTATCTCAGCACTATAACATCGTTCAGCACGTATACAATTATTAATAGTATATAATAATTAATAGTATAGATAATGGTATAAGTGAGAGAATAATGGTGTGAAGGGTACCGGAGAGATTTCCCGTCTGAGAGTATGGATGAGGAGTCATCTGCTTTGGTGGTTTTTTCAGGTTCAGGTTCTGGGTGTGTTTTATGTGACAGCCAGGCGTTTCTCTTTGCTGAGATTGATAAAACTGCGGTAACTTCATCTTTCTTATCCTGGGAAAAGTTCTTACTCAGGTGCGGAATATAATCAAATAGCTTTGGCGGCGCTGAACATAACACTTTGTATCCTATCGGGACTCTCAAGTCCTCCGTTAACCCTAAAGTTATAGCATTTTACCACAATACACTTATTTGACATAAAATAAAGGGAAATAAAGGGGAAATAGTAAAATAAAGGAAAATAAAGGGGAAATAGTAAAGTAAAGGGAAATAAAGGGGGAATAATGGGTGATACCGATTAGGCATGTGGGTTGGAATGTGAGGCATACGAAGTGTATGTATGAATGCCAGTACCACATTTGTGTGAACATTAAGAATCCAACAACGGCTTCTCTCCTCATATTTCCTCTCACGGTATACAACGACGCTATGCAATTCTGCCCCTAAATCATTATTAACGAGGTAACGGGTAGTAAGGTGATACCCCTGCGGACATGAGTCCGAGGCCTATAATGGCGCCGAATCTTGCCATTACATCTTGGTGTTTGTCTGATATCACTGATAGGTAATTCTCAGTCACCGCCAACATATCATTCGCACTTTCATAACTCGACTGCTGTAACACCAACCCCCAGCCAATAAACGCGCCTACAAATGACAGAGTAAATTGAGTATAACCAAGAGTATTAACTCATAATAATTTAACGTGAATAGTAAAGAGTGGAAAATACCTTGACGTACGAACTCGCTACGATCAGTTGAGAGTGTTTGTAGTATTTTTGTGGCTTCGGAGGGTCCTGAGGCGGCACAGCTAACTCCAAGGGCTATTGTTACGCCATATCTGACGTGTGGATTATATGAAGCTGAGAGTAATTTTAACACTTTTGGGACTTGATTTGGAGTGTTACAAAGTACAAATCCCAGTGATATCACCGCTGCTCTTCTCACGTCGTCAGACACATCAGATACCGCAGCATACAGTAATTGCTTCACCGCATAAGACTACAAATTTTATTCTAGATTAGGTAAGGTAATTACTAATATGTAGTGTTGGATTATGAGTAACGAATAATTATTATTGTGTAGTTTGGATTGGGAAATGAATAATTGTGTGGTGTTGGGAACGTACGGATCCTGTGCCGCAGTATGCCATGGCGTAGCAGAACATTCCGCCGTATCGAATTATGGCATCATTATCACGGCATAATTTACTTATAATCGCATCGGCCTGAAATATTAAATAAATTAGTGTGTGGTTACATGTTTTTCACGTTGATAGAGGACCATGGCGATGGCGATGACGCAGGCTCTGATAATTTTTTCATGTTGTGTCTCGTAGGAAAATGTATACAATTCATCAACCACATTCTCATTCCCGCTTCCTACAAAATTAAGTTGTCAATGACAGTATAAAACTACCCAGCATTAATAGTCCTATCGCTATAGCTGCAGCTTGTCCCGGTACTGCACTGTTTCTAAACATCACTCCCTTCAATTCTTCATACAATTCTACAAACATTATCCAGCCCACTTATGCAATAAATAACTCAACTAATATGTTAATGGAGTTTATATATTAACTAATGTGTTAATGGGTTGTGTACCGTAATCGCATTGTCCCATGCATACGAGTCCTAGTCCTAGAGCAGCACCGTGATGTACAGATTCTTCGGCGCCTTCATTTCTCAGTGAATTCAGCAATAATTCCTTTGAAGATGCATCAAAATGGTTCGAATGTATCAGGCCTAAAATATAATTAGTAACTGGGAAATTGTGTAGAGTGTTGGATAGTGAGTACCTAGAGCGTATAGTGATCCGCCTTCGGAATATGAACCGCCACCAGATTCCGTTGGTAAATACGAAGATAACACTTTCTTCGACTCATTTGTAAATCCCTAATCATAGTGAGAAATGTCATGTGCATAACTAGGGTAGATGTATATCTAGGGTGGATGTATGTCTAGGGTAGATGTGTGGTACCTTGTGTATAACGCCGATTGAGGCTGTGGCGGTGAATTTGGACCAGTTATTAGCCTTTGAAAGCCACGTTAAATTATCTCTCAAAAACGTATCACAACATGTCCCAGCCTGCATTAACGCATGCGATATCACTATCGCATTATGCGTTATACTATTCCTCTGATCCACACTCGTCTAATCCACACATCAACAACTATCTAACTAATATAAATTAATATAACTAAAATAATATAAACTAAGTAATATAAATTAACATAACTAAAATAATATAAACTAAGTAATATAAATTAACATAACTAAAATAATATAAATTGATATAATAAAGGTGGGTAGAGAGTACCATGACTTGTTCGAGAAGTCTGAGATCGGTATGATTTTTCCTGTGTAGAAACTGGAGGTACAGTTCAATAGTGCTGGTGCCGGAGAGGATATATTTAAGTCTCTGTAGCATTAGTGAGTTTGAGGTGAAGCAGTTTGATTCCTGAACTGATTTTAAAAACTTTTGATCTCCGATATCCACGAGGTCATATGCGATTTGGAACGCTTTCAGGTGATTCCCACTGAGTATGAGCTCGTTCAGAAGTGATGCCATACGTTCATGATCATTTAATTGATAAAGACACACGCAGAGGTTTGAGAAGTTTAGTTCCAACAGGGACACGGAGTCGAATAGAATATCCCTCAGCTTCTCATACACTAAGTCTCTAAATGTCTTACTGGTCACATTTGATAACAGGCCTATGGTGTAATTTAAGAGCTTACTGATTCTTAAACTAGACTCAAATATCCTCAACACCAAGTCGATTCGCCTACTATCCAACGCTATTCCCATCGCCTGGTTCTCCTCACCACTCGACACACTACTAAACATCATTCCCATCACCAACATCTCCAGCGAATCTAAACATACCATTATTAACCATATAACCATTATATTAACCATAATAATATTAACTATGTGAAAGAGTACCTAGAGTGTTTTGATCGAATTGGTGTTGAAATTTATCGCCTTGTTCATATTTGGCAACGTTGACGTTGATGAATTCTTCAACGGCCTTTGCGAGGATTATGTTAGTGTACTCTGAGTACTGCTTAGTGTTAAAATGTTCTCCGGCGTTTAGTGCATATTGTAACGCCTGAGTATACTCCTCCAAGTGATAGTACACTTTACTAATCACCAAAGCCGCGAGTTTCCTGGACTTAAAACTCTTATCCTGGTATAAATCCTCTCTAAACGATTATTAGCTGATTTATCAGATTAACAGTGGTTAATTGTGTAATTTATGAATAAATTAATTAATTTAAATTGTTATGGTAAAATGTTTACAGTAAGGGTAAGTTATCGACAACTTCAGGCCAGAAGTAGTCCACGACTTTATCAAGTTGTTGAAGGCCAAGTTCTTTACTCGAGGCTTTACTCTCCTCCAGCAGAGCAAGCACACTTTCCGAGGAATCCAGCTCAGAAACATGCGCTCCTTCCACTGAACTACTCATTTCAACATCATTCATCATTTTTAGTAAAAATTTACAATTTAAATCTCCACACAGCCACATACCACTTTATTTCACAAATTATAAATTTTTCCACTATACATTAAAATTTTATATTTAAACTTTCTACTATATATTTTAATTTTCTGCAGTATATTAAAATTTGTTATAAAATCGTAAAGAGTTTGGAGGATTTTAAGACTGTTCAATGACCATGTCCCGTGCCATGGGCGTGCTTCTCGGCGGCGTTGGAGGCCTCGTATCACTCATCCTCATGTCCCTAAAAATATATAACCTCATTCATACATTAAATTAGTAATATATATTAACTGTGTAATCTATAATTCATTGAGTAATATATTCATTGAGTAATATATTCATTGAGTAATATATAATTCATTAACTATGGAAAATGTGTAACTGAGGAAGATGTGAGGAATACCATGAATCGTAAGAAGTTTCATCTTGGCACGGGTAGATGAGTTTGGGTACAATTGTCAAGTCTCTCCTTATAAACAAAAGCGCTCCAGCATTCTTATGATGATTACAATAATTCGTTGCTACACATACACTCAGTTTTGCAATATACAGTAAATTATACTGTAGATAGTGTGTATAGTAAATTATACCGTAAATACTGGATATATAGTAAATTACACCGTAGACAGTGTACATAGTAAATTATACTGTAGATAGTGTGTATAGTAAATTATACTGTAGATAGTGTATATGGTAAATTCTATAAATCTGGGTAAAAGTTGTAATACCGGAAAAGAGAGTGATTAATCGACCTCCTGCAAAGCGTTCGAATCCGTCCATAACGCATTCATGTGCTCTAAACGCCGTGACTGAGTTGTTTTATACCTGATAATGAGTTGTAGGTCATTGTTGGTGAGAAACTTGAGTACTCTGTCTGGTCCGAATTTAACTATAAATCCCGCGCGGTCCGGGTCCCTAATCTCATTTGGCACCGTCCCCAACATCGAGTCATTATCCGTCGGATCCGACCACAACAAATCCAACAACAATTGGTCCTAAACACATTGTCACAACATAATCATATTGTAAATATAATTATATGTTAAATAATTGTATGGTAAATAATATAATTATATAAATATATGTTAGGGTGTGGATAAAGTGAGTGTGTACTTCAGGGCATTCTGGGATGGGAATGACGGATATGGGTCGTTTGAGTGACCTGATGTCATCGACTCGTTCTACGGATTTCCCAATGCCGCCGTGAACGCAGAGGATTCTGCCCTCAATAAGTGCGCCTAGTGGTAGCATTTCAAAGATTTTATTAAAGGCGTTCCAGCAGCTGAACGGGTTTTCCACATCCTCGTTCAGTCTTCTGGCACACTCGTTTTGGAACCCGTACACTGCGTTAATGGCGGGATCCTCATGGTTCCCCCGAATTAAATGTATTTGCGCTGGGTATTTACACTTTAGAGCAAATAAAAGACAAATAACCTCAAGAGAGTTGAAGCCGCGATCCACGTAATCGCCCAGGAAGAGGTAATCGTTAGACTCAATATCACCCTCCAGACACAAAGCCTCAGCTAAATACTCGTCCAACGGACTCTTATACAACTTAAATAACCTCATCAAGTCATGATACTGACCGTGAATATCGCCGTAAACTACATAATATTAGGTCAGTTAGCTGTTACTTTTAATAGGAGCTCGTAAATTCAACACCGTATCCTCCTCCTTCACTATATGGTACACCTACCCAATGATAATACTATGTACTCAGAAAATAATAACTATATAACATGTGTAAAACTGTATAATATGTGTAAAACTGTATAATAATGTGTGTACAGTGTTTAAAAGGGTGTTGATATCTTTGTATGAGATGGGGAAGGAGGCGTCTTTTTGGAATTTGAGCTCGTTTGGGCTGAGAAGTCTCATGATAATACGATCGTAAACTGTGTCTGAGTTCTCATTCTGCCAATGCAACGTCGATCTCGCCTCCGGCTTATTTATCTTCCTACCCTCATCCTCCAAACGATCTATCGATATCTAACACATATTACACAATTATACACTTAAATTTCAGTTGTATAATCAATTATATATTCATTTGTATACTCAATTATATAGTCAATTATACACTCAATTATATACTCAATTGTATACTCAATTGTATACTCAATTGTATGGTTAATATTACATGGTAAATACTATCTACAGTGTAAAAACAATGGAAATGGTGTAAAAAATACTTTTCTGACGAGGTATGAGAAGTCGGAGACGGACTCGCGTACGGCGTGTGCGTGTGCCGAGAGTCTGATTTCTCGATCCTGCGGTTTTCTGAACATGTCATCTCTGGCCTTTGGCGAACTCTGAAATAACACGCCAGCACTTCCAAACGTATCCACACCCTCATCACTAAACCACGGCTTCACCACACTCACACTCTTCAACTGCTCACCAAACGCACCTACACCATGTAAACTGTAAATTGTATAGAAATTGTAAATTGTATAGAAATTGTAAATTGTATAGAAATTGTAAATTGTATAGAAATTGTAAATTGTATAGAAATTGTAAATTGTATAGAAATTGTAAATTGTGTAGAAATGTGTAAAAATGTGTAGAAATGTGTAAAAATGTGTAAAAATGTGTAAATAGTGTAGAAATGTGATTGAGGGGAACTTTGGCAGTCTAGGAGTTTTAATTCGCAGGTGGGATGTTTTTGTGTTTGGTTGGCGAATCCGCCGAAAATGTATAAATTCGGTCCGAAACGCCAGCTTGAGTGGCGGAACTAAGAATTATTCAGGCTGATATTTATTACCCGCTGTATCGTTGATATATTAAACCACTCCAACGTCTCAGTATCGTAAACAGATATCGACAGAGATCTACAATCAACATCCAAATTTACTCGTAATAAAAGGTAAATAGCTGGATATTTAATTTAGTAATAAAAGGTAAATAGCTGAATATTTAATTTAGTAATAAAAGGTAAATCGTTGAATATTTAATTTAGTAATAAAAGGTAAATAGCTGAGTATTTAATTACTTGTTTAAATCCGAATCACTGCGACCACCCAAGACCACAAACTTTGATCCCACAAACGCACAGGCTACAAACATATCAACACATTACCACTATTTATATAGTTAACAGTTAAAATAATTAATGGTATGATGGGTACAATGTTGATATCTTGGATCTGGTTTAGTGCCAGAATTGACGGGTGCTTCAATCCAGTCCCAGGTCCCGTCACGATGTTGTCTTAGGCCCCAAACGTCATTTAATGATCTACTCTCGGTGCCGCGACCGCCAAATATCACTATCATTCCATTCGCAGGACCCTCACAACATAACTAAACATATGGATAGCATAAGCATCAGCAACACTATTACTACTATAACCAAGTATCACTAATATAACTAATATAACTAAGTATTAATAAGTATTACTAATATAACTAAGTATCAATAATATAACTAAGTATCAATAAGTAATACTAAGTAAAGAGAATGGTGTGGAAGATACGTCGGCTGAATGATAAACGCGTGTTGGGGGTAATTGTATGGTGGGTGAGAATGTAACTTCATTCCAGGTAAACGGTGACTGTTCCACATTCAGTACCCAGACATCGTTACTCGGCTGCTGCCTAATTACACAATAACAGTTAAGAATTAGTTAATATAGTTGTAAACTGAGTTGTACCCGTCGTTGCCGCCGATGAGGATGAGGTTGGGTTTGGAGAAAACCATAGTGTGACCGTACCGACGACCTGGAGAACGGCCCGTAGTCGGCACTATTATCCAAGATAACTGCTTTTCACGCCTCAAGTCCAATAAAAACAACTAATCCACAAATTACACAATAGTTTACACAGTATAATTATTTAGTCAACAGTATAATTATTTAGTCAATACTATAGTATATAGTTAATTAGTATAGTAAATAGTTAATTATTATAGTTAATTAGTATAGTAAATAGTTAATTAGTAAACACTATGGTAAATAGTTAATGAGTCGGTAGTATAGTTACATCATCGGAAGAGAGTGCGCCACCTCCGGTGGCGCCTCCGAAGACGACGACTTGCATGGTTTCAACGCACGCGGCGGCGTGCGCTGCTCTTGGGGAGGGTGGGTTTTCAGTTTGTAGTTTCGTCCAGTAGTTTGTAGTCACGTCGTATAAAAAGGAATCCGAAGTAATTGTATACCTTCCAACATCTAAAAGTAAATTACACATTAAAATTTTTCTCACATTTAACAAATTAAATGCCGAAAAAATGATTAATTAAATAATAAAATGGAGAAAAAATTGGTAAATTTGTAAAATTTGGTGTAAAAATTAGGATAAATTGGTTGATGTGACGTGATAAAATTACCTCCTACGGCTCCGCCGAATAAAACGACTTTTCCACTTCCTACGGAGGTGGATGTGTGCCCAAATCTGGGCGGCGGAACGTCGCCCTGTTGAGGTACAACTTTCTGGTACGCCATAAGTTGATTTGCCATTACGATACGCAAATTTTGGGCATCGTCGAGAAATGTTTAAATTTTTTACGTCGACACGTTTAAAAAAATCCGCACATGTAACTTTAAAAATAATTTAAAATATTTATTTTAATTTCCTTCTAACCCCATCCTCAAATGTGTAACTGAAAATGGCAAAAAATTAAACACGACATTATAAATTTTACATTTACACTTTTTAAACATTGTTTTATTCTAATGTGTAACGTATCGTTAGGATTTTACCACGTTTTTACACCTTTTTCACAACACCCGTTTTTACACCTTAATTTACAATTTACATACTCCATACCGTAGTACTAATTGGCATCAGTTTCACATATTTTAACGCTTTGAGCTGGAAAATGTGTATTTTACCCCGTTATGCCCCTAGAAACTACTTAAATAATCTTAATTTCTCGAATGTGATATGATTCTTTCGATTAATTATTTAAAAAAATTGGTTTTAACCTTGGGTTTTCTGTTAAATTTGGAGTTTTCCAGCACTTTGGAGCATTTTAAACTTCCGCTTATTTTCTACGGGTATTTTTTCTACCATAAGATTTTTCAGGTTACCCGGACGAAATATCTCACTTCTAGACTCTTTTTACTCCTTAGAAATTGTATCAACACACACTAACACGCCTATTTCTATTCCTATTACCATTTCTATAACTAATTAATTAATATTGTGGATTAGACTGGGACGAGTAATTTATTGTGTAAAAGTTTACTAAGTGTTCTGGTACACAGGGCTGAGCTGTATCATACCAAGCCTAACGCTGATACTGTTGAAGTTTTAAACTGTACTGAACTTATCAGAGGAAAATGCCTAGGCTCAAACTCTTGCTCAGTAACTTGAATAATAACATTTTTTACAGGTTAATATCAATGATTGCAACGCACTTTTACCCGATAAAAACGTTAATCTTCAATTCCTAAACTTACAATACTCCTGCGAACCCTCAAAGTTCTCAAACTCTCTCATCTGTAGCCATAGTCTGTAGTCAGTTTCAGTAGTGAGACTACTTGGTTATTTAATGCTTGATATGATTTAGAGAGCCCAGGCCTATATATGACGGCACAAATTTTAGACAAGGGATTTTTGGCGATTTCCTAATGTAACTTTTTCTACTAAATTTTCAAATTTTCAAATTGGAACGTTCAAATTTTATAATTTAAACTTTCAAATTTTATAATTTCTAAGTTAAATTTGATAATTTTGTTGTAGAATTCCGGATAGAAATTCTGGTGACTCAATTTATCCTCTGCATTCGTCTGTGCTCAGTAAACTCCTTCAATCCTGCCTCAAATCACAGCTTTGCACTTTTGTTACTTCCGACAATATTATACACCAAGGTACCCAACCAACTGTATATTCTGAATTAGACGACTATTTTACGAAGGTAACTGTGGAACTAAGTAAAAAAGTGTAGAGAGATGAGGTGACTGGTCATGTGTTTATTAAGTCAAATGCGTTTAATTTAACGGGTTATGCAGTGCTTTTAAACTTTACAGGTACCACCCAGACCCTCATCCTAGCCATAGCAATTTGTGAGAAACCTGTCTACTTAAAGCTTAATTCCTTCTACGAAGTTGCCAACCAAGCGAATTCACCAATTTATACCTGTTTCTCCTTAGGTAATTAATCCCATATTTACACTGTCACAGGCTACACCCCTACAAAATTGTTTAATTTAAACCCTAAAGAATCTTCATGGTAATTTATCAACTAAATTAATCATTTAGGCTCTGCAGAGGGTAAAATTTACCATTTAATGTTCTTCAGGACACCCGCAATCGTCCCAATGCTAGGACACCTTACCGCCATCAAAATACTAACTATATAGTATATTATATATTATATTATATTATGATATGATATTATGATTATTTGGGATCGAGTACGGTGACGGTATCGGGAAGTAGAGTGGAGGGTCCTAATCTTCCTTCGGGATCATATGGTAGCATGATTTTAACTTTAATGCCCAAAACGCCTTGTCGTAGTTGTACGGATCTTACGGCGGTGTTGACATATTCCTGTGCTGGCTGTCCTGTGGAGATTATGTACCCGTCTTTGAATTTCATACTCTTGGCTCTTTGTGCTCTGAGTTTACCTGAGACTATGACTTCACAACCCTTAGCGCCAGATTCCATAATTTGCCTTAAAACGCCATAGGCCGCACGTCTGATGGCTAATCCCTTGAGTAGTTTGTAACGTAGCGACTCAGCCTGTGCCATGGCACAGAGTCCCCTGTTCTCCACACGCTCAGCATACAACTCCACAGAGTCTGAACTGAACCCGAAACGTTTTTGGACAAGTGATGTGAGCTCTCTGATACGTCTGGCCTTTTCGCCCAGCACCTCACGAGTCCTCGTGGCTCTTATTATTATCTCAGTCCTAACAGGCGTGATCCTCAGCTCCACACCAGAGTACCCGTCCTCAGCCAAAGTCCTCGATAAAAACTCGTTCAATTCCGCATTAAAAACACCATCGTTGATGAAGCGCTTTTGCTTCGATTTCTAAAAATTATTATTTTTTGGAAACTTACCCCCGCAAAGCCCATCATCTTGAATCACAGTTTCCCAAATAAATTAATTATACAATTATAAAATTATAAAATTGTTAGGGAATTAAAAGTGGGAAATATAAGAGTCGGTAGGGAAAATTTAGGATAAATTATAAATTTGGAAAATATGGAGATAATTAAAAGTATAAATTATAAATATATGAAGAGTAAATTGAATGAAAAGTCTGGAATCTTAACTGTGGGGAAATTAGAATATATTAACATAAATTAAGTAAATAAATTTGTTAAGTGGTAAATTTCACGGAATTGGGAATAGAAGTTATTTTTTAATGTAATTTTCAAACATTAGACATTTTTTCAGATTAAGTTTCATTTACTTGAATTTTTGTGTGTTTGTGTTGATTTTAATATTTTTAGAGTTTATTATTACTTTTATTCTGTTAATTGGTTTAGGTAATTTTGTGTACTTTTTTTGGCCTGAATTTGTATGTCATGTCTTCTCTGAAGTAATTTTTTCAAATGGAATTTTTCACCAAAATAAACAAATTTATAAAGTTTAATCTCTGACATTTAACATTTAATAGCTTTTTTGCGCGATTTTGTGAGTTTTTTGAATGAATTGAGCGTTTGTGTTTGGTCTATACGTCTCTGGATGGCGACGGTGCTATATCTGTACTCGCCTATGAAAATGTACTTGGCTCCGAAATCTTTTTAAACATTAATATATTAATTGTAAAGTATACTTTATTTATTTGGTGTATTATTTTAAGCGTGTAGAAATCTGTTTTTAAAATTCTGTGCGATATCGATTTAGAATCTCCGAATTTTAAATAAAAAAAAATAAACCCCAAACAACTCTATTTTGAACCAAATAATCCATTTTCAACTGAATATTCAATTTTGAACCAGATAATGGATTACGAAAGTGAAGATCATCAAGTTGACAGCTCAGAAGAGCAAGGATCACAGCAATTCTCCGAAACCATGAGCTCAAAGTCGTCTGAAATGGCACCTGAAAGTCCACAAAGATCAGCGTCGTCAGCTGAAATGAAATCTGAAAGTCCACACGGATCAGAGTCAGCTGAAATGGCATCTGAAACTTCAAAAAGATCAGCTTCATCACCCGATAATGCGTCTGAAAGTTCAAAAAGATCAGCATCATCAGCTGAACTTTCACATTCCCAAAGCTCAAACCTCTCATACAGCAGCAGCTCACAAAAGTCAGCCTCAAAAGAAGACTCAAGCATTGAAGGTACACAACCTAATTATACTCAACTCACTCCCAATACTCAGTTAACACTCACTTAGTACTTAGTTAACACTCACTTAGTACGTGGTTACCACTTAGTACTTACGTAGTTATTTTAAGTTGAGATAATTGGTGAAATGAGTATTAATGTGATGTTATAGTTAAGCCGGAGAAGTTTGAGAGAACGGCGGCAAAATCAGGCTCGGGCGTCAAGACCTTATCAAAAGAAGATAAATTGTACGTTCACAGTTTATAAGATTATATAATCAGATGAGAAGATAAACTAATCAATTTTTAGGCTTCGCATGTTTCTTATTATTGGATTTTTCCCCTTACCTGTTCTCGGCTGGATCATTGGCTTCTTCTACTCCTTCAGCATTAAAAGGAAAACCAAATCACAAAAAAAAGTATTACCAACTAATATTTACTGTTTACTCAGTTATTTACTCTTTACTCAGTTATTTACTCTTTACTCAGTTATTTACTGTTTACTCAGTTATTTACTGTTTACTCAGTTATTTACTCTTTAGTCAGTTATTTACTCTTTAGTCAGTTATTTACTGTTTAATCAGTTATTTACTCTTTAGTCAGTTATTTACTCTTTAGTCAGTTATTTACTGTTTAATCAGTTATTTACCGTATGTGTAAATTATTGGACTAATGCATGTGTAGTTTTCGGCGGTGTTGGGATGTTTATCAGCGTTGGCTGTAATAGTTGGCCTAGTGTTGGCTGCTTATTTCCTGTGTAAGTCAATAGAATTAGTAATTTGTGTTAGTGATAAGGAACAAGGATGATGCTAAAGATAAAGACAAAGATAAAGAACCCAAAAAAGTTGTGGAAAAATCAGAGGAAGAACGTGACCTCAAAGGACCAAAAGTAGACGTTGACGTCCCAGATGTGGATATTAAAGGCCCAAAAGTACAAACTGCAGAAGATAAAAAGGCTATAGAAGACAGATTAAGGAAGAAGGAAAATTTAACAATTTCTGATACTGAGAGTTTGAGAGTAAATCTTGAGGATTTAAATCCAGAGCAAAAGGAACTTCGAGCTGAAGTATTTAAGTCTGTAACAGACGTTGACAAGGCAAAGAAGCTAAAAGTAGAGGAAGGATTATATGTACCAGCTGTTCTTGATAAATTCGAAGTTCCCGAGTTCAAAATTGAAAAGCCAGAAAACCTATTCATCCCACCAAGAATACTTAAATCACCCGTTCCCGTCTCTAAAAGCGCCAAAGACATCAAATTCGATTTTTTCGAATGTAACTCACATATTTTAGTTAATATTTAGTTAATATTTAGTTAATATTTAGTTAATAATTAGTCAATATTTATTCAATATTTAGTCAACAATTAGTCAACAATTAGTCAACAATTAGTCAACAATTAGTCAACAATTAGTCAACAATTAGTCAACAATTAGTCAACAATTAGTCAACAATTAGTCAACAATTAGTCAACAATTAGTCAACAATTAGTCAATAATTGGTTAATAATTGTATTGATGATGGTGTAGATGTGCATCCAAGTTCAACGAGTCATATGTTAATATTGTTGAGAGGATTGAATTCGACATGGAAGAATCATGAGTTGTTCAGGTTCTCTGAGTATGTAAACCACAGCGTCATGGCCGTAAATGTGACTGACGCTGGTAAAAAGACTATCAGTCAGATATTAGAAGAACTTGAGGACGTTGTTAAGACTAAGGCTAAAAAGGATATTACCCTTGTCACTGAAATCAAGCAAGCAGAAGTTAATGATTTCAGGAAACTATACCAAGAAGTAAGTTCACAACTTTTTAATCACTTTTAGAAGAAATTCAAAAAAGTTCTCGCCATCAGTAGCCATCTCAGATGTCAAGAATCCGTACGTTCTTACACACCAGACTATACCTTTAATACATAAATAACTATATAAATAACTATATAAATAACTATATAAATAACTATATAAATAACTATATAAATAACTATATAAATAACTATATAAATGAGTATATAATAACTATATAAATAACTATACAAATAAGTATATAAATAAGTATATAAATAAGTATATAAATGTTGTAAAATGTGATTAGAATGAGGTATTTGATATGCCTGAGTTTGTTGGTTTGTTTGATGATAAGATTGAGTGTGACAAAAAGAACATTGCGTTCCCAGTCATGGTTGTCAAGAACGATTTAGTCGAATATGAAATTATGGTAATTTTTACCCATATTTAGAGATTATTTACTATAACTTAGCTAGAAATTACCAAAATTAATCCATAATTATCTAAAATTAATACAAAATTGATCTAAAATGGATCTAAAATGGATCCAAAATTAACTGAGTGGATGTATAAAAATATTGTAGGAGAATGAATTGGAGATAGGGCTAAAGTTTGTGGAAATGAAGAAATGCAAGGACGTGCTTAACACAAAGGAACAGACTAAGATTGTCCTGGGTAAGCTTTTTGGCCCATTCAGAAAGTTTGCAACTGCTACCACAGCTTCTCTCAAAGAGGACGAAGTATTAAAAAAAGTTCTGTGCTCAAGAAAGAAATATACCTAATTTTTTTACTCTCAAATATTGAATTTATTTCATTTATCATACATAATAATAAATTATATTATCACCCTTTAAATTATATTCTCAGTTTAAATTATATTCCCAGTTTAAATTATATTCCCAGTTTAAATTATATTCTCACTGTTTAAATTATATTCTCACTGTTTAAATTATATTCTTACTGTTTAAATTATATTCCCAGTTTAAATTGTATCCTCAGTTCAAATTATATTCTCATTGTTTCGGTATCAAGTAGACCTACGCAATTATGAGCACAGTGTGTAATACCATGTCATCTTCAAGAAGTTCAAAGTCAGGTTCCGGAGAACATATCACGTAATTTTCCATCGATGTTCCTCTAAATTCATTTTAACACCGTTTACAATGACTATGTAAATAATTGACTAGGTAATTAGGCGGCTGATTGGTTACATTCGGAAAAGGCCAATGAGAATGGACTGCATTTCTTGTAAAATGTAATTAAAAACTCCTGCAAAGGTGTACTTCCCAGGGTTCAAATTCAATTCCGATAGCTTAAACAATTCCACTCCTCTCTACAAATATCACATGCAAATCTGTAAATCTAAGCGTAATATAACTAAATCTGACTAACAAGTTTAAAATGAGTAAATCTGACTAAGTTTAAAATGAGTAAATCTGACTAAAATAAGTTGAAAATGTGTGAGAGGTTGGTAGAATACATTTTTGCGTCTTGAGGATGGAATGCTGATTAGGTCCATCATGATGTTGTAGAACATGTAATTCTCACTGGATGAGAACGAGCCGATGATAACGTTGTAAAATAACTCGTCACTTATTATCTGACCCATCGCATACTCCTGCGAATTTATATATATCAACGATGAATCCACACTCTCATTAAACACATTCCATTGTGACCTAACATTCACTCAAATAATTATTCCTTACTAATATTCTCTTAACCATATACTCTTAACTATGTATAATTAACTGTAAAATTGTGTAAAATTAACTATGTAAATTAACTATGTAAATTAACTATGTAAATTAACTATGTAAATTAACTATGTAAATTAACTATAAAATTAACTATAAAATTAACTATAAAATTAACTATAAAATTAACTATAAAATTAACTATGTAAATTAACTATGTAAATTAACTATAAAATTGTGTAAAATTAACTGGGTGCGTCTGTTACCATTTGGAATCATCGAGAAAGGTAACGTTGTTTAAGTTTTGTAGTTCGACAAGTCCAAAGATATTACTAATGCCTTGATAGTTCACTTTTCTAATTGTTTTCTACAAAATCATATTACGTGAGTTAAATTACTAATAGGTTTCTAATTTGTCTGAAGACGACGATTGTGGACAAATCTGCGTTATTGGTTTCTAATTTCAAATCCACGGGATTTGGAGTTATATAGAAAAAAGTCGACAAGTGCAATTCAGCCCTAAATTCATATTATTACCATATTCACCAGGGTAGCTAATGGATAGTACCGTAGGATATCAGTGTATTTCATGAGATCAACCTCAATCACTGCCAAGAATGATTTAAACTGATTCAACACCTCAACGTCAACTTTCTTACTCATCTGAACATCAAATTAGCAATTACATTGTCAACTATAATGTCAATAATAATATAAATAATGTTGTCAATGGTAATATAAATAATATCACAGGGTTGATTGGGAGATACGAAATTGCCTGCGATGATGACGTTGAATTGGTTGATGGAGGAGAAATGAGTTAGGAGTCGAAGTACGAAATCGCTGAATCCAAGAATGGTAACAACTGGTAACTCTTTATTTCTAAAGACCGTTTCCTTGGCGTGAGTTAAATTCTTGACAGTGATTGAAAAGGAAGAATCAAGCACTTCTTCCCTGACACTGGGCTCGGGGGGGATTATTATTGCTGGCTCAATTCTGTAAATTTCATCGGCAGAATTATCATTCTCAGCATCATTTGACTCCTCAGGGTCGTAAGTCAGGGATGATAAGTTACTCGCCGCCTCCTTGTCTATTTCCAAGTCACCGTTTTTTATAAGCTTTAGCAAGATCGTGTTTCTCCTTATTAACGCCGTGTTCTTCGTACTCGTTTGCGATAAATCAGGACACGCTAAACACACGGAATTAGTAAACTATGATCAGTATAGTAGTATAGTTAGTGGGATAGTAGTGTAGATAGTAGTATAGTGGGATAGTGAGATAGTTGGTGTTAAGGGAAGGTACTGTCGAAATCGAGTATGAAGATTCCGGTATCGCCTTTTTTAATGTAATATTCAGCTCCTGTGGGATTGATTTTATAGCTCAGTGGGTCATCAACTGAGATTACGCCAATCAGGATCACGCCGTTCAAATTAAAAAACGTATCACACAGCGACTAAAACATAATTATTATTTATAAATTGAGAGTAAATGATGGAGAGTAAATGATAGAAACTTCGAAAAGAATGCCTTGGCATTCGGTTGGAATTTTATGGAAGCAGACACTTCGTTCAGCGCCACTTAGGTAAGATTGATAAAGTGCTATAGATTTGCTATTTGAATAATTATTCTGCGTATTTCCAATGTTATAATACTGATTCAGGGATAGATTTACAATCAAAGTTACTATCCCCGGACATGTCACACTCTTCGTCACCAACGATAACTTCAAATCATTCAAACTTACTAAAAGTATTATTTGTGTAAAAATGTGTAAAATATGTGTAAATATGTGTAAATATGTGTGTAAATATGTGTAAAATGGTGTAAAATGTGTGTGAATAATTAACTGTGTTCTAACTTTCAACTCCGAATGGGCTTTGGAAGATGGAGTGTGTGATGGGTGAGCAGTATTGTATCATGACATTTTCACTTCTGCAGCCGTATTTCTTAATTCCGATGGTTCTGACAATGGTTTTCATGTCATTTAATCTCAAATCTGAGCCTTTGAAGGAGGATAGAATGAACACGGACGTGGCGAGTTTTGCCTGAATCAAGTCCAATATTCCCAAATGACCGTCAACCTCAATGTCACCTCTCATTATACATAATGATATCGATAAATTATCCGCCTGCTTTATCTGAGTCGTATACACCTCAATGTCATTCGGCGTTAACACTATTATCTTACTAATACACCATCAATCTTACGTATTGTATATACAGTATATTATAGTATTTAGTATAGTATATAGTATGTAGAATAGTACTATGGTATATATTTGAGTGGTTAATACCATTTATCTTTGGTGTAATACATTTTGGAGATGAATTGCGATAATTGTGCAGGATCAACATCGCCAACCACAAGCACAAACTTCTTCAACCCAGCCCTAATACACAAATCACACGCTAATTCCACTCTATTTCTTAATTCCATTGTATTAATTCTATTTACTAATTCTATTTATTAATTCTATTTATTAATTCCATTGTATTAATTCTATTTATTAATTCTATTTCTTAATTCCATTGTATAGATTGAATAGATTGTGTGTGTACCATGAGGTGATATGGCCGGAGAGTATATTTTTGGCTAGGACGATTTCTAAGGTTCTGTTAATGGTTAAAGGGACCCAAATAACCATCCAAAATATATAACAAATTGCACACATCCGAGCCTCCACCGTTAACGGGATCATGTCACCATATCCCACTACACAATAATTTACTCATCAAAATAGTTGTAACCAAAGCTAACAAAGCGTATAATGAGTTAATAGACTTAATATAGTGATTGGTGAGTAAATGGTATGGAGAGTTGCCTGTGGAGAAGGTGATGATTGCGAGATAGAAATAATTTAAGTATTGTGCGAATGAGTGGGAATATTGTGAATTTATTCCAAAGGGATGGCATCCTTGCATTATGAATATTGAACCTGATAATTGTTTGAGTGTGTAGAAATGTGATTTACCAGCGAAAGAGCAAGACATGAAGAATATTCCTAACGAAATTCTGAAAATACACTTAGCCTTTTCCGATCCATCCTTCGTTTGAATTATTCTGTTATTTATCCAAACTACAATACAATTTGAATATAGAGGAAAATATGTAAGTATACAGGGTAAATAACTAAGTATAAACGTTAAAATAGGTAAGTATAAAGGGTAAAATATGTAAGTATAAAGGATAAATAAGTAATTATACGGGGTAAATAACTAAGTGTACGGGTTAAAATAGTTAAAAAATGGTAGTTTAGGGGATACTGAAGAGTTTGATCCAGATGATGAACCCGTGTGTCCAGTAGACTTGAAGATAAGACAAATCAGGGAAGAAAAGCCATTTAGAAATGAGTACTGGCGGGGGTAAAATTAACGAATTTATCCAGAAAATCGGTGAATAAAATATATCCTTCGAATCCTTCGCCTCCAGTATAAACAAACATATCTCAGCCGTAGACTATAACAGCGGTTAATTTAAGCTCACCGAAAATACTGTAGAAATATTGCATACATGTTAACTAAATATGTTAACTACGTATGGGTTAACTAAATAGGAGATAATTGGGTATGGGATAAAAAGTGGAATACGGCAGAGATTGAGAAGAAGTGTAGAGGGTATAGTATTTTGGGGACGAGTGAGTAGTTCCATTTCTCGTTGAATGCGTCTCTTCTCCAGTAAGTTAGTGTGATTAGCCATAAAACAAGTTTTAAAATGTCCCACAGGATTAATGAGACGCCAGCGTTCTTCAACATACACGTCAACGATAATCTCGAATAACTATACCACAACTTTATACGATTATACGCTGAAACATTATTATCACTCAGTTATTATATAGTGTGTAGTATACTGTTGGCGCCGGTATTGAGCGAGTTCTTATGTTTCCTGTGTAATTCACGATCAAGCGCCGCTAACGCCGAGCCCACCGACGGATTCCTCAATGAAGATCTTCTAAACACAATTTACACAATTTTACACATAATTATCACAATTTTACACAATTCACAGAATTAAGATAATTTAACGTAATTAAGCGTAATTAAGATAATTAAGATAATTTTATGGATAATAATGTCAATGTGAATAGTTGGATGGTGTGTTAACTTGTTGAGATTGAGATCGTTGATGATTTTTCTGAATTGCGATTTGATGAGGTTGATGAGGTAAACGCTGCCGAAAAAGACGACAGCGCCGAGTAGTGAGGGTAAAATCTCGACCAGTCTGGTGTCATCTAAAGTTATGTTATTGAGTTGTAAAGTACTGTCAGAGGCTGTGATGACTGTGAGACACAGTGTGGATAAGAAAATCGAGATTAAAACACTGGCCAGCGCGCCCTTTGTCACACATTTATCATTCACTTTATAATTCGTCCCCGTAAACATTTATATATCCACGGCAACAAATTGAATCAATTTTAAGATTTCTCCCTAGAACAGAATTTTAATGTTGACCTGTTTAGCACATATTTCACACATTTTAAGCTTAAAATTGCGAATCGTGACGTTGACTAGACACATTAACAGTAGTAAATTTTACAAAAGTGAAAGTACAAAATTAAGGGAAAATTAGCCCAGTGGTAGACAGTAAAAGTACTAATCGCGTTTAATGAGAAAATTTTTTAAAATTTAACTAAAATATAAGGGAAAAATTAGTAAATTCGGATTAAAAGTAATTAAGGCGATAAATAACGTAAAAGGAGAGAAGGAGTTAGGGAATAATTCAGAAGTAATTGCGGGAAAGACCATGCATCTTTGTGCATATCAAAGGTTAAACTTAAAAAATTATCAGCGTAAAATTCCATGAAAATTTGACTAAAAAAGCGTAAACTGAGGTGTAAACAAGCTTAATTGTTCATATGTCGATGGAAGTTTGGAAGAACTGAAAAAATATTAAAATCTCAAATTTTATTAAATTTAAAATTGATTCCTAGTTATTTAATCATATTTTTCATTTTTCCGTAATTTAAAATCTTATTATTATATTTTCCCAAACACTACACATTTCCATAACATTACTACATTATTCATTATTTTACTCCTAATTTTATATTCCAGAGTTAATTTAGAGTTATATTCTTAATAATTATTCCTTATAAGTGTGTGATTTTGTGGAATTTTAATGTTTTTAGCGAGATTCTGTTTATCTTATAATAAATTTAGGCCCTGGGAGCGATCGTATGTTATAACTTAATATTATCCGTAGGTTACGGAGATTTAACAGGAGGAAGCGGTGGAACTTGATTTCATGGCTTACCAAGGGCACTTACGAGAATTTGAAGTTTAAAAACGGCTGGAAAACAACCTCTCACATTAATCCCCAAGGCTTTAAAACTGAAAGTACCGTTAGGAAAACTGAATTCTGTAACATGGAACTGCTACACCAACAAGACTCGCAATACTATCTCACACAACATTAATGTACCAATATTACACATATCTACAGTACTGAGTACGTAGTTTAGCACATACCATAGCACTGTTTAGACAGTTAATTTCTCTCATTTATGAATTTTCCGATTCTCAGCAATGATTTATTGAGTGAATTATGTGGAAATTTTGAGGTTTTAAAATTTTTGAAATTTGGCCATTTTGGTCTGGACCCAAAAGTGACATTTGGTCCCCGAAAAAATAAAAATTTTTCGACTATTCCGAAAATTAAATTAAATAATTTTAACACTTTTAGCACATCGTTTTAGACATCAAAATGCTTAAAATTGTTATAAAAAAGTGTTTTTAGCTATGTAAAATTTGGGTAATAGGAGGTACCTGGGCACTGTACCATGGTACTTTTAACTACTATTATCCATCTATTAGAGCGAAAATCACTAATAAATACCCTAAAAACAGATAAATCCAGTTAAAATTATTAGTAAATTATTAGGAAATTCGTCCTTTAAAATCACTTTTTAAGCCAACAAATCCTAGCAAGTTCCCCTAAATTAACAAAATAAGCATAAAATTCCCTGTTTATAACCCTAACACTACTAAAATAATCCTATCTAAACATCTACAATACTGCATATTTACTATAATTTCTAGTTATGTGTTTGACATGGCCCTGGGTACCCACTCCTGGTGGCCCTAAATTTACCCCAACTACTTACTAATAAAATAAGTATATGGATTGAGAATATTGTATAATTGTGTGTTGAATTGTTGTAGTGGTATTTTAAGTTTTTGTATGGATTTTAGCGGAATTGTCATGAGATCCAACGCTACTACCACATCAACTCCCAGCCCTTCAACTCTCTCCATCTAACACAAGTTAACTAAATTAATCACACCGTTTGAAATCTTTGACTGAAATGTGTTAGGAATAGAGTTTCCACGTTACACTGAGCAGCAACCTCAATAGCCTGTGACACAGTACTGTGCAGTGTCTTCATCGCGTTCTCAGCATACTCATCCGTAAACGTTGCTAATACAATTTTAACACCAAGATCTCACCCTCGTGGATTAGGAAATTTACGTTCTCACAGTGTTTGATGAGATTGTCACAGGGCTTAGTATCACCGGAGTATACTAAACTCCAAAACTCATAGTCTATCCTTATACCATATGAATCTTCTATATGGTCCACCTAATCAATTTATAGTTAGTTATAGAATACTTTGAAGAATGAGAGTCTCAGAGTTCGCTCAACGGTGAATTGGACAGACTCCTCAGTCAACACCATAAAATCATAGTCCAAGTGGCAAATATTCTCAAATTCCTTTAACCAATACTGTAACAAATTGAGTTATAAAGTTTATCTGAATAGTTAGCTCGTACTCTAATGTTATGAGACGCTATGATTAGCGGTTTTGGGCCTTGAGAATTGAATTTATTACGTAATGATATTAGATGATATAATCCCAAGTGATGATCCGCATGACTATGCGATATAAACACCAGCCTAATCATATTTCAAATCTATTTACAATATTTACACTATTGTGGTACCGTATGGAGGAGATTTTGTCAATGAAATCGTCGAAGGAATTGGAAATAAGTAACATCTGTAACACCGTTCCCTCGCCACAGTCCAGCAATATCGCTACAAAACTCTATGCTCTTAACTATATAATCTTAACTATATACCCCTAGAGGGAGCTATCTTAACTATACTTAACTATGTACCCCGAGAGGGAGCTAATTAACTATATACCCCTAGAGGGAGCTACTTTACTATCTAAGGGAGAGGGAGCTACTTAACTATACAATACTAATGGTGTTACAGTAGTGTTTGTGTAGTTGTAGGAGTATGGCTGAGACGTTACGGTATACGGAGGGTACGGAGCAGCCGGTGCCAAGAAATGTCAGTTTCGGAAACTCCGACTCAATTTCCACTTCAATGGGACTCACATCCCACTCCTACAACAACTGCACATGTCTTAAGTTACCTCCAAATCCGTAGGTAACACACTAGTAACATCAATTCTACTCTAACACATTATTAATTTGGTGTTATTAGTTGTTAATACTTGTTTTGGGGGATGTACTATGAATTTCGTCAACGGTACATGCCCCGTTCCCTGTCCTACAACACATTAATCACACAGTAATCACACTGTACAAACCTGCCAAGTTGGGAATACTAAACAGTTTAGGAATACTAAAGAGTCTGGGATTGTGAAAGAGTTTGGGGAACAATTGATAATGTAGTAAGTTCCGTTTATAGTAAGGAGGTAATGCTATGTATCCCAATTCCTCCATCCTAACACTACAATATACCTCACCACCAATTGTATCAGTAGTAACCGTATTAGAAGTTGCACTGGCATGTGTTTGTAGGTAAAACAGGTACCGTTGACCATTGTTAATACTATGAATAAAGTCCTAAGGTAATAATAATTTATTGGAGTTACGGGTAAAGGGGTGGGATGACTGAGGATGAGAACGTGATTGCCAGGAGTTGGAGCGTCACAGACCTCGTCTGACTTCACCACCGTACCGTCAGACAATGTCACATCCAAACCACTCTTCAACTTTCCATAGTCACTCTTCATCACCTACGAACATGCAATCAGTATTACCACTGAGTATAGTCAAGAGTATATAGTTAGTATATAGTATAGTTAGTAGTATATAGTTAAGAGTATATAGTATATAGTATAGTTAGTATATAGTTAGTATATAGTTAATTGTGGGTACACTGTAGAGAGCTGGAGAATTGGGATTGAAAGTGCCAGGAGTGGTATCAAACTGGATGAAGTAACCAATAAAATTCTCATGCACAGGTGATATCACATTACTGTACACTGTACTATTCTCAGGGGAATCACCAATTGTATGGGATTTAGCAATTGTATGGGAATTAGTAGTGGAATGTGAGAACCCGTAAACGGTTAAAGAGTTACTCTTTACCAGTTCACAAACACTGTTAACATCAGTTTCCACCTCATTTATTGTCACTCTTATACTCCTAATCACATATTAACACTATTTACAGTGTAAACTATTGTGTAGACTACATAATATTCAATAGTTTACAGTTGTTTGAATGTGTTGAGAAGATGAGTGAGAAGAGATTTGAGCGGTTTGGGACCAAAGACAGTAACGTGTTCGGTGTTACAGCCGTCAAGGGATAGGATTAAACTTGGTAAACCATTGAAAGATGAGACACTCAAATGAGTTAAAAATACGTAACGAATCTTACCCAAGCCTAACCTATTCGATATTCTAAACCTAAAACAACAATAAACACAAGTAATTAAGAAGAAATTAGGGCTAAAATAATACTAATTAAGCATAATTAAGGGGTAAATTAAGCATAATTAAGGGGTAAAATGAGGATTTTTAGGGATAATTAAGGGGTAAAATAAGGATTTTTAGAGGTAATTAAAGGATTTTAAGGAGTAAATTAGGGCTAATTAAGGGCTAATTAAGGCTAATTAAGGCTAATTAAGGAGTAAAATAAGGCTAATTAAGACCAAATTTAGGATAATTTAGGATAATTAAGGGGTAAGATGATGATAATTAAGGAGTGAGAAGAGGTGAGATTGTTTACCTTTGTGAGTTTTCTCCGCAATTGAAGATGAAGTAAGAACCTTCAGAGAAAATTTGAACTGAAGGAGGGACAACAAACTCATTCCAGCCAATTATTTGCACATAACTCATCACTCCAAATTCTTAACATTTCAAATTTTGACACATTATTCTACAAATTTTACACTATTCTGCAAATTTGACGCTATAATACAAATTATCATAAATTTAATATTATTTTACAATAATTTAAGGATTTAAATGGAGTAATTAGGGAATGTGTATTGGGATTCCTGTGGAATCTTATTATACACTTTAAATGTATAAAATAATCAAATAACAATTTAACCTTAAAATAGTAAAAAATAAAATAATTAAGGGTGAAATGTGTAAAATAATGTGAATGGAGGGTCTTCAGGAGGTTTGTGATATGATCGAGTCTGTGGTTGAGCCAGAATGGTCAAAACTGAGCTCTGTAACTTCCCAGGCCTGGGAAGACGAATTTAACCAATATTTAACCTCAATTTTAGAAGAAAATAAGCAAAAATCGGTTAAAACTAGGAGTACAGCCCAGAAATCCAAGTCGAAATCCACCAAATCAAAGCCTAAAAAGGTAAAAATATTAACTAAAATAACATTTTAGAGCTCTGGAATTAGCATAGGAGGCCTGACTGAGGATGAACAATTTAAGCTCTCCTGTGATCTTTTTACACTTTTAGAAGGCATCTGGCTCGAAGGAAAGAAGAGAATCAAAGCCATTCAACAAACCAAATTATCACAACCCTTAGACCTCAACGATATTCTCCTCTACTCCAACAGGTATTCCCACACCATTCCCCTCAACCACTACTCTAATATTAACCTTACACACTGTACACACTGTAAATAGTGTAAATACTATAAACAGAGTAAATAGTGTAAATAGTGTAAACAGTGTGAATAATTGTTTAGATTGCGTAGTACGACGTTTAGTCCTCCGGAGAATATGAACATTGATGATCCTACGAGGCATTATGGAATTTTTCCTCAGTATCACTTTTTAGGCGTTCCAAACACTACGCAAATGCATTCCTCTATGTTGTTTGCGCATGCTAAAATGGAAAACCAGTGTGCACCGCCAGAAATATCATTTGAACCTGTGACTGAGGACATATTACAAATGAGAATAATATGTGAAAATGAAAATGCGGTAATCCATTTCCAGACCTCAAGGGAGTCTAACGTGCCCTGTCCTAGGACTGGGAATTACCTAACCTTTAAAACAGACCCTGCGGAATATGATAAAGGTAAAAGTTACAAGTTTAAGAAGGATTGTAATCCCTTTACAGTCCATGCCTGGACCACATGTGACGGCTTTAAACAGTCGAACGTTATAGAAGTTAAATACGGCACAGATACCAAAGATACCAAGGAACACTCCGGACTAATGCTCACATAATCTTATAACATTTCTTATAGTATTTAGTATAGTATAGTATTAGTACTACTATACTGTAGTATATATACAATGTATAGTGTGTATAGTATAGTATTATATATAGTATTAGTATAGTAGTATAGTTATGGTTTGGTGTTTTTGGGTAGTAAATTGGGTGTATATAACACAGGGTATAATACAATTCAAAGGCTTTTAATATACAATTTACAGTATTAAACAGTATGAAGTGTTATCTTACTGTATAGTAATACTATATGGTATACTCTAACTACTATACAAATACAATATATACTATAGTATATATAGTATAGTATTATATATAGTATTATTACAGTAGTATTATATGTGTCTGGGTTTAAGGGTAGTAAATTAGGTGTATATAACATAGTATAATGACTCTATTATACATATTTAAGCTTATTACAACAGTATTAAATAGTAACAGTTGGTATATAGCACTGGAATCAGTGTTATCTAACTGTATACCTAAGTATATAATATACACTACTATACTCCTACTACTATACATATACATATATACAAATAGTATATAATACATAGTATAGTGAGTATAGTAAGTATAGTATATTAAGAGTATGTATTAGCGAGTGTGACGAGTTTATGTGCAGTATCATCGTTTAAGTGTGATTGATATATTTTAGCCAAGTGTGTGTAAATTCTTTTTAGTACTAATTTCAAATTAGTAGTCTCAAGTTTACTAAATTCATCTCCAAGCTGTGGTACCAACTCCACTACACCATCCGCAAATATCACCGCCTTCACATTATACAAAAACTTTTCATCGAGTTCCACATTATCTAAACTGTGTTCAGAAGGGTGTGACAGTTTCCCGCCCAGTGCTGTGATCACCTGTGGTATCGCGTGACTGACAATGGAGTCGATGGCATTTTCCCTCAACTCTTCCAACAGTTGTTTAAACGATTTCTCAACCAATGGTGACTGAATTGAACCTAACAACTGTGAGTAAGCGTTTAGTAAAAAAATGTCACCAGAGTTCCCGGGTGTGGTGCGTGAGTTAGAGACACGTTGGCACCAGTTGATGACAGGGTTAATTGTCATTTCAAGGATGGTAATGAGGTCATTGGAGACAGAATATTCAAGCTGAATTGAGACAATTTCACTCAGAAAATTAGCGATTAGACGTAAAATTTCCTCCTCAGAGCCCGTGTAATCTTCAGTAGACAGTGGCACCGTTATACTCTTTTGTAACTTTAACATTATCAACTCATTCCACTCATTACACATACGATCAATACTTTTCAATACAGGGGATTCTCTTGGTACAGGGGACTCACCTTCTAAGGGGTTTACAGTGGGTACAGGGTTTACACTTTCTAAGGGGTATACAGTGGTGTCACGGGGGTACTCCGTAGGGTTTTGGGTGACCTCAAATGAGTTTACAGAAGATGAAAGAGAGTTGGAAATTTGTAGATACGGCGGTGTTAATATGTTTGAAATCTTATTATAGTAGAAGTGACTTATCTGTATCGCCGTATACAACTCAATTATCTCATTGACTCCCCGGACTACTACGTCAACACTATCCCTACAATCCAGAGTATCCCTACCATCCAGAGTATCCCCAATATCATGAGTATGAGTTATTAGGGAGTGTAGTTTATGTTCTAGAAGAGGTACGAGAGTTTCGGTGACTTTGTGTATGTAATTTTCCGCTGTGGGAGCCTGGCACTGTTGGTGTGTGTTGTACAAATCCAAGTCGCAGTTGTTGTAGAGTGCGATGACACTTGATTTAACGAGTGAAATGACCAGTTGTAAGTTCATAAACACGTCGTAAACGGCGTTGTTGTCCCTGTTTCTAGGGTTTGAAATGATATACTTCAACAGCGCCGAATACCGTTTTTGCGCTAAATTTGATAAAAACCCAAGACTACACAGGAGGAATTCGCGTAGTTTACGAGGATCTAGCACTAATATCCTCAATAATCTTATCCCAAGCTTCTCCGTTACGGTGCCACTATCCACACTATCCACACTATTCCCATAATTTACACTATTTCCATAATCAACACAATTCGCATAATTAAGAGAATTTGGATAATTAACACAATTAGAATAATTGAGGGAAACTTCGAAGAGTGATGTGATGTTAAGGGTATCTTGTGTGTGTGGGAGATTGATGAGTGGTTCATGTATGACGCCAGAGTCGGAGTTTAATCTGTCAGACAATAACGTAATCCTTTCCATCTCCTTACACAAAATCTCATAACATAACTCGGTCACCTTTTCTAAACTATGATTTACTCCCCGTAACGCTTCACATAATGTGTTACCAGTTGTGTCAGTGTGGTGTGACAGTAATTTGTTACAAAAGTGTTTGGATAATTTGAGTTGTTCTGAGGCTGTGATAAGGTGTAGAATTTCCTCTAGCGACGCCGTGTCCAGCGTGACAGGGCGAGAAATATCAACTTTACTCCCAGGACTCAGGTGTAACTTGAGAGTTTCTACAGACTTTAACCTGAGATAATTATCATTCAACGCAGTTTCTATCCGTGACAAACGCGTAAAATCGTCAGAAGATTCGATTTTTCGCGTGAGTTCCCTTGTGTTATTCAGTTTTTCAGTTAGATTTGCATAGTTTGAGAGTAGTAAACTCATCTCAGATACAACTGGCCTTAAGACACTTAGCGCCAGTTTTAGCCTCGATATCACACGAGCCAAATTATCAACCCTAACATCCTCAAACACATTTTCAACATTTTCAACATTATTAAAATTAATATTATTAAAATTGGTTTGATGGAGTTTGTGAGAAGTTAGTGTGATTGGAGGAAACAAGTGGTTAGATTCCTTGGAGTTTTTTAAAACCTTGAGAATTCGCTCCCTTTTATCCGACAAATCGCAAAGCTCCATCATATCCAACTTTTTAACAAATTATTTTAACATTATTAATATATTAACATTGTTGATATATTAAGATTAACATTTTAAAAGATTAAAATTTAAATTATTGTTGTGTTGAGAGATTAAATATTTTATGAATTTTAGGTAAAAATTGAAATTTGTGAAATAATGTGTGATTCCACAAATTCCACATTATATATACAAATTTAACTCCGAATTTCGCTAAATAATTCACCAAATTACTATATAAATATATAAAATATATAAAATGAAAAAATTAATTAGTAAATATTATGCGGGAGGGTAAGGTGAGGGGAGAAGTTGTCTTCTGGGAATTTGCATGGGATTTTGTAGTATGAACTGGTGTCCCTGCTGTAGCAAATCATCGTAGCAGCGTTTCTTGCACTCGAGTTCGAGCCAGCGGCACTCCTTACAGCGTCCCTTGGGGTACTGGAAGGGTAAGCTCCCATGCCACGTGAAGTCCTTAGTCCTGTTATTAGTGAACTCGAACGTTGGTAATTCGGGACTTGGGTGACGGTCGTAAATGTGTAACTTATGCCTGACATAGCAGTAGTAGACGTAGTAAAGCAGGAGTGACAGCACGGCCTTCATAATCAGTGATTGCTTCCGCTCAAACTCTGTGAAACACATGAGACTAGGCCTGCCCTCAGCAGGAGTACGCAGTAAATGCACCTTCCTACTATTCAACATCGTAAAAAAACCGCCGATGTCCATGTACCTACAGTTGTATATAGTTTAGTACGAGGTAATTAGGGAGTATTAGGGAGTATTAGGGGTAATTAGGGAGTATTTGGAGGGTATTAGGGAGTAATTAGGGGTAAATTAGGGAGTATTTGGGGAGTAATCTGGGTGAAAATGAGAGAGGAAAAAAGAGCAGCAAGAAAAAAAATTTCGCTCTCGGACCAGTCTACTCCATTGACTGGTCCTCGAGCCTCCCTAACCCCTTCCTTATAGTATAGTATTATACTATAGTATAGTATAGAATAGAATAATTAACAGCTGTGTAAATGATTACCTGTATAATTTATCGAGAAGAGTTTCTTTATCTCGTTTGATGACTCGGATGATGTTTGGGTTATCGAAGATTCGGCAGGATTTTAAACCTTCGGAGTATGAACTCACTGAACCGTCCAGTGATAAATTCTCCAAAGGCCTGGCTGTTCTACTGTATAATCCCTCACTCACCGGTACACCGGGATGAGACTGAGTTGAAAACAGTCTCAGACCCGATCCTTTAACAATTTTTAGTCTCATTTATTAAATTATTTATATTCAACTAAAATTCTTTCAATTTCCCCATCACACTTACACAATACTCTTTTTTACACTATTCACATTTTTACTCTATTTACTCAATTTTTACACTATTAACAAATTTCTATACTATTAAAATAATTAAAGTGTGATAGTGTGAATGATAATGAGGATAATATTAATGGTTGGAATCAGATGAGATCGGTGAGATCGAGGGTTTTAATGGAATCTTGTGATGATTTTAAGGCGTTGATAGTTTGAGTTAAGGAATCTTTGAGAAAAGATTTAAGTTTATTTTCCTTCATGAAATTGTCAACCACTTCTTCCACCAAATCTGCGTCACTGAATTTACACGTCAAATACTCCCCCTCATCAAGTCCAATATTCAATCTGTACTCTCTCACACCCGATTTTTCCCCTACTGTGTCTACTATATTACACAGTTTTACGGGTTTACCCGAGTTAACAGATTCCACGGTAGATTCAGTTGATCGAGTGGTATGGTGTGTGAATTCAGTTTGCGTAGATAGTGTCTTGTTATTTCCTTCCAAGTGTACTGTTATCATATACCTCCAGCCCTCCTAACAATATATTATACAGTTATATACTTAATTATACAGTTAATTATTTAGTTAACTGTGTAGGTTAGTACTGTGAGTGATTTCAGTGTGAGTTGGTTGTGTTTGGTTGTGAGTGTGGATGAGTTTTGAAGGATGTTGTTGTGCCATTCGGTGAGTATTACTCTGTACTGTAACTGTTCAAAGTTACAGCTGTAGTAGTCACTCACCTCAGAAGGACTCAACACACACCTGAAACTCACCAACACACCGTCAGACCTCGGCTCCACAAGTATCTCCAAACCTTCTAAACATGATTATAGTATTAAGTATTTTGTTAAGTTGTTAAGTGGTTAAGTGTGTATTTGAGGGTTTGGGTAGGTTTTCCGGGTGGGTTGTCCAGGCCATGTCAAGCAAATAACTATATAGTATACTAAATATATGGTATTGTAGATGTTTAGATAATAGTTTTAAGAGTATTCTAGGGGTATAATTAAGGAATTTTATATTTATTTTGTAAATTTGAGGGGAGGTTCTAGTTTTTAATAGGTTAAAAAGTTGTTTTATGGAACTCAATTTAGGATAATTTATCTATTTTAAAGTTAAATTAGTGTTAATTAAGGGTAATAATTAGAAATTTTCGCTCTAATAGAGAGATAAGATTAGTTAATAGTAGTATAGTACAGTGCTGGAGTACACAGTAAAACCCTAATTTTCTATACTAATTAACAACTTTTAGAACTAATTTTAAGTAGTTTTATGACTAAAATGATGTGCTAAATATGTTAGGATTAATTAATTTAATTTTCTGAATAGTCGAAAAATTTTCATTTTTTTTCAAAACCCAAATGTCACTTTTGGGTCCAGACCAAAATGGCCAAATTTCGAAAATTTTAAAAATTCCAAATTTCCACATAATTCAACAGATTTAACCTCTCTTAACACCAGAAAATTCATAAATAAGAGAAATTAACTAACTACACAGTGCTATGGTATGTGCTAAACTATCTGCTTAGTACTATGGGTATGTGCTTGAAATGGCCTGGAAAACCCACCTAGGGTACCTACATAATACTATACATAATACTACACATAATACTATACGTAACTACAGTAAATGTATGGTATTACTGTGTGTAAACTGAGAGGATTGAGTAGAATTGGTAGACTCTGTAGTTAGTGTGTTGGGTGTGACTGATCTGAAGGAGAATAATGTGTAAATTCGTTACTTGATTCCGTATTTAATGCTTTGCCTTAGTTTATTATTTTCTATTATTAAGTTATGGTTCACCCTCTGCAAATTATGCAATTTCATCAGACAATCTAAACATCATTTAACTTATGCAGAATTAGTAACTGAGTAACTAAGTAACCGGGTAGAAAGTTACTTGATTTATAGTTTGATAGTGAGGAGTTCAAGTGTTTTAACTCCTTAGGAGTTAAATTATACACGTCCAAACTCATTCCCACCGTAACACTATTAATCAGTGGTAACACTCAGTAAACAGTTTTGACACTTAGTAAAGAGTGGTAACACTTAGTAAAGAGTTGGTAATGGGAGGAAATTAGTTGATTTGGTGTGAGAGGTGAATTCGTTCATTAATGAGTGAGATTAGTGAGTTAGCTTTAGATTCAAGTTTTTGGGATAATTTTCTATTACTGTCACTTTCCCTAGCCTATCACACACTAAAAGAATTGTTTCATTACCTTCTCACGCAGAAGTTCTAATACAAATTAATAAATTTTTATTACCTGTGCTCTTTTTTAATTCCGTTAATTTCCTCTTCAAGTCGCGAACTCCAAACGATCTAAACATTACAAATTCAACTAATTTAGCACTAAATAGTAAGTAAATTAGTACTAAATTATGAGTAAATAAGGGTAAAATGTGTGTAAAAGTGTGTAAATAGTGAGGAAATGTGTAAATGTGTAAATGTGTAAATGTGTAAATGTGTAAATGTGTAAATGTGTAAATGTGTAAATGTGTAAATGTGTAAATGTGTAAATGTGTAAAACAGGGTGAAAATTACGGTATGGAGTAGTTGATGTTGATTGGTATGGGTTCTGAGGATTGCCAGATGTCCTGAAAATCAGTAGAATAATAAAATTATTACTTGAAAGTCTAGAGGATAAAGCGCTAAACTACTCGGCGTAAATTTTAATCTGCTCTTCACACAAGTTATCTCCTCAATTCTCAAGCTCTACACATGTTCAAAGTGTGTAATACGTAACTAATGTAAAATAATTTATATAATGAATAAATTTATTACAATTAATAATAGAGCGAAAATTTGACGAAATTTCATAATTTGCGAAAGATTCTCAATAAACTACCACACACCAAATTAACTAATTAATATAAATAATAAATTGATGTAAATAATAAATTAATGTAAATTTAGTGGAAGAGAATAATATTACAATTTTTTCAGCTGGAATGTTACTTTCAGGTTTTTCACCGGAATACTACATAGAAACTGTGTTATACTGCGTAATGTGATTGCGTAACGTTGGACAGTGTAATGAAGTGTAATGTGTTAGACAGTGTAATGTGTTAGACAGTGTAATGCGTTAGACAGTGTAATGAAGTGTGATTAGAGTTGGTGTGAGATGTTGTTGAGGTTGAGGAAGACTGCGACTGCTGTGATGTTATCTGCGTTTTTAGACCTTGATCTCTGCTTCGACAAGGCCTTTTCAATCAATACCCTCGTTGGGTTCTGATCTAATCACAATCAAATACTATTACTATACTCTTAACTATATACCCCTAGAGGGAGCTAATAATATACCCCGAGAGGGAGCTAATTAACTATACTATACTAAATACCCCTAGAGGGAGCTACTTAGAGAAGAGGGAGCTAAATAACTATATAATGCTATAGTAAATACTATACTATACTAAATACTGTAAGGGGTGTGTGATACGGTGAAAATGAGCTTTGAGAAGAGTTTTGAATGCTTCTTCGGATGACATGATATCCCAGAGTCCGTCGGAAGCCAGTAATAAACACTTGTGAGTGTCGTTTCTCTCAAAAACTGTTATGTCCGGGGTACTACTCAAACCGTACCTCTTCAAGTCCTTACCCTATTGTTACAGTCTTATTACCATTATTACTATATTACTATATAATATTACTATATACTATTAAGATGGTATATAGCTGGTGTAGTGTGTAGATTACGCCGAAGGCTCTGGAGTATTGTAGTTGCATGGGTTGATCCCCGCGGGCTTTTCTCATGGTGAAGTCACCGCCCCTCAAAAACGGATTATTCGAATGACTACACAAAAACTCAACCGAACCTCCCGAAGCCTATGTTAATACTATTTACCAATCATACCACTACTATATCTAAGATACCTAAAGTAGGTATAGTAAATAGGATAGGTAGGATAAGTATGTGGAGATACGATGATTCTCATTTTCTCTTCGGGGTTATTTGGTTTATGATCAATGGTCAGGAATTTCGATGTTAATCTTTCCCCAGACTCATAACATGCCGCAACTCTACTGTCTCCCTAACACATCATACAATACTATAACCATAATAACTATACCCTTAAATACCCTTAGCTACTTAACTATATACCCCCAGAGGGAGCTAACATAATATATAGGGAGAGAGAGCTAATTAACTATATACCCCAAGAGGGAGCTAACATAATATATAGGGAGAGAGAGCTATCTTATTATATACCCCTAGAGGGAGCTAATTAACTATCGAAGGGAGAGGGAGCTAATTAACTACGTAGATAACTATTAACTACTGTAATGATGTAAGACTGTGTGAGAAGTTACGAGATGTGCAATGACGATGTAGTTGTTGATAATGAGAACGGTAACGCTTGTGGTTGATGCGTAGTCTTGTAGGTGTTTGGAGCAGAGTGCGAGTAACTCCTCGTCGGCGCTTTTGTACATGTTGAAAACGGCTTCTGAGGCTCTGGCGGGGATATCCCCGCCAGTGTCCAGCGCAGCCATGAGATTATCCCAGGCTGGAGACTCAGTCAGGTGTCTGATAATAATCCTCTGAATAGTGTCAGAGGAGAAGTGACCCACAGTACCATCAAACACACCGAAAAATGAGATCTTATGCCTATCATTTCCGAGATTCGGAACTATCAAAAAACGGTCCTCCTGACTCTTACGATTTCCTACACAATTATTAGCGTAAATTAGAGGTAAATAAGGTGATTTAGAGGTAAAAGGTGATTAGGGGTAAAAAAGGTGATTTGGGGGTAAAGGGGAGGAAAATTCGGAAAGTTCAGAAAAATTCCGAAATTACGAAAAATTCCCCAAAATTCCGGAAAATTAAGATAAAAATAAATTAATCGAAATAACTGAAATTAAGGGGAGAATGTGTAGTTTTGGGGGTACCGATGTCGGTATGTGCTGAGACTGCGAAGAATCCGAAATCTTCGAAATCGATGGGATTAATGAGTTGAATTATAGGCTCAATTATTGAAGTCTGCGAGCTCGAATTCGATGAAAACGACATTATCTTACAAGAAAATTAAACCAACAAATTATCACAATTTAATTATTCCACAGAAATTTAATTATCCTACAGAAATTAAATTATTCTACAGAAATTAAATTATTCTACAGAAATTAAATTATTCTACAGAAATTAAATTATTCTACAGAAATTAAATTAATTTAGAGAAATTGGATTAATTTACAGAAATTGGATTAATTTAGAGAAGTTTGATTAATTTAGAGAAAATTTGGGGAACAAAAATATTTTACAGAATTTGGTAAATTTGGGTTAATATTGAGGAATACTGTGGAATTTGGCGAAGTGTATAATTTACAACAGAAAATTGACAAAATTACTTACAACAGAAAATTAACAAAATTATTTACAGAGAGAATTAACAAAATTATTTACAACAGAAAATTAACAAAATTATTTACAACAGAGAATTGACAAAATTAACAATTGTAGAGTGAAATATTTATCTTAATTTCAGATAAATAACAAAACGGTTAATGATTCCTTAATTTCTCAGATCAACGTCACCCCATCCCTAACCGCTAAATCTAGAGAAATTTTCCACACCCTCCCCTCCAAATTTATTAAACATTTGTTTATCACATTTTATTCATAGTTTTGTAGGAAATTGATTTTTTTCCTGATCCTCCACAATTCTAACCCGTTACACATTACTCAAACTAAATGAGAAATTTATTTCCGTAATCTCCCTACTGCTTAAATTTTAATTCTATGTATAATGTTCATAGAATATGTGATATTGGATGGGTTTAAGAGTTATTCAACTCGTACTGTGATTGGTCCATTGGACCCTCACTTTAACGCGGTAACGGGGTTAAATGGCAGTGGTAAATCTAACGTATTAGATTCGTTGTGTTTTGTGTTTGGGATCTCAGACCTCTCCACAGTCCGCGCGAACAAGTTAGACGAGTTAATATATAAACAAGGCCAGGCCGGAATAACCCGCGCCACAGTAACAATAATCATCAACAATACCGTTCCCATGCCTACACTAATGCATCCCTATAGAAATATGAAAGAGATAACAATAACAAGACAAATAGCCCTGGGTGGTAAGAATAAATATTTCATAAATAATCACCCGGCGACTGCGAAGAATATCTTTGACTTTTACGACACTGCGAGTATGAACGTGAATAACGCAAGATTTCTAATTATGCAAGGGAGAGTGACTAAAGTAGTCAATATGAAACCGAGAGAGCTGTTAGACTTGATAGAGGAGGCCAGTGGCACAAGAGTGTACGAGAATAAGAAAACCGTAGCACTACGTCTGATTAAACGGAAAGACGAGAAAATGGAAGAAATCAGACGAATTATCACAGATGACATTGCGCCGATGATGGAGAAGCTTAAAAGTGACAAGGAAGATTTCCAACGCTACAACACCGTTAAAGTTGAGTTTGACAAGTATAAACTTATATACCTACGGCTACAGCATAAGCATTTTAGCGAATTAGTAAACACCCTCAGAGATAAATTCAACACCAAACAACGGGAATTTACCGCGAAATTATCAAGTAAACGGGAAGCTGAAACCTTGGTCCACTCGTTAAATCAAAAGTTAGAAGTTTTGGAATCGGAGTTGGCCCAATTGAATTCGCGGTGTACGAGGGAGAATAATGAGCTTGACCAGCTTAATAAGGAGCTGAGTAAGCTAAAGAGTAATAGGAAAATAAGTGAAAAGGAGTCTAGAGAATTACTAAAGTACATAAAGGATTTAGAGCTGGAAATCGCCGATTACACAGCGAAACTAAGTGAATTTTCAGCTGTGGACAAGTTAAAAGAGTTTGCAGAACAGGTTGAACAGGATAAAAGGAAACTCAGTGAGCTCCAGAAATTGGCAAATTCCGGCGGTAAAGTTGGCCAAATTACACAATTGACTTCTAAAATCTCAGCAACGCAGGCTGAACTCACAAATACCAACCGCGTCATCACACATTTGGAGACTGAAATCAGCAAGTTGGAGACCAAGTTACAAGAGTTCGCAACGTCGAGAACTGAGTTTGACACTGAAATCCAAAATCTTAAATCTAAAAAACTGGAAATTAACAGTAAAATCAAGGCGTTGGAGCTGAAAATTAGCGAGTTTGGCTCCGGAGACCCAATCACACATTTGAACTCTCAAATCAACCAATTAAACGAGAAAAAAAATGAACTACAACATCAAATCTCAATACATCAACAACTCATCAATAGATTCACAGTACACATTAGAACCGGTGGTAACACTCCCGACAGAGTTGGTAACACTCCAGACAGTGACCCCCGTTATTTTGGGCAGGTGTATGAGATACTAAAATTGAGTGAGAGGGGGTTGGAGTATTCGATACCGATTCATGTGTTGATTGGTTATAAATTTAGTTATTTAGTAGCCCAAGATTCACAAGCTGCTAAATCCATTTTTAAGTTCAATAACCTCTCACAAAGTAATAAAAAAATCACCATCATACCCCTAAATGACATTAAAATTAATCATCTTCTCACACAGCACGATTTGGAATCCATTAAACTCTTTTTATCTCATGATATTCACGCACAGAGTACATCTGAGGTGAACCGTGGAGTGCTGGGATACTGGGAGGTGTTTGAGTATGACGAGAGATTCTTGAGGTTAGTGCAGTATGTGGGAGGGAATTGTGTCTTTTGCAGTAATGACGCGGATGCGCGTAAAATTGCGTATTCTAAGGAGTTGAAGAGGAGATTTCCAACGGCCACGCTGCAAGGTGATAAATATGACATCTCAGGCACAATGTCCGGTGGCGGGAATAAATACCTCACGGAACTTTTAAAGTCCGTCACACTCCTGGAACAACTTCACACACAACTCTCACACACAGATCAACAGATTTCCACCGTGAGAAATAGCGTTACAGAGTGCCGTGGTATGCTGGATGAGCTGTATGACTTAAAGAGTAAACAGGAGTTGTGTACCTCAGACTTGCTATCACTAGAACTAAGACTAAAAAATAACGAATACTACAACACATTGACCAAATTAAACAATTCCAAGGAGGAATTAACCATTAAACGCAGTAGAGTCGGGGAACTCACAGGACTACTCACACAGTTGAGAGAAGAACTGGAATCGTTGAGTGTGAGGGCTGGCGGAGTGGATTTGGAGTCAAAGATAAAAATATTAAAGGAAAGCATAAAAAAGTCAAGTGTGCAGTTGGAACGTTTAAGGGAACAGAACATGGACCAGCAGCTTAAAAAAAGCACACTCGAACACCAACTAACATCAAACCAAACTGAACTCGACATGAAAAAATCACAGTTGGACACTTTGAATCAAATAATCCAGGGCCAGGATGAGGAAATTGAGTCCAAAAAACGAGAAATCGATCAGCTGACACATCAACTAACTGATGGTAACAAGGAAGTAATTGAGGTCCAAAACTCAATAAACTCTGCGACAAAAGAGAAAGACCAACTGTTATCAACAGTTGATGAGATAAATTTGAGTATAAAACAGCTGGAGTATGACTTGGAAACTGTGGAAAAGGACATTAACGAGGCCAATGTCAGGGTGATTAAACTGCAGCGGGAACACTCATTTCTCACTGAATCTGACCCCAATGACATACAATTCACTCGCAGATCAAGTATTAGTGTTTCACACAGGGACACTGAGTTGAACACTGAGTTACCCAGTGAGTTAAACAGTGGGTTAAACAGTGAGTTAAACAGTGGGTTAAACGGTGAGTTACCCAGTGGTAACACCGGGTCCAGTGATAGCCTGGACACTTTGGACAACCCGGATCTCCTATATGTCAAGGCTAAATTAGAAAAGTTAACCCGTTTAAAGGAAAAACTGAGTAGAAGAATTAATCAGAAAGCTCAGCAGATGTATGATGATTTATTGTATGAATATAACGACCTCATGAGGAAGCTGAGTAAAGTCCAAAATGACCGAGATAAAATAGAAAAAACAATCACGGAATTGGACATTAAGAAGAAAAAGAGCGTCGATGAAATGTTTGAACGCGTTAATTTACACTTTGCGGAGATATTCTCACTATTGCTTAGCAACGCCACTTGTAAACTAGTGGCGTCAGATGGTAAGGACATAAGTTCCGGCATAGTAATGAAAATCTGCTTTAACAATGTTTGGAAAAACTCGTTAGCGGAGCTTTCCGGAGGACAACGCTCACTCCTGGCACTGGCACTGATTTTATCAATGTTAAAGGTAAAACCAGCGCCGATTTATATCCTGGACGAGATTGACGCTGCGCTGGACCTAAGCCATACTCAGAACATTGGGAAAATGGTCAAACAGCAGTTTCAGTACTCACAGTTTATCATTATCAGCCTCAAGGAGGGCATGTTCACCAACGCCAATATACTTTTCAAGGTCAAGTTCATCAATGGCAAGTCCACAGTCACAAGACACTCCAACCTCGACAACACACAGAAATCCACAGAACAAGATCAGGACAATAATAAACGAAAACGAATTTAATACCCAAAATACACAATATTCAATATATACTACACATATTACATATATTATACTGTATATACTTCGTAGTATAGTATACATAGTATACCGGGTATACTATAGTATTATATATAGTCAAGAGTATATAATACTCTATATACTAGATACTGTGTATCCTATGGTATTCTGTGATATGTAGAATTGGCTAGCTGTTTAGGGTGAAACTGCATGCACCCTATGAATCCCGGAGATTAGTTTGAATTAACTTTAATATTGTAAATTTATTTCAAAATGGTAAGAAAAGAGTATGAGCACAAGGCAAAGTTGGTAAATGACAGGCCGGTGTTACATTGCAGGTTTGGCAAGAATAAGCCGTGGGTGGACATAACACGTACGAGACATAACGTGGATAATCTCACGTTATTAGACCATGAAGGGGCTGAATTTAAAGTTTCAGACTGTAAAGTTGAGTTGGTGGACTTTATTTTCAGGATTTTCCTGGAATTCGTGTGTTGCCAAATCAAGTATAATGATACGCCCATCTGGTTCTTTACAGGTGATTTAGATAACTTTAATCCTCAAAGTATATCATTTGACTTGGTAAAAAACTCGTTTTTTCTCGATACAATAACTGAAAAGTCCATTAGAATAGACGCATGTCACTATGTGCTGGGAGGTCAAGGAAGAGATGGAGATAATGGCGTATTAGACCTTGAAGATCCGTTGAATGAGAAGAATAAACACATGAAAGTTAGAGAATTCAGTGATTACGTCAAGACAATCAAGTATGGAAGGAAGACCATCTGGAAACATAAGAAAGGGGAACCATACCCACTAAAATGCATTGCAGATGAGAAAAAAAGGGAAAGATATGTCATATTTGAGAATAAATATCTCATTGTTAAGAATAAAGGGAATAAATGGGATATCACAGAACATCCAATCACTCCCGACGACGAATTGTACAATTATCTATCCAAACTACACTAATCTCAATTTTGTCACCGTATTATTAAGTATATTTTAGCCTATTTAGCCTATTTTCAATGGTATATTAAGATTTTATAGTATACTAAGATTTTATAGTATAGTAATTTGGGATCTGGATGTACAGGTGCTAGATCCAGTAATTATTTTAATTTCCCAAATATCTTTGTAGATCTCTTGAAAATTATTATGTTAACTAATTTAACTCAGTAAAAGTTATGTCTTTAAGATTTGGAAGTGATACAGAATTAGAACCCTTTGAGAGTTACCAAGCTCAACCCCTCGGTAGTAACGGAGTAAAGCTTGAAATTGAGATAAAGAAATCTACATCCGAATTTGAGCATAGATTTGTGAATGATTTTAGAACTTATAACTGCCTTTTAGGTAAAAAATTTACCTCCGTAACGGAGGAAGGGTTCGTTATCTGGAAATCCGACAATACAACATCTGATAATACAACATCTTATAGTACAACATCTGATAGTACATCTGAGTCTGCAGGTTCCAGTACAGTGTATATCTCAGAAAAGAAGGAGAGATACATGTTAATCTTACTTGAAGATGATTATAAATTATTTTATAAAAAGGGTAATGGGATACTGTGGACAGATATCACTGACGATAGAATAAAATTATATCGAATCAGTTTATGTCGTGATGACATTGACTTGAGAGAGGGAAAGGATTACGAATATCAATTGAGGATGTTTGATTATATGTTTTATTTTAAGAAGGAGTGTAAGGAGGTTTGGTACATGGGAAGGTTAATTTGGCGTTTTAATGAGAATTTTATAACCAGAAAACCGAAAGGTTTCTTTGTCAACTTGGTAAATAACAGTTTTAGACTAAATTACGGTGACACCAGTAGACATTATGATTCTGCACCCAGAATTAAGATGTTTAAACTGGTTAACGAGAAATACGTTGAGATGACAAATTCAGATTACATTACTATAAGAAATTACAAGTGGTTTGCTTTTAAGTTTATTTTTACAAGGGTAATTACAGATTTAAGAATTACACTTGATAATAATATACTCTGGGAAGGCGATTCCGAATACTTTTACTCACTATTAATAGACGAATCGGATAATAGAATACAAATTGATTCTTACAACTCTGTCATCACACTACATTATAATCACTTAATCCGTAACACAACTAACAACAGTAATGACACAACTAACCACAGTGGTGACACAACTAATTTACCAAGTGGTTTAAGAGGAGGTTGGGAAATAGAGGAGCATAAGATGAATAAGAATATTAAGATATATCATTATCCTATAGGTAATATGATAGGTTTAGTGGGTAGAAGTTTATATAGTGTGGAATTAATATATCCAGGCTGTTTTGAGTATATTCTTAATAAAGGGCTTAAAATCTGTGCAATGGTAATAGACTGTAAAACAGCGTATATACATGACATTGGCACAGAATACCTTAAAGGCTTTATTTACGACTTGATTGAGGAGGAATTGGAATATTACGTACAAGGGAAACTAATACAGAAGAAATGGGTTGGTATGGACTGGGGACTTAGGATAGATAAGCTACCACATCTGAACATCCTAGAACCCAGAGAATGGGCTGAAAATGGTAAATTTGCTAAATTTATCGAACCACAACAAAACCTACAATTATACCAATATACATAATTTTTAATATACATATATATTTATAGTATAGTAGTGTGATATGATAGTAATAAGATAGTAATATTAATACTAAGACTAAGACTACTGTGGTTGTAAATGTCTGGTGTTAAAACTGACAATACAACTCTTATTTCTGTTGCTGTTGTGTGTACTGTAGCTGTGATACCCCGTAGATATGCATTAATTTGACAGAAAACACCCAACAAAGCCTGTCAATCTAAGATTAATTTTACCATGAAAATAATGCTATACTTTATCTTCATGTGTATTTTGTTATACTTTTTAAAGGACCACTCATATACTTCATTTTAGAAAAATTAATAACAAAATAACATAATATTTAGATTTCTATAATATATTATACTGTTACACACTATAGATATGTATATTATAATGTGTATTAGACCTACATATTATTTAATATGTCCAATTTTCTCAACATATGACCCGTTGTAAATTGAAACTGATTAATTTTATTATTGCAAGTGATAAATTGGTGAAAGTATGAGATTATTAATTTCCAGATCCCCCATGAAATAATATAATTTAATCTCATAATGACCTATGTCCGGCATAAATTTATATATATTAATCGTAATTCTGATTGTATATGTAAGATGTGCTGATAAACAAGGTGACAAGAACCTAAGCCTAGTGGCATACAGTGACAGTGAAGAGGAAGAAAATTTTGAAGTAACTGAAACCACAGGGGAAACCAGTGAATTACCAGACGATACCAAACCTCAGGATGCACCGGGAACACCTAAAACCCCCGAACATGCAGCTGAAAAAGATGTAAAACAACCAGTTAAACCTTATGATAAACCTTTAAGAAAATGTGAAACAATTCAATTCTTTAAAAAAGGTACTGAAGGCAATTTAGTTTTAATGACTGGAGCAGATTATGTGAAGATAGTTAAGTATAGAAAAGAAGAAAAATATGAATTTAAAGTGGATCTTGAGCTTGTGGTTTGTGATGGCGTGACGGCTTATGAACATAGACCTGGCCGGCCTTACTGTTCAAAACTAATTCATAATAAAATTGACAACGTTTTAACCATTATTCGTGAGGGCTCAATTTTGCGTATGACGTTTGATAGAGGGAAGTGGCGAGCAAGTTCACGCAGTAAACCAGCACAGGTAGAATTATTCACTAAAGATTCAAGGGGAAATTATAAGTTAATAACGAGTCATCATTACACTGTGGAAACTAATGAAACTGGTGGATCGGCATATATATTTATGCCAGGCGTAAAATGTAGAAAAATTATAATTAATAAATTATTAGTTTGGAAAAAAACTGATGAAAAAGAGTATCCAACAAAGTTTTTTGTTACCATAAGATTGGACGTCTTTCTATTTTTCAGAGAATATAAACTTTTATTTAAGAAAAGTGGCCAAAAATATAGACAAATTACCAGACACAAATAAATCATTCATAACTCAACATTTGATTTTATTCTATCACATACACATATTTATACTAGTAACATGTGTTCCTAATAATATTTGTATACATTTGTATATTTTCTATATTATTAATATACTAAAGGCATTTATACTTTATGATTTATTTTTAGTAAATAGTAATCTCAGTTGTTGGTAAGTAAGCAAAATTATCTTCTTGGTGCTATTAATAGTGTCAAGACAATTACAAGGGAATAAACTATATTATTAGTGTAAAATAATGGATTAAGATTTGGATTAGTAATATGTCAGTAATGGCGTGGAGTGAGTTGGCCATATTTAGGAGTCGCCAATAAGTTCTCAGACACTTTAAAACCAACAATAAATGTGAAATATTCAAATTAATATTTAAACACAAATAAAAATGAGAAATTGTTTAAGCTATGTGTGGATACTGCAAGGTTTTGTTACCAATTACATTAATTTCTACAATCCTGATGATATTACTAACATTTTATTCTCAGGGATACATAACTGAGTATAAAAGACACAGTCATAACAGTTGGCCCACAGATGATATGACTACCTGGAATGCACTTTGTTACTGGTTAAAAAAGTCACATAAGATCACTAAACATAATCTTAAATCACTGTTTACCACAAATTTACGTAGTGACTTATTACTTGAAGTTCAAAATGTGTTAATCTAATACTATACATATACACACTATATTATACTTTGTATATTACTCACGGTACATAAATAATAGCACAACTTAATCACTAAAACGTAAATAAAAGTATAAAATAAAGTTGTGTACAAGATTAAGCTGAAATATTAATGTATTGATCTGTTGTTGACATGCTGTTGGGACACAACGGCTCTCTCTTAACCTCAGATTCACACTCCTCATCAAACTTAACTTCTCTCTCAACTACTTCATCTGCAACTTTATCCGTCACAAACCCTTTCCCTGCGGGTGACACAACTCTGTAGTAAGTGTAATAACAGTTGAACGCATCTGTTATTACCCCTGCCACTACAGTTTTTAGTGGTAAAATCTTAAAAATTGCTGGAACGAAGTGTTTACTGAATTTATCTTCTCTGGCAAATCTGAGCTCATGAGTGAGTAAATCGAGGCATAAATGCTCACCGCTGGTGGTGTTGAGGATGGTAAAATTCCTACCATAGCGTTTCCCCTTGAGACACCGGATAATAAAAGTGTATTTATGCTTTAAATGGTCACAGTCTTCAGGTTTATCCTCGCCTGAAACACATAACAGCTGCTGATAGTAGCCGTTAAAAAAGGAGGAAACCCTTGAACCAGCAGGTGAATGGTCCAAAACCCGCACAGGCTTATCAGCACTCACACTACCAAAATACTTCATCCGACAGTAAATATCCTTACCAAATCTCTTTCTATCCACTTCAGTCAACAAGTTTCTATGAAACAAACATACATTTTCCCTTACATAGGTCATGTTGGGTACAGGGGTAGTGTTGGAGGTCCCAGGGTTTAGTAGTGGAAACCCCGTAAACCTCACTATACTCTTCAAAATACTATTAAATATACCCATTCCATCCTCGTTCACCTTGTTTAAACCATTACTACTGTGATCAGTATTGTAGTGGTGAATAATAGTTGCGGTAGTGAAGGGTTTGCAGGAGTTGTGATTGGAACATTTACAGGGGCAATTTGAGTGACTGAGATCAAATGGTATGGCATTCCGTACAGTGTCTAGGAGTGATTTTTTAGGCTCAAAGGCCTCAACTACGGCGATTTTAAACAGGCCAATACTATCCCCAGTTACAAAACCCTGGCCTGAATATATACTCTCAGGGTTTCCAATATTCAAAAATAACGGCAAATTTACACCTCTATTATTTATCTTAAACGCATGCAACTTTATTCCCAAGTCTATTAATCTACACACTTCAGTATCTACCTCAGGTAATTCAGTGTCCTGAGGGTCAGGAGTGGTCTCAGGAGTGCTCTCGGTGTCTTGATCATCTGTGTAATAATTGTTGAGATTGAAGTTTGATGTGTTATTCATTGAGTAGGAGTTGGTACTACCAATTTCAAGGCCCTCCGGGCCTTCAAACTCGTCACTCTGGACACTGTTAACTCGGTGGTTACTTGGGGTATTTGGGGTATTGGTGAGGTTATAATAGTTCATAGTGCCGTCGAGATTCGATTGAACGGAAATTTTAATATTATTAACAAACTTCGTAATGGATTTGTTATTAGTCTCTGGTGTTAAATTTACCGTAAACGAGTCTATTACCTTTCTTGACTTAGCATGTGACACTGTTATGTCCAAACAGTTTTCATCAGTTTCCTCAGTGTTTTCACAGTTGGAAAGATCAATGCAATGCTTGATGTGATTGTATTTACACTTTGCACAAAGTGTTTTCGTGTCAACTTTGTAACAACACTCCGATATCAAATCTCCCAACTAACACAAATTTCATTCTATTTACATTGTTTAAGTAGTAATTTAAGGCTATTTTAGAGATATTTAAGGGGTAATTTAGAGATATTTAAGGGGTAATTTAGAGATATTTAAGGGGTAATTTAGAGATATTTAAGGGGTAATTTAGAGATATTTAAGGGGTAATTTAGAGATATTTAAGGGGTAATTTAGAGATATTTAAGGGGTAATTTAGAGATATTTAAGGGGTAATTTAGAGATATTTAAGGGGTAATTTAGAGATATTTAAGGGGTAATTAAGTTAATTTTAGCTGTGTTGGTGTGTTGGTTACTTGGAGTTTCTGTTGATTGATTGAATTTTTGAGTGATTTGTGGTAATCAGACCAGAAATCAGGCCCGAGTGAGTCAACAGTTTGATTATTTTCAACTGAATTTGTTGAATTATTGCACTGTTCAACAGTGTTACGTGTTAATTCCCCGTTTTTTTCTTCTGCTTTGAGCAGTTTCAGGCAATTAACACACCTTTCGAAGTAAATTTCTTCGTGTGGGTTTTTCAAATATTCAACTGATTCCTCAGGCTTAATACCATTTAATCTCGCATTTTTACACCCCAAAGGGATACAATCTTTATTTATCTCATAAATTAACTTATTTTTTATATCTTCAGTGTTAATTAATTTATTTTTTATGTTCTGAGTGAGGTTTAGTGTTAAGGTTTCGAATGTGTTATTTTCCAAGTCAACATCGCCGGAATCGTGCGGATTCCTGGCACTATCCTGCACCAAGACATCCCTAAACATATTTTTTACTCATTTTACTCAATTTTAGTGAATAATTTGAGAAAATCAATCATCTCAATAGATTTAACAAAATAACATTGAATTAACTAAATAATCAATTATCTGGGAAAAGTGTGTATGGGTTACGGTATGGAATCATCATCTCCTACGCTACTTAGTACATCGCCATGATTAACTTTAATACAAGTCATTATTCCATTAATTCACATATAAATTTATATATAAAATACGTATATAAAATTAATTTATAATGTAAAAATAATTAATGTATTTTATATATATAATTTAATTTTATATAATTTTAAGATTGTTGCTGGAATTTGTATTTTTTCCAGAAAATTCAGTAAAAAATTAATAATTAAATATTACTAATAATTTTAATCTTATTTTAAAATTATTTGGAAATTATTTGGGAATTATGACAAATCTGGGATTTGGCTGTGGATCGGATAAAATGTGTATGAAATGTGTTGGAGGAAATTATTTTCCCTGATATTCCTCCGTGATTCTAATCCTGAGCATCCCGAGGGTATCAACTCCAGACCAAATCCCGATCCCAACGAATCAAAAGTATTGTAAAATAATGAAAATAAATAAATTGAATGTGTGAGTGGGAGTGGGAGAAAAGTGTGGATTTAGACTTGGTGTCATGGTGTGCCTGAAATGTGTCTCAGATGCCCCAAATTGTTGTGCCCCTCCCATCCACCAATTCCACATTCACTTGATATTTTTCACTATCGTACTCAGAATGTTAGTTTTACAAATTCTCACACTATTTTCCAGCTAATTATTCCTATTTTTAACTCATCTTACTTATTTTTATTTTTTTATTATTTTTATTAATTTTGAGATCTTTTGCGATTTTAAAAATTTTTATCTTTTAGATAAATATTGTGAAATTTAGTTAAAAATTGTTAAAAATTGTTTAATATTGTGAAATTTAGTTAATAGTGAAAAATAGTGAGAAATAGTGGTATAGATCAAGAATGGTAAAGAAGCGTGTGCATAAGGGTAAGAAGAAGGCTCGTTCGGAGACTTACAGTACTTATATATTTAAGGTGCTGAAGCAGGTTCATCCGGATACGGGTGTGTCAAAGAAGTCGATGTTGGTGCTTAACTCGTTTGTGACTGACACTTTCGAGAAGCTCGCCACTGAGGCTGGCAAGCTCTGCAAGTACAACAAGAAGGAAACCCTCAGCTCCCGCGAGGTTCAAACCGCCGTCAGGCTCGTACTTCCAGGCGAACTCGCCAAACACGCCGTCTCAGAAGGCACCAAAGCCGTCACCAAATTCACAGGCAAACACCATTAAAACAATCAAGTCAATTAATCTCGGGCGATTCTATTTCTTAGGCTTCACTAGAAGCCGTAAATCTCTCAATCTACTCCATTTCCACTTATTTTTCACATTTTACACTTATCTTAGGGCTATTTTTAGGCTATTTTTAGGGCATTTTAGGGCTATTTTACACTTATTTTAGGCCATTTTAGCCCTGTTTTATTCATATTTTAAGCATATTTATGAGTATATTTTGGCAATTTGGGTCATTTTTACCAGAAATTGAAAAAATTTTCATTTCCCCAATTTTCCACAATTTTTCATTAATTTAATTATTTTAAATTATATTTAATAATTTTCAAATGATTTGGATGGAATTTGGGTGAATTTCCGGAAATTTGATGTTTGGTATGGTGCCCCTAGCAATAAATTAAAAATTGGTAAAATTACCAAACAATTCCACATCTTAACTTTTTAAATATTATTTTTAATTTTTACTCCTAATACTAGTCTGGCAATGTGTAAATTCTGCTAGTGTGTACCGCGCTAACAAATCTATTACTGTACCAATTCCTTACACATTGACAATGATTTACTCGGGTGTATTACTAATTCTAATCGCAAAAATTTCCCACTGTACACTGGCAGGGCATTTACATACGATGTTCGAATTTGAAGAACCTTACAGAAATAATAATAAACAGTTGAAACTATTCAATGAGGATAAAACTGCGTTACTAAATGACAAGCCCGTGGGATTACATAGGACAGTGTTGGATCTCGAATTCCCAGAACGTGTAGGCACGAGTAATACTGACAGATTGTACAGGATAGTCCAATGTCTTGCAACTGGAAACGTGGAATATCTGCAAAAGAAAATATATAAAAGTTTAAAAGTTAAATTAACCTCTAGGGAATCATTTAGTGATAGTGCTGCCAGTTGTACAAATGAGGTGGTCCTGACATTGAGTCCCCCGGGAACAATAAGCACAGATTTCCACTTAACGGATCATTACAAGTTACATGAGAAAAGAGTAACGTTGGCGAAGACGCAGGAGAAGACAGTTGACTTCCAAGACGTGTTAAACGACGGACTTCTGGACATGGAACTGTTCTGGCTAAACTTTGAAATCACCGGCAAATGCTCCAAATACCTCGTCGTAGAATTACTTAAACCAAACAACATCGATCCACTCGGTAACGACTGCGATCCCACCAGCATCCTAGTCCCCTAATCTAATACTATACACTTAATTTATACAGTATAATATTGAGGAATCAGGTGATTTGAGTAAAAAATTCAAAAATTCAAAATTTACACAATATAATTAAAAATCATAAATTTTACACTTAATTGAAATTTATTTAATTGATTAAAAAGTTATTTAATTGATTAAAAAGTTATTTAATTGATTAAAAAGTTATTTAATTGATTAAAAAGTTATTTAATTGATTAAAAAGTTATTTAATTGATTAATTTTTTATTGAATATTTTTATTTAAATAAATAACATTGTCGTGGTGGCGTGTAGATTGTTAATTTGTACAAAATTTGTGGTTGGATGGTTTAATTTTAATGTTGGTGAATTTGATTTTTATTACCTTTAATTTGAAGATTTATCGCAAGATTAGATTCCTTTGTGTAACCTGATGAAATTACGGAACGATGAGCCTGTGTAACTACTTGAGATTATGTAACCATAGCCATAACCAGGGCTTAAAAATCTCACCAAAGTCTTCCAAACACACGAAAACCGTAGAACCGGCTGGATTCACATTCTTCCTACTCAAAGAATGGAAACTCAACATCAACCCTAAACGTATTCCATACATAATTTTATCTCCCAAATTATTTATTAAAATTATCATATTAAAATGATTATCACATTAAAATGATTATATTAGAATAATTATATTGAAATAATTACAACATTGTGTTAAATTTGGTGATAGAAATATTTGAGGTTGATGGGAGTAGTAAGAGGGAGGACTTTGAGTTTCTGGAGTTGGATTTAGCGCCTGTAAAACAGTTCTCAGAGTATTCCCAGAAGAACGAGTCGTTTTCATACTTTTACAAGTTAATTTGGTCCAGAATATTATTGTCGGAGTTTCCCTCGTCAGAATCGGAGTCCGGTGACGAGGAAACCACGAAGAAACGTGATAAAAAGTTTAAGAGCATAAAGACTTTGGGGTTTGTGAGGAACTTTATCGCAAAGGAGAAAAACGCCTATGAATTATTAAACTGCACAGACTCCGACGGGATTAATAAAATTAAAGCCAATTACCGGAGATTAGTCCTGTTACTACACCCTGACAAGGGCCAGAACCAGAAAGTACCCGAAGATCTCAAAGATTACGAAAAAAAGTATAAAGTTTCCACAATCTCCAGACAGGAGAAATCTGAACTCTTTCTACTACTCCAAGACGCATTCACCATCCTCAACGGTATCCACTTACCGTTTTACCATACTTAAACTTATTTACCACTATACTATTTACCACTATACCATTTACTACTATACTATTTACCACTATACCATTTACTATACTATACTATTTACCACTATACTATACCATAGAGTTACTATACTATACGGTAGTGTTTTATGTGTGTAGATGTTGATATGAGATTGGAGTATGATTCGAATTTACCGTTTGATGAGTCGATCCCAACACATGAAGAAGCTAAACGAAAAGATTTCTTCCTCCTCTTCGGACCAATCTTCCAAATGAACTCCAGGTACCACACACACACTTTCTATATCCCAACTATACTATACTTACTATATTCCATACTATAATATACTATACTATACTATACTTTACTATACCAAAAATATACCTACGGTGTGCATGTGTTAACTTGGTATTAGATGGTCCAGAGTGAAGCCTGTTCCGTTATTGGGTGACAATGAGAGTGACGATGAGTATGTGGATGACTTTTATGAGTTTTGGCGTTGTTTTGAGACTCTGCGTACGTTTAGTCACGCTGCGCCACACTTACTTGAAGACGCCGAGAGCAGAGAAGAGAAACGCTGGATGGAACGAGAAAACCTCAAAGTACAAAAGAAACTCATCAAAAAAGAACAACTAAGAATACAAAAACTCATTGATCTTTCCTTACAATAGTATACACACACTACACACTTAGTTACACACTTACACATTTACACATACATTTACACAGTTAGTTACTCTTACACACTTACACACAGTTAATATTACACACATTGGACATAGTGACCCGCGAATAAAGAGAAGACAGGATAGAATAAGACATGAGAAATTAGTAAAGCAGAAGCAGGCGCAGGAGGCCAAGTTACTTGAACTGTACCCCAAATACTAATGTGTTACAATTGTGTAGGAGGAGAATTGAACTTGAAAAGGAAAAACAACGACTGGAACTTGAAAAACTCACGGAAAAAATCAAATTCCAAAAACAAATCACCAAAAAATTGTAATACCAAACCACACTAGTTCCCCAGTTATCTCCCATATACTTATATACTTACCCTATACTTATATAGTTATCCTATACCTATATACTTACTCTATACTTATATAGTTATCCTATACTTAGTATAGTTATTCTATACTTATAGTTAATTACGGTGTAAAATGGTTGTAGGCGTCAGCATATGCGGATGGTATATCAGCGATGTGCGGGTTTGGGTGAGATTTCCGGTACTTTGGAGAAGCTTGTGACGCTAGACTACGATGAAATGAAGTCATTTTCCACGAAACTCTATGACATTCTGAAGATAGAATTCAACTTTGACAGATGTCCAGACAATGAATACTTGGAGGATCTTAAGCTATTAGATCCCAAACTCAGGGAAATGGCACTCAGCGACCCTGAGGAATCAGAACTTTCAGCACTTTTCGGACAAATTTCCCTCAAAGTTAATCCAACTCCTGATCACAGTGTTACTCAATCCAACACTACCGTGGGTACTACCGTGGGTACTACTGTGGGTACTACTGTGGGCACTACTGTGTCTAATAGAGCTGAATCAGTTGGTACGACACCTAGCGCCGTTACGGAATGGACAAAAGAGGACTTAAAAAGATTATCCAAGGGAGTGGAGATAAATCCAGCTGGAACACCTGGGAGATGGAACTTAATCTCAAAGTACGTCAAGACCAAAACCGCAGCACAATGCATTGAAATGTCCAAACTCATCTCTAACAATATCACCGACAATACCACGGGCACCACCAGTGTCCACAGCACTAATGGTACGGATACAGTATCAATGAGTAGCTGGAGCGAGTTACAACAAACTGTAAGTCATAACCTGACCAACTCAATTCTTAGGCGTTTGAGAGTGCACTGAAGAAGTACCCATCGCATTTAGATCCCGTGGTTCGATGGCGAAAAATCGCATCAGAAGTGCCCGGAAAAACTCCCAAAGAATGTATAGCACGCTTCAAAGAGGTTACTCACCCTTTTCACACCATTTACACCATTTACACTATTTACACTGTTTACACTGTTTACACAGTTATTTAGCTTATTTGCCCTATTTACACTATTTACACAGTTATTTACGTAATTATCTTGTGTACGGTTGAGTAATAATTGTGTAGATAAAGGCTGCGATAACCTCGATGAGGTCATAAGCGCTTTAACTCCTTTAATATTCTAAAGTATATTAACTACGTACACTAGTGACTATATTATGTTTATCTTTGTCTGGGTATTCGGAGTGTCCGATTTCCTTTATTTCTTCTCCTGCGTTCTTTTACTATTCTTCTTATTTTGGCTGGTGACTGGTATGTTTGTTTCAGATCCTGGGCAGGTCGCCACGGTATCAAACTCATCCTCGACCAGCGCTTCTTCCGCTTCTTCTTCTTATGCTTCTTTATCTTAAACTTTCTTCTCTTCAACGTACTTATACATTTAGTACTGTTACTGAGGGAGTTAGTGTTACAAATTCCAGTGGCTAATGATACAGTTGGAAATAGATTGGGTGAGTTGAATCTGTGTAAAAAAGTTCCATAATGTGCAACTGGGAAGTGAGATAATTGATTTTGAAGTTTGATAAGATTGAAATATACAAACGAAGTTGAACCTTGAAATTTACTCCTAAACACTTTATTACTGATCCTATAGACTTTATTACTGATCCTATAGACTTTGTTACTGATCCTACACAGTTTGTAAAGCTGTGGAATCATCAAGTGTGTTGAGAAATGTGTTAACAAGTGTGTCGAGTGAATGGGTGACAAGGAGTTCCAGAGTGTCAAAATCGTCCAATTGATATGTAAAACCTTCAGAAATAAATTTTTCTAAAATTTCCCTAAAAAATATCTTAACATTTTATACCTTGAATTTTTTATATGTACTAAATCGGGCCTAAGATTCCACTTTTCACTGGTATTTTCCCTACTATTCCCGGACTTTGGGTCATAAATTGTATTTTCTGGTTCAAGTTGTATTAAGTTTTGTATAATTTTTAAGTCTCTTGAGGTTAGAATTGACTTGATTCCGCTGATTTTCTCGCTACTGCTCAAACACATCCAGTACAAATTCTCAATTCCACAGTCCTCAACATCTGCCCCAAAATTATATAAATAATAAGTAATTAATTTGGCATAGTGTAGAAATTACAGTAGGAAGTGGTTCTGGGCGTTTTATGGAAGTTGAGACTAATGATTAATCCTGAGGGATTAAAATCTGTTAAAATAATAAAAGGAAATTGATTCTCAGCCTTTTGATAAATTTTATACACTAACTCTCGAGTTGAATGGTCTAACAAATATTTAAGGTGAAAAGGGACCTGGAAATCCTCTACAAAGTACTATAGCACAGGGCTTATGTCTGTAATAATTATAATCTTAGGGTTAATACTTTTCAAGGAGTCCAAATTTCAATAATCTGTGATACACAGTCTCTTTCTCCACTATCTAATCCAACATTAGGCAGTAATTTATGACTAATTCCTGAGGATAACTGTGTAGTAGGACCAGTAGGTAATTTAGTGTTGTGTATGGGAATTGTATGTCGAAATCACAAATTGAAGAAAATGCAATTCCGTTACCCTAAATGAAATCTCTTTGAGTAATGTGAAGATACTTGTAATGTGTTGTCACAGTTGGAATGAATGATTTGATTGTGGTTGAAAATTTCAGAGAGTGTTAAGTGACCTTTGATAAGTGCTTTGGGACAAGTACTGATGAGTAATTTCTTTCTGGAAAGTTTAGTTTTCTGAGTTATGTCAATTATTATTTGATCAGAGTCCCGTTGACTCTGGCAAACGTGAGCACAGTTGTAGTAAATTCCCCTCAAAGTAATTACTGCGCCACGCCTCAAATTCCTCAAAATGTTTCTCAACACTAAAATCACTCGGGTATACTGTAGAACAGTCACAGAATTCACCAAAAACTATTTTCACAATTAGAACAACTAACTGTAATAATTAACATAAATAATTATATTTAAGTAAAAAGTTAGGAAATTTAACGTTTGGGCTTGTTAAATCTTGTAAAAGTGAAAGAAAGTAATATTCCAAAGTCAATAAACTCATAATATGAACTGATGGAGTGAATATTCTTGTGAGGAAGAGGAATAAGGAAAATAATTTCATATTTAAATCATTTTTATTTAAATTATTTTTATTTAAATTTATATAATAAAATTTTTAATAATTAATTATTATTTTAATTTTGTAAATTATCCTAGGAATCCCGGAAATAATATTTTTTTACCCAAATTCCCGGAATGCCCCGGAATTTTAATATTATTTGAGTTAACATGACACCAGATGTTTACGGCGATAGGAGTAGATTAATTATAAAAAACATTCCAAACAGTTTGGATAATAAATCACTTGAGAAGTTGGTTACGAAAAAATGTAAAGATTTGGGCGTTACTAAGTCTGACATTCGCCTCCTTACCAAGGAGAAAAAGGTAAATAATGAAGTTAAAAGAGTCTCCAAAGGCATTTGTTACGTAGGATTTATCTCCGAAAGTGACGCCACCAAGTTTCTCAACCACTACAACAACACCTACTTCAACTCATGCAAAGTTTCCATCGAATACTCCAAAATCATTACTAACAATGAGATTAACGGGGTAAAAGGGGTCAAGGGAGTGAAAAATGGTATAACTAAGGCTATAGATAATCGTATAACTGGAGTGAATGGAGTAGTGGTGGATGAGGGAAAGGTGGTAACTGAGGTAAAGCCTGTGAAAGCTGGTGTTTCATCTAAACGTGTTCACATCACCTTCGATGATTCCGATTCAGAACATGACTCAGGTGATATTCAAAGGGATCACTCAGAATTTCCCTCCAAGAATGAAAATTTTACCTCTCCCGACACACCCTGTGCTATAGATATGAACAGAGTAGTGATATTTAATTTACCTTATAATGTAACAGAGGAGATGATAAGAAAGTTAGTAAAACCTTATGGTAAGGTGGAGCAAATCCACATCCCGCTGACAAAGAGAAATATAACAGAAATCACTAGTGGAAATGACATAGAGACTTTTCTAACCCGTGGCATGTGCTTTGTGACTTTTACTTTCGAGTCTGATGCCTTGGAATTCATTGAACAGAAGAATAACACCATTTTCTCCGGCCGAATCATCACAGTCTCACATGCAAAAACTGAGAAATCGAATGATTTGGCTAATAAATTTTTACAAAAGTATGACAAGAGTAAGAAGTACAAGAATAAATCAGTGGATGAGACGAGTTACTCGGAGTTTAAAGCTAAAAAGAGAAAGTCTGAAATTGAGAACAGGACAATTTGGAATATTTTACACCTTGACATTAACTCTGCAATCAAATCCATCGCCAAAAATCTTAACATAACTTCTGAGGACATTCTGAGGGGAGAGCAGGCAGGTGTAAATGCGGCAATCTCCGAATCCTTCATCCTCAACAAGGTTAAAAAATGGTTATCGGACCAAGGCATAAACTCTGAAGTCACAGACTATAAGGAAGATTTATACGATGACATTTTGCTAATTAAGAACTTACCTCATGACACTGAGGACAGGGACTTGATCAGGTTATTCAGTTCCTGCGGGAAGATTACGAGGTTTACTACCTCACCTTTTAAACTACTTGGGCTAGTACAGTTCAGTAGTAAATCAGAATGTGATAAAGCCTTTAGAACTTTGTCCTATAGAATGTTCCAAGGCTTACCCTTATACCTTCAGAAAGTGCCAAAATCACTTTTACCCAATGTTAACACTGTACAATCAGATGGTATAGAAATTGATTCTGGACCACAGCGGGACGGTGTTGAGTCAAATGAAGTAGTAGATAAAGTAGATGACACTTTGGACCCAGATGACACTGTGGACGCAGATGAAGTTGACCAAAATGGAACGGCTGAGGAACCAGAAAGAGCAGTTGAGAGGATAGGACATGTGAGTGTGTATGTGAGTAATATAGATGAGAGTGTGAGTGAGGAGGAGTTTTCTAGGCATTTTTCAGGTTTAAAAGGCTTTGTGATATCAAAAATCATCAAGCCTCACGGTACAAAATTGGAGGAAAAATCCTCAGCTCGCTACGGATTTATCGAATTTGACAGCATAAATAACGCGAAGGAAGCGATTAAAAGACGCATTGGCACAGTAATCGGCACTAAAATCATAAGCTTAGAACTGTCAAAGAATAAACAAACGATATCAAACTACAGTAGCCGTAAGCATAAGGACCCAGGACCTACTGAGGAAAACGACGTGATAATAGTAAAGAATTTACCATTTCAAGCGACGAAGAAGGAGTTGCTGGAACTGTTCAAATACTATTCCAATGTCAAGACTGTGAGGATTCCGAAATCCGCTGGAAACACGCACAGAGGCTTTGGGTTCGTCGTTTTCATGTCCAAAAACGACGCCAAACTCGCAATGGAAAATTTAAAAAACGTACACCTCTACGGGAGAAGATTAGTCCTACAATACGTCGAAAACTCACAATAGAATTAATATTATACTCAATAATATATTTTATATGGTAAATAGTGTATAAAATGTGTAATATTTGGGGAAATGGATGGAATCTGGGCGATATTTGGCTGGTGCGTCCAAGGTGTAAAAAGTGAGCTTAAAGGCTCAATTTTGTGAAATTAAAAAAGAATCCTGAAACTATATAATTAATTTACTTCTAAAAAGTTGAAAAAATGCTACACATTGGACTAATAGGTGTAAAAATTGATACACCGAAATGCACAAATGGAATCTGGCAATGGAATCTCAAGATCATATTTAAATCAAGTAAATTTTCAAGTATTTAAGTAACTAAAGGTTTTTAAGAATTTTAAGTTATTTTTTCCAACTTTAAACTCAGTTTTGGGCCTTATCTTATGATAATTACAAACACCTCCGATTGCAAGATCTTGAACATTTTTACCCATTTAACGGAAATATTATCGAAATAAGTTCTGAAAATAACTTTCTAAAATTAACTTTCTAAAATTATTTGTGAAAATTAGTATCTGAAAATAAGATTGTGAAAATGCGTTATATATCATCGGTAGTGTTGGGACTGTATTTAACATTGTTGGCGATAGCGGCAATAAACACTCAGAGGGGCGGGAGTTTCCTTAACTATGGGACGACTGAGCGTGGTCACCCAAGTCTCCAGTCAGATGAGTTAGATGCTCTTGGCACTCCTGAGGAGGGACCTAGAAGGGGAAACCCTGGCGTATTATCTAAAGTGAAAGACTTCTTCTACTCTGACGGTAAAACACTACACAAAACCCATAACAATGTGTTGTTACTTTCATTTGAAGGGTTCAAGAATGTGAGAAACAAGCAAGTGGTAGATAACACACATTTACAGGTACAAAAGACCCTAGACTTGTTCAAAAATAATACTGAGAAAGGTGTGCTCCACTTCAGTACAAGGGATAAATTACAGCCCAAAAGTACCATTAACAAGGCCACCTTTAAGCTTAATAAACTCTTTGACGCTAAGTCGCTCGGTTTCAAATGCCCTACCAACGCTGTCAAGCTCTACCTCATTGAGCCACTCAATGACGAGCTTAAAATCAAAGTGCTCAAAGGGCCAATCAAAGTCGAACTCAAGAAAAGTGAAGTTGAAGTTGACGTGACCAACTTCTTCAGTGATCTCCAAGATGACACTCCTCAAGGTAAATCCATACTATTTACCCGTCCTACACTTTACTATAATATCAATTATATGGTAAAAATTCTGTACTAATTAAATTTAGTGAAAGGGAATTTGATGCAATTTTTGGATTTATCAGTGAGAAAAGGTGCGACACCAGCGAAATCAGCGCCTGGCGAAGATGATTTAGAATTCGATGATGAGCCTGAGGAATCCGGTGATCAAAAGGACGAGGAGAACGACGAGAATTTCTTCGGAAAAGAAGGTAGCAACAGGGAGGAAGCTGGTGAATTGATGCCTTCAGGAGGAGGAACAATTGACAAGTATCTGATGCTGGAAGCGGATTCAAACTGTTACTTCGCCTTTGACGTGGAGAAGAATAAGCCGAAAATCAAGATTGAAACTTCGAAGAAGACTACTACAAGGCTTAAACAGGCCAATAAAGTTGCTATTGGAGGAGTTGCTACCGCCGTAGGATTAGTCATCTTCGGAGCTGTTTTTATAATCCTCAGGTACAACAACACAGATAATCCATTCTAAGGTATTTAATTACGGAACAGTTCCAAATTCACTACATAACAAAATAAATTTTATAGGAGCAGAAGAACCGATTACTCATACTTTTACGATAAACAAAATGAAACCGCAGCCCTAACCTAACATCTCAATTTAAGAATCACACAATCATTTCAGATTTTACTTAATCATTTCAGATTTTACTTAATCATTTCAGATTCACTTAATAATTCAAGATTCACTTAATAATTCAAGATTTACTCGGTAGTTTCGGATTTGACTGTAATATCGCCAAGGTTTTATAAAAATAATCTGGATCATTTAAAAAATACATTTTATGATTAATGTGTTATGGTGTTGAGAATTTATTAATTATTAATTTTTTTATGTATTTTTAAAAATAAATTTATTTTTATAAATCTTGTCAAATGGACCTAAATGGATCAACCAGAACCAGAAGAATCCACAAACTCAATCACAGAATCTTCTCAAGTATTAATCTCATATTATTCTATTATTCTAGTTATTATACTAAATTTAACAGTATAAAATGATTTAAAATGTTGATAAATTATTAACATATTCTTTAGGAATGGCACATACTTAACCTTTTAAGAGTTTGTGAGAGGGACCTTTTTGAAAGTAACCTTCAAGAATTCAGAAAAATACAAGTAACCCTTTAACAACTTATTTACCCCGCTAATATGACTAAATAACTAATTATTTCTAAAAATTAATGTAAAAATAGTTGACTGAATCGCAAGATGGTAAAGTTCGACTTTGTAAATTAATTAATGAAATTTTAAGATTGGATCCACAATGTAAGTTTTATTTGCCTAATTTGACCTCTAAAACACAACTGAATAATCATTAGATTCAATAATACTTGTGGAGGATTTGTCACATTTGTTTAATGATTCGAATTTTGTGGTTCAGAAATTCGCTTTAATTTCATTGGTTGACTGTTTTAACATACTCTTTAGTCATATTATCGCATCAAATGAGGTTCTGGAAACTGTACGGCTCACCTGCTCACTCGACTCCATCTCCAAATCACAAATTACAAGATGTAAACACACAGTAACTACGGGTAATTCCACATATTCAAACAGTGCACAATTGCCTAACGGATATAACACATCAACTCTTAATAATTTGGTTGACAGTGTTCCAAATAGTGGTAAGGTTCCTGAGGATGATGGGAAGGATTTGGAAAATTTACCATTTTCTCTGGATAATGTAAGAATTCCAGAAAGCTTTGCAGATTTTGCCTGTATTAGGTTCATGGTACATACGAGACTACTGGACTGTGACTTCTCAGATGTTAAGTATAACTCAGCTCATTTCCTGCCAACTTTAATACATAACAGGACGAAATTTTACTCTGTAAACCTGGTTAAAATGTTATTTTACGAACTGGCAAATTATCCAAATTATCTATGCCACCAGTGTGTTCAACCAGGGACCGGTGATACCACCGAAACCAGTGCAGAAAGTAAAGTTAAAAATAAGAAGAAAAAGGTGAAAGGAGTTAAAACAGATGAACCAAACTCTGTTATCTACGAAACTTTATATAAATGGCAATCAGAATCAGTAAATTTACTCCTGATTCTCCTAAACAAACATAATAAACTCAGCACTCCGGGAGGTAAAAAAAGGGTAAAAAATGAGTATGACGGCCTAGTGGAATCAGTATTAAGTAGTGAAGTGGCATGTAGTCTGATTGGGTTTTATCCGGAATACTATTTTGAAGTGTTTGTGGACTCTTTGGTACGATTGTTGGGAACACAAAATCACAAGATTTTCGAGCCTATTCTGTTCAGAATCTTCTCATTCAACAACTGTTACAAATACCATCACGTATTGTTGGATAAGGTAAATCAGAGGGGTTACGGACTAGAGTTGGAGAATATGTATAAACTGGTCCAGACTCTCCCGTCAGTATCCTGTGAACCTTACAGAGGAACGATGATGGGAGTTGATAGTACAGAATCAATGGATAAAGAGGCCAATTTTGACTTGTCAGACAAACTTGTGACAAGTTTGTCAGTTGATTTTGATGATAAACTTGGCTTATACCCGGCAGCGCAGGTGTTTGAATTTGATAAGGAACTGGTGAAAAATTACAAAAGCTCAAAGTTTAAAAACTCACAAATTTCCATCTCAAATAATTTCTATAAACGGAAACCCGTTACCATTACGCCAATCTCCTATGACACGAGTTTTCTCACTTCTGAAATTCTTAAACCTGATGACCGTCAGCCTGACGCCCCTCATCCCGTTGACAGTGACAGGGAAACTGTCCAGAAGCTAGTGGAGAGTAGATTAAAAATAGTTGATGAAGATGAAATACGGAAGAATGAGAAGCTGTTTGTTAGATTAGTTGGGAATCAGATGATAGATACAGTCGCAAGTTATCAGAGGTATCTAAAATTTGAAGTTATTGGGCCTAAATTACCAAATTATGACAAATTTGCAAGTCAAGTGCTGAAGCACTTTTTAGTCTCAAATTTAATTCAATTTGAGAACAGAATAGAAGTTCTGAAAAACCTCTTCGAATACTTGGCAGAGTACACTTTAATTAATCACGCGGAATCACATTTCCTAAAGTTACTTAAACACCACAGTGAGTTCTACGGCTTATCTCTACTGTTCAGCTGTGTCAACAGGCAGAACAATGTCCAGTTATTTAACAACTACTTGGAAGTGTTGAATGAGTATATTATGTTTTCATATACCACCAACTTCGCCAAGGCAACTTCCGTAAATTCTGAACTTGCTAAGGAGGAATACATGGAAGAATATGAAAAATTTGTAAACTTGTGTCTGTCGTACGTGTGTGAAAAGTTGTCAGAAAGTGAAGAAGTAAACGATGTATCAGTGAATACATTCTCTAAATTTGTGTTAAATTTACCGAAAATCCCTGATAAAATGTCAGATTTGATAGTGGTGTGGGTAAAATCTGAGAAACAGGGGAATTTAAAACTCGCATTCTCACTAGTGTCAAACCTGCTGAAACACACTTCACTAGCGAAGAAAGCTGATTTTGAACGAGTTATATGCAAAGATTACTTTAGGTATGTGTCCAACATGTTACTCATAAAGAGAACAGTGTTTGCCATATTCCTCAGATGCGTAACAAGTAAAAGGAACCAAGTTTCTTCTCTATTCCTGAGACTGTTGTCATCTCAGAAAGGTTTATACAATGTAAAGAATAATTATACAGTTAAGAAATTTCGATCAATTCATGAAGATTTTGTGCAGAAACTTAGGGAATTTACCGGGTCAGATGAGGAGAAGGAGTTGGTGGAGGATTGTTTATACCTTTCAGACAGACCATTTTGGCAGTGGCCCCCAAAATTAGTCTCTCTATCCACAGAATTATTGAAGTTTGATCTGTCCGACGTTGGACCTGAGGGTGAAGAAGAAGAAGAGTTAGAGGAACCTGAGGAAGAAGATGATGAAGATATTGGAGTGTGGATAGAAGAAAGTGTAGGATTAATGTGTAATAGAAATAGTTTAAAAACGAGCAAATTCATCAAAAACGCCGTTGAAAACCTTTTCAACACTACATTACAAAGCGACACTCCGGAAGTTAATGACCAACAGGATAAAGTAGAAGATGAACCTGAGAGACTGGATCAACAGTATAACACAGTAAATCCACAGGCTAACACATTAAATCCACAGGATGACTCAGATGAATTGGATGTGATAATGGACGATGTGGAAAAGGAAGTGTCTGAAGATGATTTGGTATACTTTGAACCGATGTTATCATGTTGTATAAGGAATTCTAGACTAGTTTTCAGGTTATGCGCACTGGCAAATTCATATCCAGGAACTCACTTCTACACCAAATGCTCACAAACTCTAGCCAATTACCAACAAGAATTACAACTCATCATCAAGTAACTTTATTTACACTTATTTATACATTAATTACGTATATTTACACATTAATTACGTATATTTACACATTAATTACGTATATTTACACATTAATTACGTATATTTACACATTAATTACGTATATTTATACATTAATTGAGTATATTAACACATTAATTACTCATATTTACACGTAATTAACTGGCACACAATTGGTATAGGTATAATGAGGAGTATATGAGTTTGGTGGAGAGTGTATTGGAGGAGTTGAGGAAGAGTTGGTGTAATGTGATGTTTAAATTTGATGAGAGAACGGATTTGGAGAAGAATTTGATGAAATTATTGATGGAAAAAATGCACGTGACGCCGGAATATGTGATACAAATGTCGCCATTTCTAAGTCCAGACCAACTGAATAAGTTATTAATATTTTTATTCAGAAAGTATGAAAAGGAGAAGATAATCAAAGTGCTGGATGTGATCATAGAAACACCGAAAGTCTCGCTGCCACAACACTTTTTATACTCAATTTACAACATGCCAACTTCACAGATAAGTAATAAACTAGCCACAGTAGTATCACAGAGTACTGGAGTTCCACAGGGCACAGTTTCAGAGGTTACTCCGGTAACACCGGTGGATGAAAAAGATTATATGAAGTTACAAGTATTGTTGCTGGATACTTGTATCAAGTATTGTACGCTGGGAAGATTCTCAGTGGAATCAGCAATATCGTCGCTGTATCTAATTGTGGAATCATTTGATAATATCAACTTCGTGTTCGGCAGACTTTTATGTCAATTTGTACAGAAAGTGCCATTGACGAGGAAAGTAATCGTAGATGTGATATTCCCGAAGCTGATCCAGAAACAGTGCTGGCAAGATAAACAATTATTTAAAGGAGTGGTAATAACAATTTGCACACTGTGGAATCATTTCAAGGACCATCTCCTGAGATATATTTTGGAGATGCCAAATTCTAATGTCAAGACAGTACTAAAGGCACTCCAAGCGCAGTATAATATCTCAGAGTATTTCAAAAACATTACACTCCCAGATCATATACAACTCATACTCCAAGACGTCATTAACAATAAATAATTTCATACAATCTATTATTTTTAGTCCAATTTAGAATACGTAGAGTCACATTTACACTATTTATATTTTAGTCTAGAATATTTTCAGTAGAATTTGTGTTATGTGCACATACTGAGGTGTGGAATCTGGGTTAGGGAGTTGGACTTTGGAAAAATTTTAGGAATCTTCAAGAATTTGGCAAAATCACAGTATTAAGTGGTGTGGAATCCAGTGATAACAGTAAACACAGAGAATTCCGGGGTAAAACACCTATAATCTTATAGAATCTCTAAGAGTGGAAATTAATAAGTTTAGAAGCTAAAATTGGGGAATCTAAGAGGGGGTAGTTAGCGCAGTCGGTTAGCGCGCGGGTCTCATAATCCCGAGGTCGTGAGTTCGAGCCTCACACTACCCAAATTTAATTTTTTTCGTTTTTATTTCAACTTTACTATTTTAATTTAAATTCGTTTTAAAATCAAACAATTTTGTTATTTTATATTTGTACATTTTTCAAAAACCGAAAAGGGCCCAGATTCCACTCTAATGTTTAACTATTGTACTAATTAGCTAATTGTATAAATATCCGCTGTTATGTACTTTAAAAGTACTTGCCAAACACCCTGTAATATATACCGCAACACACTACTCAAGGATTAAATCCCAGCCACGAATCGCAACCTAGCCCCTATGGGTTTGGAGGAAGTAGAAACAACTCCAAATGAACCCCTGCCTTCTGAAATTTTAAGTCCCGAAGAGGCTCAAAAAAATGAAATCAGCCAAGTCTCAGATTCCTTCGAGAATCTCAACTTCGTTGACCGAAACATCACGGACCTAAAGAGGGAATTAAGTTCAAAAGACAAAGAGGAAATAACTCTGGACGATAATAATTTAGTTGAAGCTGATACAAATCAGGATAAAACAAGCAACTTAGAGGCTCAAAATCCTGAAAATGAACGTGATACTGAACCTCCACCAAAACCGGTTAACCCCCAAAATATACCTCAGGAACACTTCAATTACGGACTCGAGGGGATTTTCGACGCAATGAAGTCCTATTTCACGGATAAATCACCGTTCCTTCCCACCGGAAAATTAGATACCGAAGCTCTCAAACATAAACTCCTTCAAGAGTATTTACACATAATTATTATACTATATAGGAATTATAGTATTATGTATTAATTACACAGTTACATAATAATTACAGTATTATGTATTAGTAATAGTATTTGGGGATATAAATGTGTAGTACGTCTGATCCTGAGGATTCGTTGGATGAGGAATCGATTTTTTTCGACAGATTTGTACATAAATTAAATTACGGCCAAACGCTAAATTTTCGGACTGGAAACGTCTCAAAACTGTCACTGGAGACTCTGTTCTACGTGTTCTACAATGTGCCCAGAGACAACATCCAGAGCCTAGCCTCAATTGAACTCTACAAAAGGCTCTGGAAATACCACGAATCCAACAAACTGTGGTTCAAACATGATCAAAAAAAATGTAACCCAAGCTTTTATAGCATTTAACACAACCTTACATTATTTAGGAATATTATTGATATTTTTAGATAAAAATATTAATTATTTAATTATAATTGGTAAAAAACTTGTAGCGTTATGGGTGTATTTTGACCCGGCGACTTGGGGGATACGTAGTTACAATGTGACGCCGGAGGTGGAAAACGCATTATTGTCAAGAGCTGAGATGGAAAAGAAACTTGAAACACAAGAATAGCAATAACTTTCTACTTTAAACCATTAATTTCATCATCGCCATCAATTTTTCAACGCGATTCTTTTACACAAATTCATTCTACTTATTTTTATTTATTATAATTATTATATTGATGTTGAATTGAGTGATAAAATGTATGTTCCGTCCCCACTCGGAGGAATCACTCAAATTACCAATTTCTTAAATATTTTAATTTAAAAATTAAAATTTGTTAAATTAATTTAAACAAATAAAAATTATTTGAATTTTTTAAATTTAAACTTGTTTTTTTGTGATTCCATTTCTCCTCTAGTTTTACTCTCTATCAATTTTTAAATTAAAATATTCTGTAAAAATTTGATTTAATAATTTGTTTCAATACTTTTATGTGAAAATGACCACTTTCGTTCCTCTTTCTCAGGACACGGAGGGCGCTGTGAGTTCGGCTTCGCTGGGTGACTGGGTTCTTGGGATTCTTAAGGTCAGATGTCCCAGCAAGACTGCAACCTACTACGCTCAGCTTCTGGACCAGTTCCAGGAAGTTGAAGGCGAGCAAATTATCAAGGAGTCATTCCAACTTTTTGAGCTTCTGCTCAGTGAACACTTAACCGTCTTTGAGTTTCTCGAAGAATCTAAAACCAACGGCACTACCGTCATGCTCTCACTCGATCCCACCTCCAAAGCAGAATCTGAAGTATTTTTCACACTATTAAACTATTTACCCATTTTTTATTATATACCTGTAAATATACCATTGATACCCAAATATATTACTTAATATACCTGTAAATATACTATTACTACTTAAATAGTATTAAAATGTTATAGGTTCGAGTTAAGTATTCGGATGCTTTGAAGCAGGTTGAGGAGTATTTTACAGTGTTGATGTACATGTTACAGCTCAGATTTACAAGTTCTGGCCAGATTGAGAAGGCAGGGCACCTTCTCCTTAAAGCTATTCAAGGCGGAGAAAGCTTCCTAGAACTCAGACTTAGACTTCTCCAGATGCTCTACAACTCTGTAGAATCCACACTGCCTCTCAGAGTTGATGTTTACATCGCTATACTTGAATTCGCCGCCAAGCATAACATCTTCCACACTCTCATTCCCATCGTTAAAGAGGTATTAGCACTAATATCTCATTTGGATAAAATACGTATGTAGGTGGATGAGTGGATGGTGGATTGGTCTATAGATAAGAAGACGAAGATTAGAATATATCATATAATTGCTGAGGAACTTGACAAACTGAACAGAGCGGATCTCGCCTATAAATTCTGGAAAAAAAGAGTTGAGTGCCTCAACGAACCTGATCTATACACCACCGAGTTTGCTCCCCTAACTCGTTAACCATTTAACTATATATTTCACCCTAGCTAACACTATATTACTATATTACGGCGTAAATTAATACACTAATTAATTTGTAGTGAGAATGTAATGGCCACAGTTACGTTTGTGGTACGTAGTTTGAGGTCTGAGGACATTTTATACTTTGACCAGTTATTACTGATGCCGGCAGTGGCTCATCTAAAAGAGACTAGATATGCGCCTCTAATAAGCCTGCTAGAAATCTTTATTAGAGGAAATTTGGAAGATTTAGACAAATACTTGAAGGAAAATGCGGAATTTGTGAGTGAACTTAAACTTGACTGGAAACCCTTGGTGGAAAAGCTAACACTGCTGACAATCAGTACAATGTGTCAACAGCAGTCTGAAATCCCAATTGAGATGATTGAGAAGAACCTCCAGCTCCCGCCAGAGGAGGCTGAGCAGATGATCGTCAACGCCATTAACAAGGGCGTTATGGAAGCTCTAATAGACCAGAACAGTAAGAAAGTTATCATTAACCACGTGGTACATCGCGAATTCGGCAACGAGGAGCTGAAACAACTTTACAACAATTTAAAACAGTGGCGAAACTGCATCAACACTCTCATCAACATTGTAGACAATAAATCACTTAATTCTTCCTAATCTCTTACTATTTACCCAACTACTTATTCTATTTACTGGAGTAGAGTAAAACATTAATTACATGTCGATGATTCTGGATAGTTTTTGGATCCGATTAATCAGGAGGTCGCCCTACGTAATGTGTGACTCAACCAGTATACCTGTTTTATGGTCTTGACGTAATTATTATTCCTCTCATCACCGACGTTATTCTCAATTATACCATTCACCTTATCTATCTTACAATCCAATCTCATCCCACTTATATACGACACCAATTCTCTAAACACATTTTACACTTTAACTCAGCACTTTAGTGACTACTCAGTGAATATTAGCTAACTATGTAACTATAAAAACTACTAAATATACTCTTCGATGAATTCGGTTGAAACTTGGAATGCGTCTGCCATGTTTTTTAAGGTGACGGATTTATAGGGTCTTAAAAATTGTTTATAGGCGGGTAGTCTAGCCTGACGTACAAAATATCTGCAGTGCCGTCCCAGATAACGGTCCTTCAATATCAATTTACTCACGTCAACTAATAATAAAATGGAGTGTGTAAAGTTACCCAGATGTTTCATGTAGTTTTTATAGTTACAGTTGTAGTAATCACTGATGAGCTGGTACAGACAAGACCCTGGGGAAGCTACTTGTGCCACTTCACTAGATAATAATACCTTCTTACTTATCACGTTACGGTCCATCGTTATCTAATCACACATAGTATAGTATTAAGTAAATATATACTACAGTAAATAGGTAAATCTAGTGTAAAAATACCAATGAGAGAACAATGGAGTAGAGAACAAGTTCTTCAAGTGAGATTAATTCAGTGGCCGTGAAAGTGGAAAGAGAGTCGAGAAAGAGTTCAGTAGCTAAAATATAATAAAATAAGATAAAAATTACCTTCTTTGAACTTTCTACATAGCATTAATTGGACAGCTTCATATATGTGTAATCGATTTCTAAGTTCCCAATCACCTCCTTTCTCAATATCTCTACAATAACATTAGGTAATGACAGAATAAATGGTATAACTAATAAGTTAGTAGATTGGGTACTGTTTGGCTTTTTCCATGTATTTAACGAGTAGTGGAAGATCATTGAAAAAGAACGCTGCCCTTAAAATCGTGAGCATTATCTCAAGTTTACTGTTAATTCCAACCGTTTTCTCCAAAGCCTGCTCATACACTTTCACCGTGTTCTCCTGAAATAATATTAAAAATTAAATAAAAATTGAGGAATGTAGACAAATATAGAACAAATAGTTAATTTCATACGTGATCACCGATTTTGAAGTAGTAATTGCCCTTATCTAGGATCGAATCTTTAATTTCAGAGGAGCCGAAGTTCTTCTCGGCGAATTCAATTTTCTCATCTAATTCGGCAAGGGTCTTTGAGTTCAACTCCTTAAAACTCTCGATCTCAAAATCATCCTCAATTATACCAAGCTTAGGCTTTATACGCTCATAATAAGGATACATATCTGAAGGAAAGTTATTGATAAATGATAGGTAATTAAGACATAATTAGGGTTAAAAGTACTAACGATTCTGTTTAATAAGTTCTAGTAGCGGTTTTTTAATCTTTTCAGGGTCAATTCCAAGCTCCTCATGGACAGTAAAAAGATGCCTAAATATTAACATTTTATACAATTTAAATATTATAAACTAATTTATCTCATAGGAAATAAAGTAATTTAGTACCTAAGTTTCTCAATTTCGAAATTAGGGAGCGACTTTAAGGTAGTAACGGTGGCGTTATCATTCCTAAAAATTAAATTAAGCAAAAAAACAAACCTTGACGGCATCTTTAAATATTTATACAAAATAAAAATAATTTAAGAAATGAAAACTTAAGAAAGAATCAACAAAGTTGGAATCGGAAGGATTATGAGGTGTAAACAAAAATTAACACATTAAGGTTAGAAAACCAAAAAGATTAAAAATTATTATTTTCATAATCAAATCATAAATTGTAAGGGATTTAATAATGTAGAATTAAAATTATTAATTGTTAATAAATTATTTAAAATTTAAACACCTTAAATGGAAACAAATAAATGAAGAATAAATAATAGGAATAATAGATTTAGTAATAGTGTCAATAATAGATTTTGAAAATCTGTGGAATCTCAAGTAAAAATAATAAATTCTTTGGAAATCATTAAAATATTGTTATTGAAATCAAACACATGTTTTTATTTTAATTAGACAATTATTATAACATCTGTTATAATATTAATATATTCTTTTTAATATGTTGATTGTTTAGGTTAAGTTTATTTTATGTTTTGGTGCTTCCCCATCCTATAGATGGGGAGTTCGTTATCTAATGACTTATTTTACTCTTTATTTTATATATTATCTTGGCTTGATTTAGTCATATTAAATACTTGATTTATATTTTATTATAGCCCAGATTATATTATATTTAAGTCCCGTTTACTCTTTATTTTTATTTCCGTTTTGCTAAAATCTTTATATAAATGAAACTGCTTAAGAAGAAGAGTAAACAAAAGAAGGTTGTTCCAGGCCATAAAGTCAAGTATGTTCTTGACTGTACTGGACCTGCAAATGATAATATCATCAACACCGCTGGACTTGTAACTTTTAATTATTTTTATAAAATTATTAATAAAATAAAAAACTGTATATTTGGAAATAAAAATGTTATAGGAGAAGTTTCTTCATGACAGGATAAAGGTAGATGGAAAGACAGGAAATTTAGGAACCAAAGTACTTGTTACAAGAGAGAAGAACAAGATCCACGTCACAACCGAAGTTCCTTTCTCCAAAAGATACATCAAAGTATTATTTTAGATATTATTTTACACATACTCCACTAAAGCACATATATTATATAATGGTAAACAATTTTATATATTTATTTTAGTATTTAACGAAGAAGTATTTGAAGAAGCAGCAGCTGCGTGACTTTTTGAGGGTGGTGGCGAATAAGGAACACTCGTATGAATTAAGATACTTCCAGTTAAATGAGGAAGCAGAGACATAATCTGATCAACTCCATTAGAAAAGATATATGTAGTTATTTAGTAGCCTAGTTCACTCAAATATTTCATGATAAATGAGGCATAAATAAGAAAGTTTCAAGAACTAAAGTAAAGGGGTTAAAGTAGTGAAAAGTGTATATAAATAATTATGACGAGTTTGAGAAGTGGAGAATAGAAGGCCAAGGGTTTGATTACTTGTGCCGCGGGAGAGGTTTGAGAGCTTGAGAGACATTGGGAAAGAAAGAGTTTAAATGAAATCTCGCAAAGAATAAATTCGTCCCGAGTAAAAATTTTAAGGTTTGAAAATAGTATGATTTTTGATTTCTGAGTTTTGCCACATACTAACCTGATAGGACAAATTTATTAAAAATAATCCGAGATAGTACAGATGGAAAAATCCACTGGGTATTCTACGTTGTTACGGAATTTGAGGTTCTCAACAAGCCCTCAAGTTGTGCGTGAGGCCTTTGAAAAATTCGGGAAAATTAGAGACGTTTACCTACCGCTAGATTTTAATACCAGAAGACCGAGAGGCTTTGGATTCGTTGAATTTTATGATAAAGCAGACGCTCTTGACGCCGTTCGCGCCATGGATAACACTGAACTCGACGGCAGCGTTATCACCTGTTGCATAGCCCAAGACCGGAGGAAATCTCCAAGCTCCATGAGAAGGTTCCAAAGAAACCGTTCCAGAAGGTTCCATAGCATATATTTCCCACTATTTAACCTATATTATAATATTTATCTATTATGTTTGGAGACTAATTCTTTATTAGGGATTATAGGAGTAGGAGTCGGAGCTACCGTGGCAGATCTAGATCTCCCGCAAGGTTCAGAGATGATCGACGCCGTGGGTACTCTCGTGACAGATCACCGAGGCGCCATTATGATCGCCGTGACAATCGCGGCTACAGAGATAGATATGACTCCGATCACCCTAAGGACGGGCGTAGATTCAGAGATCGCGACTTCCATGACAGAGATAGGGATAGAAATTACCGTAGCTACAGAGACAATGGTCGAACCGATCGCGAGGACTTTAGGGATGATCGTGAGGATTTCCGTGACGGCCGGGACGACTTCAGGGAAGAGAAACCCAGATACGATGATCGCCAGTTTGACGTTGATATGGATAAAGATAAACTTGATAACCATAACGATGACTACCGAGACTATAGTCCGTCAAGGTCTAGGTCTAACCCTTAATCTTTCTTGTCTGTAAAACCTCTAAATTCTTCTTTAACACTTAATCATCTGGTATTAGATTTACATTTATACACATTACAAGGATATGAAACTTAGTATACAAAGTTAAGTGTGTAACTAAATATACAAGTGTAGGGAGTAGATTATAAAATTTTAGATGCGAGTGATTTAGAGTTATGTCTGGTTTCGAGGAGAATCGGTCCTTTTATTTTAGTGGCTTGGAGTTTATTGTTTGAAATAATAACAAAGGCGTTTTCATCAAATTTAAATACCATCCCGTCTTTTCTCTGAGTTTCCTTCTTCCTCCTCACTATTATACCCCGCGGTTTCTTGTTATTGACGATGCAATCAGAAGTTTTATCACGAACTGATACTTTAATACGGTCACCTATCTTACCAGTGCCATGTTTGTTCCTGCCTAGACCAATGATACAGCCTTTTATCACTCCACTGTTGTCGCCACATTTCAATATGGACATTCGCTGTAATCCAGACAAAATCTTACTCAGAAACATTTCCACAAATTAATATTAAATTATGAATGTTACGATAATCTCGTGTTAGTATAGGTGGAGATAAAATTATCATAAAAAGGTTTGTCTAGAGTGTTTAAAAGCTGTTTAGACTTGGTTAAAAATGTAGTTTCATCAACAGTTTGGAACCCGTTACTGTTGATATCACCTTTAAACCAGAAAGGCTTATAAATTATTGGATAGTATAAGTCAGCAGTGTGTTGGTTAAGTAAGTGGTCACAAACGTCAAAATCAACCTTTTCCTTATTACTACCTTCACAAATGGATACAAATTCCTCAAGATCGCCACGATTTAAACAGTCTGATAATAAATCACACTGGGAGTCACTGATGCGGTCCCAACGGTGAACAAGTCTACGCCAGTTACTTAACCTCTTATTCCACTTCGAGTGGGTTAAGTTTAACCTATAATCAGGCGTACGGGAGTGCCAACTATCAGATAATTCCTTTACTCTCAAATGACGTGGAACTACACGAACATATCTCCTATAAGAGTCCTGTAACTTTGTCAAATTTATAGCTCTCAGACGGCTAGAATTCTTATCCATACAAATGTTCTTATTATTTCAGTGTTTAATTTTAATTTAGATTATAAATATTAAAATATAATTTTTTAAAAATTCTACAGTCTTAATGTGAGAAATGTAAATAAATTTAAATAAATCCAATTAACAAAAATTTTCCATAAAATTTAATGAAAAATAAACAAAAATTAAAAAATATTAATAAAATTGATAAATAATTATAATAACAGGAATTAAGTGTGGATGGTGTTGTTTTTAAGATTTAGTAGAAGTAAAGTATACAATTCACACATCTGCTCAATTTCTCCACAAATTAATTTTTATTAATTTTTGTAACATATTAAAATCTATGTAATCTCATTTCCCTAAAATTATGTAACTGAAATGTGACGTTGTTTTGAGAGAATGACACACATCAGTGTTAAATTATTATATGTTATGATTTATGGTTTAAATTTAACAATTATTAAATGTGTAAAAAATAATTCTGAAAATATTGGCAATTTTCTGACACCAATGCTCATGGGCGGTCTTTCAGCCTTAACGTACAACGGCCAAGGGTATCAGGGACAAATGCCTCATATCGCAGTCAAGATTATGCCCTCAAAGAAATTAAGACTCACTCCCACTGAGATGAACACATTATTATTCGCAATTAAAAGGGAAATACACAATAAAGTACTTTTAAAATAATTAATTTTTTCTTTTAGGTCAATAAACTTGAAGGTTATTTTCGGAATATTATTCTATATAGGATTATTTATAGTTTATTTATCATTAAATAAGGCTGTTTTGGGATTAATTGCCAAGTTATTTAATGAGTTAAACATATTATTTAATCTGAAATTGTGAATAATTTGAGTACAGAGGAGTTGTATGAGCATAGACATGATAATGAAAAGCACTTGTCAACATGGGCATTAAATCAAGCGCCTGTATATATGCCATTTCACGGTAATTACTTAAATTATTATATTCTTATACACATCCTACACATTAGTTAATAATAAAAATTTTTAGAATCTGTAAAGAAGAAGACTCCAAATTACCAGAAAACACTTGGTTTGGAAGTCAAAAAGTTAAAGAGTAAATTTGAGCCTGAGAAGTCAGAAAATAAGGAGACAAACACACAGAATCAACAGGTACACCACACTAAATCTTAAAATATATAAAATTTTCATACCAAATTATCAATATGATACAGGCTGAGGATAATAAACTTTCAGTGAAAAAATTATAATTTTATCTAATCATTTTATTGATAAATTTTAAATTTAATTTCCCCACACCTTTAAATATATTTTAATCCATATTTCCATCTATTTGTAAAATACCATCCCTTGTCGTTTCGGTTAATATCATTAGATATTACAATGTGTTTGTTTTATACTGATTTTAAGGATATTTTGAGAATTATGCCATTTTTATTTCCATTAAAGATCTTGATTTAATTTGTTAAAATATGAGGGTAATTTCTTATTTCTAGATTATAATATTATTATATACACTAGTCTACGCTGTGTTAATTAATATGGTCTTATTTTGAATACAGATAATTCAACAGTATGTTAGAGAATTGCTATCTTCAGCAATATCTAAATGTTCAACCAGTGAAATAGTCCAAGAATTCGCTAAACATCCTAACGTTTCTGTCGCAAAACCAAAATTCGGAGACTACCAATGTATGTTCAACTAATTTTATTGACTAATTAACACTAAATATTGTATTATTACTGTGATATGTCCATCAAATACTATTATATTACTGGTTCAGGGAGTGATGCTTTGTCGCTGTTTAAAGTGGCAAAAGATCACTTATCTGTAAATAGCCCTCAAGAACTGGCTGAAATGGTCAAAAGTAACATCACTTCCAATTCATTTTCATCAATTAATGTTTCACCTCAAGGTAATATATATAAACCCTATTTTGTGTGTAGGATTTATGACATTTGTACTATCTAATGACTGGATTGAACAAGAAATCAGATCACTAGCAAAATATGGACCATCAGTAGATAAATCCACAAAAAAACATGGGTACTAGTCCATACAATATTCGTTAATATCTAACAATTTAACCAAGTTTAACGTGTGTTTAGAGAAACAGTTGTGATTGATTTCTCATCACCAAATATTGCTAAAGAAATGCATGTTGGCCACCTAAGGTCCACAGTTATCGGGGATTCACTAGGTACTTTACATAATTATCTAACAAAATATTTATACATAACATTACTACGTCGTATTTACTTATTTGTAGCCCGAGTTTTGGAATTTTTTGGATATAAAGTAAGGAGAATAAATCATTTGGGAGATTGGGGAACACAGTTTGGGATGTTGATAGAGTATATGTTTGAGAAGTATCCAGACTTTGTGAGTAACATGCCAAGCATAAGTGACTTTACAAAGTTCTACAAAGAGGCGAAGTTGAGGATGGATGTTGATGAGGAGTTTAAGAAGAAGAGCCGTTCCAGAGTAGTTAAACTCCAATCAGGAGACGAAGAGTCTAAATTAGTCTGGAAAGTACTCTGTGACATTAGTCTCGACTCGTTTAACAGGATTTACAAGAGACTTGACATTAAATTTGAAATTTTCGGAGAGTCTTTTTACAATGACATGATCCCTGAAATTGTCAAAGATTTACAGGACAGAGGAATCGCTCAAGAGTCAGAAGGTGCTCTAGTTATCTTCACCGATGGTTCTCCAGTACCTCTAATGCTTGTTAAAAGTGATGGCGGGTTTGGCTATGATTCCACAGATATGGCATGTCTTAGATACAGAACCCACGAACTTAAAGCTGACTGGATTATTTACGTCACTGATATCGGACAGTCTGAACACTTTCAAAAACTTTTCAAGTCAGCACAACTCGCAGGTACCTCTTTACACATTCACAACACCATATTTATGACTAAGTAACCTTTTTATATTTACTTCCAAGTCATATTTTTATATCCACTGTACAATAATTCCAATAGGTTGGTGTGAGAATGTGAGAATTGATCACGTTGGATTTGGAATGGTCCAGAATGAACTTGGTGAGAAGTTTAAAACAAGATCAGGCGATACTGTTAAACTTGTTGACTTATTAGATGAAGCTGTTCGGAGGTCTAAACTGGAATTAGAAAAAAGAGATCCAAACATTCCAAGTATTAACCATATCTATGTATTATATGTTTAGCGTTACCTATTAGTGATATAAATTAGTTTGTAATTGTGTATTCATTGTGTTTAGATTTGGATGAGGTGGCTGAGGCGTTGGGATATGGTTCAGTTAAGTATTTTGATTTAAACCATTCGGTGACTACAAATTACAAGTTCTCATTTGATAAGATGCTTGACCCGCGTGGAAACACTGCAGTGTACATGTTCTACTCGTACGCAAGAATATGCCAGATTTTCAAAAAAGCAGAATCTAAAACTGCTGATGGTACAGAAACTAACAATGTAGAAACCAGTGATAATAGACCAGTGATAGTGGAGGATAGCGTGGAAGTTAATGGGACAAGTTCAGTACCAAATGAGGTTGACTTGAGTAAATTAGTGATAGAACACCCAACTGAAGTAGCTCTGGCCAAATGCCTCCTAAAATTCCCTTCCATTCTAGACCAAATACATAAAGACCTAGCCATTAACAGGTAATTGCTACTGCTCTGTCAAATTCCAAAATAAACCTATTTACATAGTTAGCAAACTTATATCTATATTACACGGCCCGTAAACTACCATATTCTATAGGTTGACGGATTATTTGTATGAGCTGAGCGTCCAATTTTCATCGTTTTATACGAAATGTAAAGTAGTTGGGGACCCCCTGCAAGAATCAAGATTAATATTGTGCTCATGCACCAAAGAAGTCATGAGAACTTGCTTCCAGCTTATTGGAATTAGGCCACTGGAGAGAATTTAATTTGGTAAATAAAACTAATATTCAATATTAAAATATTAAATTTAAAAATTAGTGTTCAATTCCCTGTTGATAGCTTTGAACGAAATCGTAAAGCTTAGTTGTTTTGCTGTTTAAGGCGTAGTAGATTTTACGCATAATATACTCCTTAGCCTCATTTGGGCTGTCATTCAACCTTAGTCTCCTCCTACGAAATTCATTACTAATTTACTCCTAATATAGTGTAGTGCGTATGAAAATGACTAAATTTTAATAAAACATGACTAAAATTTCATAAAGGGTAGAAAATACTTTAACTTCATGAGAGTAGATTTCCGGAAACACGGTATGTTGGAATACTGTAAGAGTTTCACGAGAGTTATTATAAGATTTGAATGAGTTCTGAGAGCCATGTAAGAGTTCAGAAGAAGGTGAATGAACCGCTTAAAGTTGTCTGATTTTGAACCACCCATGAAATCAACCATCTCAGGAGTAAATTTGAATGGAGCGAGTTCAAACTGAAGGTCCTTAGCAGGCGAAGCACCGAGAATAAACCCAAAGTCAATGTGAATTATATGACCACTAGATGTAAACAACAAGTTTCCATTATGCCTGTCTTTTACCTACCATATATAATTTGCAGGAGTACTAAGTTGGAGTCTTAAAGTAACTATAGAGTATAAATCAGGTGTAAATAGGTATAAATTATAAATAAATGAGGTTTAAAACAACTAATAGCATAGCTAGATAAAATTTTACTTGAAGAAGAAACGAGAGTAATGCATATCCTGCTAGTGAAGTGATGAAGTTGTCAACGGCTTTAATGTAGTTGGGAGAGAATTGGTGTCCAAATCTCTTTAGGAAAAAGTGCTTAATGGGAACACCAAATTCCTTTCCGATATTATGTCTGCTGATAGTGTCCGGGATAAAGCCCACAACTCCACCAATTTCGGAACCTTTAGGGTTAAAATAACTGCTCAGTGAAATATCGTTGATTTTACTCTTTGAGAAGATTTCAAACAGGACTCGGGAGTAGGGAATAACGAGAAATGGTCTCAGATAGACAAACAACTCGTGATTGTAAAATATCTGGAGTAGAAACTGCTTCATCTGAATAGCTAAACAGTCTTGTCTTAAATCATCTTTCATCTTATAAATGTAAGTTCTCTCAGTACCATCAGTTAGTTTATAGCTGACCATGAACGGTGCTCTTGTGGCCGAATTTAATATCTTTACTGAGTCTAAATTTATTCCAACAATTCTCCCAGATTCATCGAGATCACGTTCACTATAGTTTAAATAGAGTTTGCCGTCGTAAGAGTCTGATTGACTAAGGGTAGAGAAGGATCTACTATCTCTATTATCGTACTCACTAAGGCTAAAATTGAACTTTACATAGTTATTATTAAGTCTCTCATCAGTGGAATTTGATTTAAAACTTGTGGAATTAGGTTCATTTTGTATCGAACGGACTTGACCTAATGGATTACCTTCACTGCTTGTTGAATTCAGTTCAATATTATCATTGTAGAGTATATCCGATGAATCTTTATATAAATAAAGGTTCGGCTGGTTGTTTATAGATTCGCTGATATCCAAAATCTTCCTATTCAGCTCATTATATCTCTTCGACAAAGGCAATTCACCCAATCTTAGCCTAAGAAATTATTATTTAGAAGATTAAGGAGTATGTTGGATAAGTTATTAAATATTGTCAATAAATGAATAGTGTATTTTAGAGTTAATAAATCAATCAAATAAGTAGCTAAAACTAATATAACTATTAGAATACGTGAGGTTTAATAGTTGCCCATGAAGTAAAATTTGATTTCCGTATATGTTTCTATCCTTTTCAGACAATAAATTGAATATGAACCTCTAAAAAATTTATTGAACAGTTATTTAATAAAACTGTATAACTGTATTAACTAGTTAAAAAGATACTATGAAGGTGACAATCTTGTGATTTGTGGAATTGTTAATGTTGGAATGTAAAAGGCATGAGAGGTGGTAGAAGATCTTACTAGTGACGTTGAAATCATTGAGGGATATGTATAGCAAGTTAAGTATTCTGTCTCCAGGGTCAATGACAAGTGCTTGAACAAGTTGTTCGAGTACCATTTCAACATAATCCAAGTTCTTAGAAAGCACTAAGCATGACTGTGTTCTCTGAATAATATTAAGCTTATCGCTAATATCAAAGGCGTCTAGGTACTGATGAATTGATAGTTTCCCAACATATAAATTATAAATAATCTCAAATTGATCGTTCAGCATGTTATTGCCACAGTAAACAAATTTATAATTATGATCTCTAGGAGGTTTATAGCTTAAATTTTCCAAGTGTAAGTATGTACTGTTAGAAAGTGTTTTATTTATTGCCATAGTAGGATCAACTGACTTGACATGAGTGTCAACACAGAAAAGTAACATTAAGAACCAAGAACACTTTGACGAGTTTGCTATTATATTCTCCTTAATAATTATGCTGGATTTATTATCTAGGCATTTCTTCAGAAGTTTGAAGCAGAAAAGGTACTTTAGGTACTTTGAATATTTGGGGGAATAGTGGCTTCTTACCAAGTTCCGTTCCAAGATATCTGGGATTAAATTATTCTTAAAAGTGTAATTCACTAAAAAGTCTGAAATGTCCTCATCAATAAAAGAAACGAAGAAACTTGTTTTTAGCCTATTTAACTCATTTTTTATCAACATTCTAATCAGATTTAGGTGTGGGTAATAACAGCTCAGTTGACGCATACGTTCTAAAATGTTCATCAACCCGCAGTAAACCTCCGTAAATATTGAAGTACACCTAAGGCAATTATATGGAATAGAGCACTTTAGAAAGCCGAATTTAAGTGTACTGTAACTGAAGTAATGAACAAACAAATCAATTAAGGAAAGAAGATTCGAGATTGTAGGATCATTCAACAGCGATTTGACTACTAAAATCAAGTATCTTACATAGGGTAAATTATATTTACAGTCCAATATTAAGTTTTTAGGTATCCAACACTTGCTATGTATTAACCCATAATTGTTACTCGTAGGTGGATCAAAGGTTCTTGTTTCGTTATTAATAATTGAGTGGAACAGAGTCAGAAATGGTAAAAATAGGTTTAAGTTATTAGTGTTAACTGATGATAAAAGGTTCCAGTGATAGTTGAAGTTAAAATTTAACATTTTTTTAAAATCTGAAAATATGTTTTTAACCGGTTTTCTTACTCTTAAACTGTTAATAAATAATAAGGCAATCAATGTTTCCTTAATATATTTGGTGTCAAATCTACTCCAGGTGGAAGCTCTTGAGACTAACATATCCACATCATTATTGTTCTTAAACAACACTTTAGATATAAAATTACATAATCTAAGGTATCCAAATGATGTACTAGACTCTAATATGTCTAGCGTATCCCAATCCTCCTTATCTAAGGGAGAATCACTTAAATAATGTGTTGAATTCTTAGTATTGTAACCATCAACCACATCAACAGTAGTATAGTAAATTACGGTGTGTATATGACTTATAGTGATATTAAATCCCAGAATTGAACTTTTTATATACAGACATGAGTTTAGAAGTTTATATAATACATTTAAAAAACTTCTTCTTGAAGTCCTCAATAAACACTTGCAAATTTTAAAATCACCGGATTTATCACACTTAATACTATAATCAGAGTATTTTCTTAGTCTCAACGGTCTATATAGGAAGGGCCCGAAATATTTTAAAATAACTTTATATAGTCTGTAGTTGCGAGTTGACAGATATCCTAGGCGTTTCAGTACCAAAGCTGTAACAAGATCTGAGAAGATAACATCAACTGCCTTGTAAATGTCATTTTTTAGCAGATTTAAAAGTTTGGTCAACTTTAAAGAAGAAAAAAGCTTCAAATTTCTTACACATGATATTGGAGTATCCAAAGGTTCGGAAGAGGGTTCAAATGGGATCCGAATAAGGGAATAATCGGCCTCGGAGTTGAAGATTGGAGTTTTGAAGCCAAAGAAATCCCGAAGGTGGGATCTAGGATATTCTACAGCTAAAGTCATTTGAAATCAACATATCTAGTAATCTAGTTATTAGTACCAAGCACATTCCATTTAAAATATAAAATAAAATTAAAAAATAATATAACAAATAAAATGAACAATAAATAATAAAAAATGATATAAAAAGCTAATCAATAAAATTGTTGTGTAATTTATGAATTTGAATCAATAAATTGGAACGGGAAAATCATTACTAACCTCAAATAAAAAACCTACAATGGTTAAAAGTACATATAACTAACTAAATGTTTAAAATAGAATTAATTAATGAAATATGGACTTGATAAGGGATAAGTTAGGGTTCATAAAGATTTTCGAGATAATTTACCAATTATTATAAAAGTATATCCATTTTAAAATTAAAATTCACAGTGAAAAGATAAATGTGTGCCACCGAGGACTAAAATAAAGGAATCTTTCCATTAATGACAGATGGGGCATTACCAGTGTGGGAACAATAAAATAATATGATTTTATCATTATATTTATAAATTTATATTATTTTTATATAGTCTCAGACGATTTAAAATGTTTAAAGAAGTTAGTTTTTGATATTTTATTAGTTAATAATCCCCTTATTACTAATTATAACAATTTACTGAATTATTGTTAAATAATTTCTTAGACACTTGTCCTTGATGGTAAGGGCCATTTGATGGGCCGTCTAGCTTCTGTTGTTGCTAAACAGTTGCTTTCGGGCCAGAAGGTTGTAGTTGTTAGATGCGAGGAAATAAATATCAGTGGATCACTCTTTAGAAATAAACGTAAGTTCCCACCAAATATATTTATTAAAATTTTATAAAAAACAACAATAATAATTTATTATAGTGAAATATCAAAGATTCCTGAGACTGAAGACCAATACGAACCCAGCCCGAGGTCCATTCCATGTTAGAAGTCCTTCAAAGTTTTTCGCAAGAGTTGTTAGAGGTATGCTTCCTCATAAAACCAAGAGAGGAAACCATGCTTTAAAAACCCTTAAAACCTTTGAAGGAGTACCGCCTAAATATGCTAAAGTTAAAAAACATGTCGTTACATCCGCTTTACGCTTCCTTAAACTTAAACCTGGCAGACGTTATGCACGTTTGGGTGATGTTTTAACCAAGGTTTGGATTTATTTATATTTTCTTCGGTCTAGTTAAATAAAATTTTAATGATTAACTGAACATTGTATTAGGTTGGATGGAACTATGATGGATTGGTTAAGAAGTTAGAAGATCGTAGGAAGGAACGTTCCCAAGAGTATTACAAGGCCAAGACTCTTGAGAGAGAAAAGCTAAGAAAGGCTAAGTTAGCAGCACTGGCCAAGCTTCCTGAAGACTCAAGAGCACTTTTAACTGAACTTTCCGCATAATCTGCTTTCCAATATTTTTTCCATCATTTTTTATTTTATTATTTTAAGTCTAGATTTAGTATTTCGTTACTGATATCCCTATTTTTCCATTCTGTTTTCACATCTTTTATTATTTTAACCATTTATTTTATATATTCTGTACAATTTTAATAATTTTTCATGATTTTTAATTTATTATTCATTTTAATGTATTATAGAGGTTAGATGCCTAAAACAGTAGTATTTCATCGCAATTTAACACATACTTACCAGCACGTTCGCCATAAAGAGAGAGAAAAGGCACATAGATTCGATATTAAAAAAGACGATTCCACTTCTGACCCCAATGAATCATCTTCTAACGGTATTTCTCAATTCGTCTACTATTAATCCCTTTTATACTTAATTGACATAATTTTACACCAATTCTCCTTACATATCATAACTTTATTGAATTTTTTAGAGAATGAAGCCACAGCTCCTGGCCATGTAACTATGGAGATATTACCAGAGTGGCTAGAGTTAGTGGATGAATGCAATTATCTGTTATCTAATGCCCGAGTGAAGGTGAAAGAGCTGGAGAAACTGCAGAACATGAACCTCCTGAACGTTTTTGGGAAGGCAGGCAGGGGCGACTATGAGAAGATTTCAAACTTATCAGTTGAGATTACCACAACTTTTAAGAAAATTGAAATCAATACTGAGAAGATTTCGAAGGAGGTTGACAACTACATTGAGCATCTTCTAAGGAAAAATGCAAAGGCTAAAATCGCCACTGATCTCGTGCCTCTCTCAATCTCTTTCCGGAAAATGCAGAAAAAATTCTATGATTCGCTGCAAAATGATTCAATGCACAATGAAGTACACTATTAGTTTATTTTTACATCTGTTTACACAATTATTTATTTGGTTCATACTAATAAAAATTTTCTAGATGACTATAATGAATAATGTTGTAAGGGATGAGATAATACAAGATTCAGTTCAAACTTCACACGATAATATCGCAGATAGAACATTGGTAATTTTAACTTAGTTTACAGTTTTTTAAAGATCCATTTTTTGAAACTGGTTTATTGTTTCACGCTAATTTACGATTTTAAGACAACTTATTTTCTTGTTTAGAGGTTACAGCAAATAGCTTTAACAGTACAAGATTTAAAGGATATGTACACTCAAATGTCAACAATGCTAGTTGAGCAGGTTCAACTCTGTTTATTTACTGCTAAATTAAGTTATTTACATTTATATAACTGAGAATAGGGTTCGATGTTGGATCAGATAGACTATAACGTAAAGGAATTTTCGAGGAATTCACATAAATTTGCACAAGAACTTAAACGAAGACATGAACGCGATAACCCTAAAAAGGCCATTAAAACTGTTAGATATTTGGTCACTGTCATCTTTGTACAGGTATTTATTTACATATTTATCAACTTAACTTTATAATGTTTTATTAACGTTTAGTTGGTATTTGTAATAATAAAATTCGCCTAAGTTCGGGACTGAGTAATATATAAAATGGTAAATTCTGTATAATATTAACAAAAAGATACTGGAAGACCAGCTTTCCTCATGGCTTCCAGTTCACTGGATTCTTCCTCATCCTCGTACTCTGATTTAACCTTATATTCGCTTTTAGCATCGTCATAATCTGATTTAAAGTCATTATACTCGGATTTAACATTAGTATGCTCAGATTTTACTTTATGACCACTATTAACATCTGGGTTTGAGTTGTTGAGTTTTCTCTTTTTCTTTTCTAATTTCATGAGCTTTCTTCGTTCCTTCATCTCCTTTTCGTACATCTCAAGCTCCTTTATCCGCTCCCTAGCGTCATTTTCAAGTTCGTCCTTGGTCTTAACAGAGGTGCTGTCTCTCTCGGAGAGTCTTCTTAGCTTATCAGCGACGGCTTTGGCACTTACCTTCTCGACTCTCATTGTCATGCCGAGAAGACGATTGTGTTTCTTACCATTCAAGTGGTCTAAGTAGGATTTAGAATCCTTTAGAAGACAGTTGCACGTCTTACAAAAAAAGCCGCCCTGCTTAGATTTGGGACCGTCGACGTCAACCAGTTCTGATCTTCCAACATACTTTGAAAAGTCAATAGTCTCCTTCCTAGGCTTTAAATCCTCACGAACCTCAGGTACCGTGATCACGGGCTTCTTAAAAGTCCCCTGGTATAGCGTAGAAATAGTCTCCTCAACGACGTCGCCACCGCCCGATTTACCTATGGCTTTCTCAGTGTAGAAGTTTCGGTCCCAAACCTTCCTACCCAAGGCGTCCACCTTCTCTACATTTTTCTCCTTCTCCTTCTCCATATTTTACAAAATTTTTACAAAAATTGAATAAAATTATGATAATATGTTACAAAATAATTTTAAAATCATAAAATAGTGTGAAATGAGTGAAAATTGTAAAAACACATGAATTAAATAATAAACTCAATGAAGTTCAAGGATGATGTTGTTTAAAACTTAGAACTTGTTGTATAAAAATATATAAAACTCCAAAAGGAGTAGAAAGGTAAGTAAATGATAAGGTTAAAACATTTTAAATGTTTGGAACACAGATGTAAATCAGAAATTGACCAATACCCCACCCAATTTATATAAATAATCATTATAACAAAGTTGATTCCATATTTTAATTGTTTGGATATTAATCTTTTGAGCCTTGTATTCATATTTCTCGCTTAATAGATTAAATCCAAGTTGAAACTACACATTTATACCATTCAGTAATAATTTTCAAATTTATAACTTTTCTTTTCTCATCAAGATATTATACCGATTTTTATTAAATTTCATCTCTTTTATTGGATTCTCTGAATTCTGTTCTCATTTATATTGGTCATATCATACCTCACATCTTTGTTTGTTTATTGGACACACTTTTAATATTTTCAATCCTCATTTTTATCTGTTTAAACATACATTTTGTATCTGAGAGGAGATTTTTATCCTTCTGCAATTTTTATTCTTATGGTTATTCTTGTACTGTAATCCACCTTCTATATTAATTTATTCAATGGCTGGTGGAGGCGCTCTCAATAAATTATTCCCAGGTTATAAAGATAAAATCTGGAACAAACTTCCCCTCACAGTATGTTTTATTAGATTCTTCATCATTTTGCACAATTAGTAATTAATTAGTAATTTTTACCAAATTACTAGTTTTTACCAATTCGTGTTATTTTAAACACGAGTTACATAATAAGATAACACACAAAACACATCATTTTTTAGGTGAGACTTGGTCTAATAAACTCATGGAACCGTAAACTCATATCATCCGTACACCGAGAATCTGTTGTAACAAATGGTAGGGTAAAGAGCTTTAATAAGTATGTGCTTGACCCGCTGAAGCCCGGGTACGCATATAGGTCACCTGCCATAGACTATAAGAAGCAGAGGGCTAGAGGAACCTTGATTGAGGGAGTAGACTATTACTTGCCAACTTTAGGGGCACAAGAGCGTCTAATGAACTTTTTCTCACCATACACAGAAGAGGAGACCGCAAAACGTAGTCGTTACCGTTACCAGAGTTTAAAAGTGTATATATTAACAGCTCTTGGAGTGACAATTGTGTATAACTATTTACAACGCAGACCAATAGCTTGGTGCTCAAACTTAGATCCCCCAACGCCACCAGTTTACCCATTTTGGTTCAAAAACGTACTTCACGGACATGACATACCAAGTGTTCGTAGAGGATATGAGGTTTACAGACAGGTTTGCGCAACCTGTCATTCACTTAACTACCTTAAATTTCGACACTTGATTGATGAGGTATACCCACTGGAGAAGGTAAAGGAAATTGCGGCAGAGTACGAAATTGAAGATGGACCAAATGAACAAGGTGAAATGTACTCAAGACCAAGGATACCCACTGATCCATTTCCAGCTCCATATCCAAACTCTGAAGCAGCAAGATATGCCAATAATGGAGCAATTCCACCAGATCTCACACTGATGTCAAGTGCCAGGAGAAATGGGCCGGATTACATCTTCTCTCTCCTCACGGGTTACTCAGAACCTCCGGAAGGCTTTGAACTGAGACCTGGCCTGCACTTTAACAACTACTTCAATGGTGGCTCAATATCTATGGCTCCACCACTTGAGGATGGGATGCTCGAGTTTGAGGACGGAACACCTGCAACGGTTTCACAGATGGCAAAGGATGTCGCCAACTTCATCACCTGGACCTCAGACCCTATGCACGACGAGAGGAAGAACTTGTTCTTCAAGTTCTTTGCCGGAAGCACTCTTTGCGCTATCGTAGTATCTATGTGGTACAGGTTCTTTTGGGCCCACTTCGCCACCATGCGCTGGGACTTTAAGAAATTAACCAAATTTAAATAATCTCAATGTTTTAATATCATTTGCTATGTCTAATGTTTTTTCAAACATTTATTATACAGAGTCAATAATTAAGTAGGATCTATACTTTGGAGGTGTGTATATAGTAAAAATTAATAAATTTAATAAGTATTTAGATTTTATGTTAGATCAACTTTGTTAAGGAGAATTTTACTATTTAAAAGTAAATTATTAAAAAAATTATGGCAACTAGTGGAAATCAAGAGATTTATACCTACATTTGCTAAACTAGGTATGTGTAACTTGATAAATTAAGAATTATAGAAGTCATAATAGTCTATTGAGACTAAATCTACATGGAATCCATCGAATTAATGAAGAATTGGTGTGGAATCAAGGACATTTTTATAAAATAAACAATTTTTATATAAATTTAGACCCCATTTGAAGGTTAATGTTGGATGGGGGATTTGATATCAACTTATCAGATTTATTTATTATTGACTGAATTGTTGTTGAAAGTTTTTGGCTGAAAAGTATAAATACACATCTTTAAAACCAGTTGTAAACAATTAAAATCATTTAGTAGTTAAACGCAGTACTAGGTAAACTGATCTCGCTCATAGAAAAAATGGTAGTAAGGATTGGTATCAACGGCTACGGCCGTATCGGACGCCTGGTCCACAGAGCTTCATTATCAATGGAGAATGTTGAGGTGGTCCACGTTAACGACCCATTTATGACCCCGGACTACATCAAGTACTTGTTCAAGCACGACTCAGTTCACGGCTCACTCCCCTATGAATTATCAGTAACCAGCGAGCACCTCATGGTTGGCTCAAAGAAGGTCCACCTCACTTTCGAGAAGGACCCAGCAGCAATCCCCTGGGGTAAAAACGACGTCGACGTTGTCGCCGAGTGCTCTGGAGTGTTCACAAGCACCGAGAAGGCCAAGCTTCACCTTGAGGGAGGAGCAAAGTTGGTTGTGATCTCAGCGCCAACCAGCGACTCCACCCCAATGTACGTTTTCGGAGTCAACCACACCACCTACGACAAGTCTGTCCGCGTTATGTCAAACGCAAGCTGCACCACCAACTGCCTAGCTCCACTCGCCAAGGTTGTCAATGACAACTTCGGAATTGTCGAGGGACTAATGACGACAGTCCACGCAGTTACTGCCAACCAGCTTACTGTTGACGGAGCTTCAAGAGGTGGAAAGGACTGGCGTGCAGGTCGTTGTGCAGGAGTCAATATCATTCCAGCCTCAACAGGAGCTGCCAAGGCTGTGGGAAAAGTCATCCCCGAGCTTAACGGGAAACTCACCGGCATGGCGTTCCGTGTCCCAGTCTCCGACGTTAGCGTTGTTGACCTCACTGTCAAGCTTGCCAAGCCTGCGAAGTATGAAGACATTGTCAGGGTGGTCAAGGACGCAGCTGCGGGCCCAATGAAGGGAGTTCTCGGCTACACTGACGACGAGGTTGTATCCTCGGACTTTGTCGATGACAAGAGGTCCAGCGTCTTCGACGTCAAGGCCGGAATATCACTCAACGATACCTTCGTCAAGTTGGTATCCTGGTACGACAACGAGTGGGGATATTCTAACAGGCTCCTTGACCTCGCCCACTACGTTTTCCAGAAATATTCATCTTAATTTGTGTATTACATTCATTATTTGCTAGTATAACTTAATTACGCTTTTCATATAAAGTATTAAATACATCCACGTAATGCAATTAATTGGTGTGCATCAAGTTTAAATATATTATCTTGGCTTGTTAAGTACCTTCCACTTGCTGTCTTCAGCTCCTGTGTTGAGTTCATCTCTCGAATTCATGTCATTCAATGGTTCATTTGTTGAACTTTTATGCTTCACTATCCATCTAGAGTGGGTTTCACCTGAACTAGCAGATCTCCCAGTTACCACAGGACTGCCAAAACTTTTCTCAGATGACCTTTCTCTAAAGTGGTTTACACTGGTCTCAGGTAACCGCTTTCTCGTGTTGTCGACAAAGGTATCGTATAAGCCACTTTTTCTAGTGTAGCCAACGGTGAGTTCATCTGTGTTGGTGATTTCAGGACGGTAAACGGGTTTGGTAGGCCGTGAATGAGTTTCAAGTCTACTTGGTCCACTATCAAGTTCATAACTTGGAGTTTTACTATTCTCTCGTTCAGAATATGAATGCGATTTGGAATAAGTATCATGAGTATCTCTAAAACTAGAGCTTTCTCCAAATGAATCCCGTTCTTTAGAGAAAGGCTTCTCACTTGAATAACTAGGTTTCTTTAAAGGCTTGAAATGTTGAGAAATATGGGTGTTGGTAACAAACATCTTGCCGGCTGGAACACAGGCGTTGGAAAGTAACTTCTTTGCCTTAGCAATGATACCTTCTGCAGCTAGGGTGTAGTCCTTGGGGTCCCCTTCAGTTCTTATTGTGAGTACCAGAGGATACCCCTTTAGAGCTTTCTTCCTGAAGAAGTTGCACTTGGTACGAAGATCAGCTTCTTGAATACGTAAACTTACCCTCACTTCTATTGTGTTATATACCTTCTTCTTTACCTTAGGTTTTTCGATGTAACTTTTAGTCTTGTACAACTCTCTTTTCAGCATCGCTATTTCTTCCTTGAGGTTATTATACTCTTGGGATCCTATCACAACTGAATCGTCTGGGGTCGCCTCAATTCCTCTCGATTCCGACATCATATTCAGTTTTTTGGTACCAAAAGGTTCACTTCTCGAGTACCTTTGATCAAATGAATCCATATATTCATTTTTTGTTTCACTGTCATCGGGAGCATCAAGAGGGTAATGAGCGGGACTTAGCGAATTGGCAATTGTATCTACGGCATTTGATCTATCCTTGTATTCGAAGGAATCAACAGTAATATCACTGGTGTCAAGTGTATTGGCAGTAATATCACAGAAGTCAAGTGTATTAGGAGCAATATCGCCCATGTCAAAAGTTTTATTAATTGTATTATCAAAGGAAGTACTATTACTATTATCGAAAGCATTATTAACAGAATTAACAGTGTTGTCAATTATATCAAGTGTGTTGAGTGGGTTTGAACTAGTTTCAACAATATTATCATAAATATCACTAACAAATGCGTCAGTGTCCGGATTAACACGACCAAAATGAGGCGGCTTGGTTTTAGTATATATTAAATTATTCGAGGAGATGTATGCAGAATGTACTAAAAAAGCGCCAACTCGCTTTATTAACTGCATTATGCCCCAATTTATTACTATTACTATTGTTGTTACTTAAATAGTTTGGAAATGTAGCCGATTTAGGGTGATTTATGAAGCACTACTAGGGTATCGACAATGCTAACAAAAGAATTATGAAGACTAGAAATATTTGTGCCACCAGATGTTGAAGTCAGAAATTTAATATCAGGATCTAAGTTATAAAGGTGGTTAAGTAAAGTGTTAGTAACTGTGGCTGGCACTTGCCTTTCCTCGTCAATATTAACCTTGGCAACTAAACACTCGATTCCGTCAAACACCACCAGACATGGCTTATTATACTTAGCCTTAACAAATATATTCTTTAAGTATAACTCTGAAACCCCAACTAGCTCACTCAGCAGTTCATTGTAGTCTATATTTATAACATGGCCACACGACCTAGAGTTTTTGTTAGGGTCCTTATAATCTAGTTTATTACTACTATGATTTGAATTATTCAAATGATACCACGATTTTGCAATTGACCTCAATAGTACAGTTTTCCCTGATGATTGCGTACCACAGATTAATGTGATCTTGCCCAGCTCTAGTGACTTTATATCCACTTCAAATGGCATATATAAATTTAATATCCTTATATCTTTATCTATTAGATCATAAACTGATTTATTGTGACCATTTACATCAATTTGTGTGTTTGAATCTTTGGATTTAAAAGAATCAAGTAATTCCGATATCCCTTTTATAACTTCTAGGTTGTACTCCGAACTATCATCTAATTGGGTTGTTTTATCAGTAAATTCCTCTAAATTATCCTCTAAATTCTCTATAATGTTAGATTTTACTGTGAAATTTATGAGCTCTTTCAATAAAAACTTTTGTGTAAAAATATCATTATAGAACGGTTTAGAGTTAAACGGGTCACCGTAAAGGCAGAGACAAATTAAATTATGGTCCACTTGTTCCTTTAATAAATATAAAACTGAAAATCTAATCCAATAGAAAAACTTATATACCCAATTTACTTTACACTTATCAACCTTTTCCTCTACACCTTCACTTAACCTTAACAACTTTACGTATGCGTTCTTACTTTTGGTCCTATGATTTAAATTATCCTTAAACTTAGTATTGTTATGTTCCTAAAAATGATATAATTTATAAAGAAATCTAAAGGTAATAATGTGTTTACTTGATAATCTGATGAAAATGAGGGCCAAAGGTCAAATTTGTCAAAAATGATAAAACTGTGTTTAAATGTGTCGGATTTCTTCAAATGGTCCTGAAGATTTTTTAATGTTTAATTAGCTAAAATTAAATTAAAAACAAACAGAAAAGAATTTGTGAAGGAAGGATAAAGAATCACCTACAAAAATGTCAAAAATTGTAAAGTTACAAGAATTATAGGCGGATCTAAAGAGCTTTAAGTTTATTAAGCTGACAGGAACTCCGGATTTCTTTAAAAAATCATACAAAACCCCAATTGTGTAGCCTGAATTCAGAAATTTATCCCATCAAACAAAAATACACAAAAATATTGGATATATAAAGAATACCTTTTGGAAGTTCAATTTCGGCAATAGTACCCATTTAAATAATCAAATGAATAATCTTTTGTCATTATTCTCATAAAATAATTTAAATTATATGAATTTTATAAATTATTATTAACACATTAGGTCAAGGATCGCCTTACACAATTGTATTTATAACTTTAATTCACTCCTTCTTTATTTGTTATATTTTTAATCACATTTTTATTATTCTTTAATATGATGATAATATGATTTTTCATCCACACCTTTAAATTTTACCTAATTTAATGATAATATTTGATATTACAGATTTGATTAAATGATTTAGAATGGAGAGCTTTATGTAACTTATATAACAGAATCTATTCAGTTGATTTGAAGGTTATTAAAATGGCAACGACACTAGGTGCTCCCTGGGTGGAGAAGTATAGGCCGGAGACTCTACAAGATATAATTTCTCACGAGGACATAATGTCTACGCTTATGATTTTCGCTGAAAAAGGACAGCTTCCACACTTACTATTTCATGGTCCTCCAGGTAATTTTGTCCTTAATTCCACTATTTACTCTCAAATAACCTTAATTACTTGATACAACTGAGTTTATTGTATAGGTTCTGGAAAGACTTCTACAATACTGGCTATATCTCGCTATTTGTATGGAAGTCAACGTAATGGGTTTGTGCTAGAGTTAAATGCCTCAGATGAGAGGGGAATCGACACGGTTCGTGACCAGATAAAGGCATTTTCTGAAACTTCAAACACTTTTACAAGCACAATGCCAGTTGATGATCCACCAAGAACTAACTTAAAGCTAATAATACTGGATGAAGCTGACCAGATGACAAATGCTGCCCAGAACGCACTAAGGAGAATCATGGAAATATACTCAAATAATGTTAGGTTTTGCCTGATTTGCAACTTCATGAATAAGATAATACCCCCAATTCAGTCAAGGTGTACTGGATTCAGGTTTCAGCCGTTAAAGTCTGACGTCGTTCGTGAACGTATACGGGAAATTGCTAAACTTGAAAACGTAAAAATCACTGACTGTGCACTGGATGCCCTTGTAGAAATAGGCCAAGGAGATATGCGTAGGGTACTAAACTGTCTCCAAGTGACTTCAATGTCACACGCCAAAGGAGCTGATTTCACTATAGATGCAAATCTAATACTTGCAACTTCTGGACTACCACAGAGTAGTGAAATTGACCATTTGCTTAAGAGTCTCATGCAGAACTCATTTAAGGAGTGCATATACGAGTTGAGTGTTTTACACCATAAAAAGGGCTATTCACTTGAGGACATTGTCAGGTTACTTTACAAATCCATTGTTAAAATCGACTGGCCCAATGTACCTATTGTTCAACTTTTAATTAGGCTCGCGGATGTCGAGGAAAGACTGGCAGCTGGAGCCAACTCTAACATCCAAATCGCCTCCATAGTTAGCGCATTTCAAGAGTCAAGATACGAAATTGAACGCATTAAATTCGATCTTAATATTAACTAACTTGTGATATACCTAATCGTATTACATTATTGGCTGTTGTTTTCTAATTCTATTTCATCCTCGTCTAAATTATCATAATTTTCTTCCAAATTTTCGTTTTCAGGCAAATCTATATCATTATAATCGTCTTGATCCAAATCCTCTACGGTGGTATCCTCTAAATTATGGGCGTTGTTATGATCTAGATCCTCCATGTTGTGATCTAAATCATGATTTTGATCTTGATTTTCATTGTTTTCCTTTTGTTGTAGATCATTAATTTGACTTTCAACTTCATAAAACATGCATTGTTTAAGAGCTTCTAAAATATCTTTGTCAAATACGCTGGACCTATAATCAACTTAGATGAATAGAACCGGGTACCTTCTGTTGTTTTTCGCTATAGATTCGGCAATTGTGGTTATATAGAGTACAAAAAGTGAAGCGATGCGATTCATTGAAAAAATGGCTTCCTTTCGAAACCTGCGATTTTTAGGACTATATTTCTTGACATTCTTCGACACACCGGGATTCGAAGAATTTGAACAGTCAAAATCAGTGGAATCACGAGTTATTCCGAAATGAACAATATCATGGACCTAAATATAGATGATTAAATATGTACCGAAAGTACGGTTTTAAATGGAAGAACTTCCAGGTCTTTTGGAGTAAATTCATCCTCTTCATCCATATTAATGAAAATTTTTGTGGAAAATTGAGTATATCAAATTTTAGAGGCTTAAAATAGTGTTATTCATTGAATGTGTTAGGAATGGTCAGTTTCAAAAAGTAAATTTCGGTGTGAGGTGAGGAATCTGAGAATGAGAGAATACAGTTATATGATAACCCCAGTAACGGATAAAAATTATTATTATTCTATACTAAATTTAACGAAAATAAAAATTAAAATTAAAATATTTAAGAGGTTCACCAATATAAATTCTAAACATTATATCCTCTCGTAGCATCTGTGGTCTAGTGGTAGAATACCTCGTTGCCATCGAGGTGACCCGGGTTCGATTCCCGGCAGATGCACCATTTTTAATGTATATATTTAATGTTTCACAGTTTATTTAATTATTTTTAAAGATCGTTTATGTGTTTATAATTTAAATTTGTATATTTAATAACTTCATTTCACTGTAATATATTTTGCGGATGCCATCTTCTCAAGTCATCCCTTATTTTTTCCCTTAAACTTCAAGAATAATTTTATAGAAAGATTTTAAAAATTGTATCATAGAAATAACTGATTTTGGCTCTTAGTTTTAACGAATGAGGTATCGGCCGTCGTTTCACTAACACATTTCAATGATTCCACAGATAATCGCATTTTCCAACTTTAAATATTGATTAAATTATTATACAAAGCAGGATAAGCAAATTTTAATGAGCATGGTACAAAAAAACATAGTATATCATAATAAAATCTTTCCAAATCAGTTAGAAACGTGGAATATAGTTCTAGAATTCATTAATTTCACTAAAATCGGAACGGAAATGTAATTTTAATAAATCAGAATAATATATCGCAGTATGGATAAGAACTGCATCAACACAGCCATGTGTTTCATGCCAACCGCAGAAACAAACTTTGATGTTAGATGTGGCTCCATAAACAATCATATGAATATATTAGCAACAGGAACTGAGCAGGGCGTTATTATACTTTGGAGAATAAATCCTGAGGATTATGTCCAGATCAACCATAACATTTCTGTGACCAGGTTCAAGGAAAATTATGAACGGAAACATAAGTTAAAACTGGTTCCAATTTTTATGCTTGTGTCAAATAATAACTCAGTTGCTTTTCCTGTAATTCAAGTAGAATTTGCTATAGGCTCAAATTATACATCATCGCTAAACTTCAACAAGGACTCTTCAAAGGATTTCAAGTCTGTAGAAATCGGCGAGGATATTCTTTTGGCGTTACATGAGGATAGTAGCCTTTGCATTTGGTCACTCAGTAATTACAGGTGTTTGCACAGGATTAGAGGCCCACCATTCCCCATCCGAAGTATTCAAGTGCTACCAGATCGCAGATTTATAGCCACTGTTGGTGATTCAAAGGTTAATATTATCGACATATGGACCATAAAGCTTATTGAAACCTTGGATATTGATAACAAATTGCCTTTGAAAAAAGGTAAAGATCCGAAAAGCCTAGAAACAAACCCATATGATGAGCAATCGTCTGATGTCAGCTACGGCTCTGAAACATCTGACACTAGCCCCAAGATTTTGAGTACTTCCTGTAACTCCTATTCAAGAACTAGAATCAATGATAGGGTTTTAAAAGATCACAATAATGATAATGATGATACTAATGGTAAAGATAATGTTAACGGCAATGAGTTTAATAGTGTAAATCAAGTTGGAACTGGAATTATAATATTTGTAGCAATAACCAGTAGTAACGAGATGTTGGTGTGGGATTTAACACATTCTATACTATCACATAAATCCAGCGAGTCTAGTTTTAACGGGCCAGTTAAAGTCATAACTGAATGGGACACTGTACACCAAATTACAGTTCCTATCATACATCATAACAATTCACATAAGACAGCAAATGGTGGAGACCCTGGTAATAAACCTAGAGCAAATGGTACTAACAATTCTGGTACTAAGGGTATAAATGGTGTAATTACTTCAAATTGTAAATTTACAAAGGGGCATGTGAAGAAACCCACAATAAGAGAGTATATTTATGAGTTAGAGAACGATCCTGGGAAATTATGCGTAATAGATAATTACGTACTATTAATGGTTGGTTACCGTATTTTGGTGTGGTTTTATGAGGCACACGAGCTTACAAGAACAGCCGAAATATTAAGCTTTTCAGATGATGACTTTAGTACAAAGAATAAATGGCTAGGACTAACCTTTATCAAATTCAGAAATGAGTCTGTATTGTGTTCATGGCTAAGAAATGGGAAGATGAAGCTGTTTCTGGTCCCAAAAGGTAACAACAGGCACTTTCAACCTATGAAGGAATCACTAAATTTCCCAAAATCCTCCTTTAACTTTGAGAAAACTTATGATATGTATTATCATAATAGCGAGCAAAGTCATGAGTTCGAAGATTTGTACGTATTTTCATTTGATAAGAATGTGTATTATACCAGAAATGGATGGAATGATTGGGAGTTTCAGAAGATCAATTTGACTAATTATCTCTATTATAGTGGTGTTAAATTCACCTGTTTGGCTGAGAGATCAGGTAATTTGACCAAGTTCGACTTATACGCAAATGGAGATTTAATAGCGCATGATCTAACAAACATTAAAACAGAGATCATGATACCGCCAAGCTTATTCTTGTACATTGTTAACAATATTAACAGGACATGGAAGTTCACACCATTTATACTTACCGACTCGATAAACGAATATTTACATCGTTTTTATTATCGCTCAAGTTCCATTGGTTTATTTGACTCAAAAATGGATGAACTGGAAAGGACTAGTGGTGTTAGAATAATGCATAGTACCTGTGAATATATGGTGTTAGCATTTGACACTTCCGTTCTGGTATACTCAATTCGCAGTTTGAGGGTAAAATTTTACATAAACGCAGTCCATTTTTCAAAAATAAAATCAATACATAACGTATGTAGTTTAACAGGAGATAACGCATCAGAGCTGGTAGAGTTGCCCACAAATTTCGCGACAATAGACACTGAAGGCTATTTGGTAATATTTAACATTCACGAAATAATCAAAAGTTCCAAAAAGTCAGACAGTTCAGACCATAATAAAATAGAAATCGAGGATGAATCGATATATAAAACTGATTCAATTCAAGTGGAAAATGATTTTGGACTTTCAGACCCAGGTGCAAACGGTTTCACAGACTTGCAGCTGTCCAACTTTTTTATATATTTAAAGAATTTGAAAGGAATTTACAGAATTAACTCCAAGTATCAATTAGGAAGTATCTGTATAGACAGATTAGTGCTTTATAAGAATAGAGATTTACTGTTGATTCTAACAAGCACCAATGTTCTGATTTGGAGGCTAAATACTGGTGATTTTATATCAAAATTTGCATACCTATCACTATATAGACAAGCGATTTTTTCAACTAGCACTGATAACACTGCCCCAAATAACACTAAGGACATCAATAGCTTAACAATATCAGACGCACTTTCAGTTTTCTTAAACTTCAACTCTGATAGTGCAGAATCGCAAGAGTTAAAAGTACCAAACTATTATTCTTCATTATCACTGTTTTCTGAAAAGTATAAAAAGAGAATCTCATCTAACCTTTTTCTTTCTAATTTGATTCTATCATTTAACCACTCAAATAGTGGTGTTGGATCAAACAGTGTACACGATAATAGTAGGGGGATTGTTAAAGTTTCAAAGCATACTAATGGTAAAATAAGGATGAACCATACTAGAATAAGTGAGACGTGTTCTACCGAATGTTCTGATTCTGAATGTGATGTAACAAACTGTTCAATCCCGTTCATTATATTACCTCTCGAGTATCTTTTGGACACTGAGATTAATAGGATAGATTTTTTAACTCTTGCTAAGGATTCAATGTTTTGTTATTTGGGAATACCAAATGGAAGTTTAACAATACCACTTGAAGTGCGTTTCAATGAGCAAGTCTATAACCTTATTAAAAAAAGAACGACCGAGTCTCTAGTCCACTGTAGTCCTTCAAGCCTCATAGATAGTAGTCTAGAAAGCAACTTACATGATGTTAATAGTAGATATATGCTGACTTGTAACATGTTTTACAAGCTGTTCCTGTCACAAATTTGCGATAATATCTCTGAAAGGGAGCTTAAGGATGTCAACACGAGGAAATATAGTATTGATGACGTTAGCGCGAGTTTAACTTCGTATCAATTTGAAGAATTTGGGCGAAATAAGCTGGATTTGTGGCTTATTATTAATGTGTTGATGAGCGTAGAACGTCTAAATTCACTTGATAATGTTTTTGGGTACTTGCAAAGCTGTTTGAAGACTATTGATAAGGACGAAATTGATTTGCACGTCTCAAGAGCCTTGGCAAATATACATGTTTCCCAGTCGTTTAAGTTAAATGGAAAGGCGAATCTACCTCAGATTCACATCTGTGACTGTAATTTTACGGTTTTCACCTTCGGTACTAGCTGTGGTTCATGCAATAAAACTAAATCGGACACTGACTTTACTCAGCCCATCAAAAGTTTAAAGGTATTTAAATTTTAATTAAAAATATTCTTTAGAACATTTATGAAGACCAGTCGATAATACTTCTTTCACTAATCTCCGTTGAAAATTTTATCTACTCACTCAAGTCGTCCATCAGACTAGGTTCTCCCATATGCCTTTATACTTATAGTTTATTCTATTAAACACCTTTTTATACAGTTAATTTTACTCTATAAATAATGTAAAAATCTGTAGGTATAAAGTGCTACTCACTGTCATCATATGTATTGAAGTTATTGTTGACAAAGCTGATGAGTTTGGAAGAGAATAGCGAGTTTACAAAAACACCAAAGGGAACCAAAAAAGGTAATGGATCTGTGTTAAAAGCTACTAAGAATTTTGACCTCAAATCCTTTCTACTGAGTGTATTGGAGCAAGGCTTTGGAGTGGTATGGAACTTATCCAACTTTTCTAACCATTCAATTCTCCCAGACCAAATCAGACATACGAAATACTCCACAGTGTTTAGACAAAACGCTCATATTAACAATGTAACCCACTATCTATAAACTTTTCATTCTTATAGTTTACCATTTGCACATTATAATTTCGTAAACTTTGAATACTGTTTAGGTTTCTCCAATTGATGCAGCATACTTTTTTTTGTATGTATTCCACCATTATCATGTGTTGAGGGATAAGTCGTGGACTAAGATACTCTTGGTTTCATGCAGTCAAGACGTTCCTCTGGCATTATACATCATTGGATGGATTGTAAAGTATTATTTACACAATTACTTAGTTCTTTAAACGATTGTAACTCTTTATTCAAAATTGAGTAGGAAGAAGAAATTGGGTAGCAAGGCAATAATGAGTGCGTTGAGTCTAATAGTTGACTTCATTGAGAATTACATTGAACTCAGCTTCATCCACCTAACGGACATTGTTAGCATAGTCATCAAGTGCTTAGACCCTCTGGACTATAATATTCGGTAATTTTTTACATATACTGTTACTTTTATCAACACCCATTCTGTTCTTCATACTATAATTTCTTTAGAGTGTTGTTGTTGAAACAGGCCACTAACGCGTTGTTCTATATGGTCAAGAATGTTCCAATGGTTGATTTTCATCAGGATACCCAAAGATTTGCTGTGGGATCTCAGTCAGGCCAGGTGATTATCTATGACATTAGAACGGCAACCAAATGGAGAACGTTCATAGGCAGTCAAAGTACTTTAATACACATTTCGTTTAGATTACCATATTGTTAAATATTTGTACATTTTTTAACATTCCTAAAATTTTGTATATTGTGTTGTAGGTCAAATAGCCTGTATCGCTTTCGGATCAAATGGTAATTTAATTGCAGCCTATTATCACCAAATCCCATCATTTATGGTTTGGAAGGTATTTTTCAATATTTATTATGTTTATTTAGTGTTCTTCATCTGGGCTTATTGGATCATTGTTGTCAAACACTAATAAGGAACTCAAATGCATCAAACTAAAACCAATCAACACGCTGCCGGACCTAAACCAGGTATCTATAACAGACTATTTATGGGTTTGAATATTTAATTCACATATAGTTTTATAAAAAATTTAGATGCGAAATGTTAAAATACAGTACAAATCCACAAATAAGTGGTTCCTTCACAGAGAAGACGGTAGAGGCTACATGATCTCTACTTAATATATTAAACTCTAATCACTATATATTATTACTACACCTGAGTTAAGTGCTAGAATTTGTATGATTAGTCTCAAGATCTAGCACGAGTTTTGTGAAAAATTTAGACATTTTGTTCACATGAACAACTTCCTTTTTTAATTTATTAAATAGCTCCACTAAGCGATCAACACCAACTAAGCCGAGCTTGTTAGCCTCATCCACTAAGACCTTAGGGTTATTAACCAAATACTCCTCTAAATCACCCACGTCGTCCTGCCCATGTTTATTAAATAAATTGTTAAGAAACTCCATGGATTCCTCATCAACTGATACGGTTTCGTGTTTTTCCTCGTTCACGACATTATCAAAATCTTTAACTGTTTCTGAAGACTCTTCGTTTGATAATAGGTGTAGAAGTAGTCCTGGGCTTGTTTTCCAAAAATATTCAAGTTTCTTCTGTAGGGACCACTCGGTGTTTTTGCCCTGGAGAATTAACTGCATTAGTTGCTGAGCTTTCAGCTTAGGCCTAGTTTGACTAACAGATTCACTCTCGAGCAGGTCGTAATTGACCTCGATTTGTCCGTTTCCACACACCTTGGCGTTCTCGACATACACCCCCAGGTCATCAATGTTCTGAATGTCCATATCATCATCAACAAATTGAGGCTCAGAAGGCACCGGAATTGGGTCTGTTCTATCAGTGCCATGGGAATCTTCAGATAACTTCTCAGATAAAGTGGCTAACACGCCTGAGAGCCATTGACGGGAGAAAATTGCGGCAAGTTTCTGGTTTTTCGTTGAGGATGAGTCTGAAGTAAGAGATTCTGAGGACGAAGCAGGATTAGAATCACTTGTTTTAGCAGGTTTAAAGTTGGTTTTAAGCACAATGTCAAGTGAGTGGCCAAATGAAGAAACAACATCCTCGAGAACGTCAGCATCCGGGATTGATTCGGACAATAAAGGAGCCCGATGACTTAAATCCATTTATTATTACATTTTAAAATAAAATAACAAATTAAACGAATGGAAAAAATTATTTTTAATTTGGATTTAGTTTAGTTCATCCACACATTTCTGCTACGACAAGTATCACTTTATTAATTATATATTTTTCATTTTAGCCTTATTCCCATAATTAGTAATAATTATGTAATACCTAATATGCTAGATTAGTCAAGATGTGTGGATAAGCGAGGGATTCGTATAATGAGTCTTACTTCATGCAGTAGCGACGATTTGTCAGAAAAGGACAAGGCTACGAGCAGACGGGACGGCTCTTCTAAATCTAGAAAATTATCTGATCGTCTAAAGCGCCTAGGATTACTTCTTTTGGCTCCAACTTCCGATATAGGTATTCCTCCAGTTTTCTTATTTATTTATTTAATTAATTAATTTTAATCAAAATTTATCAATAATTAGACGAGCTGTCAAGGTTCCTATGGCTTGGGATTCCAGACCACTGCCCTTTATTTTATAGGTCGGATTCCTGGCGAATTGTATTGGTAAATTTATTTTCGTTCAGCGATCTTCAGGGTTACTTGAGTTGTGTTAAATCTGAAAGGAGTGATTTATTATCCCTAAAACGAAAGGATTATTTAAATATGTGTTATGTTCGTTTTGGTTTAGTATTTACATTTTTAGAAATATTATCACAAAGATAATTTTTCTGACCACGAAATGAATATACTGAAACAGGTATTTGCCTATTCTGTTCCCTCATTATTAATTACCAATAAATTTCTTTGTTACAATAATTCTCTTAAAACAATTTTATTAGAATAATTTGATCAAAACAATTTTAGATAAGAGTTGATTTGCCTCGAACTAATCCCTCATTTAAGATTTTTAAGTATAAAAGACTACAGGACTGTATGGAGAGGATCCTGTTTGTTTGGAGTTGTTTGAACCCAGACAGTGGGTATGTGCAGGTACCTTGCTTTTAATTTATAATTCTCAGGGAATTAATGATCTTTTGACTTTATTTGTCATTGTATTTCTACGGCCATACGTTAACAGTATTTTCATATATATTGTTCTAGATATTGACAAATTCTATAATTTAATGAATGTTAGAGTTTAATCTCACCATCGACGATATATCACTATTAAGTGATAGCACTTTGACTGAAGTAGAGGCGGATTCTTTCTTTTGCCTTTCAAGAATATTATCTGAATTAATAGTTTGTTATATATATTAACTATATACAGTTACCCACTATTACAATTATAACTGTTAACAGGAGAATTATACTGAGAATCAACCAGGAGTATATAGGTCCTTGAAAAGACTTTGTGATTTAGTTAAAAGAATCGACTATGAATTATATAAGCATTTGGAGGATTTAAATGTAGACTTCATGCAGTTTCCATTCCGCTGGATGAACTGTATGCTGATTCGTGAAATTCCTACCGATTGCTCTATAAGGCTATGGGACACTTACATTTCAGAAATTAGGAACGGGCTGGTAACTTTCCATGAATACGTCTCAGTGGCCTTTTTGTGTTATTGGTCTGAACAGCTCAGGTCCATGGACTACCAACATTGTCTACTATTCCTACAGCAGCTTCCCACTTCCAATTGGGGAATTAAAGAAATAGATACTCTCATCTCCAAAGCGTATCAAATATTCTTTATTAGATAGATGTTATTAAATTTCTAATCAGCAATATCTTTTCTGTTTAGGTTTGTATTAAAATCTGCATTTCACAACTCACCCAACCATCTGGTCTAATTTAATTTTAAAATAGTTAGTGTATATAATACCAACAACATTAAAAGGAGTTATAGTAGTCATCAATGAACTTTAAAACAGTATTCTCAGTCAGTTCATCCCCCTTAAACTTCAGTAACTTGTTAAAAGGACTTATAGCAATCTAAATTATTATTAAAGAGTCGTTAGATAACTGAAAGTAAATAGTGTATATAAAACTATTTGGAAATACCATCGATGTTTTGCTATCCAGACGTAATAGTTTCCTTGTTTGTTCGCATGGGTTCTTTTCATTCAGGACCAAGAACTCGAACTCTTGTCCTCTACGCTTTTTTCTATGCGCTGAAAGAGCCTTGTTGAGCTCAGTTGTTAAGTCCTCCAAACCCTTAGGATCCTTATTATCTGCCAGGACCAAGATAAGTGGTCTGTTCATAAGGTGGAGGTGTGCCAGTTCGCCGTCCTTTACACGGAAAGCACCCTTCAGGAGTCCGTTAAGTAATCTCTGGTAGAGATTCTTATCCAGTGCAAACATGCCAAACCTGGTGTAAACATCTCCTTGTTGGTCTAAAAGAACGATATTTGACAGGAACTCGTTCATTCCAAAGGTGTTTGAGAGCAGTACGCTTGTTGTGACCTCGTCAAATCCTAAATTTAACCACGATGGGTGGTTGCCCTTGAGGAAATCGTCAAATTCGTTCCTTTTACTGCAGTATTTAAGGGTCAGAAGCTCAAAATTGCCGTCAGTCGCCTTGGTCATGAACTCGTAAAGCTCCTTCAGCTTATCTCTTAGTTTCTTACTTAGTTCAGGATTACCGCTATCCACGTAGACTCCCACAATCTTGCCGTAAAGACTGCTCTTCGGAACGGGTTCGTTGGAGCTGTTATACAAGTTATCTGGTAAGTAGTCCATTAACTTCACTTTGGGCCACGGGAAGTTATTGGACCACTTGTACATCAGGTATAAACAGTTATCGCTGACGACATTGCCCTGTGAGTCTAGTAAAAACAGGTTTGGTATAGAGCTCGGCCCAAGCATGTCCGCAATTTTAAGATTGCGTTTCTTATCTCCAAATGGAACAGCGTAGCACGGGAGGCCTCTAAATGTGTCATAGCTCATGTCCCACTTGCCTGACACGTTTACCAGGACCAGCTCAACACTCTTCCCACTTTTCTTCAGAGACTGGTATTTATCCACAACAACACGCATGAAGTCAAATCCATAATTCTGCAAAATTGTTAATAATGTGTGTAATGCAGTCAACAAATATTTAATCAGGGTAAATAGACATACATAGTACTATGTAATTAAATGTTTATTTGTATAAATTCATACCTTTGACTGTTGATGGATGAATTCATCGTAGATATAGACTAGAACAATTGTGTCATCTTTAATAACGGAAGCTGTTGACACCCGTTTCATGCCAGGTCTAATCATGCCCCTTAAGAAGGGTGTTTTTTCCAAGACCTTGAGAATTGGTTTGAAAACCTTGTCCATGAAGGTCTTACTTGGAACGTCAGGAGTGTTTGTCAGTAGGACATGACCTATAGTGTTAACAATTCCAGGAGAATTTTTGACGACATATCGGTCGTAGAGGTAATGATTAACGATTTTGGAAACCAATTTATAGCAGGTAGCTGCAAATAATACAGTGCCGCTGGCGACTAAAGCCAGTTTCTGGTTCCTTCTATCAACTAGTTTTGAAAGGACTACATTTTTATTAATTTTATACTCTGTTATCTGAGGCGGTGTGTTAGGCTCTGCCTTTTTACTGCGATTAAAACTCACGAAGGAAGAGTTCGGAAGAGTGGGTAACCTTGATATCTTTACGATCCTACTGTCGTGGTTTAGTAGTTTACCATTACAGTGCTGAATAGGATTTAGTAAAAATAGGGTTAGTAGAAATATAAAACTCCTGAGTTCCATTGTTGTAGAGACTGCGTTTAATTAATATACATTTATACACATTAAAAAATAAAACAAAAATACAGCGAAAACATATTAAAATCAATTATGTATGAGATTTATTATTAGATATCTTTCACTATGGTGATTCCATTACCACACAATAATCAAATATAATCTTCTGCTGGTGAAATGTGTAATAAGAACATAAATTTTGATAAACTAAAATTATTAAAGTTCACAAATACTAATTTTAATAATTTAATATATTTTCGTATTTAAATATTACTAGCAATTTGATAATCAGGTTTGATACAAAAAGTATTTTATATAATAATGAGTAGATTTAAAAATGGGTGTAACTTGGATTCTTATTCATACATATAATTAATGTTAAAATGGGTGAAATAATATTACATAAATAAGACAGTAACATTGTCGTTTGCACCAGATTTAAGTAAAGTTTCGGCCTATATTAAATTTGTATTCAATAATCAGACATAAATAAAGAAATGTGTATAAAAATAAGCCCATTCCATAATATTTTTAAATCATTATCTGTGGGGAATTGGTTTCGAAATTTTAATAGATTATTCTAGTATAATATGACATTAATTTTGTATAATTTTAAATGAATAGATTTGATAATAGAGTACATCAAACTGAACATCAAGATTTAGAGGATGATGTGGTTGGGGAGATCTTAGAGGATATAGAATGCCTGAATTTGTCAGATTCTGAAGTTGAAGATACGGATTTGCTCAATGATGACACTTTTGGAGCCATTGAGGATTCTCATTGGGATCCAACAGAGACGTTTTTGGAGGCGGAGCGACAAAAAAATGCTCCAAAGAGAAGGACGCGCCCAGCTAACGCAGATTTGCAAAAATTTAGTGATTTTGACATCTTACTGAAACAACCCTATCAGTACAGACGTAAGAGAGATTTAAACTTTAAAAGGCGTGATGGACAAAGGAGGAATCATAGCCCGTCACCTCATGAAGATACGACAGAACCTGAGGAACGCATTTGGGAAGATGATCTTGAGAAGATTAAAAGTTTTTGTTTATTTGAAATTACACCAGAACATGTTGACCAGCTGGCCAATAAGACCGTCAAGTTATCTGATAGGTTTAAATTATCGCAAAGAACGATTGAACGCCACGTTAGGTGTGTGGACCGTAACGATAGAACGTATGAACGAGAGCTTTTCATGACGCCAAACGAGTTTGATAAGATTCTTAGAATCCAACTCGCTCAAGTCTCCAAGGATCCAAAACTCCAAAGCTATACAGGTAAATGGAATCTGTATCATTTAGGAGTTAAAAAGGGTCCTCGACGTGAGGAAACTACTGATGGACAAAATGAGACTAAACATGATGAAAGTGATAATCTTAAACAACAGAAGGAAGATAAATCAGATAACGAAGATGATTCTAAGTTTGCCAACGATGATAATAAGCCTGACGACACAAAAGTCTTGAAATCCCGTGCAGCTAGGTTTGGAAAGGCAAGTACAGCTTCAATAAGGCATGGTAGAAAATTAATATATTTGGGAGCTGATGTGTCAAATACGTCGAGATCAGAAAATGCTCCAGATATATGTATGGATAAACAGGTAAGAAAAACAATTGAAACCTGCTATGAAACTCTATATGTTCTTTGTGATGTTGAAAATGAAATAGAGAAGTGCCCAATGAACCATGTTTCAGCCCTGGATAAGATGCAAAAGGACAGAGATGAGTACCTAAGAGACCTATTCAGTATGTTAACAGGTGATGATGAAGTATTTAGAGGCATTTTAGGACTTAACAAAGGGAGATTACTTGCAGCCAAAATCGGCCGCAAGTTTGGCATTGAGAATAAACTCCTGCTAATATGTTCAATTATTAACTCTCTTGACCGTTTCGTTGAAATTTGTCAAAATGTAGATAAAGCTTTGGAGAATATATTTGATTTGTCGGACTTCATCACTCTGGTTACTAACCCTCATGAGTTAAAGTCATTGGTAGCATTTGAAAATACCTCCGACAGTATATCATTGACCACTAATGGTGAAAGAATACAAACTGTTTTGTACGCATTCAATTCTTATACCAGACTCTACTTATTTGCTATCGAAGGAATTACTCTAACAGGGCACTTGTTTCTACTAACAGGGAATAAAGGAAGACACACTGCTCTTCAAAGATGCTCTAACATACTCATTTCATTTCAACAAAAGTGCAGGGGATTTGAGAGGATACTAACCACCCGATCAGGAGTGGTTTTCATAAACATTTTCCTTCAAAGAATTAGGACTAACGCTGGAGCAGTTGACCAGAATACAGTGGACATTATCCTACACTACACGCTCGATATCTCTGAACATATCGAATCTAACCAGAACGAGTGGAACTCCCTGGCTTCCAACATTGTTAAAATGTTTTAACATAATCTATTTTATGTACATTCTTCATATTAAATACTGTTATGTACAAATCCTGAGATTAAATATTAAGTGAATTGATAATATTTCGTCAGTTAGCCTTGAGTTTTTGTAGAAAAGTTATAGCAGAGGGTTTAATAGCCCCCGCAGCACCCTTAAAGTGACCGTTCTTTTGAAGCTGCGTGTACTTATGCAGTACCTCGTCATGCTTAGAACCACCAAAAATACCATATTCTACACAAAATTTAATTGCGATTAGGCTATTCGGGTTCTCCTCGTACAAACTCTCGTAAAATCCCCTAGTTCCATCTCCCTAAAACATAAATATAGATAATATAATATATATAGATAAATAAAAGGCCTTATAATAGTATATTTGTGTTGATTTCTGACGAAATACCTGAGGAGGTGTCATATACCTCTGGCCTAGTTTACTGAATGAAGTGTTAAGTTCAAGTTTGACAGTTTTTTCTTTAGGCTCTTTAGGTTTCAGAGTTCTCGTAGTTTTCTTTTCTTTCTTTTCCTTTTTTTCATTTTTACTTTTAGTATTTTTGTCTTTTTTTACCTTTTTAAGGGCCGACTTGTCGCTTTTAGATTTAGTTTCCTTTTTAGAGGACTTTTTCTTGGTTTTATCTTCGGCTTTTTTCTTTTTTGGAGTTTTTTCTGACTTATCAGAATTAGTTTTAGATTTTGAGCTTTTTTTAGTGGTCTGAAACGAAAATATGTAGAAATCAAATTACCTTTTTTTTAGCTTTACCTTCGTCGAGGTCAAAATCACTTTCAGAATCCATCTGAGGAGCGGATAAATCTTCCTCAGAATCTGACATTATCAGAAACGAAGATATAAATAAATGTGTAAAAAATATATGATGAAATTAAAATTCAGGCTTCCCACTTTGGTACTATCCCGACGTAGTTTATTCTTATCTGACACATTTTACTCTTTTAATTTTTTTCTCAGTCTTCATATTAATCTACATGTGGATCATCAAGATATATTTGATTTGACTCTTAAAATTAATCCTCTGCTTCCTCAATTCCATCCATGTCGTAAAATTCTTCAAGCATATCGATATTCCTGAGTTTCCCAGTTCTAGCTCTCCTACTACGTCTCTTGGCAATATTATCATCATGATTTGAGGGTATTCCATCCTGATCCAATTCACTTATTCGATCCTCAAGCTCATCAACATCCTCATCGTCCTCAATTATCCTCTTAAGTTTGGGTTTCCTTCCTCTTTTTTTCCTAGTTTTAACACCAGTTTCATTTTCCTCACCGTTAATACTTGTTGATTCAGCGGTTTCCATAGAATCACTCGAGCTTTGTTTCCCTATATTTGGTCCTTCGTCATCGGAGAAAATCTCATCGAAGTCGCCAGTATTGCTTGAACTGACATCAGATTCCTCAATCCCAGGTTCTTTTTTAACTTTCTTCATACTGGCACTGTTGGCCTGGTTTTCTGAGTCAAAGAGTGTCATCAAGGTAGTCCGAGTATAATTCCCGTTATTGAGCAGTTCAATGATCTGTTCAGCATACTTTGAGGCTCTAATCAGCATGGTTCCCTTACCCTGACCCAGGATTGATTTTACCTTATTGATCATCTCGTCTGCCACCTCCTTGATGTCTATTTGTCCTTGGATTTTTTGCACTTTACTAGATTTGATCCTCTTGTGAATTATTGAAAGCGCAGCTAACAGGGGCTGAGATTCCGAGAGCAATTGCCTCATGAAATTTAAGGATTTTGACAGTTTCATTATGTTCTTTTCATCATAGTTAATTAGTAGTAGCGCGTTTATGTACAAAGTTGTTGCGAATATAGACTTCGCCTTACTCAGCCTCATGCAAATCTTCTCAACTAAATGTTCCTGTTTGTCGTTCTTTAGAAAATTGAACACTTCATTCAAAATCTTCAAATTCACCTGAATTCCATGTAAACTGTTATTGTGGTCAATTGTTGCATCACTGCCGTAAACTCCTGTACCATACGCGTCGATGATGTTATAGTAGGTAACTGAGGGCTGAGAGAGTGTTGTCAACATTTCAGGGAAGCAGTTATATATTGTGTTTGGGTTCTTTCTGTGTATTTCATTAAGAAACACTCTAGCGTAATTTGATATTTTATCGTCACTGTCCTGAGTTAAAAACATCACATTGTCTAAAAGTTTTCCCTTCGGCTTTATCATGTCATTCATCACTAAGTGTGAAAACACCAGTATTGCAGTCTCCCTCACCATATTCACTGGGTGTGATAGTAACTTGAACACTAAATCATTCATTGGTTCCATTATGTTAGGGTGTCTTACCAACAAGTCACCGTAACATATTAACAGGTTACACTTAAGTGAGTTTAAATCATTTTTCGCCAAATCACTCACCGAACTGGGCTGTTCTGCACCGTTAGTTTGTGTTGTATCAGTTTCCAGGAGTAATAGTGATATGATTGTCTGGATTATTGTCTTGTTATTTGGCAATTTAATGTTACAAAAACTCTTTGAAACTGTTGCAAACTTACACAAGCTTATCACACTACACATGAACAGTATGTTGCACTCCAAACAGCTGTCAATTTCATCCTTGTCCAAATTATCCTCAATTGAAGTATGCTTATCTAGTTCAGAATTTCCGCTTTTATGATTATGCCTACTGGAGCTAAAACTAACTTTATTCAGTTTATCGAAATAATTGAATGAATGAAAATTTGGATTTGTGTGGATAAAATTTTGTGGGTTAATTATTGCTTCAATAATGATTTTTAATATTGTTCCTCCCAGGAGATTATCATTCACCAGTTTGTTCTCTAGAACATGGTCAAAGAACTCTCTCTCCATTTCATCTTTAGTCGCAAGACCCATGTTGTTCTCCAATTGTTCGCTTTCAGTATTTGATCTAGCCACTTTTAAATCATTCTGGACCTTTTCTACATACATTATACTCCTAATAGCAACATGCCCTGTTATAAATATTAACTGTGACAGCTTTCTTACTTCTTTTGTAGAATCTGATACTCCTGATGTTTTAGTTACACCGTTTAATCCATCATAACCATTTAATTGACCAGACTCATCTGAGTTTACCAACATTGAAAGTAAGTTGTTAATAATACTTGACCATATGGTTAGTGGATTTGTCATATGAGTAAAAGTAAGGTCAATAACACTTTGAGCTGTTTCAAACCACGTAAGGCTTAAATTTCCAAAATGACCCAAGAACAACTTGAGGATGTGTTGTATAAAATCCTGTACTGCAGGGCTGTTTTCAAAGTATATTAACACTTGTGAGACCTCCAACAATATATCCTCATTGTATTTTTGCAGAATTTCCTCAAATACTCCCAAATCAAAATTCGTATCCCTATCAACAGTAGCTAGTTGATCTCCTGAACTACTAAGACTACTTTGTGAATCACTCCTTAATTCTTTGTTTGTATTCTGTGAATTAATTGTTAAATCCTTATTTGAGGAATCCTGAATATTACTATTCTGGTTAGACGATAGGATGATTTTAATTAAGCTTAGACATATTTTACATTTCAACAAATTTCTACTATGGTCAATCAGACTATTCTGTGGACTAGATTTAGTGCTCGGTGCATTAGAGTAGCTTGAAGTTGAGATACTGATCAGTGTTGGTATTAGGTCAATTAAGTTAATTCCTAGAATCTGCTGTTTCGTTTGATTAATCTGGAAAATCTTCTCAACTGATGATAGACATGTGAGGTCTGTGTTTCCTATGAGGTTAATTAGGAGTCTACAAGGGTCAATTAATGAATTATGCTCCGTTTGAAAGTATACATTTTTGAACTCTGTCAGAACTGACTCAACTACATTTGGGTTGTTAGACCATGAGAGTGCCCAGGCTAGTGGAAGCATCTGTGTTGCCTTTTGTACTCCTAGGAGGTGTGCAGAACTTATAAACCTTATTGCAGATCTCTGGTCAGTTTCAGTTGGGGATTTTAATAATGATTTGCACAGTTCAAGGGATTCTTCAACTCTCTCAGCTATCTCTATTGAATCTGAATATAGTTCTCTTGCCATTTCAAGTTTAGTCTGAATCTCTTCCAGCTTATCAACCACGTCTCCTCCAAAGTCTGTCTTTAATTCAAGTATTACAAGGTCGAAATCATATTCCTTAGCGTCTGCAAAACTTAAACTGTCTCGGCGTGATCGTTCCTTATTCACGTTATCATCGTAAGAGTTTCTTCTACTATTGTTTGATGAATGGCTGCTGAGGCTATATCTCCTAACCGATAACTCTGAGAGGGCAAAGTTAACTTTATTAATGTTATTATCTATAACTTTAAGTTCTTGAACCAACTTTGGCCTGTTTAGTTGGAGCATAAACTTTTTATTTGTAAGCATTTCTATAATTAACGATACCAGTGATAGTGCTTTCTGTCTAACTTGTGACCCCCTATCCATTACTCTTTCTGTTGCAAAATCTGCTACCAAATTATATTTTCTTGCTGGGAGTGCATCTGCTTCTATTATATCATACAAAACCTTCAATACACATGCTCTTGCATACATGTAACAGTCAAATTGCCTTGATATTATTATATCCAGCAGCATCTCCCGATTTCTCCAACACAACTTACTTGTCTTCATCTTATACTTACCTTCATCATTTGAACTATTTAATGTATCATAGTTATCTATTTCCATTCTGTTTTCTCTAGTATCTTCATCATCTTCGATTAAATTTGACGATTCATTGCCTGAGTCATAGTACTTTGAGAGTATAATCAGTAGTTTAATTCCTTCCATAATTGACTTCCTTAGGGGATAACATGGCACGTCAAACAGCTGTTTAAGTTGTCCAATATTTGATAAAACTACGCACGGCACCTTTTTGGCCATTTTTTCAAAAAACAACCCAATGTTTGTGAACTCATTTTGAACCAGAGTGCTTACTAGCTGGTTTGTGTTGGATATTTGGGATGAATAATTCTCCTTAATGTTGAAAAACAGTTCATTGACTATTATATTCGGGATATTACTATCCTTCAACAGTTCTAATACATCTACTATAACTTGACAGTGAGGTTTCTTTATCTCATCCAGCACCAACCCCAACCATTCATCATCAAACGATTCTAAAACAGTATCGATTGTTCTGCTTGTATCTTCATTACCATCCTTCGCTTGGTCTTCTTGGCTATCAACCATGTTTTCATGATCTTTCATCTGTGATTCTACATTTTGTTCACCAGTTTCAAGTGTTTCTCCAGTTTCTTGAACACCTTCATGGTTCACATTAGTGTTAAAGGAGCTGTGACCTGCTTTGTTACTTTGCATTGTTGAGAAATTAACTCTGATTATTTTTGCGATTGACTGTACCATGTTTTTTGAGGTTGAGTGGATCGATTCATCTAGTGATAAGGTATGAAGGAGGTTTACAAATAACAGTCTCAACATTGGCACTGAGGTTCTATTATTCCCTCCGTAGCAAGATGCATATGGATACTTCATATTATATTTACAGCATGTCATAAGCGAGTTAATTAAAGTCTCCAATGCCAAAGTATTGACTTTTGAGGAAGTTTCATCCTTTTTACTCTTCCTTCCCCTTTTACCCTTTTCTTTACTAATATCAAATGTCGTCTTTTCCTCATTTCTCTCAAATGTGGTTGCAAACTTGTAACACATACATAAAAGGAACACGCTTACACTTATAAGTGATCTCAAAACAACCCCTAACGATTTTGGATCAACTCCTGTCCCACTTAGTTTTTCTGTTGTATGTGTGTCTTCCTCTTCATTTTGAGAGTTATAAAGTGAGAGTTGATTTACAAATTGTTTGTATGTAATATTATCTATGGATTCTCTATCTGATGTGTAAGGTTTCGGGGGAATTGATTCCAGTATGACTTGTATCTTTATGCACAAATTTGACAGGAATTGACACAATAAAATCTGATTTTGTTTCTCCAAATTAGAGTAAATCCGGTTCAAGTTAAAGACTGAAATGAATACTTCGGGAGTCAATGCCTTAAGGCATTCTCCTATATTTTTAAAATTTATATCACCCAGAGTTTGAAATGCAGTGCTAATCTCATTTTCCGTCCATCCTTCAGGGTCCTCTGCTTCTGATGCGTCTAGAAAATTTACATATTCTGGTCCTGGTGGTCTCAGTAGACTTCTCCAGTCCAGGGTTTCTGGGATTTCAAACACCTTTAAACCTATGTTGGCAGAATCCATACAAAAAAGTTAAATTTGCCACATTTTATAATAAATTAAGCTTCCTATCATTATTTATGGGATTAATTATCTATCTTACAGAAATTGAGAAATATTTATCAACTATAATCTCACAACTAATATTTTTTAAACCAAAATTGTAGTATTGGGGACCATTATTATTAATTAGCTAAAACCACCTTACTTATTTATTTTTTCAATTATTTAAATTACATACACATAAAAATTAATTTTTGAACAAAATTTACAAAAATGTGTAAGTTCTACAGTGAGTCTACTTGTATTTCTTGTTATTATGATAATGTACATTTCATGACTGGAAGCAATCAAGTCAAATTTTCAAAGTTTTTCCAGGCATTAAGTGAATAATCGAGGGTATATGTTGTTATCCCTTCAAATGGTGTTGGTTCTTTCTCTTCAATCTTCTGCTTGGGCTCCGGTTTCGGGATTTCAATTATTTTATAGTCCTGTGAATATGTTGTTATATACTCCAACCGAGTACCCTTCTCCTTCTTTTCTACATTTTGTTCATTTTCCTTAACTTCATTTTTTTCAATTTCCTTTAAAATCTCGTTTTCGTCTTCCTTGTTGGCACATTCACCAATGGAATCTTTAATTTCTCTTTTTCTCACTAGTTTACATATTTTTTCCTGATTTTTAAAATTATCCATGATACTAAAGTTATTTTAATATGAATCATTTGTAAAAGTGCCACAAGGTTGAGCTAAATCAATAATATTGCTCGTTAGAGGATCTTCTGTATCCGCTATTATATCTGTTTCTGTCACTATAATTTCTGTCACGATTATAGTTTCTATCTTGATTTGACCTTTTATGGTGGTATGGTCTATCATGTTGATAATTTGGCCTTGAATATTGGGGTTGCTCATTTGCATACCTAGGGTTATAGGGGTCATAAGCGTTATCGGTGTAATTGTTATCATATTGATCATACTGATGATATTGGTTATGGTTATTTGGATGATACTGGTTGTGCTGGTTATGAGTAGGATATTGGTTATGTTGGTTATATGAATGATATTGGTTAGGGTGATTATGATGTCGTTTGTAAGGTTGATTGTACTGGTTATAGTCGTTAGGTGTGTATTGTCCGTGATTGTAATGTGTATGTTGTGTCGGAGTGTATTGACCAGGTGTGTACTTATTGGTATACTGATGAAAATCCCTCTGAGTATCAGAAAGGACTGGACCATGTGGATCATTACTATAAGGATCCCTTCTTGCAGATAACATATTGAGTATCATTCTCTTTGCCGGTTCACAGTTAAACCCTCTGTTCCTCTGTTCCTCCATTAAATCTTGAACAGTTAGAATCCTGGGTGGTATCTTGGCTCCAGGTAATAGAACACTTCTGTGCTTCTTACCAGTCTCAGATACAAACTGTTCAAAACAACTATTTGGCCTATCCGTATCCTGCCCAACTATGGTGTTAACATTATTTAGAAAATTATTTCTTCTAGATTTAGGCAATATGATTAAATTATTTGAAGTCCTGTTCCTAATCTTTTCTTCCTCGGATAATTCGTCTTCTATTGGTTTAACATGAGTTAGAAGTTTCTTTTCGTCTATAAACGGTAGAAGAGCCACCCACTGGTACTTGTACCTCTTGCCATTCGGGTCTTCTCTGAACTTTGTTGGGTAAAACTCCCTCAATGGTGAATCGGGGTCAGTCATTAGAGTCCTGAGCTTCTCTGGTAAGCAGTGGCTACTTCTAATTGGCATAACACCCATTAACTGCTGAAATGGTGTTAGGGGTACACCTAAATCAAACTTTATCATTTTTACTCCCATTTCCAGAGAATCGTGTCTTCTCTTCAGATTTGCTTCGCCCTCACTCTGAGACTCAGACTTATAATCTTCAAGTGATTGTAGGCCTGAGAAATGTAAATCTGAGCAAAACGGCGAATAGTGATATCTGTAGTACCAAGACCATGATGGGCATCCCTGGTAATAGTACTGTAATACCCAACAAATTCCTTTTATGTAGTCAAAAGACAGCTTTTGTACAAACTTATCTATTTCCTCTTGATTTTTATCACCCAAATTGAACTTTTCTCTATAATAAGCTTCTTTCCACAGCTTTGGGTCATTCAAAGTCACATCCACTGGCAGTTTTACATCATCCTTAACATTACATGAATTAATCCTCTCCTTTAACTCTTTCTTAAACCTATCCTCAATTCTTTCCTCTTCGCTTTTGTCTGACCCGGTACCTTCACTGTGACCATTACTATCATTTGTTGCATCGGCGCTGTTCAACTCATTATTTTGCTTACGACTTTGTGCCTTCATTTTAAATTCATGAATGTTTTTAAAGGTTTCATCTTCTATCTTGGAGAGCAGTTCGAAGAATGAGGTGATTGCATGAAAGTTCAACTTCCCCTCATCTGATAAATAATCGTTTAAAGCTGGTAGGACCTTCTGGTATAGTAAGAGCATCTGATCAATTGACCCTCCTGTAATTGAAATTGAAGGTAGATTCGGCAAGAAATCGTTCCCGCAGAAGAATATCATTAACACTAAATCGTCTACACACCGTTCAAAGTCTACCATTTCTCCATTCTCAAATCCCAATGGGAACCTTAGTTGGTGAGAGAGATACTCTCTCAACACTGGCAACTGTAGAAACTGCAATGGTTTCCAGTTCTCTCTCATCATCTTCAAGTATTTTTGCACGCCTTCAGCACTTTCAGTATTCTTGAAAGGTTTTGAAACAATATTAAGTGTGTTGGCAATAGCGTTTTCAGTGTTATTTGTGGTGGGGTTAGTGAAAAAAGTAACAATTTCTCTGAGTATAAAGAAGTTAGGTTCGTGAGTCGCAAGTCCTAACATTATAAGGTCTGCATCCATACCGTGTAAGACGTGCCTTGTGTTGGGGTCATAATCTGGACAGTGTCTTTGGTTTCTTATAAACTTCATGATTTTATGTTCTCCTTCTCCTGGAACATTGCTATCTGAGAATATAACCACTATTCTCTTCCAAGCATCATATCTTTCAGCTCTATCCTCTATATACTCCATTAACTTCTCAGACAACTTATACATGAACTCGGTGCCTGGCGTTATCACGTTACTGTCCCATTTGCTTTTCCTTACTATTAAATCTGTCTTCCCATACCTTTTTTCGTAATCCCTAATCAAGGTATCATACGTTTCATCCTCTAAATCGGCCAAAGCTGCTGATTTAAAACGTCTACTCCTCTGTTGATTTATCTTAGCTCTTGGTGCCACTCCATCTATACAGATCATTATATAATTTTTTATATTACCTATAGCTAGATAGATCAGTTTCCTAGGCCTGACCATGAAAAATATTCGGTCTAGGTAGTCCAGTATGCAGGTGAACATCACCTCTTCAGACTGCGGTTGCTCCTAAAATTTGATATTCATAATATGTAACTAACCATGTTCTCTGGGTGACAGCATGGATGGATTATTCCGTTCATGTCCAGATAAAGATTGTCAAATTCTCCATTAGGGTTATCTTTGAGCAATTCAAGTCCTATTGCGTCAGGGTCTGAAAGGTCCAGGTTCCTATCATTATAGTTATCGATCACATCCTTAGGAACACGCGGATATCGGTTACAGAGCCAACGGTAAAATGTTGGAACTCCCATATTAAAATTTCAAAGTGATCAGGGTGATAGCATTAAAGAAAGATTGACGACCGACACATTTGTGAAAATAATTAGTATAAACAAAAATCACGAAAATATGATACAACAAATCTACTATTTTACAGTAATTTTACAATTTCAAAACATTTGTTTATGTATAAATTAAATAAACAAGATCATATTAAGAATAACAGAATCAAGGATCCTATTCGGATTAATTATGTGTATAATTATATTTAATTAAAATACAAATAAAGTATAATACAAAATTAAAAATTAATACGAATAATTTAAAATAAATTGTATAAAATAATTTATTCTTGTACGTCGTGCATCACAAACTAGATATCATTTTTTCATTCATTATTATTTTTACATATTATATTTATTTGTTTATATCAATTTAAGAATAATTTTTATGTTTATTTTTTACAACTTTTTACCATTGGAATGTAGATTTGATTAGTTCAACATGACAATAGAAGCAGCTCTAATTTGTATAGATAATTCTGAATATTCCAGAAATGGAGATTTTGTTCCTACTAGGTTAGGTGCACAAATCGACGCTATAGGATTAATAGCAAGTGCTAAGTTATCTGAACAATTTGAAAATTCCGTTGGAATTGTATGCCTGGCACGTAAAGGATCGCAACTACTAACCGCTCCCTCAAATGATTTGGGGACCTTCCTAACTGATTTACAAACTGTGGTTCCCTCAGCCCAATCTGATTTTATAAGGGGTATACAGACAGCCCAGTTGGCTTTAAAGCATAGACTAAACAAGTCACAACAGCAACGTATAATATGTTTTGTGGCAAGCCCTATAGTAGGTTTCATTAAGTAATAAATTGTTTAGCTGGAGCCTGTAAAGCATTTCGTTAAACTTGGGAAGCTTTTAAAGAAAAATAACGTGATACTTGGTTTGTTAATTAATTTAATCGTTAATTTCACACATAATTTATTTTCAGATATAATTGACATCTCAAATAACTCTGAAACTGAGGAGAAGCTAAAGGCGCTTCACTCGTCTGTAAATAATAATGACACCAGTCACTACCTCTGCTGTAAGCCGTGCTCGGGCACTCTCCTAAGTGATATGATTTTCAACTCGGCAGTACTGTATGGACAGTCTGGAGGCGTTGGAGGTGGATCACAAATTTCACAAAATCTCACAGATTTCGGTGTGTTTTTAATAGTATAGATTAATAATTTCACAAATTTGCATAATTCTATGAAAATTATGTTAACAAATGGATTAGGAGTTGACCCTGAGATGGACCCTCAGTTGTATATGGCCTTGAGGTTATCGCTAGAACAGGAGGAAGAAAGGCTAAGAAAGGAAGCTACTAAAATGCAGAATAAAACGGAATCAACACTAACTGATATAGAAAATGAGTTAAAGGGAATGGAAGGATTACAAGTTGTTCCACTGGATAAGTGTGTGGAAATACTCTCCACCAGTGAAGGGAATCCTGAACTTCTTGAGTCCCTCGTGTATTCATTCCCAGATGTAGATAGCGAGGAACCTAGAATACAGGTAAAATTTAATTTTAATAAAAAATATTGTAGGAATTAGTTGCCAAATTGAAAGAACTTCAACAGAAGTTACAGTGATTCCAGATTATATAACAATCATTAAATTTTAAATTTAATAAAATTCATTTCTTTATATATTTTGTAATTTTTTTACTCTATTTTTTAATTTGATTTTTTACCAAAGAAATCTTTACACAACATTGTTGACCTGATTGAAGTACATGATTACCATTAATGGGTAAATTAATTCATTAGATGTCCATTTATGTAAAAAAGCTATCTTCCTGTATTTTTAGATTTAAAAAAATGTCTGAAAGGTTCATTTCCCCCTTCCATGGCGGTATCGCAGTCAACTACTCAGGAAATGTAGTAAACGTAAAGAATCCAAATCTAGAATTTTACAATGATACCTGTTCAATAAAATACGGACTCAGAGAGGAACTGGACCGTCATTTTAGAGGTTCAAGGCCTCAAATGGACGTATCTGTTGAGGAAAAGCTGAAAATATGCCTTAGTTTATCCGAAGAGTGTATTAAACCAGAAGAACTTTTGAACTTGTTGCAGAAAAAAGACTATACTCCACTTGCCTATGATGGTTTTGAGCCTTCTGGAAGAATGCATATAGCTCAGGGCCTTTGTAAAGTTGACACAGTAAACATAATGAGTAAAATTGGCATTAAGAGTGTTATTTGGATTGCAGACTGGCACGCAATGCTGAATAATAAGTTCGGTGGTGATTTGAAAAAGGTAGATTTTTTTATTATTTTACCAAATTGTGTCAATGGATTAACCTAAAATATTTAGATCAGAGTTGTTGGTGAATACTTTATCCATATCTGGAAAGCTGCTGGAATGAACACTGACTCTGTAAAGTAAAGTTTAATCGATTCATAACACATTTCTCAGATTCCTTTGGGCTAGTGATGAGGTGGATAAGAACCCAGACCTTTACTGGCGCCTTTCAATGGACATTAGCAGAAGCTTTAATATTACTAGGTAATTAATTTCTATAAACATTTTTATAATATCTTTAGAATGAAGAGGTGTAGTCAGGCTCTGGGTAGAACTGAAGGTGATGATCAGCCATCAGCACAACTACTTTACCCAGCAATTCAGTGTGCGGATATATTTTTTATCGGGGCTGATATTTGTCAACTCGGTATGGACCAGAGGAAGATTAATGTTCTTGCAAGGTAAATTTATGAGTTATAAAAGTTTTCAGGGAATACTCTGAACTTAAAAAGATCCCTAGGAGCCCAGTGGTACTATCCCACAGGATGCTGCCAGGGCTTGTGGAGGGTCAGGAAAAAATGTCCAAAAGTAATCCAAACTCAGCGATTTTCATGGATGATTCTCCAGAAGTATATTTCTAACTATTACACATTTCATTAGGAGGTTTCTTCTAAGATTAAAAAAGCCTATTGCCCACCTGGAGTCGTTGATGGGAACCCTGTGATTGCATACTTTTGCTTTATAGTTTTCAAGCGATTTAACTCAGTCACAATTGAGAGGAAGGAAAAGGATGGAGGTAGTTTATTCAAATGATTAATACACATAGGTGACGTAACATTTAACTCCCCAGAAGAGCTAAAGGAGTCCTTTCTACAAGGTTTATTACACCCAGCAGACCTTAAAAACTCACTTGTAAAGTACCTTAACCTAATGATGCAACCCATACGAGACTACTTTGAGGTGATTTTATCATTCATTTTAATCTTTTTAGCATAACCAAGAAGCTAAAGTACTCGAAATGAAAGTAAAGCAGTTTCAAGCTGAAAATAAAAAATAATGCAGTCAACTAATGATAATATACACTGTAGTAATTTGTTATAATATACACATTAATAACCAATTCTAATGTATACAATAATAAATAATTTCTTTGTATGGTAATAAATTAATCACTTTCAGTAATGTGGGTGAGATAGGTCTCAATTTCCTCTTCAGATAGTTGTCTGAAGAATGGGTTATCCTTGGATGCAACTGCGACTTCGATACTAGAAGCGCCAAGACCCTTAGTAAATGCGTCAATGTCAATCATGCATTTAAGCGCTTCAATTGTTACTTTTGTTTCCTGGCCTTGAGAAAGCTGGTGAACTTCAGTGTTGACGTGAAGGTTGGATTTCATAGCGTCCTGGAGACTAACAGCCTCCCTCCTTTTCAAAGTCTTCTCAAGTGCGTTCTCAGACTCTTGTTCCTTAGCTCCTATCCCGCAAGCCTAATAATCGTTAAATTGTTTGGTTTATGTACCTTGTATCCTGCAAACCACCCAGAGGAATCAAATTTGTATATCTTAGGGCCAACGTCCGGCTCAATTGATAAAATAAGTCCAGCTAAGAATTGAAATTAATAAAATCAATTATACATAATTTATTTAGTTGTGGGTAAATAACATACTGCAAGCGTGTAGTCTCATATAGGCGTGTTGTGTGTAAACTTGGTTAATGTCGGAAAGTTTCTGGCACAAAACACTGGCAGGAATATTAATTCCGTACTTATAGGAATAGTCCAAAGCCACCTGCCTAGCCTTATATAGTATACTCAGACAGTCCCCTAAAATAATCATACAACTTAATGATTGTTTAAACTACACATGGTATATATAACAAACAATAAAAATATTGTAGAGTATAGAACTAAATTAATGTACCTGGTAAGCCAACGAGGAGAGCAAAAATCTCATCAGTAATGTGATAAAGGCTGGTCACGCTGGAGGTATCCAGCAAAACATCCTAAGTAAAAATTAGAGGGGTATTTTAAAATTAATGGCATGAAAAGAAAATTAATTATTACCTGGTTCCCTTGTTGAGCAGGAAGCTTTTTCTGAGCAACAACGGCAATAGCAGAATCGTCTTTAATAGCTAAGCCAGTAAGGTTACAGTTCTTCACAGCCTTGAGAGCATATTCTAAAATTTAAGGTAAGAAGGAATTATACTTACCAAGTTGAAATAACTTTCCCTCAGGGGAAAAAATAGTAATATGCCTATCATATCCACTATGTGAAGCTCTAGACATTTTATTCTATTTTATATTAAATCAGGTTTAAAATTAAAAAATATTAATAAAAGTCATTGATGTGTCGTTTTTATATATCGGGGTATGGATTCTAAACCACTACAACTCAATGATAAAAATATTGAATCTTATTTGAATTATAATTTGTATATTTTATCGAAATAGTTGGATTTTGTTTAATTTTATAATTTTTTCAATATGTGTGATTTCTAAATGTAGTTTTAATTTGTAAAATATTTTTATAATATTCTTTTAAAAATCCTCATTTTATAATCTGTTTAAGATTTCATAGTGTTCAAAATATAAAGTTGTATAATATATAATGATCTGGATTGAAATTTGTAAAATAAATTCATGTATACTGTGATAAATCAGGTTGCAAATGTATAATATTCTATTATGAGTTTAAATAAGCTCATAAAAAAGAGTTATTTCATCAGAAATATAGTATCGCCCCTATCTTACACCAAATGTAGTCTTCGATTTTACTCTAATAATGTTAGAAACACTATATCATATTTAAATTGGTTACCAGAGTCCGAAAAAACAAACTGTTTCTCTGAAATTGAACTTGAGAATTCTTTTAATTTTAGTAAATGTAGTTCGTTTTCACGATTTATTCAGAATTATAATAACAAAGTGAAGGAATTGTCATCCACTATTGAAGATATTGAGGCATTCTACCTGAATAACTCAGATCCTCCACTACACCAGAGTTTGGAATATGAAATAATTGGTAAATACGCCTACTACTTGGGCCATTACAATTCCTCTCTGTCTCTTTTCAGATCATCTCTACTAGGCCTTAGTAGGTTTAAAAGGTTAAGAAATGAGTTGAGTACCGGAAATGATGTAGACCAGTTCATTACTGAACGTGGAAAGCCTTTGGTTAGTTTTTCAAAACTAACTCACCAAGGTATATCTAATATTAAGAAGATTAGAATAAGCCCAGGATTGGATTTAATAGCCATTTTATATGACCCCAATCTTGATGATAAGTATATGCTTTCAATTTACTCAGTATCAAAAGGGGGAATTTCTAAAACTTTGGAACATGTTAGTGAGGTTTACTTTATGCCACACCCTAAAAATTCGAGGTTTACCAGGATATACTACACTCTGATGAATCCACAGAAGAGGGCATACAAGATTTGTACATCTCTTATATGTAATAGGACTGGGAAAGTTTGCTCAACCAGGTTGTTGTATGAGGATTCAACGCATTTCATATCACTATACAAGAGTAAGAGTGGGCAAGTTCTGTTTATGGCCACCGTTAGTTATAATAAGGTTTTTTCAGCATTCATGATTAATAAAAGTGGTAAAATGTTCTCTGTTCCCACAATTACTGGATCGAAGTTATTGTTGGAGTACAGAAATGGCCTTGTTTTCAGTGTGTACTCAGATATTGTGTCAAATATTTATACTCATTCTCTACGTGATTTGAGGTCATTTAAATCTACGCCAAATCCTAACGATGGAAACAGTAACTCTGGTAGAATGGTTGCCGCATTGGACTATGTTGTAAGTGATATTGATATGTTTGAAAAGTCCTTGGTTTTATATTTAATAAAACCACCCAGTTCTCCCACCGTGGGACTTCTGAAGTTTTATCCTTCTGTTAACAATGTTACTAAACCTGTTAATAATGGATTTGAAGTGGAAGTATTGAAAATTCCAGTAGGAGTGGGAGTGATTGACCCTGGGATTAATATGAATTACAAAAACAACACAGCCAAATTTACATTAAACACACCAGGGAACTCTTATGTTGGTTTTGAGGTGGATTTGGTGAATAAATTGGTAAATAACACTACTCCGCTGAAAACAGATGTTAAATCGATAGTTTTGAAAGCCCCTACCAGGGATGGATCCTGTAAGATACCATTGACACTTGTTTCTAAGTTTTTAAACAATATTGACAATAACAATGTAAAAAATAGTTTAGAGAATGATGTTGATTGTAATGTAGATGGGATAAGTAATAGAAAGTGTATGTTGTATGTATATGGATTTTACGGAGAGAATTTGTCAGTGTGTAATTATATGGAACATTCTAGGCTTTTAGAAATGGGATACACACTGTGTTTTGCACACGTCAGAGGAGGAGGAGAATTAGGTAATTATTAAATTTATAACTGTAATTATTTTTCACATCCTTTAATAATGTGTTAGGAGAAGTGTGGAGGAAAATGGGAAGTAAAGATAAGAAGTATAACTCATTTTATGATTTGGTGGATGTAATACAGTTTTTAATTTCAAAGAATGTTACAAGTAGAAGTAAGTTGGCAATTAACGTATCATCAGCAAGTGGAATTCTTGGAGGATGTGTGTATAACATGAGGCCAGACTTATGTTCAGTAATCAGCTTTAAATTACCTTATTTGGATCATTTTGCAACAGTAAATGACCCATCTCAACCATTAGTTGAGCTAGAATATGAAGAATTTGGAAGTACTCAGGAATATGAATGTGAGGAATATAATGTTGACCACATCTACTCAATGGATCCCTGTGTAAACATGAAGAAAGTTCACAGTAAAAGACCATCAATATTGATAAACTGTAACATTAATGACGTAAGAGCACCTTGGTACCACGCAGCTAAGTTTTTAGATATACTGGATAAACAAGAAGATAACGAAAATATCTTCCTAAAGGTAGGCGATTATGGCCATGAAGGACGCCCACCAGATCACTACCTAGTTAGAACCTCCTCAGAAGAAGTAGCAATCATTGATAATTTTTTAAAAGATTAATCGTATATATATTAATTTGTAAATTATAGATAAATTGTGTAGATTTATTGAATTTATCATGAAAATTTGAATGATAAAATGTTTAAATAAATTGTTAATTTCAAATGGAATCAACGATGATCGTAATTTTATAAATGGGAGCGGAAAAAATAAAAAAAATTATAAAAATCAATAGTAATGGCAAATTACTATGAAAATCCATTTGATTTCTGGACTTCAGATGAAGAAGATGCAGGTGAAGAAGGAAATTTCTTCCTAAAAGATCGATTTAAACCCCAAAATGAGAATGAAACAGAAATAAAAAAGTCTGGAGATGAAGATTCTAATAATTTAGAATCAACACTGGATTTCTTGAGCTGGATTCCATTAATATCAGAGCCGACAAATGAACACTCAATATTTAGAGTTTTCGACAAGGAATTCGAAAATATTAAACAGTTAAATTATGAATATATAGAAAAGGAGTTGTATAATAGTATTTTTAATGAAAATAAAGAACAAAATGATAAGAATTTGGAAACATCCACATACACACCTCCAGGTGATTGTAACAATAGTTCCATTATCCTGGAAGCTAACTCTACAATTTTAGAGCCACCGCCATTCAAGTTAATAGTTCCAAAACCAGATGAGAATAAGAAGTACATAAGGAAGAAATGGGCGATAGTCGATGATAAAGAGGCACCAGAACTTACTGATCTTATCGCTCAGTATCCATTTGAGCTGGATGATTTCCAGAAAAAGTCTATACATCACTTAATTAACGGAAAGCATGTATTTGTATCGGCACATACCTCAGCAGGGAAGACTGTTGTGGCGGAGTACTCTATAGCATTAGCCATAAGTAGAGGCCAGAAGGCAATTTACACCTCACCAATTAAGGCACTTTCTAATCAGAAGTATAGAGAGTTCAAGGTTAAATTCGGAAATGAAAATGTTGGAATAATAACAGGAGATGTGCTCTGTAACCCAGGGGCATCATGCCTGATAGTCACTACTGAAATTCTCAGGAATCTTCTGTACAGAGGTGACAGTGTGATTGGCCAAATATCAGTGGTGATATTTGATGAGATACATTACATCAATGACCTTACCAGAGGAGTGGTGTGGGAAGAAGTGATTATACTATTACCTAGGAATATTCAGCTAGTAATGTTGAGTGCCACAGTTCCTAATTACCTGGAATTCGGAGAATGGATAGGTAACGTTATGCAAAAAGAAGTATTAATAATAATGACAAACCACAGACCAGTACCCTTAAAACATTATCTATATATTTATGACCGTTTCTTCCTAATTCATGGAGCTAAGGGGTTTAATAAGGAGGCATACCACATAATGTACAAGTACACTTCCACACTTAAAATCAATGATAAGAAGTCAACTTTTAAAGGTCAGGTACAGAAGTTACAAAGACTTCTGAAACAGCTTGAATCTGAGGATAAAATGCCTGTTGTGCTATTCTGCTTCAGTAGGCAAAAGTGTGAACAATACGCTAAGGATATGCCCAATTTAAACCTAGTTTACAATAAGGTTCAAGCATCTAAAATACATCTGTTCCTCAAGGTAAATTTTGATTATTCTAATTAACTGGTTTTAACGTTAAACCACTCTAACTGGTGTTAATTTTGTTTAGGAATCACTTGATGGCCTAAGTGAAAGTGATAGGAACTTGCCTCAACTTAGGAAAATGGTAAACTTGCTAACAAGAGGAATAGGTGTGCACCACTCTGGGTTACTGCCAATTATTAAGGAAATGGTACTAATTATATATCAAGTGTCAAAAATGCTTAGGTTGAGATATTGTTTTCACGTGGCTTGATTAAAGTCTTGTTTGCAACGGAGACTTTTGCAATGGGAGTTAACATGCCTGCACGCTCAGTTGTGTTTACATCGATTTATAAACACGATGGGATTACCTATAGATATTTGACGTCATCAGAATACACCCAGGTATTATTTACACATCATTGTAATTGTTTGATATTAAAACAATTTCTTAAAATTTCTAAATTAGACATTTTCTACATTTCCTAAAATTTTGATAGATGGCGGGAAGGGCTGGCAGAAGAGGTTTGGACACTTTTGGAAATGTTTACATATTTTGCTCTGATGAACCCCCGGATGTTCAAGACCTCACGAATATGATGATTGAAAGGTCAACAAGACTTGAAAGCAGATTCAGGATAACCTACAACATGCTCCTCCAGATACAGTCTAGAGACCACATGAATATTACTGAAATGATGCTAAAATCATTTAGAGAACGGGAGAAAATGATGAAAATACCGCTTTTAAAGAAACAAATAAACAAAAAGAAACATGTATCAACTCACTAATATAATCTAATTAGATAAGAGTTTTGAAATTGTTTTAGGAGTTGATGTCGCTACCACCAATCAGTTGCATATATGGTGAACCTACAATTGAGAACTATTATAAAACGCTCAATTACTCTATGAACGTATCTCATGAACTTCATCAGCACCTGTGGAACCATAAGGACAGTAAAGTGATTTTTAAATTCGGTAGGGTTTTGATGCTACACTCTACTAAAATCTCAAGAACTCTGTCTTACAGCTTTATCACAGATATTGTTGACGAGAAGAATCACACATTTAAAGTCGCAACCATTATTACAGAAAACATTTCAGGTACTCATTACACAATTTATAATAATAATTAATTTGATGTAGATTTGGATGATGCTAACATAAGAACTGTGGAATATAATGGTGAACTGAGGCATTACTATAATCACGAAGTTAGTTTATCAAGCGTTTCATTTATATTCGATCACGTTTTTCTCGATACTGATCTTGATAGAAATGTGATTGAACTATGTAAACTTATGGAAAATAACAATTTCAAGCTCATGTCATTCAGCAAGAAATTTAAACAAATTTCACTCCAGTTCTATGAAATTCTTCTCAAGCAACGTGATCTCTACCAACTATTCACTAGTAATCCATGTACAAATTGTCTTTTAAGAGAACAGCATTTCAAAACACAACACAAAATTTACAACGTATTAAAGTTTTAGTTACCTAGCTATCCACATATTTATTACATATTTATACCATTAAATAAGTAAATATATGAATAAATTTGTTGAATTAACTAATTTTATAGTATGAATTGGAAATTGAAGATATAAACAAACAGTTGAAGGATGAATCATTGTATTTTTATGAAGACATGAGTAATAAATTGGAAGTTTTAAAGCAGCTAGACTTCTTAGACCAGGATAACAGACCCACTGTTAAGGGCAGAATAGCAACTTTCATCACGACCAGTGATGAGATAACACTTACTGAAGTACTGTGTCAAGGCATTCTCTCTGAATTAACACCACCTGAGTGTGCTGCAATACTATCCGCATTCATTTACAACGATAAAGTTCCTGAGAAGGAGGCCCCATCACCAACACTGCCACTACAACAAGCTAAAAATCAGGTTAGTTTTATATCACACTTATACTCAAGTTTTCAAAATCTTACCAAATTTATACTATAAAATGTTATTTAGGTTGTTTCGATACATAAGAAAATCGATGTCGTCCAAAGAGCCTTGGGCGTAAGGGTTTCATATGAGGATTTCAACTCACTGTGTAACTTTTCACTCTCATACGTATGTTTTACTCCACCACAAAATCTTTAGGTGATTTACCAATGGGCGTCTGGAACTCCATTTCAGGAAATAATGGAACTCACTGATTTGCAAGTTAGCTTTTCTATTATTAATGGATTTTTTACACGAATTAACGACTTTTTAGGAGGGCCACATTGTCAGGGTTATACTTAGACTTGACGAACTCTGTAGGAAAATACTACAAACTGCAAATATATTTGGCCACCAAAAATTAGCTGAGAAAATCGAACTTGTTTGCAATGCTATAAGGAGAGATATTGTTTTCAAACAATCTTTATATTTATCATGATTAACGTGTACCATAATCTGTATCATAGGTTCACACTACATAATATACAAAGTTGTATATACACCACAGTACCCATACCACTATACGCACATGTATGTATATATACATAAGTATATACGAAGATTAAATTATAATTTACAAATTAATACATTGACACAGCGAAACTTGATATAAAATACAAAATGAACTCTTCAGATAAAAGACAACTTGACCTCTTGGGAGAAAAGGTACACATTTTTGGTGAATAAGTCCTTGTTTTCAGGGGTTAGCACATCCTCAATCCCGAGCATGAGGTTGTTGAAGCACTTCATTAGCTTTTCACCCTTCTGCTGCGACAAATTCGACATGTAACTGTGAGGAATCTTCTGAAACTCAGCCTTGTTGAGCAGAATTAAACCGAGCAAGGGACGAGAAATTGACCATGCAGAGTTCGAGTCCCCACGGGTTAGCAGGTTAAACATCAGGACCATGCACTTGACCAGGACATTGTTTTCCACTGATAAGAACTTTACTACAGGCTCCTTGTTCTTGTTGTTGAAGAGGTATGTGACAAAGTTGTCAAGAAGTGACGCGCTGCTAAGACTTATGTTTGAGTCGTAGCTGCATAGCCCGTCCACGCCAATGTTGACTAGACGACTAACATTTGGGCTATCTAAATTGAGCAAATGATCAATGAACAGCTTAGTTGAGAGGTCGAGAAACGAGTACACCGGGTGCATGGTCTTTGGGTAGAATTGGAGGTCGTTTAGTGGAATAGCCAAAATTAGCCTGAACGACAGGTTAAGCACCTGATCCAAGGTGTTGTCTCCGTAAATGTCAAAAACGCCAAAACTAATGTAATCTCCGCCTAGAGTGTGGACAAGAACCAGTAGACAGTAACTTATGCTCTTGTAGTACTTTTTATAAATCTCATTCTCGTTACAGGACAGTGACCCTCCCATGGTGGCTGTCATCGTTGTCAAGTTACTGCTCTTGAGTGCGTTTAACTGGTCCAGCAGCTTTAGCCCATAGTAAATGACTATGTATGAGGACTCTTTAAAGAGCAAAAGCCCGTTGGCTGATGTTTTGTCAAATGTTATTCTCCTCCCCTTATTGTCCAACAGCTCTGCCAGAAACTTGATTAGCGGGAGCATGACTTCATAGTCGTTGTAAAATACCTCGCAAACTAGCTTCAGTACGTTGAACCTGCAGTTATTGATCTGTTTTGGTGTGTTTATTATCCAGTTAAAGAAGAGCTGGTACGACTCCACTGTCAGGCAGCTCTTGCATATCCCCCTCAAGTCTCTCATGAATCCCACAATCACTCCCTTGAGCTCCAGATTCGACGTAAGTCCCACTGTTGGGCTATTTGCTGAGAAGAAGGTGCTCATCTGGTCAATTAGGTTATTGTGGTACTGCATGTAGATGTTGAACTTTTCGTTCGCGTCCTGTTCGTCTGTAATCTCCAGCAGCAGCAACTTGGTCAGGATTGAGTAGTAAATAGTCCTATATCTCCCGTACGACGGGTTAAACAAAAACTTGAATGAGGGGTCATGGTGGTTAAGAAGTGCAAACCGAAGTGTGTCACACTGTAGAATTAGCCTTGCAGAGATTATCAGGTGTGGTGACCGGTCTGCGTAGTGCACTATATCTATTCCCGATGACAAATCTGAGAAGAACTGTAATGTCTTCTTCACCACCCTCTCATCACTCGTCCTGTTTTGTAAATTATAAAATACCTTCTCTATCATACGATTCAACAAATATTGCGATCCATCTACACCTGATAAAGTTTTAAACATACCCATGAAAAGTATTAATAGGTATTAATTAGATATAAGTTATGCATGGTATTAAAAAACTATTAAATACACAATTATTTACTAAATACTACACACTAACTAACTATTAACTGTTAAATATATTTCTGATAATGGTACCTGGTGGTAGATTTGGGAGTTGTGAGAACCTCTCTTTATTATCCCCAGATATAGTGCCTTTGGTATGTTCGCTGATGTAGAACTTCCTAAAGTGGCCAAGGAAGGATAAGTAGCTGAGTTCAAGTCTGACGTTTTCAGCCATCTTATCAGAGTTAATCATGTTTTGGAAGACCTTCCCGACGAGTTCGATGTTCAGGGTCTGAATGCACACTGATGAGTTATTGTACTCCCCGACTAGACGCAGGGAGCTGCTCCCGTTAAGCATTGAGCCACTAAAGAGCACTAGCCATGCGAGCTTCTCCTGAACAACGGACAAATCCTCGTTGTTCAAGTTGTTGTTCAAGCTCGTGTATAATTCGAGCACGTGGTTAAGCACCACACGGTACTGGTTCCTGCACAGCTTGCTGAACAACTCGCTCTGCTCGTTCCGTAAAATATCATCATCCAGTGGATTCTCAAAGTCAAACTCATCCGGTTCTAAACAAATATTATACCATTAACGATATTAGATAAAATCGTATAAATATCTAGTATTTTGTTGAAAATACTTGTGACAAGAACTTGTGCCATTTTAAGTCGAGTGTTTAAAAACTCTAGTGTAATTTGTAGAATATTAGTCTCAAGAACTGTTGGGGCCTTCCCCTTCATGTAGGCTAGTGGGACTATCATGTGCGACCAGACGCCTAGTAAGTAGTGTTTACTGTTGGTTAGGCGGGTCCAGTTTGCCAGCGCCTCCATTGTGAATGCGTGGATCTGCTCTGACCAAATTGGGAAGACGTTACTTTGGAGGAGCTGAGAGAGCTGGTTTGAGGCGTTAATCTTTCCCAAAAGACGGCAGAGCTCGTGGTAGCAGTCGTCGTCTGTTAAACCCATCTTGGTCCTGATGATCTCCAGGCTGCCCAACATGAAGCAGTTAATGTGTCCCAGAGCTTCGTTTTCGTTATTGAAAAAGGACTTCCTGAGAGCAGCCAGCACTACCAGACACTTCAGGCAGAGCACTGCGCTCTTCATGTATTTGTCCTCAGGATTGTAATACCCACCATTGTTAGGTGTGGACGAGGCATTCTTTGTAAAAGCCTTCTGGTAAAGCTGGAACAAGAGCTTTGGGATCTCATCGGTCCTCAGCATGTCCCAGCCCTGGGGAATCATCACAGTCGCCTGTTCTTCAGATGTGTCATCTGGCATTGTTGCCATGAAATCAAAGCTTAGGCAGTTATAGCACAACTGGAGGACCTGGTACAGCAACTGACTCTCCTCCTTTGAGTCTGTAACCACCACCGTACCTTTATTAAACTGTTCCAATGTCTGTACAGTTACCTAAACATTCATTATACTATTTAATCGATGGAATATAATAATATTTATATACAACTAACTATCCTATAATAATAGGGTAGTAGTGGATACGGTAAAAATATCTTGGAGTACAGTTTCCTTGAAATTGAGTGCGGCTCTTCTGAATTTGGCGATAAACTTGCCCATTTGAGGCTGCATTTCCTGGGTCAGGTCGGTGTAAATGTTTAATCCGATAATCCAATGCTGTGTTGTGGCGGAGAGGAACTGGGAAACGTGGGTTAGAAGCTGCTGGTTGTTCATTTCCTCTAGCCAGCCCAGTTTTACAATCCTTGAGTAAAGGTGTATAAATTGTCTTAATACTTCAGGGGCTACCTTCAACATTTCCGGTCCCCTATTGTATAAATAATTAAGTAGGAATTCGCGCATCTCGTTTTTTGACTGATCTGTGACCTGAGACCAATGATTTGTGAAAAGAGTTACGAGACCCGATGAAGCAAATAATAAGGCTTGAAGATTCGTGCTATTTGCCAAGATCTCGTAAAGTACTGGTATTTTTTGGACATCTCTCAGCAGGGGCATCAAAACTTTATGCGCTTCGTTCTGGTGTACTTGCTGGGCTCCGTAAAGAGCTTGACAAAGCATTTCCAGCTGTTTAAGGTCCGCCATGATCCGCTTTTAAAGGTTTACTCCTACTTATACCCCCAATATTCGCACTTGTGTGCCTATATGATAAACATGTCGTATTTTGGGGATTAAACTTTTTCACTCTAAACTCGATATTTATTACTCTGAATAATGCATTATTTAATGTGTGACCCCTTTTGCTACCTCATACTAAAGGGCACAACAGTGAAAATCAGGCCCACAAAGAAGGTCAATTTATCTTTTATGATTCCACCTTCTGTCTAACCTTTTAAACTTATCTCTCGACACATTTTTTTAAAACTTAATTTTTTTTAATTATTCCTCTAAGAATTTTTCAAAAATTCCACTCTCTGATTTTCTAGATTTCCTACTTTACTCCTTATTCGCAACACCTTCTTTTATATTTTTTTATTTATATACTATATTATTTTATAGATCTTTATAATTTTCACAAATTCGTGTAGATTCATGAATATTTATATAAATTCAAAAACGTGCTATTGAACTATAATATTTATCAGTAAATTGAAACATTAAAATATTAAAATGTACATATCGATTAAAAATTCAAATGTTGCGATATTACTTTTTATCCATATAACCGCACTGGCAGATTTTAATGCCACACCTAGGGCATTTACTGACTCCAAGAAGCATGTTTTCCTGTTTGGTTGCTGGTTTATTGAAGTCCAGAATCAAGTTGGGCTGGGTCTTTTTGTATATTGCCATGAATCTATCAGCCTTGTAAGGTATCTGCCTTATTCCCTCCTTTGTTGTCAGTTCCCTATTGGGGTCCTTTTCAACCTGTGATCTTAGTTTTGTAACTATATCATCATCCTCGTAGGTTATTGGTGTCTTTCCATGTTTAAAGTAGTCATATCCCTCCTGTTTTGGTATTCCGTATTTGTCGTGATGTTCTACTCTACGCTTCTTTAGGACTCCGTCCTCAACTTCAACAAGGTCATCTGGTAGGTAATCTATGGGATAAGCCTCAGGTTTAGCTGAAAATGTGTTAACCTTTGAATACTTATTCTTCTTCTCAAGCGCCTGAATTGCCCTCTCATAGTGGTTAGCTCCTACAGTAGAATCAGTTGTTCTAGCATATATCTTCCCGTCAGAACACACACTAAACAACTGATTAGTCTCGTAAGCCCAAACCATAGGGCCTAACAACGAATCTACAGTCAATTTATTTACTATTTCCATCTTTTCAATGTCAAACACATAAAGTATTGTGTTAAGTGTATTTTCATTTTCAGAGCCATTATTCTGGGTGGTAGAAGAGTTAATAATCAGGTGTAAATTGTCAGGGGACAGTACAATAGATTGAGTATCATTTGAGTTGTTTGCCTGAGGTATATTAAGCTCCTTAAGGGGTTTTTGTGTGTTTTTTAAATCCCAAAACTTAACACAGTTGTTTGAGTGTGATACAACCTTCGCATCATCGTATGTGAGAACTGAGTGAACTGCTGAGCCATGGGACTCAACGTACATGCTCTGAAAAGCAGTTTTCTGGTCCCAAACCACAAGAAAGCCAAGGTCATTTCCAGCCACAAGGACGTCCTTAAAATTGTTAGTTGAGTAACACAAAGAACTTATCCCTATCCTGTTCATCTTAGCCTTCTGACCCACATTAGAGTTATTTAACGTTTTATTTCTGTTTAAATACTTATTTGATAAAGTGTATATATTTAAATTATTAACCGATAGTGATATACTTTGCCTATTTGACTGTATGTCAAACACCCTAACTGTACCGTCAAGTGATCCTGAAGAGAAGAAATTAGAGTTCTTGGGGTCATTTGCAACACATGTAACGGTTGATGTGTGGCCCTTGGTCTTCTTTGCATCCAGAAGATACATGTCACCCTTTGTTGTTGAAACTATCAAATCACCTCCGTCGGTATAAAAATGTAACATGTTACCAGATGCTACAGCTAATACTGACTCCTCAACATTAAAACAAAGTCCATTCACTGACTGTTCAAGTTTAGTCTTCCAAAAGTCTCCAAAACCTCCCTTTGACCACTTATCAAAGTTAATACACCGTACTGTACCATCACGAGAACCTGTTGCTAAAAAGGTTCCTGACTGGTTAGATGCCATACAAGTCGCTTTTATGGGATCTAGTCCAACTTTCTCATCCAAGTAGAACTCATTTCCTCTCAGAAGAGACTGGTAGTAACTTAACTCAGAGTCTTCCTCAGAATTAGATTCATGTTCTTTATCTGAGTCAGAATCTGAGAAATTTTTATGGTCAGTTTCACCATTGCGATTTAAATTCTTATGGTCATAATCCAAAGCATCAGATGCTATCATATCTTAATATTAAAAATAATGTACAAATTAAACTAAATTAAAATTAAAAATTTTTTTAAATAAACAAAACAACATTTTAATTATTATAGTAATAAACTACAGATAATGTCGTTTTATGAATACTCATGACCCAATATCAAAAAATTTTCTTAACACATTAATTTTCTTTTTTTTCCAAACATGTGTAAAATACAATGGCTTCTCATGAGTCAGCCACTCTTAAAATAATGAGGCTGATAGAGCCTAATTTGGACACTAATTGTGCTGAGCTTTTGGATATTAACGACTGCATCGAGGCTATAGACCCTGTAAATTTACCATAAATTATTATAATTTGTATTTTAGAGTTATAAAGTCCCAGAAAACTCTACCAGTCATTTCCCAATCCTCAGGATTCCTTCCTACTCCAACGAGGTCCTGCTCGGCGAGACTTTACACATGACCTTCATTTTAGGAAACAACAGTAATACAAAGTTATCCTCCGTTTTTTTAAAGGTTTTGCCCCAAAAATTTATAATTTATCTAAAAATTTTAGGTTGAGATGGTTATGGAGCACGAAGAATTTGCTTCAACCTGTACTATATTTGAGAATTTAGAGCTTGAACCCAAATGCAAGCCATTAGAATCGCATTATTCATACCTTTTTGAAAAACTTTCCCACTATAGGTATTATCCCTTTCCATTTACTATACCTAAAACTAGTTATTCCACTAAAATAAGTTGATATATGGTTTTAGAATGACTTGTTTGGTTGAGTACTATACACCCAAAGGGCCTCACGTGCTTAAGAAGATGTTCATGTGGAATTGTATAGATCCAGTTAAGCTTTCCCACTCTCTAATTAAATTGCCTGTAATCCACCAATTAGAATAATATTAATCTAGGATGGCGTGAATCACGTGGAAACTAGAGTTAATAACAAGTCAAAAACGATTTTAGTTATAAAGGAGATAAAACTTGAGGATAGGGGATCAAAGGTCTTCTACCCTCCCCTGGTGGAGCTAAATAAGGATAACATTTGCCTCCTCAGGCCTGACGAAACAGCCTCGATTATTTTCCCTAATGTTGTGTTAAACTTTTCAAAGTCTGAAGCTCCCAATGGTGAGACCAATAAAGGCCTTTACCTGAACTTAAACTGGCATTCTTATACGAACACTTCTGGCACCAATGTTTACGAGGTTCATCTTCCACAAGACTCTGATTTATACTACAAAGTTGTGAACTTCCCCAAAAGCGTTAAGGTACCTCTCAAACTCACATACACTATAACTGTGAACAATCCATTAATTAGGTCAATGAACTTTTCAATACTAATATATACTTGAAAAACCTAACTAACGATCCCATATCAATATCAGTAAGTTTTACCAGCACAGAGGTTTTCTGTCTCCAGAATGAAAAGGTTTGTAACTTCACTGTTTAACCTATTTTAGACTCAGAGTATAAACTTAAATGACTCAGAAACTGTTTCTTTACCTCTGGTTCCACTCTCCACTGGACTTCACCGTCTTACTGGGATTGAAATACATTGTAACGAAAAGGTGTACAATGTAGAAAACTTGCAGATTTTAATTACAGAATAATTTTAAAATGATATTATAAATTAGTGTACAGTTTGTGTAGTAAATATTACTTCTTTTTGGAAGGCCTGTCAAAGACCTGTTTAGTTCCTGAAAATTATTTTAAAATTACCCAAAAATACCTGTAAGTTTGTATTTATCAGTTTTTGACCAGGCGTCGAATTGTGTAGTATCCACATCCTTCAAGTGAGTGTGTTTGACCTGGCCCTGTTTTCCATACAGGCCTCTTCTTACTCTCATAGGCTTGGGTAGTAATGACTTATCTACGCAGTCTTCTGCAGTTGGAGCATTAAAGTCTCTTGCATAGAGCGGTTCTGATTTATCCTGTAACTTATCCATGAAGAAAGCACCCCTGTGGTAGTACTTCTGGAGGAAACGTAGTTTACCCTTCTCAACCACAACTTTATCTACTTTCTGGTTATCCAGCTCGCGCTCCTCATCAGTCATACTACGCCGCAACTTAACTTCCTCCTCCTACATTATGATGTAGTATTTTAAAAATCTTACCAATTTTTTGAATTTTTCCCTTTCCTCCTTATCCCTTAGAATTCTTTTAAGCTCCCGGATTTTCCAAAGCTCATACTAAACACAATTATTAAACGGCGTAAATTACCTCTTTCTCGTCGAACGTGTCAGTATCATCTATGAGTTCATCCTCAGGTTCAGGCTCTTCCTCAAGTTCCTGGACCTTTTGTATTACCATCTCCTTAGTGTCCTTTTTACGCTCCATTAGTCTTTTTTTCTCATTTTCCCTCCTTAAAACCTCCTCTTTCCTAAGTTGCTCCTTCTCAGATTCTGTTTTCCTACTACCCTTGGGAACAAAAACTGGTTTTGAGAGAACGTCCAGGTCCTCAGGTCCAGCTTCATCTTCCTGGTATTCAGACTCTTCTGAACTGTCACTTTCCGACTCCTCCACCTCCTCTTCGACAGTTTTAGGAGCTGACTCCTCTTCCCGCTTACGATACTCTAGAGCAAGTTTCCTAAGAGTACTTCTATCGAGTTTTTTCTCAGTTAGTTGGGAATCACCGTCAGGGACTGATGTGGGCAGTTTATCATCATTTGTTTTATCATCCTAAGAATTTTATTTTATTTTCTAAAGTACCTTTGGTTGTGTTGACTCATATACAGTGATGGTTTCAACCTGGGCTTTCCTTCTTCTAATTCTATCTGACACATCCCGAGGTTCTTCAACTAAAAATCACATATAAAAATGGAATCAAGGGATAATTAACATAATTTAACACAAATTTACTTACTCCCTGTTATTTTATATCTATTTAATCTGCGATCCGGTTCATTATCTGCCAAAATTTGAGGTTCCTCCTCATGCGATGAATCATCTGAGAAGCTATCCTCCTCAACTGCAAAATCTGGAGCCTACAAAATAATAAAATTACTGAATTTATAAATAAATTTATTTATTATAAAATATCAATAAAAAATACCTTTCCTGGCCAATATCTTTTAGCCTTTTCTGGCTGAGACTGTATTCTTTTCTTTAATATATGTTTTGGTGTTGGAGGAGGCTTATTCGACTCATCTCCGAGTACTTTAAATAGTTCCAAAGCACTCATATATTAAAATTAAAATTCATTACCTGAAAATTAAAGTTATGATGATAACCGCCTTACATACATTCGGCTACTAATCACATATCTCAACACATTAATATTCTAATTATTTAATATTAAATTTTTAAAAAATTAAACAAAATTAAGGAATTTATAGGAATCTCAACTAGGACTTGACGAGTCGACTCCATACACATGTATACCAGTACTACAGTGTTCAAAAGGTGTTAACTCTTGAGGTTAGTATGTTAGCAGCAGTTTTTGGCAGCAGTGTATGTTTCAGGTGATTTGGGAAAATCAGGTTAAAGTTCTTTATGGAGTACTTGTTCTTATTGAGTAGAGATGCAAGATGTGAAACAACAGCCAGGCATCTTACGTAGTCGTTGTTGCACCCGAAAACAGATTCCTTCGTATTGAAATTTGCAGATGAGTAACTTCCAAAACTACTTGGTTGGCACTGAAAATCTGACTGTATTACATGACTATTACACTGATTGACCTTGTAACAGCACTTGAGTGAAGCTGGCATATGGAGTGTGTGTACACTAAACTGGTTACACAGTGACAATATGCTAGATAGTCCATTCAAAATCGGCTGTATTTTATTCATATGCTTTAGAATAACTTCAGTATCCTCTGCGTACTCTATGGCAGTAATATCGTCGTTAATCGTTGTATCACAGCACACCAAGTGAAACACTAGATTGACTGTCATCTTGTCCCTTGTTCCTATAACCAAATTGGTGTGTTGAGTTGTGAAAAAATCCCCTAATTTGCCCCTAAAACCTTTCATAAAACTACCAAATTCAGAAGTGTTTCCATTATTCATATTAAACTCATCCATCACCATAGAACCAGACTTCATATGATTTCTGTTCATATTAAATATTATTTTACTAATTTGCTTAGAGTATGAGGGATATATAAGTTCAACCTTGTTGTTAACCAATTTTGAGAAGTTAATGAATGTTTCATGGCTTTGGAAGGTGTTCTCGTGTATAGGCAGTATTAGGCAGTTGAGTTTAAAATTATTAAACAGATAAAATCCTGGAAACAAATCCCTTTCAATCTCTATATCTATGCAGTTACTTTTCATTATCTTGTTATTATTATTGTTGAAAAGCCTTATTAGCCAGTCATTTTCCTCATCCTTATCCTTTCTGTTATTCCTATCTGCTCTACCGTTAATATGATTAGAACTCATACTTCCAGTTCTCTGCAACTCATTCTCCTTATCTCCATCATCTTCCGGGCTATAAATATACTTGATTGGTATATAATTATTATAGTCTAGCAGTACGTTAAATGGAACAGTTTGTGTGTTTATAAGACCTGAGGAATCATATCGAATGGTCTGGGGTATGTTATTATTCCTCTTCAACAAGAAATTACGTATGTTCCGCTCATTTACTCTGTTGAACATGTTAAGCCTATTAACCCAGACCTTCTCCTCCAATGTTAGGTACTCAACATACTCTGATTCTGTGGAGCGTGAAGTCAACAAATCAGTTCCCAAACCCAAATCATCACAATTAGTTGGATAGTTGAAGGTTTGACTAGAGCTTAGCGGCAGTTGGTGCTTGATCAATTTGGGATACCAGGTAAAAGAGGGAAGCTGTAAGAGTATAAACTTATCTATTTCTTCACTTAAAACTTGATTTAAGTTGTTGTATGAGTAATAAATTGTGTTCAGAATCTCCTCATCCTCCTTTTGGTTTTTATCCTCCCGGTCACTCTTGATGAGTGTATCCTTATCCCTGAGTGGGTCCTTAAACATGTACATATCACTTGAATAATTGTGTGTTGTTGAGTTAAAAAGTTCCTTTAACGTTCCTTGTGTAAAAACTACGAGCTTTCTAGATTCACCAAAAGAACACCTTACCATGTCTATAAGCTCCAAATTAGTTCTACCCAACACCATTACCAAGTTTAACTTGTAAAACCACCACTTATAATCACTAGAATCCTCCCTTGACGAATCTCTCCCCTCTCTATAACTATCCTTTTCCTTATAGTTGAGGTTAGCTGCACTACTATCTGTTGTTGATGAAGATATGAGCTGAAACATCCCATCCTGTATATTGTTACACACTAGTGCGTTTAAGTAAGCTTCATAATATACTGGTAGTTTCTTGATTATTTTGACAAATTTAGGTATTAATCTGTTAGTCAAGTCAATTATTCTTCTAACATAACTTTCTGCCTTCTCCTCGCTCATGTTCTTAGACGCGTAATATCTCTTCAGGTAATCCAGGATATCCTCACCTGGCTCAGGCTCTAATTGAGAACTCACAGAATCGCCTTTAACAAAATCCACATCATTACAGGCAGAGCTGGTTTTATCAGTAACTTCTCCCGTTGCAAGGTCAGATTTTTCTAAACTCTGTTTACTACTATTGTATAGTATAAAGTGTACGAGGTTGTAGTAGTTGTTAGTTGGGTACAGGTGTTTCAACTGCTTAATTATCCCAATTATATATCTGCGGAACTTATTGTAAACAATTATCCTCATTTTACACAGTTTCGTATCCCACATTTCGCACAGAAAGTCAATATCACTCCTATCACTGAAAGTCGTGGTAGTACTTGAGGGTGTATTGATTGGAGTGTAGTCAAAGTGGTCAAATGGACTATTAAGAGGACTAAATACGTTACTCGGCTGCATAACCTTACTACTTATACTACTGTTAGACCCAGAAGATTTATGTGTATTACTTAGTTTAAGGTGTAAAATTTTAATAGACTTATATTTTATGTAGTTAAGCTTCATTTCCATCCTATCCAGTAACAAATATGTTGTATAAATCGAACTGTTTGCATCCCTGAATATGTTTATAAAGTCAATCCACTTCTTAAGGTTTGAAATTTGGTTCAATACTTCACTGTCTTCGAGTAACTCATTTTGTTCCAAAGAATCTGAATATGTTTTAAGGTTACTGTACAGAAAACTTATTCCGAAACCTAGTGATTCAAATCTGTTTAATTCGTCTAAAACGCTTACAAACCATTCCAATGAGCCCCAAAAGAAATCATCAAACTCCTCCTCCACATACTCATAGTCATCTTCAAATTCTTCTCCTTCATCCTGGCTCTGTCCCAATGTACAATTCAAATCATCATTATTTTCAAAATCATGACAAGGTTGAGAATTCCTTGAATTAAACAACGCCTTCGAGAACAATTCGCAAAACTTGCCGTAATTTTCAGGGGTTATCCCCTTCAAAAATGATTCTGATAACTCAGAATTTACTTTTCCATCATTCTTAGGAGAAGAATTAGAACTATCATTCGATAATTTAAGTTTTGATAAATCTTCTAGAGTTGAATCCTTCAAATTGCCATTGTTAGAATGGAGAGCATCATACATTTTGAAAAAATAAGTTTTCCTTATTCATTTGGATTATTTTTATCCATTTTATGCGATAAAGTTAAAAAAATATGAAGTCGTAGAGGAGATTGCACATGTTTTAAAATTATTAAATAAATTTAAAACAATGTACAAACATTCACAAGATTAAAATAAATTATGAATTTAAAAATGTGATAATATTTTATAAATCTATATAATCGTAATTCACGACTACTAATACAATAAAAATAAGATGTTACACAGTGATTTTACGACAACACATTGGAATGAGGTTAATAAATATATAATTAGGATGTGAAAAATATTATTTTATTTTAGAGCGATTGTTATCCTTGAAGAATCACGGTGAAGTATATTAAATGATTTCGTTATAGGAATCTTAAACCAAATATGGAAAGATAAGGAATACAAAAGTCGTTTACATTTTACCCATTACTGGCATAGGGACGTTTGGCGGAACTCCTGGCCTCATAGGCATTCCCATCTGTGGTACGCCTTGCTTCGATTTATCCTTAGGGTTCCCCTTAAACATTGGAGCGTGCCTGAGCATATCTGGGAAGATCATAAACTGAATCTGTGCTCCTCTGAGGTACACTTGCTAAAAACGAATATTATTTTATTTAAAACTAACCTCAAGTGCTATGGTTCTCCCATCTTTCATGGTCATAACTACACCTTCCAACAAGCAGTTCATATTATCTTCGACATTTGTCTATAATTATCATTAATAACATTATTTACTGAATTATATAATCTGTTAACAACTAGAACTGTTAGTTGATTAGGATGAACTTACTAGGGTTCCGCGATATAAGTTAGAATTTTGAAGCTCAACTGTTACGACATGGCCTATGCCTTCATACAGTAGCTTAATAGGAGCTCCGATACTCATTGTAAAAGACCCAATGTTATTGGAATTATTAATCAATGAAATTAATTTAAACCTATTAAAACTCGAGGATAAACAGATGTGGAAGGATAAATAAGGTATACTGGTTAACAAATGTTGGAATCCGTATAACAAGATATAATAAAATAAATTATTTTTACAGAAGTATTAAATTATAATAAAACTTGAAAACATATCGATTATTTAAATAAATACAAATACAGATGGGGGTGAAAGGGATTGAAAACCAAAATGATCTAACAAAACCCTCAGTTAAACCACAGATGTAAATTTTTATATATAGATATAAATATATAATGAATCACTAATAATTGAGGTGTTTTATTGAACTGTGTAGTGGTTTAAGGTCAAAACGCAATTGGGATAAAATCTAGTAAAAATTTGTGATTGGAAATAAATAAGGGGAAATCAAATAAATAATTACTATTTCAATTAGCGTTTAATTATGGAATTTCACTTTCGTTTTCACAAATTTGTTTTAACATGCCCTTACACTAAAAATTGATGTCGAGTGAAATATCTCGAAATAAAAATAGAATCGTATAGATTTAATAGAACATATAATAACAACACTGTTTTTAATAAAATAGGTAACTTAATGTTGGTGAAATTCAGTATTGGGTGTGTCCTTATTAATACTCAGTACGCCTGTTTTATTTTTCTAAATTTTATTAATTTTTTATTGTATTTCATTTTTCAGTAAATTTCCCTAAAATTAATTTTAAGTTTATTGCAGATTTTGGACTTTTTATTTTTTAATTTGAAGTTGTTATTTTTGTCTTTTGGAATTTGGGCATTTTAATATTATTTTAGTTCCTGGCTAGTCTTAACTGAAGTATCCACTTTATAAAATATTTTTTTTCAAAGTTTGATCCTGGTCAAGAAATTTTCTATCTTTATAATGTACAGCAACTGGACTTTCTGATATGTCATTTGACAAGAGCATTTCTTTAAAGTTTCCACACGATTTAACCGTTAGGTGGCTTACTTACATCAATGAGTCCACGGGCCTTTTGGATTTCGAACATAAAAATTTTAATCGCCACCAATTAAACATTAGAAAGGGCTTCTACTGTATGTTCCGCTTGTTTAGTTACATAATTATATTTTTTCAATCTTATTAGTAATTTTATGCATAATATAATATTTTTTAGCTTCTGATTTGTATTTGGTATCTGAAGGCGCACTATGTCGAATTTTTCCTGGAAAAGATAAAACCCTTTCGTACCTGCAGTCGAACAACTCGACCAGCGTTATGGTCAAGATCTCCTGCGAGGAAGGAAAGGTCTTTGTATCCTCACCAGACCCATCAGTATTTAACGTAGAAAAGGACATACTCAGACTAATAAGTGACAAGGCGTGTAAAAGGATTTTTGGACATTTTAAAGCTGCCTCATCACTGCCAATAGCACTTAATGAAGGTGACGAAATCAGATTAGGGAGAGCAAAACTGACAGTAAGGCATCTAGCCTACAACTCGAGTCTTCCACTTTCATACCTTCACGATTTAATATCTGACGAACCTGAAACGAATCCTTCCGAAAATGACCCTGACGATTTAAACTCGGCCAGAACCAACCTAACAGTTTGTGTGGTTGACGAAAATGCAAATAATTTGAAAAGTGAAACAGATAGTACTAACAACAACAGATCAGCGGTTAGCAACGCTGATTCGACATCAGAAGTAATGCCGATTAGCATAAAGGACGACCCTTTGGTATCTTTACGCAATACAGACGTTGATTTAAACTCCTCACTTAACAAGGACTCTAAAAAGTTTAAAGATGGAGACAACCCCTCATATTATGATATTTTAACCACAAGAACTAACCTAACATCCGATTCAATTGTATGTTTTTAATCTTCTACATAACCTAAATAATAACCTTTTTTCATTAACTAATTTAATTTTTTAGACTAAAGTCACCGAGAACTTGGAAAACACTTGTCGTATTTGCTTGTGCAATGACGATGGAAGCGGGCCTCTGATAACACCCTGTAAGTGCAAAGGATCACTGACATACGTACACCTTTCCTGTATAAGGTCCTGGATCAAAGGGCGCTTAAACTGCTACGCCGAAGGTGCACCAAACACCAGCTTTTTCTGGCAAAAACTCACTTGTGAGTTATGTGGCACACTTTACCCAACTAAAATCAGCATAGACAACAAGGAACACGACTTTGTTGACATAGAGCAACCACAGCCGCCATACCTGGTGTTAGAACCAGAAAATGTAACTGAGAAGGGATACTTCATCGTATCATTATCTAACAACCCTGCCATAATCGGCAGAGGCCATTTATCTGACATAAGATTAACTGATATTTCTGTGAGCAGGCACCACTCGACACTTTTGTTTCAGAACGACCGCTTCATAATAAAGGATACAAGGTCAAAGTTTGGCACTTTAATTAACTCCAGCAGGGACACTGGCTTTAAGACTCAGCTTTATCATAATAACCCCGTTTTGCTCAAAATCGGCAACGGGATCCTTTGCATCAGCATTAAGAAATCATTTAGGCCGTTTTTCTGCTTAAATTCGTACCCACAGCAGACAAACACATTTTCACTTTAATGTAATATAAAATATACTCGTTTATTATAAATTTATTCATTGGGTTAGTATAAAATATGTTTAGTACATGGATTACCACATTTAATGCTAAAGTTGAGACTGAATTACTTTAATTTGGTCATTTATGTCAAGATTGATCCAAACGTCCTCAAGAATTCTTACAAGGTTATAACCTGAAAACATATTTAATTGGTATACGTATACCTTTGTTTGAAAGGAACAGTTCCTTTAACCTTAAATCAGCAATTGGAGATTGATTAAACATGTTTGAAGAGTTGTATATTATGACGGCATATCTGATCCCACCAGTTTTAGTAAAAGTAACATCAACCATAAAATTATCGTGGTTGGAGTCAAAAAGTACATGCTGAACTTCAGGAATAAGTTCTACCACCTTGCTTACAACTTCACTGGTTTTATTCCTGTCTTGAGAGTCCCAAAAGTACTTAGAAATGTGGTTGCACAGCCTAGTTAACTCCTTTGTTTCAGGGGTTATTTTCACTAAAAATATATTAATATTTATAAAGTTTAAAATTTTATTAAACAAGTATTAAATTTTAGTTAAACATACGTTGGATTAGGATTTTGATTACTGGATAAAGAAGGTAACATCTCTTCTCATCGATGATAAGGTCGAACTTGTTTATAATAGTCTCCAAGCAAGTTGTCCAGAACTTATGGTCATAAAACTTCATTGCCAGGTATGACCATAAAACTTTAGTGAATTCGTGGATTGGAAACTGATGCATTCTCTGGAAAATGGTATAAATAAATGCGTTAAACAGTGATTGCTTTCCAGAAATCCTGGCGTATGAGTAGACCACCCTGGTTATGCAATCAGCTGGAAGGTCCTCAACATAGTTCATCAAACCCTCCTGAATGCATTGGTGTAGTACACTAGAGCCACATAGATGCTTAGAGTATGAATAAGCCAACATTGACAAATCCAAGCCATTGAATTGCATTATGTTAGATACTATATCATCTAAAATATTATTATAGTGATTCGTAATCATGAAAGATACCTTGAATAGTGTTTAGAAATCTAGGCTCAGAACCTGGAACCTACAAATCAAATTATTAAAATACAATATAATAGTTATAATACCGATTTTAAAGATAGTCCATATGCAGATAATGAGATGTTCTTTGTAGTTAATTGATCTGATAGTGTAATTGCAGCGTCCTCAAGATATTTGTGGAACTGGTTATCAGTGATGTTTGAATTACTATAACACCAAATAAGCATAGTTAGTCTATTGGGACCTATATCCTCTAAATTGGAGCCTAAAAAGTCCTTGACTTTGGGTAGGAATAAATCGACACTGTTGAACTTGTTGGAAACCCACAGTAAATCCATAACATCGTCTAAGCTCAGCTCATTTAAATGGGCAACCAAACATCTAGAGAATAGATACTCAAAAAGATCCTTAGAAATACATTTTTGGTTGTTTGCATATGATGATAAAAACTTAATGAAGTCCCTTTCTGTAAAAGTTGAAAGTTGAGATTGGGCTTGTTCACAATCAGACTTAGTTATATATTCCAAGTATTCAGAAAAACAACTTAAGAAGATGCTGGAACACTTGGAGGAGTTTGACATTAGATGAAACAAGAGCATTTTCTGAGAATTATTGAAAAAATAAATTTTCTTGAAAAGCTCGGAAATGAACATTTTTACAAAGTCTACGTTCTCAGACCTTCTAACAATAACCATTGCAGTTCTAATCAGGTTAGTTTCATCCATTTTATATATGTTTGTCGCTATCTTATCTTCAGAAAATGATAAAATTACCTTGGAGTGGTACCCCTTTATAAGCTCACACATCCTATTTAGGTATAATATGTGTTCAACAGTCAATGTATCCAATTTGTTTACAAGCCTAATAAAAATCTCAGAAACCCTAGGATCAAGTCTCTTGATATTAACAGTTCTGAAGGTGTTTAGTGATACTGAACAGAAATCAGATGGAGGGAAGTAGTCTACCTTATCAGTAGAATCAAAGGTGGTTGTGAAATCTGGAATAGGAATATTCTCTTCAAAATCCTTGCTTTTAGAGCTTCTAATGATAGAATTGATTTGAATAACCTTGGCTAGAAGATTTAGGAGTTCATTTGGAGTTAATTTACGTTTATTTTGAGAAAAAATATTACAAACTTCAGAAACTTTCTCACATAAATCCAATTTCGATCTAAAATCTAAGCCATCATCATTATTTGAAGGTTTCTCATCAGGTTCCAGATAGTTGTTGAAACGATCAAAGATATGTGTTAGTTCAGGATCATTTTGGGATGATATTTTACTATCAAAAGTGGAGAATTTAGCATTTTTTAACCCTAGTGATACATAGAAGCTTTTGTTTAAAAGAATCCTCCTTAAATTGGCACTTAAGTTGATGATTCCTCTACACATTTATATTTACATGAATATCCTAATAATCAGGACCGTATTCTAACTTTAAACAATATTATGTACACATTTTATTTAAAACATATTTTAAATTTAAAAATAACAAATAACATAAGTTTACAATAAAATTAAACTGGTTTATTTATGGCTTCATTGAATGCAGAGGCTGCCTTTTGATTTGTCGTGATTCTTTGATTAAGAACCCATTCGTCACTAATTTTCACGGTTCTTCCTGATGGAAGAGTGATATCCTGGGATTTTGTGAGAAGTGAAGGGTCTTCTGGTATCATGTAGAGAAGTCTATTACAGGCGTCGACAAAAATTTCAGAGAGTTTATTTGTTATTTCAACGGGTTTAAGGTAAAGTTTAAGGTTCAAGAGGTAAAACAAATCCTTTAGGATTCTAAGATCTAGAGTTGCGGAGTTAGAGTTATATTCGCTAGAGATACTTGAGTGATGAAACACGCCCTTTGCTTCCAGATATTGGTACACATCATCCTTCCCAGAATTAGACGTTATAAGTTTCCACAGTATCTTGGACATATACGTAGAATGGTTTGGCTTGTTTTTGACAATTTTTTGGGATTTTGCAATTTCTATAAGGTCTTCAATCTTTAGAACTTGGGACATTGTTGATACAGATAACACGTGAGGACAGGAGTATACGAGCAACATGAAACAGTAACATAGAGAATTGATAATGACATTTTGTGTGTAGTTTAATGTGGAGAACAGCAACGAGTTTGTCTTATCTTGAGGTAATTCCTTAAATTTCTTATTCAACTTAGCTAACATTTCAATCATCACCACAATCAGCCTGTGTATATCTTCCAGTTTTTCTAATTTTTCTAAACCTGAGAATATCCAGGCTCCAACGGCTTTTTTAAAGCTTTTCACCTTTGATTTTGCTTTTACTTGGTCCACACTAACATCGGAACAGTTTAGATAATATTCGTTAAAAGCCATTGTATGTTCATCCTGCACAAGCTTAGAACTTTGAACCTCCTGGCACACCATATTAATTAGTATGTTTGAGGTGTTTGTGACTATCTTCTTACAGGATTTCGTGAATGTTATTTCAAAGTTCATTGCAAATCTTGAGTAATCATCGGGTAAAACGATGTTTTTAACCATCTCTTCAAGGTGGTCAAGCAATTTGTCAATATCTCCCACATTGTGGTAGTAAATCGCCAACTTGTAACACACCAAACATACGATGTCACGATCAACACTAAAATAATTGTTAACAAAAAATCCTAACTAAATATATAATTCAATTAATCTGTACTATGGTACCTGTTTTTGATTTTGTTATAAAACAAAACTATATCCTCCATTACTTTATTCCTGTCAATGTTGTTGTGTTTACATAGAAATTCCACCTGTGTTCCCCATTGGTAGTACCTCGAATATGACAAATTATCCTTGAATTTCCGTTCTTTAAAGAGAGAATTGTGCTCAGACGAGAACGAATATGGTGCAGCTAGGTAGTAAAACTTTGGCATTATGTAACATAACCTCATCCTTGAGCAGTGTAGTTTGTAGTATGATATTATCAGCTCATCGTCCATGTTCCCAGAGTCATATAATCTCTCAAATACTTCATTCAACTGATCCATCGACATTTCACCATTTTCAACTTCTGATTCCTCAATCTCATCATTTTCATCGTCTTCTACGGAAACTCTAGTATTATCCAAAGATTTGTTACGGACCAGCATCTCGAGGTAAGTCTTGTAAATATATAATATTTTGGTGTACATTGAAATCCAAAGTTCACTTGTAGTGGGCACGTTCTTTGTTATTCTCTCAAGTATCTTAATCTGGAAATACAGCAGGTAGGCATAGTTTGTGTTGTGGTAAACCTTGGTACAGGGCATAAATGACACGAAATCATCAATACTATTCAAGGGCCGAGAATAATAATCAACTTCAACAGATGAATCTATATTTTTCATAAGTAGAGCGTAATCTTGGAACAAAAGAGCGGCTGGTATTAGCTCTCCCCTCTTCAATAGATACAGTAACAATGATATCCTTATAAAATAAAACAGATTTATCCTATTGGTTAACTTAAAACTGTAAGTCCCAGGAATTTCCACATCACTTTTTTTATACTCAGTACAATCATACTCGTTGTAGAACAACAATCTCTTGTCAGAAAAGTTTGATGTGTTAGTTGAGAGTTTCGAGTACCTAACTATTGCAATATACAGGAGGTATAACAGTTGCTTAACAATTTCCATGTGGTCAAGCCTGCAAACGTGGGAAACTTTTGAACTACTAACAGTCATAAGCTTGGAATTAATGACATTAAAGGCTGAAATAGTTTCATGAAATGAGTATCTGGAATGAAATGGTTTAACATCCACAATTGATAAAAACAGCTCGAATTTTACAATGATTGAGAGAAATAAGACATCATAGCTTTTTGGAAGCACCACACTAGCCATGTTCAGAACTTCCAACCGTTCAACTAAGTGTTCTGGTGAATAACTTTCAATATCAAATGTGACCACATTATCAATGTTAGTATATGTTTTAAGTTTCTTGAGGTACATCATTTTGTGTGTGTTCATACACTCATATTCCGGTGCGCTTAAATATATTTGTTCTACTTGAGAGTAGTAATCAAACATTTTATCTGATTTTAAAAAATTCTCAATCTTGCTTGTATAATTCACATATTCCACCAATCTTGGGTCCAAACCACTCTCAGGTCCCAAATTCGAACTAAGAGTTTCTAGTCCAGATTCATCACCACCATCTGTATTGGAAGTCTTTAGAGGTTCAGATAAAACTTCTAAGTTTACTTTACTAGATTCCTGTAACTGGTTTTCAAGGTCTTCTTTAGGAATTTCTGTTTCTTGATTATTTATACTTTCAAAACTGCTTTTGTTACTAACTACATTAGGAGTCTTAGTGGTGTGAATTATTAGTGGGTTTGGATACAATTTGAAGAATGGCGTTTTATCCTGAAGTGGTATGGAAATCTGGTCAAATATGGCTTTAAAGGAGTCAAGGGTGTTGTCAAAGATCTCGAACTTTTTAAAATATATGAACATAAGAGCAGTTACTGGAGATGTGATTTCCCTGGCTATATTAGTTATGCACTTACTGAACATTTCATTTATCAAGTGAGTAACATCTTTATTAAACAATAAACTCCTTTCTCTGAAATTCACAAAAAATTCTTCAAACTCATTTTCATTGGATTTGTAATCAGCCTTATATGTCTTACTTCTTACAATGTTTTGGTACAATTTGGTGAATATGCTTGTATATTCATCGTTCAGCAAATGATTAGGGCTTTCAACAATTTGCAAATCCGTCTTGAAATTACTTAAAACATCAAAATTAAACAGGTCTGTGAACTTGTTCAAGATGGTGGTGTACAGGTTCAGGTTTATATTAGAGGGTGAATCTGAGAACTCCAATCCGTTAGAACTTACTAATAGATAATCCCCAAGCTTAGTTGGTATAAGTGTCGTTTCTATATTAATATCATTTTCTCTAAATAACGAGTCAATCTGTAATAGTGAGTCCAGAATATTATTAAATGTGTAATAGTAGTCCATTATATTCCCACTTATAACGTTACAGATATCAGAATCATCACTTGCTTCACTAAAAGATGAGCCTTGTGACGGACTCAAATCTAAATTTTCATTCAATACTTGTAGAAAACAGGGGAATTCTATTTTAACCACATCAGAAACATCTTCATTACAGTTATTTATTGGTGAATAGAGTTTAATATAGAAAAATGATGACAGAATAATGACCGTTGTTTGTGAAAAAGTAAGGAATAAGTAGTATATTGTTTTTGAGTCCTGGTTTGTATAATCTGACATTAGATAATTAACCAGGTAGTAGATTATAAACACTACGTTGGTATATATCCTTGAAATTGTATTATTCAACACTAAACTGAACCCATCCAACAATTCCACTTGCTTCAAACAATTAACGAAAACATTGATTTTATCAGTCATCCCACATGTACCCGTTTCATTTGAACATGTTGTAGGTGAAAGTACATATGAACACTTGTAGTAGTATAGCTTGTTGATTATTACTAACAGTGTTGAAGACAGTGTTATCAAAAACTGATGACTGAATGACACGTTATTTAGTATGTTGAACTTATCATTAATCTGTATGTTTGTTATGTTTTTATGGAGGCTGAAAGATATCACTGACAAAATATCACCAAGAAAAAGAAGAAATTTATTAGTCCATTTCGGGAGTGTTTCATTCACAGATATCAAGCATGCTATTTCAACCAGAAATTCCCGCAACTCAGTTAAGAAGTGTTTATCACAATTCATGTCCAGGTACTTATCATGTATCATAGTCACTTCACTAATTTTATCATCTACCACTCCAATACCTTGATTATAATAATATAAACACCTAACCGCTGAAATGTCCACATGTTTAGAAAGGATTATGAAGAACTTTTTAATAAATTTGTCCAAAAGCCCTTCAAGGTTAGTTTCATTTAATGAATAATTAGACATACTATTCAAAAGCCTATTAATGTACCCTTTTAGTTTTCCATTCCTTGTCATAATTTTCTTTTTCCTCTCACACATATTAATATTTAAACCCAAATTTCTGCCTTCATACTGCATTATATAGTTATATTGTTTAATTAATTTACATATGTAATCGTTTATCTCCAGCCTTTTTGGGGATATCCTCTTAGTATGAAAATAAAGCAGATGAATCTTTTTAAAAAAGTCCCTCTTTGACAGTTTATACATATGGAATAAACATGTGTTGTAAGCCGAATTAACAACCTCCATCTCCTTACTATAACCATTTCTGTTGTTATTGTCATTTTTACTCTGTGCAGATTTGATGTTTTTATACAGTGTAAACAATATTCTTATCGAGTATCTCTCATTTATTCTCTTAAATTTCTGGACATAGTAGTTACTACTTGAAAAAAAATTATTATATCTGAACAGAGTGTTAAAAAGAACATCTTGTACAACATGAGAACTATTATTATTATCATACTGTTTTTCGCCTTTATTTCTATCATTATAAATCCGTTCAACCAGCACTTTGTTTATATTTGTATAAAGATAGGATATTAAAAGTTGATATTCCTTGTAATTGTTTCCAACATGTTGATTTTTTAACAGAAACTCGAGAAGGTTCAGTGAAAATGACATTACTGATGCCTTATTTGTCTTAAAATTAAGGAAAAAATTTACCAACAAATATAAGCTACTCTTCTCTGAGAAAGTTAATTTTCCTTTAAATCCTATGTTCATCATTATATCCAAGTTATATTGGCTTTCAGAGTATTTTAGGAACCTTGCAATATCACTTGGGTATATTGTTCCCACAGCATCCTCACCTTCTTCCTCATCATTCCTAACTATTCCATGTGAACTACTTATTGAATTTAGTGCATTATTAAAATCGTTCAGGTAGAAGAAGTTACAAACAGATGTCCAGTAATTTTTTAAATATATTGACTTTGCTGAGACTCCTTCTACTGCTATTACTCTTCTTTTTACATCTCTCTGCCCCTGTCTACTTTGTCTGGCTCTTTTAGATTCAGGAGTAAGATCAGATTCTGTCCTTACAGTTTTATTTTCATCGATATCCACACTTAAATATACGTATTTATTCATCCAGTCACACTGTGTTTTTTCAAGATTTACATAAAACTCCAATAATTGTTGTAAAATGTCCTTCACTGACCCTCCATTTATCATCAACTCAAGGTCATCTTCTAGCAAATTAATTGTTATCTCATAAACCAAATCAACTCTTTCATCTTGAAAACTGTCAAGGGGTTTGTTTTCAAGCTCTTTCACAAAAGACTCTGATTCATTCAATTGATTTTCAACCGAGGTAAGACAATTTTGGGATTTAGTTGCAGAGGAAAGACTCGCAACCTTGTTAAACAAAATTAAATTCTTATTCTTAATACGTATGTTAGATTTATTGATGTAGAGGTTAACTTTATCCAGTAAGTTGAAGTATGATACATATTCCTCCAGCTCCCAAAACACTTGACATAGTAAGAGATTATTTTTAATAACAAAATTAAAATTATCTTTGTCACAAGTCTGCTTTTCTGCATTATTTACACTATGAGGGCATGATAAAATTAAGTTTAAAAGATGTTTTACAGTATATAACAGGTTTTTGTTTTTAGTTTTTTCATACTTAAGATATAGGCATCTTACCAACAAACTGAGTGATTTAGGACTAATACCAAGTTTATTTAAGTAACATAAAGCCTTTTCATGATCGGCGTTTAATATACAAAGTTTAGATAAGTATTTTAAGGTCTTCTTTTCAGTGTTTGAGTCCTTCAATAAAACTGAATTTTCCACAACTTTTGTTAATGTTTTAAAGGATTTAGAGTAGTTGTAAGACTTATATTCAGAAATCCCCCTTCTAAAATCATCCTCAAGCAGTTTAAAATCGTTTACAGTGGGCACATTATCACTTGGCTGTTCAGCAGCAACCGGATTGTCTATGTTGTTAGAAGATACAGAACCATTTGAATTTGTATTGATATTTGAACAAACAATAGCCTCATTTATCTTATCAGTTAACATAATACTTAAATATTATACAATGTTGAAATGACATTTTTTGAAATTTATTAAATTTAGTATTAAATACAAATAAAAAAGATAACATTATAAAATACCGGTAAAACTTAATAATATTTAAAAAAATTAATTAAAAAACATAAAATACAATAATAAACAAATAAATGTGTATTTCGGAGAAAACTTGGATTCGTAAGCATTTTTATAGTGAGAATCTAGCACTCAAAGAAAGAAATAAAACAAAGATTTATATTTTCACTAGTCATTGCAGTTTCTTATAAATTATTTATTACTTTAAATGGCAGTAAGTGGGAAGGGCTCAAATTTTAATGAAGCTCTCGATAGATTTTTGGAAAACTCAACGATGTGTGATAGCAATGCAGTCAAGGATTTGAAGCATTCCTTGGAATCTTCCTCAAATGTTTCTCCACTATACGTTGGAATTAATGTAAAACATTCAGTTAACGAAACATTTGATTATATTAAACTATTTAATAAGCTAAATAATGACTATTTGGAACTATTTCTCCCTTTTCTCGAGAAATCTGGATTCCATGATCAACATTTTTCAGTTACAAAAAACCTAACATCAACATCCAGTTTAAATGACTGTAAACAAGTTCAAAATGTAAATAATGGAAAACCCCTCAATAATGAACACACTGTTAAAGTTCTGAGTGTGTTAGGGGACTCTGAAGAGATAGTCTTACAGGACCACTTTCACATAACTCTATTTTTTCTGGGAGTGGATAAGAAAACTCCGGACATGATACAGCAGGATGTTGAAAAGGTTTCTAAATACCTAAAAGATAGGAGTTCTGACTTCAAACAAATGTTAAACACTCTTACGTTACACGAATTTTCAGTTTGCCTGATGTATAGACACCTGTACAAGATGCCCCTTCCTTTTGAAACATCAGAATTTCCTGAATTCAGTGAGGAGAATGCAGAGCTTGGGACTATGAGGTATCTTGTTTTAGTTCCTGGAGTTGTTTTTTTCGCAATAGTTGAACTCAAGAAACCTCTATTTGCAATTCCGCCTAAAGACTTTGAGGCTAAACCTGAACACCTTAAATCATTATCATCTGATCCTTCACATGTTCCATATGACCTTGAAGAATTATTTAAAAAATTAAAGGAAACTGTTTTAATTGAAAACTTTCACTCTACACACATTACTCTTGGGACATCAAAGACCTACAAAGCAGTAATTTCTAACCAAATATGTCAATCACTAGCACACTTTCTAGATAACTATGATACGAGTAATGTTAGTCTACATTCAGACCTGAAATATGGATCAAATACACTCAAAAGTCATTCGTGTTCTGGTCTTTCCCCAACAAATGAGGATCTTAAAAAACATTTAAAGGTGTTCAACAGTGGACCATGTAAATATGATAATTTGAAAGAGGTTTTCCTAAGTTCTGTTCCTTATCTACTGGACAGTTTTTGTGGATCTAATGAAGACTTTAACGAGACTGTAGTATTGAAAGATGATCCCCAATTTCCCAATAATGCAAAACAGTTAAGACAAGAATCAAAGGATGTATATTCCAAAACATGTCTTTATGTATCAGATGATTACAAATGGTTTTACTTCAACAACCTTCCAGCCACTCACACTCTTCATTCAGAATCGAGTCATGAAACCTATGACTGGTTTGTGGACGTTTATGTTGTGTCATTTGATAAGCAAGTATCTGGAAACATTCACTTTAATCAAAGATGACCAACGCATTCACCAGGTTAATACACATTTTAACAAAAATCATACCACTTAGATAATACCCTCAAGTAACCTAAGGAGTGATTAACCCAATGAACAGCGATTTTTGTAACTTTAACAACATTGTGTTTTTGATTCTTCACATTTCCTAATAGTCTCACCAACACGGCCATGGATGTATCTACTAGTATGAGATTCATTTACACATCTTAAAGGAATTTAACAGAGTACTACGAAACAACATAATGAGGGGAATAACACCATAACGGAATTTACATCATCCAAGTTAAATTGATGTAAAGTATGGGGAATACAATATCTAATTTTGTACTTTAATCATTAATTTTGTCTAAATATGAATACCTGTTTGTTATGATTTATTTTTGTATTATAAAAACAATGGTCCATGGCATATTTGCAGTATAGTGATTTTGTATATTTTGATTACTCATGATAATTTTGGTGTAAGATTGTTATCCATGACAGCTATAATGTATTTTAAAAAGGTACATTGGTTTTAATATGGGATATGTAACTGAGTACATATAATATGACCACCAGCCAAAGAACTGATTGTTCCTCGGTAGGAGGACCTGGATCTGGATCTCACGTATCCGTTAAATATGAGCAGTCAACACCATTTAATTTTGGCAAATTTGGGATTCTTGTAATCTTTTGTGTTATACTGGCATTATCATCTAGTACATATCATAATTGGCCTGCCATTGAAAGGAGTTTGGTAAATGACAAGGTGTTTCAGAATTTGTGTAATGAGAATGAGATACGAGAATCCATTCCTGAGACTTATGTCTGTGAAAAACAAAGAGATGCAATAGGTAATCTATCACTAAAGATATTCCTGTTCGAGTTTATCGCATACTCCATTGGCGGTCCATTGGTTGATATTGTTGGCGTGTACATCGTTATGGTTACGGGTTTTGCTTTTGGATTTTCCGGATTCATATTGTTGTACTTTTATCATGATATCAATTTTATTGTAAAGCTTAGTTTTTGTTTTTGGGGGATGTTTGGAGGATTAATCATTATAACAGCCATTCACTTTGCTAGGATGTTTCCTCAAGCCAAGAGCCTGGCTGATGGAATGATGATATTCTTTGAAAACTTCGCATCCGTAATACCTCTGATAATTTATAAACTGGATAAATATTTTGGGATAACTTATTATCAAGGTTACGGGTCTTATATAATTTGGGGAATAGTACCTTCATTTCTACTGGGTATTACATATATTCCCATGAGAATTATTTCAGAAAACTATAAGGACTCCAAAGACAATAAATTTTTTGAAGTTGAATTTAAATGTTTACCTGGAAAGTTACAATCATGGCGGTTGTGGGCAAATTTGGTTGTATTTTCAATTCCAGTAACATCCGCCATGTTTTACAGGAAAACATTCTCTGCATACTTCCTTAACAATCCTGAATTACAGAAAGTATTTCCATTCATCTTGTTGTTTGTATTTGTTCCCATACCATTCATATCCGCTCTTGACCAGTTTATAAGTGTTCACCTCACATCTGCATTCTTATATATAGTTTACATACTGGCCTTTCTATGTTTTTTCTATAAAACCGAAACACATGGTATTATTTCGATGGTATTATTCTGTATCGCGCATTCTGCTGAGCACCAGATCATGCATTACATAACTGACAACCATAAGGAGAATGAGTCAACATTAATGGGTATATCATATTCTGTTGTATTCGTTGTAGGTTTCGTATCCCAATATATTTTTGATTGTATCTACAATTTATCCCCAAAAGCTGCATTGTACACTATCATCTCACTCCTTTTTGTTGCAACAATCTTTTCTGTGACCTTTCATTTTGTCGACAACACTAATAGTCAAGACCCGCCCGTTCAAGATAATAACTCGCAGGGTAAATATTCTCTCAGAATTAGTAGTCTGAGGGTAATATATGTTATTTTCTGGTTAATTCCTTTTATTTGTTTATCTATGGTACTTTCCTATAAGTCTTTTGTGAAAGCTGAAGCTCCTAAATGGAAAACTTGCATATGTAACATGGTGGATTACCATAGCCAGAAGTTCCTTACAACCGGAATAGTTTTCTATTCATTTTCATTTTATTATGTTTGCATTGTATTCACCGTTATTGCTACAATTTTTAGGGTTTGTAAATCAGTCACATTCGGGTATGATAGGTCTAGGTTCATGTGGCTTTTCATATTCTTGACATGTTTCTTCATAGTTCCACAAGTTATGACTGCCTTTCATTTTTACATTGGCCAGAAAAGTCAACTAAGAATCTTGAAGATTGTCATAATTTTGCTTATTTGTAAACTCTCATTGTTTTTACTATCCAACATCAAACCTTCCAGAACTATCATCCACTTATTCTCGATATTATTAGTTCTTTATGGCTATACTTTCTTCCTTTTCTTTTACATGATCGCTTATTATAATTTCCAAATCGCATACGTGGAACGGTTTTACATGACAAGTATGTTACACTGGGGAGGAATGCTCACACTTTTTTTGTTGCTCAGATTTTTCTATCTACAAGTCTCAGAATATAGTTTTGGTTATTACACACTATGGGCATTTAACACAGTTTATTCTTCATTCTTTTCAATTCAATTATTTTATTATTTCCCATACGAGATGGATGTATCATTTGGCAATTGTTACCTCCCTTTTCCTCCGTTTATAAAGTTTCACCTTCTAAAAAATATTAAACCAAAGTCATTCTGTATTAGTCTTTTCAATGTAGCATTAACCATATCTAATTTAGCAATTTTGATTAGTTTTGAGTTTCGTTGGACTTTTATTGTTGTATTCTTTTGGTGTGGATTAAATGGTATGGCGTCGTTTATATGTTCATTTCGTATCAGAGATAAATATAAAGAATATCATTCTATTATGATTGATTATTTTATTTTACCCTTAATGTGTGTCTCATTAGCTCTGTTAGTGACACTATTGTTATGTAATGTGTTTATTCCTTACTCCAAATTTATTAACAGCAGGTTCGTTTATGTAATCGTTATTTGTAGCTTTTGTATTTTGTCATCTTACTCAAACGTCTCCTGGTTTTATACTCAGTACGAGTTACAAAGTTGTTGTTGTCAGGACAACCAATGTAAATGTCAAACAGAAAAAATTTGTTGTTGCTGTTGTAATAAATGCATTTGTTGTTTGTGCTGTAAATGTTGTCTTTGCGAACAACCACCCACACAATGTAGGTGTCAATCTCATTCCAATTCTCCATCAGGTACTTGTTGTTGCAATGACAATAAATGTAAATGTTGCAACGGTTCTCAATGTTCTTGCTACGATAATTTTTGCAACTGCTGCATAAACTGCCAAAAGTGTGTTTGTATGTGTTTGAAGAGGAGTATAAATGAAAAGGATATAATTTTTCGTTTTTTTGAGATTACTTTTACTGATGTAGATAATAATTTCCTATCATTCTATCGTGGAAACAATGTTGGATGGTTGTTGTTCATAATTTATCTAGGATTTTCAAAGGACCAAAATGTATATAATTCACTTAAATAATAGCTAATTTTAAAGTATCTTGTACATAATTAAATATTTAAATTAAAATAATCTATAACACTTACATAAACTTACAGATCAAATTAGTGTTCTCGTGTGTATTATAAAGCCTCGTTATTTACAAAAATCCCTCTTTTGGATAATAACTTCCTTCTGTTTGAACGTCTCCACGTATATTTCTGGCTCCAATAAATTTTTTACAAACAAAATACATCTCTTTAGATTCAGACCGACATGCTCTGCAAAAAGTGAAATGAAAATCAACTAACTTAGGTTTTGAAGACCTAACTTCTGAAAACAGGCTCCGAAGGTAAGTTTTGTACCTATCAAGTTGACCACCCATGAAAATTTTAACAACAAAAGTGCCACCAACAGTTATCACCTGTGAAATAATGAAGTTGAATTTTAAAGTAAATAGTTAATTTGGTATAAAAGTAAATTCTTAAAAAATTATAACCTTTTCCATAAGAGAAGTAGCCTGTAAGCATAGTTCAGCTGAGTTTAAATGGTCATCCATTTTAATTCCAGTACAGTTAGGAGCCAAATCACTCAATACCTAAGAATAATGAATAAAGATATTAAGCTTACAACGTCGGCCTTAACTCCATCTAAAAGTGTTAATAGTTTATTATGAGTTTCCTGGTCGTTAATTTCGCCCTTGATGAAGTCATAATTTGGTATCTAAAGATGATGTGTGATAAACTTGGGTTGAAAGTGAAGGTACGGGGTCGATTTGTGTCTTATCAATTCCAATTACTCTGGAGGAAGATGCACCTGTTAAGGTTCTTTCGAGTGCAACTTGAGCCCATCCGCCAGGATAACAGCCTAGTTCAACAACAGTTTGGTTTTTACGAAAAATGAAATATTTGTCATCGAGTTCAATAAGTTTGTAAGCGGATCTGCTGCGATAATTGTCCTAAAAAGTTAAATTTAGAAAATCAAAACAAACTATGTGTTTTTGAATCAAATATCTGTCAGAGATTTGCCTTCGAACCCATTCAGAAGAGTGAGTTGATGCGATATTGACGAGTCTGGCACCCCTCATTTAAAATTTATCTTCTAACAAGTATTGGTTATAAATGAATAAAAATACATAGAATTTAAGTTCATAATTAAAAATGTGTAAAAGTTTAATAATAAGAATTACTTAATAAAATTTCCCCATGCAATGGAATCTTAACTAAACAATCTAGTTAGATAAATATAACAGCTCAAATCTTGCTGTTAATTTTTAAATATTGTTTTTTATATAATGAAGTCAAAGGGAGGATTCCTTAATAAGGGGACGTTCAAGTCTGGAAAACCAAACAAACGTGATAATTCAGGTAATAAAACTAAATTATCCATAATGATAAATTAATTTAAAATGATTTTTGCAATTAATGAGTTTAATAGGCCATAATTACTCAAATGAAGCCCCGTCAGAAGTTATTGGTAACTTAATACTTACATAATCACTAGTTATCGTATTCATAATCAATACAGAGGTTGGAACTGTCTCACATGTCTGTGAAAACCAAGTAGTAATTAAGTGTACATTAGTTGATAAAGTCCCCTATTTTAATGGCAGAATTTTTTTAAGTAATAAACAGGAAGTTGGAAAGATAGATGAGATTCTAGGACAAGTTAACAACTTCGTAAGTTTTTATCATTAATTAATAGATTATTTAATAAATAAATATAAATTTAAATTATTTTAAACTAATTTAAAAATGTTTTAGTACTGTTCCGTAAAGTTGAATGAAGGCTTTAAAGCAAAATCTTTTGAGACCAATTCTAAGCTGTATATTGATCCAAAACAGTCTCTGCCAATGGCAAGATTTACAAGCAGACCTGAAGTAAAACAATTTGCCGTTAAAAAATCTGTTAAAAAGGACAAATCCTTCAAAACTGGCCGTCCAACAGCAGCTCACAATTCTAGAGGAACATTTAAACTTTCAAGAGGAAATTCGAGGATTTCCAGAGGAACAATTCGAAGATAATACTCTAGAATTTCATTTGATATTGTTATTTGTTGATGTATAGTTTGCTCCTGTAAACATTAATATACTGAATTTTACATACTCGTAGCCTTTGTTTTTTATGTATTTAGTTTCAATTATGCCCTTTTCCATTAATCTAAATATTTAAATAAAATATAAGTATTACTAACTTTTTAATTAGAACCTTAGCAATTGAAACATTGACACCAAGTCCGGTTGATATTAAAGACTTGGTGATGTATTTGCAGCTCTTGCTTAAGCCCTCAGATTTGTTGATTAACTCAAGTATTAATATTTCATCATTTTCATCGTTATCAGTACTGGTTGGACTGCTTATAGAACCATCTCTTGTGCAAGTGGTATGTTTACTGGTTGATTTAGTCAAGTAGTTGGTGGAGTATTCATTGATAGTTGCAATTGTATATAGGTCTATTTGAACTTCATTGTATCCATTGTTTAACTGAATTAAAATTTAATAATGATTATAGCTATTAAAAGTGTGTATATAATGTAAGTGCCTTTGTTATGGGTATAATGGGCATGTTGTTGACAGTATTGTGGTCAGGTTTAAAGAACCTGGGCTCGTAGCTGGCCGGCACATTGTCAAAATATAAAAGTTTTATTGACAAATAACTATTATCGTAAAGTGGAGAAAGTGATTGAATCAGAAGAATCAACTCTTTTAGGCTCTAAGAGAAAATGTTTTTTACAAAATCACCTTAACAGTGTTGTTCTTGATAAGGTCTTTGCTTATATATTCTTTTCCCTTCTGGTTAGAAATTGAGATTGGAATGAGGGTTAAGTAATATGATTCAAGTGGGACATTACTGGTATCATGTATAGTAATTATGAGAGCTTTTAAGTATTCCTAATGTGTGATTTATTGTTTTAAATTATGAATAATTAATGCAAATAACCTTAATTATTGTATCATAGACTCCGTAGTCAATCCAGTCAATCAAATTAGATGATTCAGGAATTGATCTAGTGAGCCTTTTGAGGTGAAGATCACCTATCTTTGCATCCTCAAACACACTCTCGGAAAACAGGTTACGCAAGTAGCAGATTATAGAGACTGCCATTTTAATGAAGTTTTTCAAAACGTTTTTACACTCAATCTCACCAATAAGATTATTATTGTTGACAACTTCCATTTTTGTATAATATTATAGTTAGGGTATAGAGATGTGAAGAAAATTTTAATAATATTTACAAAGATAATAACAATAGGTGTATGAAATTATGTGTAAGAAACAGGAAAAATAGACAAATAAGTTATAAATAGTATACTGTGTAACTGGAATATAAGAAATAGAAACTTTCCTAGGGATGAAAAAATATTCAATTCTTCTATGAAGAAAATAATTAATTTTAAAACGAAGATAAATTAATTTGGAGAATTAAAGGGTAAATTAAATAAATTAATCCAATTATATGTGCATGGTCAAGTGTTACCCTACGATTAGTTATTTAAAAAGATAACAAATTTGTTTTAATTTATCGCAACATAATTCAAACTGCTTAAATAATATAATTTTTGATTTTAAAAAATGGGTAAACATTCTGATAGTAGATCCTCAGATTCCAGGAGCAGAAGACATGAAAAGGTATTTTTAAACAATAAATATTTGTTTTTAGGAAAATGAAACGAACTATTCGAAGAGCAAACCTTCAGAGAGTAAATTTGATCACATTTATTTCCCAACTAATCACATTACTTTAGGCAAAACACCTTCTACTCCATCAATTCCAGCTTCTAAAGGTACTAAATATATAATTTACATATATTTAAACTAAAATTAATATAATTGCAGTTGCAATGAATGTTATGGTTGCAAAAGATGCGCTTGAGAAGGCCAGGAAAGCAGAATTGGTTCAGAAGCAAATCCAGGAACACCTACAGAAGATCAATTTTACTAAAAAGTTAATTCCAGCACCAAGTAGCCTGGGAGTAAAGAATTTGATGTTTGATAGCTTTGGAAGAGTCCTGGATCAGTCTGGAAACCTAGTCAAAACGGCACCTGTGATCCACTCAACGCTTAAAGTTAATAGAAACTTAGTTGTAGAAAAACAAAGAAAGGAATTACAGATAGAAAAATCAGAGAAATTAGCAAAAAGAGTACAACAAACCCAATACACAGACCCATCACTAAATAATTTAAAGGTATGATTATATAGTATATAAAAATTTTTAGAGGAAGAAGAGAAAATTGTTAAAATTCGTTGAGCCAGGGACATATATTAAGCAGGAACGTCAGCTTTTGAGGCAGATGGAAGATAAAGCACTTGGAATAAATAGGAGCAGACTGATAATACAGAAGAAACGGTTATTGGATCAGCAAAACCAACGACTGAACGCCATGTATAACTTACAGAACTCAAAGGATGATCAAGATAAGGATGAAGATGAACAAAATGAGCCAGATGTAGCAGATGAAACTAAAGAAATAAATCACACTGAGTCTGAATCAAATGAAGTAAACTTCCAGGATTTGAATCCAAATCTAATACCACTCAGAACCAACAAGCTTGAAAACAAGGACTCATGGGTATTTTTAATTATTAATTATTAAATATTAAATTAACTAATTATCAAATATTAAAAATTAAACTATTAAATTATTAATTCATTATTAATTAGGATGATGATGAACCTTTTGTTGAATGGTGGGACCGAGGAGTTATTATATTAAAGAGCGGAGAGGACCCCTTCAAGTTACAAAACCTTAAAAAACACCAGTACATTACAAATGTTAATTTAAACGAATTAAAAATTAACGAGGTTTGTGAATTTTATAAAAATTTAATGTGTAGGATCGGTTCAATAACTACATTGAGCACCCTGTCAAACTTGACGGTAAACGTAAAAAAGGATTAAATATAGTACCCACTCAACTGACAAAGAAGGAAAGGAGAAAAGCTAGGACTCTACGTAGAAAGCAAAGGCAGAAAGAAATTAGGGATAAAATAGCAATTGGAAGCATCCCCCCACCACCCCCTAAGCTTAGAATGTCAAACCTGGTGAATGTCCTCAAAAACCAAACTGCAGCAGACCCTTCTAAGGTGGAAAAGATGGTGAAAAAGCAGATGGAGGACCGTCTAAGAGCTCACGAGAAAAGAAACGAGGACAGAAAGTTAACAAAGGAGCAGAGGTCAAAGAAAAACGCACAAAAATGGCAGGTTAGTTTATTATTTATGTAAAATTATTAATTTTAATTTTTAGATTAAGAAAAACGCCGAAGCTGAAGCAGCTCTTTTTACCATAAACTCACTTGCAAACCCGAAACTTTTAAAGAAAATCGATACTAATGCTCAGCAGTTTCACCTGAGTGGCACCTGCGTAATCATGAACAACGGTCCTTCTTTCCTAGTAATTGAAGGTAATCACAGATATTCAAATATTTTATGAGATTTTCTGGAAAATACATTATTTTATATTTATCTACCCTTTAATATATTTTTAGGAAGCAAGTTGAGTATTAGGAGGTATACTAAGCTCCTTTTGAGGAGAATTAAGTGGACTGAATACCCATTAGAAGATGAAATCGATGCTAGTCAGAACACTTGTAAGCAGTTATGGGTTGGAAACGTTAAGAAGAGGACCTTCCCTCACTGGACAGTAAACTACGTCGACTGCGATGAGCAAATTGAAGATATTCTGAAGCCTCACAAGGCGCTCCACTACTTTGAGATGGTTAAAAAGTACCGTGACCCCTTGGAAGACATTTGAACTCTAATGTACTACTATGGATATTATGTGTTAAATGTTACACTGTTCTAGCAGTTAATGTCAGTTTAGTAAAGAAATAAGTCTATGGTATATGTGATTAGTGAAAAAATTAAAATCTAGTTGTTCTTTAGAGAAAATAAGGTCAAATGCGATGACAAATTATAAATTAATGCTATTTCAGGTACCGAAATAAGTCCTTGGCAACCTAAATAAATAAAATTATGTTCTTAAAACATACACAAGTGTCGACACAAGAAACTAACTCGTAGTGTTGGCCTAGACAATGGCCCTGTTCGAGATCCGACTCACCGCTCTTTATCTTCTCATTTCTTACCCTAACGCGGTCAACACATTGCTAAATTTTAGTTTAAATTTGTTGTAGGAAGTTAATTATTTAATTAACACTAAATAAAATACAAATATGGAATAGCAAACAATTAAATATGGAAGAAGACCAATTAATAAGATTAAATAAAATAATAAATGTGAAGAAAGTGGTTACATCGTAGAGTTTGGTGAATTTGGCACACTTCTCTATACACGGAGGTTTCAGCTTCTCCCTAGGGTCAACTAAGGCATCCTCCTCACTTGTCGGAGGAATATATTCAGGATATTTAGCAAAAAAAGTAGGTTTGTAAGGATACGCCATCTGGGAAAAATTATAAATGTATTATAACCGACATAGATGTGGGATAGCACTACTTATGGTTAGAATGTTAATTTTTTGATAGATTTTAAAAAATAATTTAACCGATAATTAAATTCAATATTGGTTTCCTTCCTAGATTCATTTGTTTATAATTTTTCATGATACTGTTCGTTTACTGTACAGAGAGTTTAAGTACAATATTTTCTGAAATTTACATAAATACATTTCCTTCCATGATAATTTACATTATTTTGCTTGTTTTTATTTCATGGCACCGTTAAGCATACTATAATAACTAAATGTGTCTAGGGTTTTTATCGTCTATTCTAGCTTATTACACATTTATTTTAGTTTTTATATTCATTATTTCAATTTTTCATTTTTCTAAATGCGTCGAGATTGGCTAAAATTAAATCAGGAAGATTCAGAGTCAGATTGTTCCTGCAGCTGTGAAGAATCGGATTCCAGTGAGTCTTGCTCATGTGAATACGAAAGTCTCTCATCTTCAGAACCTGAGTCCCCTAAACACTTTAATAGATCGTCTAAAGTTGGTAAAAATGAGTTGAATGGTTTTCATTCTCATGATGAATCTACTCAAAACTACTTAAAGATTGATAACTGTTTTGTTAATAATAATAATTCTGACTTCTCAGGTGTGAATAATCAAAATTTAACATTAAAACAACCGGAGCCTGGGTGTAACTTGTGTAAAAACTCTCTAAATCCTGAGTTAAATCTGCCAAACATTGATTTGAATTCAACTTATATCCAGAATGAACTTAAAGAAATCCACGCTCTGTTGTCTGACACTAATCCTGAGCCATCGTCAACTATGAGTTATCCCCTTAGAAATAACCCAAACCACTACAATTATCAATCGCCAGGGTTTTCAAGCTTCCCATCAACTCCAAACATGATGTCAAACATGGAGTACACAAATGGGTTTCCTGTTTTAAACCCTCAAAACAACTTCAAATTGTGCTGTTGGCCGAGTGGTTTTATCAATCCTAAGTATTCATTTAAAGACTCGGACTATGATGATATGGACAAACTCTTCAATATGTTAGTTTCTCTGGATCTGTACAGTTACATGTACGTTGTCGAGAACGTTCTAGACCAAAGGCTTAAAGAGGAACTTGCACAGATTAACTGCTAATATATTAATTAATTGATACCAGATTCACAGTATATATTACAGTTTAACATGAGTTAATACGATATGTCTAGTTGTGTTAGGAGTTTCTTAACATAGTCCTTTCGTTCCATCCCCGTGTTAAGCACTGACCACTGACTGCAACTGACTTGGGCGACCTGAATAATATGGTAATTGAAGTTAAACCTACAGTCCAGTTCTGTTTATTCAGTATCCTTAATTTCAACTTTGAGGATCCTGTGGTGGTAACTGACCATGTGGAGTCTATATGATTTCTCAACAATTCTCTACCGCTGAACAGAACAATTCCCTTCTTGTTTTCCTTTGAGAAACAGATATCGATGATGTAAGGCGAGTTGTAATGAGGAGACACCTTCAACAGAATATCCTTCTTATTGATGTTTTCCAGAATACCTGAAATAAAGATTAATAAGGAATTGTTAAATAACTAAAATTAATAAGGAATTGTTAATTAACTAAAATTATCAGAAATATCTTTACAAAATAAGTAGGTAGTAAAACAACATTGTATGTGCTTCGTTGCCCTTGATCTTCCTTTATGGAAGTGTATGTTTTGAGACTCGTTAAAGCTTAGTTTATTATCTCTCAAGGTCTCATATTCCACTTCTTCCTCCATGTTAATTTCCTTAAACCTCATTTTATCTCCGAAAATATCAGAAATTTCTTGGGCTAGCTCCATGTTTACCTCATCAACCATGCATGCTTCAGCAGCCTCCAGGCACATCAATATTGTGTTCATATCAAAGTCCTGTTCAGCAAATCTAAAAATTAATTAGGAAATATAAAAAATACTTTCTATGAACTATCAACTGCAGAAGAGTTTTAAATTCATCTCTTTTGTGATAGTCCATCACTGCCATGCTCCAAGCACTTGTTATCACATTCCTTGGCCAAATATAATTCTTGGTCATGACGGTTATCAAGTCGTCCTCACATTGAAGCAGGTTCAGATGCTTTATTCTGGAACTAAAAAACTCCAGGCTTTTTGTAAATAGTGTTTCATGTGCTACATCTGCGTCTGCAGCTGCCAGAATAGTCTCCGATATCATGTTAAACTTCGGGACTAACATGTCAAACCCCCTCTCAATTGTGTCCAAGAGAGTCTGGATTTTAGTATTCAGTCTAATATACTTACTTGATAAGATTCTTTGTGGTAAAAGCGTAGTTTATAGAACGTTTGTAGTACTCTTACAATTTGGTATGTTGAGACTCTGCACAACACTTGGGGTTCCTATTTTACAATTAAACTTATATAAAAATTTTAGAATTACCGATATAATGTGTTTGATTGCGGATTGCATAAACGGGAGTGAAAACCATCCTGTTTCAAGTAATACACTGAAGATTTCAGACCACAGTCCTAGGTTTCTGTTTGACACTATCTCATTCATTCTCGTGCTCAGAATACTTAAGATGTCAGTTAAGTATGTCAATCTAAATGAAATTTTGCGAATTATTTGTTATTTTTAAATAATTACTATGTTTGAGTTATTAATGTTAAATAATAATTAAGATTAACTAGGGATAATTTTATAAAACTTACTTCATTTTATAAAAGTTTATTGTATGCATCACATTCACAAGGTTGGTAACATTAACTAGTCTGAAATCATCATCGTCAATCTTATCTAAAACGTTTGAAACAAAGGTCTTTCCGGCCCGACTACGTAACCCTCTGTAGAGTTCTCCAACACATCTAAATCATTAATATAATCATTAGTGTCAAAGAGGATAAATGTTACTTTACCTTATCAAGTGTGTATTAGGTTGTGATTCTAGGTTTTCGTTCGTTTTTGACAAAATTAAGTCTCTAAATTGTATGAGTTCTGGGAACTGGTTTAATGTTTTTGCAACGTTGAGGAACATTAACACATCATCGTTCGAGAATAAATTTACATTTTCTGACAATCTGGGTATACTTTTGAGGAATATTTCTCTGTATTCGAAGGAGAAAAAGGCGAAACTTTTCAACATATTCAATGTCAAGTTGATATTCATGGTATCCACTCTGTTTAAGCATTCTTTATAGCACAAATCTATAAACATTTGAGTTTTTCGTTTGAGCATACCTAGTATATGCTTTGTTCTCAACCCATACTTTTGGGAGAGGTTTGAGAATTTTGAAAGCATCTCATCGTCGAGCAATTTAACATAGTTTGACATAAAATTAAACAACTGGTTATTAAACACTCCAAGTTTGTGTAATCTCGAGAGCAAGTCCACTAGCTTCCCAAGCTCCGCCTCTGGGAGCTCTTGGGAATCCTTGTATTTTTCCTCCAAAAGACTAAAAATTTTAAATAATATTATTGTTTAACTAATGTTCATGATTAGGGTAAAAATATGTTTCAACGATCTATGGAATCTTACCAGCTTATGTTTGATGTCAAAACACTGAGGTATTTATCTGAATGTGTCAAGTAATTATAATCTAAAAGTGAAAAGTAATCGTCTAGAGTTAATTTTCTTCCATTTTCTGTATCTCTTTGTATATAGTCTGAGACGATATTTGAAAACTTGACCACAAGTGTTCTTTCCAATCTCTTGCTCTTCAATCCTTCCAAAACTTGGTCCGATAAATTTTTAATTTCTGAGAAATTTAATTTACTGACATCTATTTGGTCATTTTGAAGGAATCTTCTTATATTTGTGCTCTCGGCTGAAACAGTCTAAACACGGATATTTATAATCAAACATACGCTAAAATAACATGTATATGTATGGATTTTATTAAAAATGCTCCTTATAAATCTGATCATTTTAATTTAATATTAAAAAATGATAATAGTGAGATAAGGTTATTTTACACAATTGGTGGAATTAAAATTTTAAAACTTATAAAGTAAAATTTGGGAGTTCCAAGGGGCAATAATCAAATCAAGCTCTCGATTCTTGTATTTGTATTATCTGTTGATACTCTTTTACCAATAATTCCAGTTTTTCGTTTTTGTTTAACTGATTCCTCAGGTCATCCCTGAGCTTATTGAGTTCATATTCATAATTTTCCAAATCCAGTTTATTTTCCATATTATTGTTCTTTTCCTTCTGATAGAGTGTTTGGAGGTGGTTTATTTGATTTTTCAAGTCACTGATTTCAAATTGTGTCGACTTTATTTGCTGATCCTTAGCTATGTTAATCTCCTCCAATTGCCTCATTGACGACGTTGTTGTTTCAATGTCCTTCATCAAGTGACTCACCTGCTCTGAGCTTTCGCTAAGCTGATCCAAAATGAACTCTGACGAGATATTTAGTAGATTTGTTAAGCATGAGCAGAACGTTTTAAACTTATTATGCGGGTCAAGCATTGGTGGTATCGACTCGAACTCATACTGCAGGTCATCCAATACAAAAGTGTTTTGATTATTAAATGTATTATAATACCTCTTCAGGGTTTGAACAAACTTGGTTATGCATTTTATCACACCTGTATCAAGCACCAGGGTCGTGTGTGTTCTGTTAGGGTTATTCATATTTTGATAATGATCCTTCATTTGGCGATTGTAGTGGCTGAATAACTTATCCAGGAGGTCAAGAACGTATTTAAACTTATCTGAGACGTAATCTTCATCCTTGTAATCACTGATTGTATCATCTGAGAGTAGATCATTCGTATTACTGTATTCGTAATCTGTATCCAGTGTCAAAGTAGGGTCATGATTCATCTGGGACTTGATGTCAGAAGCCATTAGGTTACAGTAGTACCTAACATCTTCGTAAACATCATTCAATTCTCGCTCCTTAGAGCTAAGTAGATAGTTTTCATTATCCAAATCGTAGTTAGCTTTATTTTCATTCAATTCATCCAGAAGTTCCCTCTCCTCACGTGATGGTTTGATTTCCAACTTCTTATTTGATGATTCATTAAATGAAAACTTCGGTTGCTCATGATAGTTATTTACAAATGAGCTCATGTTCATAGAACTCGAACTCTTTAACTTCATATAGTCTCCATGGTTAAAATTAATACGTTCATGTAACAACTCTAGTGACTTTAGTGGTGCATCTTTTTCTGACCTGAGTTTAAGGTCATCTGGCAGGAGTGTATATATCATTTCCTTCAAGTGCAGGAGCTCCATTGATGTTTCTGATAATTGATTCTCATAGTCTACCATCAAGAATGCAGCTTTGGAACAGTCGGATTTGAGCGTTGTGTTTTCGGCTATTAATCCATCCAAACCTTCTTGGTTCAGCTTTATAAACTTATCACATTCTACCATGATATCTTTATGTTTAGCAATCGTCGATGTATACTTTTCCTTCAGTCTAACTATACTTTTTTCCCATACATGTTTATGTGCCAAATTTTTGTTCAGATCCGACAGGTTTTTCACCTTTAGTTTCAGGTCACTCACCTCCGACAAATGTTCCGTCTTCAAGGTATCCACATTTACCAAGTCTATATTAAACGTTTCAAATATGTTTGAGAAGCTAGTCACATTCAGGACACTTTCGCTCAGCGCGTTAAGCTCCTTCGACAGGTTTATGCACAAAGTTACCAACATCTCGTTAAACTTTATTAAGTTCTCCAGGTTACTCATCAGGTAATGGTATGTGTACTCTGTAACCTCATTTTGGCCATTCTGGTTAGAACTCGTAAGTGTGTGTATTAATTCACTGTAGCTTATTGTCTTTAAATCCAACTTCTTCACTACGTTTACTTTATTCACCTTCGACGAACTCAGCTTTATTGCAAAGTCGTCTAACACAGCTTTCAATTCATCCTTTTTGTTCTCTATTAATGACAACTGCAAATCCTTTTCAAATATTTTCTTTTTAGCTACTTCCACCTCGTCTGCCATATCTCTAATGTTTCCTGAACTCGTTTCCAGTGATTCCTTTAGCGAGTCTAGGTTACTTGATAATCGCTGTATTTGAACTGTCATATTTGACTCATTTTTCACAGATTCTGATATTCTTTTCTGTAATTCTGAATTTTCTCTTCTTACTCTTTCCAGATCATTTCTCATCTTAACTCTTGTCGATACCAATTCTACATTTTCCTTCTTCACTTCTTCCAACTGTATTTTCATTCTATGCACCTTATCATTTAAAATTTCTATCTCTGCCTGGAGGTGGATATTGGTTATTTTATCTCTGAAGTCAAACTTTTCTGAATTCTGGTCTAACAAATTCTCTAACTTTCTGAGCTGTCCTCTCATCACATCTCTCTCCTTATTATGGGAATCTATTGCAAACTCCAGTGATGATATCTTATTAAGTAGGTCGTTCTTATCGTACGTCAGGTTTGTCACCATGTATTGCATTTTACCTAACTGTTCCGACTCCACCTTTCCTGACTCGACCATGTTCTTTAATTCATTTTCCTTTGTTCTTACTGACGTTTTCAAGTTTTCCAGCTCCAGGTAAAGGTTTTCTGACTCGTAGAGCTTGATTTTAAGGTCTGATATCGTAGTCTCCAGTGTTATTCTGGCTATGCTTTCCGTTTTCAAGAGCGTTTCAACCTCCATCAGCCTATCCTTATACACCATATTTTCATAGTCTAGTGTCCTCAGTCTTGCATCCTGCAGGTATAATTTTATGTTTTGCTGCGTTTCTTCTGGATCATTCGTTCTTTCGAAATCGCTATGATCTTGGAACACCTTGTTCATGCTCTTTGTAATTTGGTGGAACAATATGCTTAGTGTAACAAACTTATCTGCTCCAAATTGTTCCTGGGGTGGTTTTTGATCTCTCATCTTCCTCAACTTCATGTTCTCTTCAAACAACATATCATTGGTTCTCTGTAAGTCATTCAGCCTACTTTCATACTCTATTTCCTTATCATTGGGTGTTATATCTTCCACTTGCGGATCAAACAAGTCCATGGTTTGTTGTTGAAAATTAAATCTTACAGCTGATTTTTCATCATTCCTATCATCATATTCTATCTTTTCACTTTCTTGTTGTTGTTTTTTATATCTTGAAAGCTCATTTTGCAGGAATGAGATCATTTGGTTTGCTTCCACTAACTCTTCCTGCAGTGATAAATACTTTTCATATAGAATTTGGTACTCTTCTGACAGCTTTCCTACTTCTGAGGTCCTCATTTCCTTACTATCTGCTGCGAATTTCCTTAATTTTTCATATTCGTCCAGCACGTCTGAGATGTATGAGTTTAAATCTGCGTTAACATCTGTCAGCCTGTTCGCCTGGGCCTCCAAGTCAAGAATCCTGTCATAGTTTTTCGACAGCGTTTTGAATAACAGCTCAAGTAAGCTAAAATGGTTAGATTTACTTGTCGACAGAAACGACTCAAAGTCGATTGTTCCATTTACAAAGCTCGTTCCTACGAGATTCTTGAAAGAGTCCAAAACTTCTGGATCCAATTTAATTCTTTTAAAGAAGGAGTCTGAAATCTGTTGTAAGGATTCTAGATTCTTGAATAATCTTTTATTTGATTTGCGCAAGAGCGTTTTTGTTTGCTTTGGGAACCGAGCTTCTACCACGAGCATGTCTCTGGCCATTCTGAGGTGATCTCTGTAATAGCTCTTTCTCTGGGTGTAATCCTTATACACCCTAAACCCTGTTAGAACCTCAGTTGACGCCATTTGGTTTTTATACTTTATTTCATATTCTCATATTTGTTGGAAGCTATTTAAAATTTACTAATAAACATAAATAACGACTTGTCCTCTCAAGGTTAATTTTTTGTGTCTATCATCCTCGAGGGTTAAAGATGAAATGTGTTTCCGTACAACGTCACTTATGATATTCTTACACCCCAGGAAGAGAATTACACAAGCATGAAAACTACATCAAACCAATATTATCTAGTAATATAATATTAATATATATGCTGGAATAAAATTTTTAAAATATTATCACTAGAGAATATGATACATTTTACAAGGCGTGAGATATTATGACATTTTGTTAATTGACAACTTAGCCAGCTCAAGCACCAGTGAGGGTAGGGACGAGAGGTCTTCGAATCCTGGTGTTAGCATGACGTCTGCTGCGTTTTCTGATATGAAATCGAAGCAGCACTGCCTTAGATAGTCTGCGTTGTACAGCTTAGAGTACTTTAACAGGTAACATGAGTTTTCGATATCGAGTTTTGTGACCAGAATCTCCTCGCAGAGGTTCTTGAGTCTCACCACTGAGCATGCGTCCGCTAGTCCAAGGATCTCGCACACTCTGTAGTGGCTGCTATTACCCAAATCTTCCACCTTCGCTGTGTACAGAAACTCCAGAAGCTTCATTACTGAGTCAAAACTCCATTCATTCAATTCAATAACTGCTTTCTTGGGTTCTCTTTTTTCTGCTACTGATGCCTCTCCACTCGTTCCATTAACAGTTTCTGTATGTCCTTCTTCCTTTCCCTGTTCCTCATTATCGTTAGACAACAGTTCCAGGAAGTATGGTGAATTAGCTGCTAATATTAACTTGTGTGCTGGTATCTCCTTCCCTGATGCCATGATAATAACGTCCGAAAATGAATTTGAATTCATAAATCCTCCCACGTTCTTAACATACCAATTCAAATTATTAGTTCCACCTAAACAATTTTTTAAATACAAGTTTATGTTTGAAATAATTAATTTACATTTAATATAATAAGTTTAGATTTATATATTCTGTGTAATATCTTACTTAGGATAGTGTTGTAAAACTTGATAGAATGAAGATCGTTTAGCCAGTTAGTCCCGTTAAAACCTCCGAAGATATACAGCCCGTCAGGTAGTGTTACCATGGTACATCTTTGTCTTCTTTCAATGTCTTCGTCGTAGGAAACGTCCTGAATTGACCAGGTTGAGCTCCTCAAGTTGAAAACATATAGTGTGTTGAATGGCACGTCGCCGTTATATCCACCGAATAGATAAATCTCGCCCTTGTGAAATGCTGAGGAATGACCCCTAACACCTGGCGGAACCCTTCCTTCGCAGTTCAAACAGGTCCATGTGTGTGAATTGATTGAATACATGTGAACATCGTCAAAGTGAACTGACCCGCTATGTCCTCCAAGGAGGTATAGGTTTCTCCCATCTGTCACCATTGTGTGTGCATTTCGAGCAGCTGGTTTCTTTCCATGAGGTTTACCAAGGCGAGACCATGAATTCAGGGTTGGATCAAACACATCCAAGTCGTTAAAACACTGATTACCGTCGTAGCCTCCAAAGGTATAAAACAGTTGACCTACCAGAGTCATTGAATGGCAAGCACGCCTTGTTGGAACCTTTCCCGTTCCGTCAACTATTCTTACGTGGACGTCTACTGACTGGCCGAACTTAAGTCCAGACACACTTTCTTCCAGGCCTCCTACATCTATGGCGAACATATCTCCGAGCCACTTCGAGCCATCGTGGCCTGCGTATACGAAAAGTTCATTGTTGTAGACTGCGGATGCGTGGTTATTTCTATCCATAACAAAGTTCGATTGTCTTACACGCCTTCCCGAAGACTCTACTAACCTCAAGTTGAGTAAATACCATCTCTTTTTCTTCAGGTGAAAGGCGTACGCATCTCCGAGCGCTTCTCTTCCTGACCAGCCGCCGAAAATAACTAAGAAATTTTGTACGACGTCGCAAGTGTGGGCTGCACGGGGTGAGGGGGCACCTGGGATTGTAGTGAGGTCAACGTGCGATAAAGCTGAAAATCCTGACATTGTGGAAAATCTGAAGGGAATGGAACAATATTTTACAAATTTTTAAGAGGGGAATGAATTGTACTAGTCACAAATAAAATTTTTAGTCATTAAAATACAGAAACACCGGGTGTTAGTCTTGGCTGAAACTTGATACTCGGTGATTTTCAGAACTAAATAAAACTTAATAAAACTGGAATTGCCCTGGAATTATAAAATTAATTTTGTACACTGGGAATATGAAAATGGGAACTGTGTAGCCCAAAAAGTTCAGGATATTAGTCATAAATATGAATCAGCCACCCCATTGAATTTATTTTGATACTTAATCGTATATCTTCGCATCTTACACATTATCCCCTATATTTAATTCTTCGTCAAAACTTGTACTAAATATCTAGAATTCATGGAATTAACCTCGTTGTTTATATATACACATATGACCGAAATGAGAAATTAAAATATTATACAGCCTAATTATTCTTTAAATATTATACTTTACATCCTCTAGTCCACCTTTACGTGAATCTTATAAATAAAACCCGTAATTAAAATTTTTCCCCAGGTTTAATTAAAATTTTAAAAATTCTTCAACATCCGTCCTTTAAAATACTGAGGTTAACAGTCCGATCAAGTATGAAATTAATCCTACTACGAAACCGTTAAGTGTCATGTAAAACGCTGAGAGGAATTCGTTCTGTTTCAAGTATTTTCCCTGAAAATTATTACATCCAATTCAATCTATATAAATGTTTAACTTACTTTGAAGTATCCTAGCAATGCAGAGCCCAGAACACTGAAGATTACGGTGAACACAAACGTGAAGAATTCGCCGTCACTTCCGCCCCGTCCAAAAAGTACGAGGAATAGGTAGCCGAGGAGTGGGAATAATCCCATGACTATGAAACTTGAGGCCATCAGGAGGCCTGAATAGATTTATTAGTTAAAATTTTATAAATTATTTCAACAAGTTACTAAAATTAGTTCGTATATGATTAAATATAGTTATTGATTTAAAGGTACTAACTTTTTTTCAAGGGTGTTGAATTAGTTGAGTCAAGCATAATTCCTAGTTCTTCAACCATCATGTGTTTAAGGAAAAAATCCTAAAATATTTTATGAAAATCAATGAAAACCTTTTTCTTAAATGAAACTTGGACCAGTATATTTGCGTCTGATTTAGAGAAGTGGTACCGGTTGGTGTATATGTCAAACATCTCTTTCTGCTCAACCTCTGGGCAATTCATAATCTCACTGAATTAATATATTAGTTTAAATTAACTAACAATTCCTCTCGAGCCTTTTCTGAGTTCACAAAATCCAATTCAGCTCTGGCGCTAACGTATTCACCGTATGCCATGGAGAAAGCTGAAGCAAGAAGGCTTCCAAGTGACAGTGAAAGGATCTTTTTGGGTGAAACTGCAGCTCCAACTGCGCCTGAGACGACAGCAAACATTGTAAGGACTCCTAAATCAATTATTTTAAAAAATTCATCACGAACCATCTAGTCCTCCAAACACTGCTGTTTTCAAGAAAGACCCGTTACCCTCCAGGTGATTCTCGCCATGATTATCCTCTTCCAAGTCTTGTCGTGTTGATGGGAGTCTAAAAATATGAATGATTTCGACAATGTAGTTATAATGTATGTTTAATGTAACTACTACATACACTTGATGCTTTAGTAAGGATTTACTTGAAACCATGTCAAAATATTAACTGTAATATTTTTTCATTTTGAAATAAGTTTGTGTAAAAAATTGAGAGGATTTTGTGAAATTAATTTCTCCTAACTTCAGTCAATAGGGCTGAGGGTATAACGCCAGAGAATACTACCTACATGTAAGAAAACATCGTTCCTAGAAGTACAGAATATTAAAATACATATTTTTTTATATTAGATAACATAGTTTATAATATAGTTTTGTGTGTTGTTAGAAAATTATTTTCTGGTAAATAGAGCCTTGAGATATGGGAGGTTATACGCCAAATCATAGCCTAGTAATCCACAAAAAAGGGTTGCAGAGATAGTTCTGAAAAAGGACGAACCATATTTAATAACAGTCTTGTTGAGCTTTACCTGGGCTTCTCTTTGAGGATCGGGAATAACCTCTCCATCTTTGTTCTTCCTTGGCTTGGAAGGTGAAGTTAGAACTGGATAAAGGTTTAGGAAAATTGTTCCATAACTGAAATATCTTACTATGGTTTTTTTCGTTTTCTCGCTAAGATTGGTCCACAATTTGAACCCATGTTCTGCAAATACATGTGCGTTCCTTCTCTTGAGCAAAAGGTAAAAATTCTTCAAAAACCTCGGGTAGGTATCTTTTATTGCCTCGTGGTGTCGAAAGTAGCAAACAAATCCTCCGAATAACAAAGAAAAGAAATACAAATGTAATTGCAGGTACCCACACAAGCGTACTCTATTTGGGTCTCCTTCCTCAACAACTTCATCCTCATCATCAACATTAGCGACCTTCGTGTCTGGTTTCTTTTTTTCCAATGCATTTGAGTCCTTTTTGCTAGTATCCAAGGCTGGAACACTCTTCAACTCGTCTTCGTCGTCTTCGTGATCACCCTTAACGAGTGTTTTAAGCCTATTCGAGGAATCCGATAAGACATGATTCTTTCTCTGATAAGCCACATTGCTGTTGTCCATTTTTATTATTTATTTTAACTGAGATGATCTTTAAAATCTTCTATTGAAACGTACATAGAAGTTTATGTTTAAAACTTTATGTATCTCAACTTATATCAAGAATCAAAATAAATACAAATAAATTACAAGTCTAATTGATTTGTGTTTTGGTTTCTAGAAATAAATTAACTTGAAGTAAATAATATTTCGTCAAGTTGATGGTGGGGAGGCAACATTACCAATGTCAAGTGGACTTTTATTAAGTTTTAAATTTATAAATGGATTCTGATTTTTATTTTACTTCTACACAACACGTTTCTGGATCGGAAAGGTTATCAGGTTTGTTTAAAATCTCACTAAACAATTTTATTCTTAGAATCTCAATACATCAACAGCACCTTTTCCGAATACTCACCCCCAAAATATGATATCGATCAGGATCTTGATCACTCTCAATATTTAAAGGCTGTAGATGAGAATTTCACAGAGGAGGATACCTGGAAGGTCATAGGTATATCAACATACAATTTTAACCATTTCATTATTAATAATAATTATTATCATTTTCTTCATAACTTATGTGATTTATGTAATTTACTGATTAGGTTCATTTTTTAATGAACACGGGTTGGTTCACCAACAAATTGAAAGTTTTAATGATTTCATAACATATCGTATGCAGGAGATCATAGACGCACACCCACCAATTGAGATCACGTATGAACGTTTTATACTAAACTTTTATTTAGGCCGCAGCCAAATTATCGACCTGAAGAGGAGGAGGAAAATAGTATACTCTATAGATTAAAATTTGGCCAGCTATCTCTAAACAAGCCTTCGGTGGAAGAGAAGGATGGAGTTTTCAAACACATATGGCCGCAAGAAGCAAGACTGAGAAACTTAACATACGCCTCCCAAGTGTACATTGACATTGAGCAGGAGACATTTGTTAATGAAAATGGAAAGCTGGTCCAAACAGACTCCACAGTGTACCCAAGAGTTCCTCTGTGTAGAATGCCAATGATGCACAAGTCCTCATACTGCTGGACCAGAGGCCTTAACGACCGGGATTTGTCAGATATCGGCGAGTGTGTATTTGACCAAGGAGGTTACTTCGTTGTTAACGGAGGAGAGAGAGTTTTAATAGCTCAGGAGAGAATGGCGAACAACTTCGTCTATGTTTTCAATAAGAAAAACTCCAAGTATTCAGCAGTTGCACAGCTTAGATCACAACCTGACTTCATCCAGGGAGTTACATCCCTTACAATTATGATTTCAAATTCGCAACTCACAAAAAGTATTATTAGGCTTATTTGTAGATAGTTTTATTGTATATTCAACTTTAAATTTTATCCAGATAAGATGGTGGCAGTACTCCCGTATATCAGAAGTGATATACCAGTTCCGATACTTTTCAGAGCACTTGGGTGTATCTCAGACAGGGATATACTCCAGAGAATAGTGTACGATTTCTCAGACACTCAAATGCTGTCGTTAATGAGAGCAAGCCTTGAAGAATGTTCGGAATTCACTTCACAAGAACAATGCCTTGACTTTATAGGTATATACTTATTCAATGTTTAGTTAAATTTGATAGTCAACTGCATAAATGTGTTTGATTAGGTAAAAGAGGCCCTACAGTGGGAGCACTTCACGAGGAGCGTCTAAATTTTGCTAAGGAAACACTACGCCGTCACTTCTTACCACACGTTGGGACAGAAGTGGGTTCTGAGTCTAAAAAGTGTTTTTACCTGGGGTACATGATACACAGGCTACTCCTAAACCAGTTAGGACGTATAAATGAAGATGACAGAGAACACTTCGGAAAGAAAAGACTAGATCTAGCTGGGTCCCTAATGGCAAGTAGCTTTGGGACATTGTTTAGAAAGCTGGCCAAGGATGTTGAAAGGTTCCTAAAAAATCAAATTGATTCAGGACGCTCGTTTGACGTGGCAGGAGCTATTAAATCTTGCTCACAAATAACACAAGGCCTACAATATCAACTCCTAACGGGTATTCTTAATAACCCAGATAACGTTTAATTAAACTAACTAATATTAAGTCATGTTACCCAAAAATATATTAATTCTTGGTTTAAATGATGATTTAGGAAATTGGGGAAGAGATAAGGATGGAAATGTAGTGAGAACAGGAGTTTCACAAGTCTTGAATCGTTTAACATTTGCATCATATTTGTCACACCTTAGAAGATTAAACACACCACTAGGTAAAAAATTGATTTAAAACAATAAAAATTGTAGGAAGAGAAGGGAAAATGGCAAAGCCGAGACAGTTACACAATACACATTGGGGAATGATATGCCCAGCAGAAACCCCAGAAGGGCAAGCCGTTGGTTTGGTAAAGAACCTAGCATTGATGTGTTATATAAGTGTCGGAAGCCTATCAAGCACAATCCTGGACTTTTTGCTGGAGTTTGGAATGGACTCTTTGGATGAAATAAGTCCAATTTTGATAAAAGACAGAGTTAAGATATTCCTAAACGGTACCTGGGTAGGAGTTTTCAACCAGCCAGATTCTTTGGTAAACGTACTGTTGGAGCTGAGAAGGAAGGGAAATATAAGTAGCGAAACGTCAATAGTAAGAGATATCATGTCAAACGAGATTAAAATATTCACAGATGCAGGTAATTTTCATAATTTTACACAATTTTAATATTTTCACCTAACTTAAATTTTTTCACAACATAAAAATGATTTTAGGTCGTTCAATGAGGCCCTTGTATATAGTTGAGAATAACCGACTGTTGATAACAAAGAAGCACGCTGACATGATAGAAAACCGTCAATTGACCTGGTCAGGACTGCTGGAGACAGGAGTGGTGGAGTACATTGATTGTGAGGAGGAGGAGATATGTATGATAGCAATGTTTCCAGACGATCTTGTGAATAATAATAACTACTGCAACAGTTACACACACTGTGAAATACACCCGAGCATGATATTGGGAGTGTGTGCCTCTATTATACCCTTCCCAGACCAGAACCAGAGTCCAAGGAACACATACCAGTCGGCTATGGGGAAGCAAGCCATGGGAGTGTACAGCACAAACTATAACTTAAGAATGGATACTCTAAGCCATGTACTATATTATCCACAGAAGCCATTAGTGTGCACAAGATCAATGGAGTTTTTAAGGTTTAGAGAACTACCTGCAGGAATTAACTCCATAGTGGCAATTATGTGCTACACAGGTATACTTAATTGGATTAACAACACGTGTAGGATACAACCAGGAAGACTCACTAATCATGAATCAGTCATCAATTGATAGAGGACTGTTTAGATCAGTGTTCAACAGGACATATTCATCGGAGGAAAAGTATTTGGGTAGCACAGTTATCGAGTCGTTCACCAAACCAACAGCATCAGGTACAAATCATCTAGTTAATTACATATAATTACTAATTACTATTACATATATCAATTCTGAGTAGGAAACTTCTTAAATTTGAAGAGGGGGGATTACTCGAAACTAGATAATGATGGGCTTGTTGAGCCAGGAAGCAGAGTATTGGGAGATGACATCATAATAGGAAGATCATCACCAGTGGAAGCAGACCCAAATAACCCACAATACACCTCTGAAATGAATTTGAGAATGGACTGTAGTTGTTGCCTGAGACCTAACGAAAATGGAGTGGTGGATAACGTTCTTTTAACAGTAAACAACAAGGGGTGTAAATTCACAAAAGTAAAGGTGCGAAGTATAAGAGTGCCCCAAATTGGAGATAAGTTCGCAAGCAGACATGGCCAGAAAGGAACGATAGGAATGACGTTTAGAATGGAAGATCTCCCATTCACATGTGATGGGATAGTACCTGATATTATCATGAACCCACACGCCGTGCCCTCAAGAATGACAATAGGACACCTGATTGAGTGTTTACTAGGTAACTTTTTACACAACAATTTATATATATTAATATATTTATATATATATATATATATTAGTATATTGACTGAAATATGATAATTTTATAGGGAAAGTTGGATCTCTGGTTGGTATGGAAGGTGACGCAACACCATTCAGTAAAATGACACTGGACCAGATTTCTAACCGTTTATTCAAGTGCAGATACTCGAGATACGGAAATGAAGCCTTCCATAACGGATTCACAGGTTTAATATACACATATATTAACTAAATTAACGAATAAATAGGTAACCTGATGGCGAGTAAGATATTTGTTGGTCCAACATATTACCAAAGATTGAAACATATGGTGGAGGATAAAATACATGCTAGAGCTAGAGGGCCAGTAACAATGTTGACAAGGCAGCCAACAGAAGGACGCTCTAGAGAAGGTGGGCTCAGGTTTGGAGAAATGGAACGTGACTGTATGATATCACACGGAGCAGCAAAGATGCTCAAGGAAAGGTTATTTGATCAATCAGACGCATACAGAGTACACGTTTGCAATTTCTGCGGACTACTCTCAGTAGCAAACCTGAACAACAGCTCATTCCAGTGCACAGCATGCGATAATAAGACACAAATCTCACAAGTCACAATTCCCTACGCCTGCAAACTACTCCTACAGGAGTTAATGGCGATGGCAATTTATCCAAAGTTAATTTTAACCGAAGCCTAGAACAGAAAGCCCAGAACAGAAAGGCTGGAATAAATTAGGCTGGAACAACAGAATATTTCAACGAAACCTTATTTTAACTTATTTTTTAAATTTTCATAAATACATATTATTTAATCAAAGGGGAAAGTGAGTAATTTCAGGGAAATGGTAAATTATTGATAAGTGGATGAAGGAGGCTGAGAGACCAACTTGAAAATGAGAGGAAAAAGAGCCAGATTCCGAAAATTGGGATAATGGAAAAATTAAATGAAGAAAAAATAAGTTAATTAATTGTAAAAAACCAAAATGTGCTGGAGGAAACCAAGTAGGATAAAACATGGAGTGCCTAACTGCACTGGGACTTGCACGGAAGGAGAGACGCGAAATCTAGAAAAGTAAACGTGAAAGTAAAAATAAAAGTCGAAAATATAAAAATAATAAAACCCTTCTAAAAATAGAAAGTATCTTTGGTTAGACAATAGGACCAAAGATAAAGTGTAAAATACATACACATTTAGTAAAATTTTGTAAATAATTCTCATTTAAATAAGATAACGGAAATGCCGGATCTTAATACGCGGAATCCGACCTTACAGGTCATATCAATGGCGAAAAAAGAAAAGATGAACATTATCATGGAAATGGCAAGACAGTCCAATGTTATCAAGTCGAAAAATGTTAAATCGCAGCACAATTATGTAGGCCAAAGATTTAATAGAGATAAATATAATTCATTGATGAAAAAATCTATTTATGATCTGAGGTTAAAGAGGGCTCAAAAGCAACTTAAAAATAAGGACACATTTCAAAAATTAAATCTCAGACAGCAATCCGAGGAGATTGACGCATTGATTGATATTATTAAAAGAACAGGAAGTTCTGAAGAAAAAAGTCCCAGAAAACCCATGGTCCATGTCCCTCTGCCTAGAGGTAACCTTATTTATAAATATAATATGTTTTAGAGTTTTATGAGCTTAAACCGATTATACCCTCGAAATCAGACAGTAGAGCATGTAAAGAAACTGAAAGGACTAGTAATAAATTAGTTACGAGGAACCCAGAATATAACAGATATAACTACAAGGAGCCTGCTCAAGATACTATTACAAAGGCCCCTTCGGCTCATGAATTCCCGCATAAGATTACGAGGGAACCTGTTCAAGGTTATAGTATGGAATCACTCTCTTATGACACATATTCATATCCAGTACTGGAAAGGAAGACTGAAAAGCAAATCTCGAGAACTAAACTTAAAGACAGGACACGTAGTGATGAATGGCTCACCTTGTCAACGCATGTAGTAAAACCTAAAGACGATAAAGCAGTGGTTACTAGAGAAATACATTCAAATGTTGACAAATCAACATCAGATGACAGTAAACTAAAAGCGAAAGTAGATGAAACTACTTCAACCTCACTGAGAACTAGTGTACCAGCATATGCTCCTGAAACGCTACGTAAGTCAAGTTCCACAGTGTCATTGCCCAAATTGGATGCTTCAACATCTACTAATGATCTGGAGGAATATATAAATTACAAATCTTCCTTGACTAGAACATCAATAACTAAGTCCGATAAATGTACTTTGACTGTGGATGAACGTAGGGTCGATAGAGGAACAGATCCTGAAATTGTTGATGAAGACCTTGAAATATTAAGGTTAAGTCCTGAAGGAGAATTGTATGTCCCTAAGATACCTGATAAACTCAAAGAAAGTGACGTTAAGAAGGTTAAATACTCAGAACCAGAAATGGAGGAAACTGGAAAGAGGCCTGAACTCTCTAGATCGATGCCTTTAAGAGAAATGTCAACAATATGCAGTGATTCTGATCGTGGTAACATTGAATCTTATCAGTCATTTGATATGGTTTTGGGTGATAATGAACTATCAGAGCTGAATGAATTAACTGAATTACAAATTATTGAAAACTCCTGGACAATAGTAAACCCGATCTTTGACCCGATTGGAGATTCAGAAAGAGTTAGTTTGATAAAGTTATCGCCTAAAAAGAGGACTAGCCCTAGATCAGATAAGTTATTGGACAAAGTTGATGGACCATACGAGAAGATTTGTGTTGTGAATGGGAAATCAAATAGAACTCAGCCTAGAGAATTGGACAGTTCAGATCTAAAGTCTGAAAGGACCAGAAATATTAAGTATTTAGATTCGACTGTTGAACCTGAATTAACGCGGAACCATAAGTTTGAGGAAAAGAGACAAATTTACGATGGTTCTGGTTACAGCTTGGAATCTATGGCTTCAGACCCACAACGTACATTTGAAGAGAAGTCGGACTCTTTCAGAATGGTATCTAAAGAGGATGAGCTGTACAATAGTAACCAAGAAAAGCCACTGAAAGCAAGCAACGAAGTTAAAACACAAAATGCTAAGTCAGAAATGGTTGAACGGAAGAAGAGGAAGTCCAAATCGCACAAGAAGAGTAGAAAGATCCTACCAGAGGTTAAATTAAGCGAGTACAAGGGATTTTATGTAGTACATACCACCAATGATTGGTCGTTTTCTTAATTTTTAATTTAATTTGTATTTTATTCAGTATATTATCAATAAAATTTAAATGGCCTGTGTAGTGTATTCTTTAGTGCAGGTATGTAGTCTCTGTTCCAGGTGATTCTCCCTGGAAGGTCTGAGTACTTCCTCTCGTAACGCCAGTTTGGGGTCCTGAGTTGAAGAGTTTCTGAAAAACAATTATAAACCCAAAAACAAACCTTTCCTAAGAGGTTGTAGCTTCAGCTCAATCTCTTCCATTTCACTTTCAATCTTAGAAACTGTTTTAAGCCATCCTGTTTTGGACAAAGAGTCCTGCGATTTTGACCTACAGGTAATAAAATGTTGGGAAACAACCTCTTAATCTTGAAGTTAAGTTCATTTAAAAGTTCCTTCAGTTTAAACATCCTGGTCTCAAGAACTTCCTTTTCTTCCTAGAATTATGTGATTTACTTGATTTTGAATCAATACCTGAGCTTTAAGAATTTGTTTAGCCCTTAAACACTGTTGGTGGATCTCCCTCCTAGTTATAACACCAAGTATACGTTTCATGGTAAGTTTAACCTGAATATTAAATCCTTTATTTAAAATACCTTCTTGAGTCTTCCATGTTTTGGAGGCTTAATATGGTTTTGAAGTGCAGCCCATCTTTCACCGAGGAGAAGATTCTTCTCCTTTAAACATGAAAAGTAGAGGCTTCTTAAATCCTCAAAACTTTTCTGACGTAGAAGGTAAGAAGGCCAAGGGTAACCAGTGGTAGAAAGCTTCTCTTTCTGACTAAATGGAGTATCCGGGTCAAGATAACCACCTAAATATTAATTTAGCAAAACTAATATGCATACATACCCTTCCATAACTCATCAATTCCCCTTCTAGGAACCGCAGAATATATTTTTTGATACCTAAATAATTTAACAAGATTCATTACTAAATGAATTTTGTATATTTATGGTTAAATATTGTATCACGGTAAAAAAATAATATGAATGATTATGAAACCTGATTTGTTACACACTCATTTTTGATTAAAATAAAATTTTCATCTTTAATTAAATAAAAATTTATATAAACATAAAAATAAAAAAACAATAAGATATTTGATTTAAGATTTGATATTTTTATACAATTTCTTTTCTCATAGATTCTTAGATGTTCCTTCCTAATTTTCTATACATTTTTTAATTCCTTCCATATAATATTTCTTTAACTATAAATTATATTTTATTCCTTAATATGTTAATTCCCTATTTAACCCAAAAATGAGAGTTAAAATTTTGATACCCTTGTTTATGCTAATTTATTTCCCTGAATCATGTCATTTACTTGCTAGTTTAAATTACTTAGGCATTAACTATCCAGATTCTGATTACATAAATAGTAATAAAACTCCAAAAAATAAAAATAAAGGTTGGTGTGTAAGTGTGTGGGTTTATAGCTTAAAATAGAAAACCTTTTGGACCAAGATATAGAGGATATGATGGCAAATAGCATGACTAGCGAGTTTGATCGTGGATGCCCTGGTCTTGGTATAACATATTATATCAATTTTATGTCACAGACTACCTTGGGGTTGGCTACGATTCAATTTACGCCAATTCTGTTGGGAGTGATTCGACGCTGTTAGACCCTGGATACAGGGCGCCAATAATAGAATTTGCCTGGAGAAAAAACTCCGAAGGATACTCTCCTACTTTAGGATCGTTGCACCCAGTCGGCGGGTGGGTCAGACCTGTGTTTTCATGTAGTAGATCAACCAAAGTAAGTAAACTAATTATTACATTAATTAGATAAATGAAATAAGCAATTTGGAAGAACTTAAGGATTCTTTATCAGCAAGTACCAAATTGAATGGAGATATTCCCGAAAATTCATTTACTGGTTCCCTAGAGTACAAAAACGCTTTAATGAACTTCAAGTATGCATGCAAAAATTTTACATGATTTAGATCAAAACGACAGAAGATATACAATAAAACTGAACAGTGCGTTAGATATCAAGTTGGAATTCCTTTAAATTTAAAGTGGTATGAATATTAGTTAATATATTTTCAAGGGGATATACTGAGTACTTTAACCGCACACTTTCCAGACTACCAATCTTAAGTTCTAAAGTAATAAAAAATTGTAACATTGATAACAAATTGAATTTATCTGATGAAGAATGTAAGTCTATTAAGCCCTGGATTAAATTCTTTGAGGTGTTTGGGACTCATTTTAATAATCAACTTACTCTGGGTATATACAATATAGTATACCCTACATAACATACACATATGTATATGTACTATTTGTGTAGGTGGTAAGATAAACCAAACTATGGTATTTGATTCATCAACTTTAGAAGAACTCAAGAAGAAAGGAATAGATATAGAAGCTGAAGTTAGAACTGAATTAGGCTCAGGCAATGTTAAGTTGAATCTAGACATGGGTGGCAAGAAATCTAGGCTTGATGAAATTGGCCAGAAAAAAATGTCGGTGTTGGGTGGTAAAATGCCTAATTTCCCAATGGATGACAATGAATTTGCGCACTGGGCAGAAACTGTAGCTGAAAATCCAATGCCAATTGGAGTTGTTTCGACTAGTTTAAAAACATTGATGCATCCGGCTATGCACCAATCCTATGATCAGGCCCTACATCAATATGCTATACTGAACGGTATAAGCTACGAAAAATTAAAGATGATAAGTGGCAATTCAATTGAACTTTCTAAGGAGGTATCTCATTTAACAGAATATTAATTCAGATTGAAAATGGGACTACTATTGTTTCATGGAACCGTGATAATAAAATCAAATGCCCTAGAGGGTCAAAAGTCCTCATGGGCATTTCTCTTATATTCGGAAATGAAAAGTTACTAGGCGTCAGCTACTGCAAATCTAAAATGTTAATAAATATCTATAATAGTTTTTATTTCACTATTTGTAGGAAAGAGTGCATAATTCCAACCTATGAAAATGTAGAGCATTCATTTCACTGGATAACATGTTCTTATGGGTTACAACCTGGAGTGGAGCAAATATTGAAGATGTCCAACGCGGATGATGTAAGTAAACTATTATGCTAAATATATTCTAACAATGTAATTTACAGAAAAACACTGAAATAGAATGCCCAAATTATTCACTGATACAAATTGGGCTAGTGATTGTTACAGTTGACGGGATAATTACATCAATAAGGGAATGTGAATATGGTATATAACCATACAACAATGATTTTTAGGAAATAAATCTTGCAAATATGATCTTAATGATAATGAAACTTCTTACATTTGGGCCTTGTGTTATTCACAACTGGATAATATTAACAAGGTTAACAGCAAAGTCATATTTGTGTGTAGCTTCAACTGAAAGTTTTAGTTTCCAACAACTACGCTGATGACAAAGTTTCTTGCTCTGATGGTTACAAAATCATTACTGGTAGTTTAGTTACATTATTGAGTTATCAGGACATGTTGCAAACTTTCCCGAAAAAGACACTTTAAATTTGGACGACATACAATTTTGCCAGAAACACACTCAAAGTTGTTCTGCTAAATCGAATAAAAAGAGCATGATCTTTGCATTGTGTAAATCATCATTATATTAAATGTTTAATACATGTTAGTTAATAAAAATTCCCCAGCCGAACGATGACATACAATTATCCTTTGTGATTAATTTACACCCTTTAGCAAACGGCTGGCATTTTTCTACTTTTGACTTTTCATCGATACAAGCAGAAAATCCTAAATTTTTTATAAAATTTAAACAAACCAGAAAGTGTTTGTTTATTATCTCCAAAATCGACCTTACCATTCTTCACAATCTGACTTTTAGTTTCAACACTCTGTATATTTAATTATTAGTGTATATGTGTGTAAATAATATAATTTTTACTCTTAATTCAGGTAATCTCTTGTCTGTGCAAATTATAATTGATGATCCATTCTTTTCACTCTTACAAGATGATTCGCCAGTTTTACACGGTATCATTCTGTTATCCTTTATTGATATATTAAATCCAGTAACTACTTCATCTCCATCGTCACATTCCAAAATCTATAAAACTATAAACACCCTATTTTTTACATCTTTGTCATTTCCATTTTCATAAATAGTTTTGAATTCAAGCCCCAATGAATTCCCGCAAAGTGTATATATAATTACTGTAGATTTTCCTTGAATTTCATCAATGGTGCAAAACTTTCTGAAAAGATATAATTCATTAATCATTACTTATTTTGTACACATGAATACACAGAGGTGCTTAAATCTTCGTTAATGTTTATAATGAATCCAAAAAGCACTCTTTTTCCATCTTGACATTTGGCCACAGGTAATTCATCATTTTTGTTTGTAACTAATATCTGCTTTGAATTTACCAACTAAACATTTTAATACTTGTATTATACTCACTAGTGACTTCATGGTCATAAGTCTTTTATTCTTTTGCTCAATATCCCAAGGAAGAGCTTTGTTTAGTGTTATATAAAAACTCAACGCTTCTTTGAACGAGTTATAATATGATCTTGGCAAGAATGTACTTATACTCTCCACATCAATCTTTATAGGCATTGGGTATCTTGGGACTGTTGATTTCCATTTCCTTATTGATGTGGGTGATATGTTTCTATCGGGATGAATTCCTCCCAAAACACTAAATTTTAGTTTTGATGATTTTTTTAGTTGTTTTATTTCGCTTTCCTCTGACTTTGACACTCCCACTGCTATGTTTGCTGAAACGCCTGATATTACTGCTCCTATTGCTGCATTTACATCTAAGCCTTTATTTGCCAGAGATTCAATTATGCTAGATGGAACACTCAAATATCTAGTTAACTTTCCTCCTAAAATACATTATTTTAGTGGTTCCTCACCCAAATGCACTTGAACAACAACGTGTGTTCCAAACTCTGAGAAAAACTCCATCCACTTAACCAGATCCTTGCATTCTTTTATCCTGTTCTTGTATCCCTCTGGTGTGCACTTTTCATAGTCTTTAATTTTCTTTGGTAATTCAGAAACTGATAAATTAAAATCCTCAGTTGTGGACCTAATTATAATTTTCTAAATATTATTTACCAATCAAGTGTTGGAGGTATTCCAGCTGCATAGGTGAAACAGTAGTATGAGTTTGTATACAATTTATTGTTTGTATGTTCTGAATCTTTTTTCAATTCTTGATATTGTGTGTTCAATGATCCTGTTCCAACATTTGGAATCTTTACATTCACTCCAACGTCAGACTCCGTAACATCTTTCAATTTACTTATCGACTCTATTTCAGTAACCTAATAAACCATTATAAGCAAAGAATAAAAATTTTTATGTAGGCTTATTTGTACATTTTCAGACTCTCCACATGACACTTTAGGCCTTACCCATCCTCCTACTGGTTGTAATGAGTCCAGACTGTTTGTAACTCCCACATCAGTTTGTGCCCACGTGAAATCTATCACTGGGGCTCTGTACCCCAAATCCTCTGCTTGGTCGGCATCACCCATCGTGTTTGCCTTAACAATATCATATCCCGCTCCCAGATATTCTTAAAAAATTTGTTAACATATTATCTTACCTAATCCTACTACGATTTTTGTTGTTTTAAAGTTAATTGACTCATTTTCCACTATGGGCTCAACTTCAGACTTAGACTTATTTGCCTCACCGCCTTTACCTTTTTCAAATAAAGAATGTATTTTTGTCTCATTAAGATTTCTATTTAATAAATTTAAATGTCCTTTCCCGTTTTTTGCAATTAAAATTGCTATAAATTTTAGAAAATATAAAAAATTCATTCTAGTTCCATTATGTATCAAATATATGTAATGTATTAAATTATGAGTCGATTCTAGATCCCAGTTGTGACAAATGTAACTTTATTCCAATATTCATCGTCGCTAGCTCGTTTGCGACATATCTAAATTTAATTATTTTAGTGGTTATTTTACCTTAGGACGTATGGTATTGTGACCAATTTACAGTTAACTTGGCATATTGTACATATTGAGACTTGCCGTTTCGTGTTTGCCTCCAGGGATGATATTGACGGTGAGAGGATAGATCCGCATTTAGGACAGACATATGCCATATGTGCATCTGAACAGTGAAGTAGTCTATCTTGCAGTAAATTTGCTGTTCCATGTGCTATGAGTGCATCTCGTTCCATTTCTCCGAACCTTATACCTCCAAGATTTTTCCTTCCCTTTACTGGTTGCTTCGTTATTGTATCCACCGGCCCAGTTGATCTCACCTATTACACTTATTTTTAAGTATAGAATACCTGCGCTTTATCTGAGACCATGTGTCTTAGTCTCTGGTAGTATATCAGTCCCACAAAAATATGTGTCTGTATCTCAGTTCCCAATGTTCCACAATACATAGATTCCGTACCGTAATATTCATATCCTGATTTAATTAAGCTCTTCCCGAAATAATCAACCACATCCACTTCTTCCATTTCTTCATCTCCGTTCTCAGGGTTTTCTGAATAATAGGCCTGGAAACACGTTGAGTCCTGGGGCTTTCCGTAAATTGAGGCAACTTTTCCAGCCATTCCCTCAATAAGCTTTCCTAAAAACGATTTGACAAAGAATAATCAATATTATATGTGGTTTCAATCAGTATAATTCACATTAACAATGAGTAGTTGAAAAATACCTATGGTCATTCTCGATGGTAAGCCGTGTGGGTTAAATATGACGTCTGGAACAATTCCATTTTCCAAGAATGGCATGTCCTCTGTGGGCCAAACTGCTGAGAGAATTCCCTTTTGGCCATGTCGACTTGCAAACTTATCTCCCACAATTGGTGACCTTAACACTCTTAGCTTAATTATTGCTCTATCATGTTTTAGTCCTGGGCAGCTGATTTTGTCTCCCACTGTAATCTCAGATTTACCGACAAGTGTGATTTGGTCTACTATTGCTGGTTCCTCTGTATACTTTACAACTTTATCATTTACTATATTATTTTTACCCCTTTCTTCTATTCTGTAAAATGGACTATTTTTAGTTAGTTTTTCTCCCAGTCGTGGCAACCCGTCAAAATCCAGTTTCTTGACTATTAATTTACTATCTTTATCCATGTTATTGAAATATTCCACTGTTCCACCTCTTTCCTTGGTGCTCGACGCTTGGGAGTTTAAGTCTATCACTTTCGACTTGTATATAAATGAGTTAAACAGCCCTCTATCTACCGATGCTTTGTTAAGTATCATTGCATCTTCCATGTCAAATCCTGAATGCGCTATAATCGCAACTACACAGTTTACTCCTGTTGGGTAATCTTGAAATCCCATCTTTTCATATTCCTTAGTTGCCACTAGTGGTCTTTGAAGACTTGTTAGCACATATGTTTTCACTTCAGATCTGTAGAACTGTGAGTGGAATGGAATTCCCACACTTTGTTTAAGCATTTGACACTGATACATGTTTCTCGGGCTTTGGTTATGATTACTGAACGGTGTCAAACTGGCTGACAAACTTAATATACAACACATATCCAGTTCTACGTATTCATAAAGAACTGGACAGTTGTCCAATTCATTATCCTTCAGGCTCTTTAAAGGCTTTGGAACTTGAACTTTATTCATAGCGCTCGGATTAGCTTGTAAATCCAATAGTTTATTGTGGGATTTATTCAATTCGTACTCATTTATAGCTATTGTAGACCATAACTGTGTGATTGGTCCTATTAGCTCGATTTGGTTGTCCTTTATATTTCTCACCGGTCTCACCAATCTTCCCGGAAAAGTCATGATATATATCGATGAGAAAACTCCAAACTTATCTCTAATTGCGCATGTTTCAAAGTGTCTGCACATGCCGAACTTTTCAAGGTTTTTTGATGTCTTCAACTTATCGTAAAACTCCTCCACATCTTCTAAGTTCACGTATGATATTGGGATCCCGTCAACTACTAAAGGTATTCTATCATTCCCACCATTTACTTTATTCGTTGATCCACTAATATGTAGCGGTTGTGACTTCAGAAATGACTTAATAGAGTTAAGGTATGAGGGTTTGTTGGGGGTTGTCACTGGTTTTGCGTATTGTGATAAGTGGAGTAGCAGACCACACGGTGCTCCATCTGGAGTGTGAACTGGGCAGATAAAGCCCCAAGTTTCCCCCAGCAGCTTCCTTACTTGTGTTGAACGCATCTTCATAAATATGTTTCCTCTGTGCACTGATCTCAAGTGACTTGAGAACCTGTGATAGTTAATCCTGTCCAACACCAGGGCAAACCCGGTGTTCTGGTTAAGTTCATAGTGGGTATTAAATGCATTGCCTGTTGATAGAAAGTGGTGGACCTTTTTCGTAATTTCAGGTGCTACTTTGTTAATTGCAAAGTTGAACAGGTTCACGGAGTTCATAAACTTTCTTACCATTTCCTCTTCCAAGTCCTGGTCTAGATTTTCCAGCTTTCCAACTCCAGCATAGTTTCTCTTAAATCCTCTTTTACCTAACCAAATTTAACAGTTGAGTTAATTACCTTTCAGGTGATTCAGAAAGTTATTTATTTCAAGGTTGTAGACCGTTCTTATTCTAGTCAGGGACAGGTATAAACTCTCCTTCAAAATACACGAATATGACTGTCCTGGCAGCAACAACTCTTGGAACGCAAAGGAATCATAGCTCTCACTCTATTATGTCATTTAAATGTATATTCTGATACCTGAATATTCCCGTTTGACAAATTCACTAGTTTATTAAACATGAAGAGGAGTGTTCGAAACTTGTCCAAATTAGATTTTGCGTGTATAATGACAAAATACTTTATCAGGTGGTGTGCACATTCTTCAAACGTTGATCCTGGGTGTAAATATTGACTAACTTGATTCCAACAAGCCTTCCCCAACCGGTAGAGGTACTAAAAATTAGATTAACGATTTGAATTACCCTATTTTGTATGAAGTCTATATCCGATAGGACTGGGTCGCACTGTACCATATCCAGAAATATTCTATGATACAGCACTGTCATTTCCTGGTTATTTGAGCAATTTTCCAGTAATTTTCTTTTAAATTCGTCCTCGCTCAGGAACGGCAACAAAGCTCTCAGGAGTAAAAAGAGCGGGACCAGAACTATCGAGTTCCTTACGATAACTCTGAACATACACCTTTTATTGATTGTTAGGTGTAGGTAATTAGAGACGCAAGTACCATCCAAATCCCTAAATAATTCTTAAGCACTAACTTCTATTCTTACGATTGGCATCGCATGAATATTGAGTATTCTGTGAATAGAACATTCTTCTGTGAGTTTGAGTCTGATTTAAATGCGATTGGATAATTAGATCTCGGAACTATAAGTTGTCTTAACATTTTTTCGTTCCCTTTAATTATAAAATAGCCGCCTGGTTCGTCTGCATCTTCTCCCTGTTTGATCATCTCTTCTCCAGATAAGCCTGTAAATTTGTCATTTTGGAATATTCTCAGTAATTTAATATTTGACAAAACCAACCTTTCAAATTACATCTGTTTGATCTGACCATTATAGGAATATGACCTACTGGCACCTCCTTTGTGATAATAGACTCAGATTCGAAAAACTTGATCCCGAATGTGACTACCAGTGGCGCTTCATAGGTTGTATGGCTTATTTTTGCGTGCCTTGGGTACATCTTCTGGCTAGTTCCGATACATTCTGAGCCTGGTCTAGTTGGATATCCTATTTTTAGGGATATTATACTAACTTTTACGTCTAAAAATTATTTTGTTAGATTAGGAACACTAACAGTAAGGAGTATCCTTTGGGTTTAAAAAGGACTTTAAGGAATCTGCATTATATGTGATGTATACTGGAGGTATATTGTTGACCATGTTGAAAGAATAATGGTCGATAAATGTGTTGAAGCTCTCGACATGAGATTCTGAAATAGTTAATCTATTTTGGTTTACTTCTGGCATTTTTCATCCTCACTACATAGACCAATTTATTTATACATATATTTTACATTAAAATTAAAATTATTTTAGCTTAGATCGTCATGTGTATCTGGTGGTGGGAAATTGTTCAGATTCTAACCTATAAATCATTCATATTTATATTTTTCCAAATGTTTTTAATTTTAATCCACAGATGAGTATTATTAAAATTAATTTCATCCATTTTAAACTTTTTAACAATCTATTTAAACTGTTTATTATTTTTTAATATTTTTGCAAATCTGGATAATCAAACTCATTGAACAACCTAATTTTACTTTTATTTCTTTTTTAATTTGGTTGTTTATTTTCAAATGAGTATTCTCAGTACGGGTTTGGCCTCAGAGATGAGGATTTTGGTATCTCGCCAGCACACTCAAATGACTAGGGAGGAAATAGAATCTTGTTTTTCAAATTTTTTAAGGTTAATAGAGAACAAAAGTCAGTTTTCATACTAATAAAATTACTTTTTAGGTGGTGACCATACCTTTGTTGAAAGCGATAAGAACCGCTTTCTATATCAACTGGTTGATAATTTCTATGTATTTGTAATGACGACCTTGGACTCAAACATTATTGAAGATTTAATAGTCCTAAAGACTTTATGTGAAATAGTTCAGGTACAAAACACCCACAATTCCTTAAAAATATTTAGAATTTGGTTAAACCCGTTATTAACGAAGAGAATATACTCAAGAATATTTTTGACATACTCTTTTACATGGATGAGTTAGTGAGTAATAATCAGGGTGAAAACATGGCGTTTGACCAGATTAAAGTGTATATTGAGATGGACTCCTATGAAGAGAAAATGCACAAAAAGGTCGAAAAAACCAAGGTTCGAGAGGAGGAGAAGAGGCGTGAGATGTCATCAAAGATGGAAAAGAGAAAACAACTTGATAAACTATTTATTGATCCTTCATATCCCACTTCTCACTCGAGTTATCAAGAACCGCCACCTGTTCAACAGGAACCGAAAATCCAATTACAAGTACCATTATAATTAACTTACAATATTTAGGCTCGTAATTTATCACCATATAATACAATTAAGAAGTTGAAGGAAAAGGAAATTGCCAAGATTGTTGAAGGCGAGGCACCAGCTGTTGTCCAAATCATCGAGACTTGTAACGGAAATCTACACTTGGACGGAGGTATTTGCTCTAAAAATAACTAGTTTATAGATGTTGATTCTCTGAACGTACAAGGAGAACTGGTTACAACAGTGTTTGAGGAACAAGCACAGTCCGCATCGCTACAAGTATTAGTTAAAGAACTTATTTTTTCTTAGTTTACCTCAAATAAGGATATTAAAATGAAATATCACCCGATGGTCGACAAAAAAATGGTTACTAAATCTAAAATTGAACTTCAAAACGGGTTCAACTTGGCACAACCACTCTCAATTATTAAATGGAAATATAAACTATCAGAGGTAGCATGTTTTATACATATAAATTATATATTTCAAACACAAACTACAAGTTTGTATAAACACATACTACAAGTTTGTATAAACATAAATTACACAATTGCACAGTGGTTCAAATGGGTTTTTAGGATGATTTCCCGCTAAGTGTTACTTGTTGGCCTAGTGAGGGCGCCACAGAATGTGTAGTAGTGATAGAAATAACAAATAACTCTGAACTTACGTTCACCGATCTCACATTTCAAGTCCTACACTCGAGATTTGATAACATAAAAGTAAACTATAATGAGGGAGGAAATGTGGATTCTAACCCAGATTCATTAGTCTGGGTAGTTCCCACATTTTCAGAGTCAGATTCAGTCAAGCTAGAGTTCTCAACAACCACAGATCTCAACAATATACTCCCGTTCACACTAGTTGCCAACTCTCAAGATTCCTTATCAAACGTAAAGGTACCTGTGAATTTAACTCAATTTCCCGTATTTTCATAATAAATTAATTGCTTTTTTGGATTTTATGAAAATTGTAGGTTTTGGAATGTTATGATAAAAATAGTGGTGAGGCACTGGCGTTCCTGAGTAAAACTCAGTCATGTTTGACAGTAACAATCGGAGAATGATAATTAATGAAATGTCATATTGTATTATACATAATTATATATAAATGTGTGGAATCTTTGAGAACGAAAACAGCATTTATCGCAAGTCCAATCATAAGGACGAGAGATTCCTCAATAAACTCATATAAATTAGGAACACATGTACAAAAAAGAATCGCAAATCAAAAAGTGTACAATAGGGATGGAGTTTCACTCAGACTTCCATACTACAAGAATCCCAGGGAACGATTCATCAAAATTCTTAATCAGACTGCCGATGTGGAATACACGACGATTGAAAATTTATTACAAAGAGTGCAGGTAATTTTATACAAATATAAATAATAATAGGATGAGTCTACATATAAAGATTTTGCCAAGGTTAAGTCAACCTTCCTTGAGATAGTCAAGTTAGTTTAATGTAACACAAATGCTTACAGATGGATGTGTTTTAAAAGAAATGAGATTACAACACATAAACTATTTCATGATTTTAGATCTAGCGTGCTCTCAAACTCGCCAATGTTTGGAGCTGTGTATTCAAGGTTCCTAAATAATCTCCTGAAATCTTCAAAAGTTTATCCTGGATTAGGACTTAGAAATGGAATAAAACATTACGTAGAATATAGAGCTGGAAAGTTTTCTGATTTTTTATCCTTAGAAGAAATCCTCAATGCGTTACCAATTTTTTCAGTCTTTGATGGATTTTATCGCAGAGTACTGTTACTATGCAGGGATAATAATAGGTTAGACGTGTTGGAAAGCTTATTTAAAAACTCTAAATTCGGATCACGATCATTATTCTGTGATACAATCCGCCATGGAAGGAAAATTATGAAATCACATTGGGGACTTCTGGCCTGTTTGGCATTCCGCAAGTCTTCAAGATCAAGAATGGAACTTTTATCTAAAATATCTAAACCTAAAGATATACAAAATTTTGACTATCTAAAGACGGGTGAAAATAATCTACAGTTTGCTGAATCACACAAAGAGACTATATTGAACTTATTTTCACAACTTTACAAAATACTCAAGCATGTTGATGAATCGGCTGAAGTTGAAAAGAAAGAAAAACCCGTGGATCCTCTCCAAAAACTTGGAATATTGGTTTTAGAAAACAGACCCACTGAAGACGAGTTAGCATTCGTATACTTTCTGACTAAATTTGAACTTAGAGGTGCTGGTCTCGAGGATGTGTTTTGTCTTTTTCTTGAGTTCGTAGATTATCTGAACAGAAGAATACAGAGTAAAGACTGCGATTACGGACATTTGAAATTGATTGTGAAAACAATAAGTAAGAGATATATGAAAGAAATCTTGAGATACTGTGTTAGTTATCGTCCTGAATTAAGCTTAACATGCGAAGAGGTGGTAAAGGAACCAGATGATACATTTAATATGTTAATATCAAATAAATCTAAAGACGTTTTAGCAAAAACAGGTCTGGAAAACTTCTTGAAATTTTTAAATGTTGATTACGAGGAGCCGAAATCAGACGAAGATTTAATCTACGGAATTATTAAGGACTCTGAATCCACATTTATTTATGACTTTCAAAAAGAAAAAATAGTTTGGGGTAATAATAAGGAAGAAATGGATTTGAGGAATTTTAAGGGAAACTGTCTGGATAAAATAACATTCTGCCACTTTATAATATTTTCAAAATCTCATGATGTCGAAAGGGTTATAAAGGACAATATTGATTCTATAAAGAAAAACTATCTCAATAAAATAAATCTAGACACTGTTCATTCCTTTGTATCACTTGATTTGCCCTATTTTAAACAGAATCCACCACAGCCGTTTGATACACAAGCACTTGAACAGGGCAAAATCGTTACACATCCTTCAAATCCAAAGTTACATATGATTTCTTATGATTGGAAAACCAAATGAGTTAAAAAATAGAAGTGCATCTACCAATTATTGCGAAAATCAACCATTTCACGATCCCAACCATTTTCGTGAAATTTTAACCCTCAACTCAAATAAAATTCTAGAGTAATTTCATACCAAATTATTTTATATTATATCTTACATATTCCTGGTAGGCTCAGTGAATCTCTGAAAAAGGAACATAACGACTTTATCAATTTTAAGAGGTTAAATACAACTAGGGTATTTCTCTGCACATTCAATAAACTCTTAGATAAAGCAACTTGAACTTGAGAACAGTTTACTCAAGGAGGATAACGAAAACCTTTCAAGAGAGCTTTTAGAACATTCTGACCTTTTGAAGGATCATTTTACTTTGAGGGTTTACTCTCACGACAAAGATTTAGAGTGCTCAAACCTTAAAAAGAGAGTCGAGGTAGGTTTAAAAACTAATAATTTTTAGTCTTTAGACCAAGAAATTTATAATTGGAATGAAGTTGTTAAAAAGGTACCCTTTCGTTTTTAATAAATTCTTAGCTTGAATGCCAACTTCAGTCCAAACTAAATATTCAAAACCTCAATTTAACTCATTCTGTAATCTGTCAAAATCAGTCAAAACTTCCCAAAAGATCACTTACATTTCCTGCTTACTTTAACAAAGGTGATAACACACCTGATTCTTCTCCATTTCCTGTAAACGACGTCGACTTGGACCATAATTTTCTAGTTTCCAAATTGAGGTCCCAAGTTCAGGATTTAAAGTCAGAAAACATGGCTTTGAAGGATATGCTAAACAGGACTGAGAAGGTATATAAGAAGGAGTTTGAAAGGCTTGGGACTGAGTTGGAGTGGGTGCAAAAGTCGAATGAGCAACTTCAAAAATACTGCTATTTGTTGTCTAGTCTCGACTCTCATGTATCACAGTCGGAAGTTTCCGACGAGATTGGACGCATTCTTAACATCAACCACTAGTAATTATCAGTTGAATAATTCGTTTATTTTTAATATTAAACATTAATTTACAGATTCCATTATTAAACATTAATTTACACATTTCATATTAAACATTATTTACATCTAGTTTTACCGAAGAGTTTTCATTTTAAAATTTTATAGATTGGAATATTTCAGCTTATTATTTTATACGGATGAGATATTTGAGGTTAGGAACATCTCGCTAACGTTTTGGTCTACGAATGTTCGTATGAAAGTCTTCTTGAAAACAACGTTAAACCTTTCATTTGATAGGCCATCAACGAGATTACCTTCTAAAAATCATAAAAATTTAGGGTTTACCCGAAAACCGAGCGATATGGTACGTGATGCAGTCGTACATCTTCAGTATCTTCAATCTGTTTAAAGAGTCATTTCTAGTATACTCGTAAGACTCCTTTTCATTTTCAAGTTGAATTTGCTTCAGTTTGTGTGCCACTAATGGATCGAAAATGCCCAGAGTTAGTTCCATATTCCTTCTACTTGATAGCCTATTTCATTATGTTAGTAAAGTTTACTAACCTATCCCAATTAAAACTGCCGATGGAGCTCCAAATGTCATCCACCACCATTACCTTCCCGTGGTAGTGTCTGTTCTTGGTCATAAATACTCTAAAGTTATCCCTGAAGGGCTTTGCAAACCGGCTCCTCTAATTAACTATTAAACTAGTGCATTTATAGATAAAATGTGAGTAATAGCGTAAAATAGATACAAAGAACTTCTTAAGGATGTAGTAAGTCGATGAAGTATCACCGGGGAGATCAGAGTTGCCTGAAAGTAACATCCTTATATTGAGATTTCTGTTCTTGGCAGAGATCAGCGACCTTCTCAGAGAGCCTGGAGGTATAAAGTAACTTGTTGACAAATGTATGCTATTTGATGCCTAAATTCATATATCCACAGGTTACTTATGTATAAATAAGTCTGAAACTATTATAATTACTTTGGAAATCACCAGAAGCAATGAATTAAGAACATCTTTTTTATTTTTTCTAGTGTTTGATTCAAAGATTTGGACAATAGAACCGCCGGGTATTGGTTCAGCCCTCTCTGAAATTGTCAACCCGTCAATGTGTACATTAGCTATTTTAAGTGATCCCAGAAATGACATGCAAAGGTCGTATACTGATGGACCATTCAGTTTAACACTGACATCAATGTATCCACCATCACCTCCAAGATCCTCTCCGACTGAATTACGGCAAATATTGAGTGATCCACAAAAAGCAGTTTTCTGATCAATAATTAAAAGTTTCTTATGGTTTCTATAGGTAATTGGTCCTATAGAGTTGTTCAGTCTTAAGGGGTTGAAAAAGTGGATTTCAACTCCTAATTCTTCTAATTCACGCTGAATTTTACTGGAAAATCGAATAGAACCAATCTAAAACAAAATTCACTAGTATGAAATCTAAAATAAAATTTATGGATGTGAACTAGTTAACAATAGGCAAATTGGTTTATATAAGCAATTCGATTACGTAGTCTAATAGTAAAACTATTTTACAGCCGCGTAATGACGCGATCTTAAGTGCGTTTGCAAAGATTTCTGCCACGGGAGAATCATCAAAGATGTACATCTCCAGAAAAATACTTTCCTTAGCCTTATTTATTTCCTTTAACATGTCAGTTAATGTTTCGTTTCCTGTTATTCATGAGTTAAACGATAATTTAGTGATAAAGTACCGTCTTGAAAAATGTGTACGATGTTTCCAGAGCTCATTTTACCAAAGTTCGAGCTCAAGGAAGTTAAGATTCCGTTCCATTTGTAAATCTAAACACTAGAACTAATAAATAAAATACCTCGGAAGCGGAAAAGTGTTTTAAATAAGGATAGTTTTTAGAATTTATGGAATCAATTTTATAAATAAATGAATCAATGTCTAAATTAGGATTAAAATTATTTTTATTATTATAAAATTTAAACATATGAAAAATGAATCAAGAATTATATAGATAAAGTTAATTTAATTGTTTAAACAGTATTGTTATAGCCTCATAAAATCAATTTTATTTCAGATTAGTTTATTTATTACACATTTTTTTATATTTACCCGATTTAATTTATTTTTAATATTAAAATGGTATATATCTTATTAACAAGAGCTATGTCTCGTTATAAATATTCAAAAATTTTAGTTCCCCCAAAATTTTTATTTTTCTTATATCATTCAATAGCTAATTCTAATACATTTATAAGCTTCAATATATTTAAATAAGTTCTTGCGTTTGACAATTCTGTATATTTCGTACTTTATACTATGGTTCCCTTTGTACTTGAATACAAGTATCGCATCTTTATTTTATGTACGCCTTTAAAATTACATGTACATTTATTTACACATCCATATATTTATATTTATATAAAATTCTTATAAAAAAATGAAAATTGGATTTGCATTTTTTTTATTACTTAACATTGTAAGATGTCACAACGTTTCTGATTTCCCATTTTTAAGGTTGAAAAATTACCCTAAAATTACAAAAGATAAAGATAATATCCATGTAGATTTCGAACTAATAGTTGAAAGGAACCTCAGCACCAGGGATTTTAATGCTCAAAGGAATTCCTTTTTTGTATTCTCTCTTCTGTACCCATTGAATCTCAAATTACAACATAACTCTAAACTTGAATATCTTGGCGATTTCTCTAAAGTCAGAGACTCGAAAGTTGATGACGCATCTTATGCAGCTTTGGCAGAAAAAGTTAAAGGTGGCGGCTTCATAGGAAAATGCTCAAACTACGCCTTTTTGGATATTATATTTAACCTTGAGAGCAAACTTTCAAAACCCATAGGTGTTAACGATTCCACTTCTTTAGAAAATGAAATTAAAACTATAAAATCAACAGATGATCTAGTTATTAATTTCTATCATTTTCAAGATACTTTGAAGCTTGGTTTATATACCTTTTCAGCAGATTTCGCGTTAAGAAAAGATTTAAGTTCTACCAGTATAAGTACTTATTATGACGAGTTTGTATTGGCCCTGGGTATTAAAAATCATATCAAAGAAAGAGCTATTAAAGAAATGAAGTGTTTAACTAAAACACCTATTACAGCTGCGATTATGATGAAGCACTTCGAGAAGAATTCTTTCCAATCAGCATTTTGTTCATACTACTTTGGCTATGATTTATCTGAACCAAAATACGAATTGCCATTACGCAATAACCTCAAAATTGAAGCCAAATTTGAACGTAAACCTTCAAACGGTTCACAAACTTTGAGTTTGGAATTTACTGCGGATGAGAAAATCAAGTACGAAACGTTATATCCTACCCAATTTGATATTGTGATAGACTTACCAAAGTCATTTGCAGGCAAAAAATTAGATGAAACTAAGTTATGCAAGCCTGATTGTACACCAAAACTTTACTACCTTACTTGCAAATATGAGGCTGAAAAGGGCAGAGTTACTTATAGTACAGTCAAATCTTATTTAGAAAATATGAAAACCCTTAAAATCATCATGGACCTCTCAGGAACTGATGAGTCATTATATTTAACACATAAGTCATCTGAAGTCTCAGCCCACTTCTACCTCAAGCCTTATGTAGCTTCGATTGATTTGGAGAATGTAGACTTCAATGATGAGATTAGTTCTAATACAAAGTATAAGTTCGTTGCGGATGAATGCTCAGGTGTGGTTAAAGAGCTATTTGGTGATTTCTACAAACTCGCCCACTCAAGGAGATATTTATTATATGGAGGCACTGCTAAAGTCGAAATGAATGTACCCCAGACTCTAATGTACGCTATAACTAAAGTTGACAACTTCAATGTCATGAAGGTATACCTTTCAGCTAATGCCAAGTTGGCAGGACAGAAAGCTACCCTTAAGCTTACTGCCGGCAGGCCTGACCAGGAGTTCTTTGGACTTCCCACTGAAGCAGATTATGATAAGAACAAGTTGTTGCCCAGGAACAAGGGCGTCACCCGTTCATTAAACAGACTCTCCGTTGAATTCGAATATAATCTTAGATTAACAGATGACGACAACGACAAGTTCCACAAGATCACAATAGTTTTCAGGAGTAAAGATAAACACCTTTTGAACTTGTACGACCCTGACTATCTTAGGTTTAGCCTGGTTGGTAAAAGTGGAAACTTACCGCTTAACGTCTTTCCCAAGGTACCAGTTGCATTATCTGATGTTTATTCACCTAAATCATCCGAAGTGAAGGTAACTGGACCCTATTTGGTCAGGAAATCTGGATTAATTGTCATGCAATTCAAGATCAAAGCTGCCATCAATAACAGACTTGTGGTGCACTTCGAGCTTGATTCGAAAGTAAAAAAACTTGTCGGCAAATATGTTAGTGGTGAACTTCTAAACACATTTGATGGAATATTTGAAGTTAAAACCGATGGCTTAAAGTACGTCGAGTTTTTCTTTGACCCATCATATAAGACAGGCACTGAATACACCTTTTCTGTCAACCTTTCCTTCGATACAACTGGTGTTAACAAATTTCCATATGAAAAAATGACTTTGTATGTGGATCCTGAGCCATTATTAAGAGGCGGAATGTTTACCCCTAATCCCCTGAGTGAATCGGTTTTCACCCAAGAATACTCATTTTCAAGAATCAATGACCTTGGAGCTAGTCTTGTTCCATGCTTGGCTGCCGATACCAAATTCTCATCTTCCATGTTCAGATCCGGCGACAACGCAACATACATCTTTACAAGAATGTTTGACTGCCAAAAGCCCTGGCTAGGACCAAAAACATCTGATCATGGTGATATTTCAGTCACAGTTGTTGACGAAGAAAAGAAAGATGGTTATCGTGTCACTGTCACAGAACCATTGAGGTAATTTATAAACATAGATATTAATAAATAAGCACACATTTATTATATGAACAACTTCATGATTTTTTAGTTTGGCATACTCTGATAGAGTAAAACCAGCAATGGAGTTGATGAAGTCAAAACGTTTCTACGAACACTTATTGTACATTTTCCTTGATGATACTGCTGTTGAAACAATAAGGAAACAAATGATTGCCGGTGAAATATGCGAAGACAATACTGGAATATGCAAGGAATCTGACTTCATGCCAATGCTTGAAAATTTTATTAAAGGCCTGTTTGAAGAAGAAAAAGAAATGTTTTTCGCTAACACGCTTGTTAGATTCTTTGATTCGAAAAATTCAACGTTCCACACCTTGAAACTAAACCCCTATAAGATATTGTAAGCAAAAATCTAATTATTATATTCTTTAACTATAACCTAAGAACAATTACATATATTGTGTAGGATCCGTGAAGTACGAGAACATAAAAAGTATAAATCAGTAAGAGATGCCTTTGAATTCTCCTTAGATGAAGCATTTGTGAGTCATTTAGACATTGATTTCATTTTATTTAAAATATCTTGTTATTTATACTACTAATTTATATTTTCTTATTTTGTTAATTTATTATTATAGGCACATTCACATGCGAACAAAATGGGCGCATCATTTTCAATGATAGCATTAGTAAACAATAAATTTGCATCCGAATTAAAGGCTGACCTCAAAAAATTCGTTCCTACGACTTACGGAATATCAGTGAATGGAGTATACCAGCACCCTGTATTTGTGGACATAATCCCGCTTGACGAGAAATCTAAACTAGTCATAGGCGAATCAAATTTATTATGCGAAAGCACCCAATCATTTGGCAAGGTTAACCTTAAGACCTATGATGACATTAAGTTCGAAATTGACAATGAACCATTCGAACGTCCAGTATTCACTGGCTTCAAATTCACGACTAAGAATGACTTAGTAACAATTAATGAATCAGGACCATCAGGCCACTTGAAGGGTAATTATAGTGAAGTCAAGCTTAAATTCAATAGGGATGACTTTAAAGTATTTTTTGGAATATCTGACATATTACCCACAACTTGCCTTACAGAATTAGGTCAATCCAAGATTCCAGTCCAGAAGGCACTTAAATCCTCTGTCACCTACGCTAAAGAAAGCGCAAAATCATACCACATCATTGCAACATGTGCCTCATTCGGAGACAACGAAAAGTCTAAGGCTGCACACAATTATTTACTGACCTTCAAAGGTATTACTCTACCTAGATATTTTACTTTATTATACTCATTTCTACTATTTACCCTCCATAATTTTAATATTAATCTAAAACTAAATGTATATTAATGTTCTTTAGGCATTGTTCTTGGAGAATACAGTGTAGTTGCAAAAGAAGAAGTGCCAGAGAAGTTGTACGGAGAATGTGATTTGTTTAGCTTGTACAAGTATATGCCCGGTGCTCCTCACTACAACGAGAAAAATTATCTCGTTGCAGTCCCAGACCAGCTCAAGTCATACAAAGTAGAAGGGCACGTACAGAAAATAGAGTCTGCTGAGAGACCAGTTGCGTTCAGCGAAAAACACAAGAAATACCTAAGTTACAGGACAGTACAAAAGACCATTGGCGAACTTGTTCTTGACCCAAAACCACTACCAGCTGAAAAGAAAACCACAAAGACCCCCGCAAAGAGAAAAAATACTGAGAGTCTTGAACAAAGAAGATACAAAGTTCAACAATACGTTAAACTAATGAAAAGCAAAAACAACAAAGTGAAATTTGAAGATTTCCCAGAAGACATAAGAACAGAATACAAATTTCTATTACTACAAGAACTTCTTGGTGGTTTGGATTTGAATCAGGTTCCAAAAGAAAAACCTAAGAAAAAATAAGGAAACCAGATGAATCATTCCAATTTTCATTTTAATGTTTTATATTTAATATAATTTGTAATATGATCCTTAATTTTTTACAAATCTTACACTTTCTTATACACTTGTATATTGTACATTGTATATTCGATGGTACATAGAATGAGGTATTCACTGGTAAATATATAGCCATGGATAATTAGTGAGTATGTTGAAAGAATTAAACTTTATCAGGTATTGGATTGTAACAATACTGAGACCATCTTACACCGTCACCAACAGGTCTATTTAGAGGCAGGTTACAAGGAGCGAACCAACAAAGCGGGTTCGCACCGAAAACTTGTTGTAAATTAGCACCGACCCCCATGTCATAAATCCCCGAATCCTTGTTAGAATCGTCCAAATTCTCTATCGTTGTCGAGTTCCTCAATACTAATCTGAAAATTATAGTGTTAGAATTGTACTCAATAGCATATATAGAGTATTAATAAATATAGTATACTTGAAGTGGAATTGTAAGAATGGAATGAGAGCAATAATAAGGGCAAGTCCGATAAAGATCATACCACAAACGTAAATGTAAGAGACGGCCTTTGGGCCGACTTCATCAAATTCGTCCATCGAATTCTCAATGGTCTCATTATACAAGTATAATACTCTACAATAATGATTATCATTGAGACTATAAACAATGTCTGGAGTGACTTACGATTGTAAAAGGGTAAAACCAAGTGCGAAAATTGAGTACACTAAGAGTTGCATGAAATATTTACGGTTATAGAATCCAACACAATTTCCAATCCAGGGGCAGTGGTGGTCCATATTTAAAACACATCGGTTACATGAGGAACAGTGGTGTGTCCTGTCAGGTTTCCAAACATTGCAAATTTTGCAATACCTTCTCCTCTTTGTATCATCACCCATATAAAACCCCCAATTCAATGGAACAACACCAGGATCCGTCACGGCAGACTAAAAATAATTGTAAACTCACGACAACTAATAAATAAATATTTAGTTAAATTCATTAGGTTAAGATAGGAAGATTATAATGAATACTCGAATGAAGCTGATGAAGAATAGAAAGAAGAGTAGGTTGAATCCACCAATAATACCGAGTCCATAGAGGGTTAAATCTTCAAAAAAATGCCTCAAGAGTATGAACATGACTCCGGCATACATATAAACTACACATAAATATTGAGGATGAGAAATACCAGTAATTACGAGAGCTACATTTCTTAAAAGGGTCCCTTTATTTTTTGCTGTGGAAATCATGGAGCAGAAGCTCAGAAGCTGGCCTTGATTTCCCATTTTACCGACAAATATTAAGGTGCGATATGAAAGATTATTAAACAAACGAAATTACATTAAATTAAAGGGAATATTTTACATTAAAAGAGAGAAAATTTAAAAGTTTAATACATTTTCAATTATGAATAAATGTGTATCAATTTTTAAATACACAGTCAAAAGTATTAAAAAATGTCAAAGTATAATATACAAAACACTTATAGGCACATGTTATGCCTATATCACTTAATATTAAGGCCAGAAATTTAAGTATCTTATCCTTCTTTGTGGTCCTAATCCCCCAGATATAACTTATGCAGTTTAAAGGCTACACATTTTGTCTTTATATATTTCAATAACATGTTTTATAAGTATGTTTTTATATGGAAAGGAATCGGGATAGTACTGATTGTTTTTATATTTAATTCATTTATCTCTTGGGTTACCGGTGCCAGTGAGCATAAAATTTGCATTTTAGTCAATTATTTATTAAATTAAGATTTTCAATCTATATAACAATTTTATATATAATATTCTATAGAATATTGATTATTTTCATTTAATAACACATTATGGATTCCTAACTTATTTCTTACACTTCTTGATCAATTATTTCCAATTAATCATCTTAAATAAATCCATTTTAAAATATGGAACTTAATTAAAGTTTATAATGTTTAATATTATGTTCAGCATTTGTTATATTTGGTTAGCCTAACAATTTATATCTTGAGTATATTTAGTTTATACATTTTAAAATGTAGTGTAAAATTTAACAATGAGTTTAATAAATTCCAAATCAAGGGAAAGCTTGAAGCGGGACCGTGAGTTGGATGAAGCCCGGAGGGCTGGTACTGTTCCCGCCCTCAAGGATGAGTTAGGGAATGATATAAACCCTCATATCCCTCAATATATTTCTAAAGCTCCTTGGTATTTAGATCAGGGTGAACCAAGTATGTTTTTATAATTTATTCCAATTATTTATGAAAAATACAAAATGTTTATTGAACAGGTTTACGCCATCAGCGGGTTAATGAGGTTCAAAAGGCTCCAATAGATTACGTAACACTCAGAGGTGTTACGAACAAGGTCGCAGTTAAGTTTAGGAAGGGCGCTTGTGAAAATTGTGGCGCCATGACTCACGACGCTAAGAGCTGTGTCGAGCGTCCACGTAAAAAAGGAGCAAAATTCACTAATGAGAACATTTGCCCAGATGAATATATTGTTGAAAACACTGATAAGGGATATGACGCAACTCGGGATCGTTGGTCTGGTTTCGACCCTTCAAGTCACCTTCAGCTAGTTGAGGAATTCAGAGATCTTGAACAAGAACGGGCTCTAAACAAAATCATGAACACTTCTAAAGATGACCAATCATCTGATGAAGAATCCAAAGAACACAGGTGCCAAATCATTTACCTTATTTTCACTTATTTATTTATTTTATTGTTTTATTTCATAAATTCAATTTAGTGTGAAGAATGAGACGTTTGATTGTAAAGATGATAAGACGCGGACTACCACTAGGAATTTGAGAATTCGAGAGGACACGGCTAAATACCTTATCAATCTTGATGTTAATTCTGCCTTTTATGACCCTAAATCAAGATCAATGCGCGAAGACCCGCTACTTGGTGTAAATACCTGTTTTAAAGGTGACAACTATTATTTCAACTCCGAAGAAACCTATAAACCCAAAGAACTCGAAGTATACTATGCACTTATAATATTATAATACCAATCCTAGTACATAATCTTATTGGTGAGTGGCTAATGTGTATTATAGGTGTTTGCTTGGGAGAGTAAGAGTAAGGGGGTGGATGTAGATTTTATCGCAAATCCGACAAAGTTGGAGAAGTTATTCAATGAAACGAAGGAACGGAAAGAGAAGGAGACATTGGAAAGTAAACAGAAGTTAATTGAACGTTTCAAAGCCTCTGAATATGTAAACAACTATGAAGAACTCAAACCCCTATCCACCGTTACAAAAGAAGATATTATTACCTTCAAGTACAATGTTATTTTACCCTTATTCAGATACATTTAGACATACCTAATACCATACCATGATTATTTGTTTAGAGAATCGGAATATGAGTTTGATGAGGCGAAGATGTTGGGACATTCTCAGATTTGGGGTTCATTTTATGATGTTGAAAAGGGACTTTGGGGCTATAAATGCTGTAAAAGTACTAACCGCTCCCAACGCTGTAATATTTAACTCAATTTCATTCACATGTAATCAATATTTATAATAAAGGTAGCAGAATTATTTTGAGAGTTTATCAAGGTAGCCAGTGCCTGGTAATTTGTATTTCCCCCAAGCTGATTTTTTCCTCCTCTTACTAAGCTTCTCACTCCTTGCTCTTTGCTCATCCTGCAACAATTTAATGCAATATATTAATTTATACTAGGGAATACTTACCAAGCTGTATAATCCAATTCTTCTGTACGTTTCACCTCTAACTTCCCTATACCATTTTGTAAACCCATTATACATATGTTCTTATAATGGTGTTTAGAGATAAATAGCTGTATATTTATACTTTGAACGTTTTCTGGTATTGATGTTGTATGGACCAGGCCAAATGTATGGAGGGAGACCGGCTTCCGCCCTCATTCTATAGTAGCTCTGTTTCAACCTAGCAATTCTGTTCTTTAGTCTTATCTCAAAGCTCCGAATACCTAAAGGCATTTAATTCACCAAATATCAATAATTATTGTGCGTGTACGTATTTCGTAAAAAAGGTACCGGGTTTGTGGACTCCTCTCTTTTTAGAGAATCTATGCCTCACGTTATAGTGGAATTTGTATCTGTAATCCCTTGTTATGGGCTTGTAATCACTCGTTTCTCCTTTATTCAAGCTCTTTACTACCTGAAATTATCATCATATCGACAGAATTAATTATCATATAATAGAATTAATTATCATTTAGCCAGAGTTAATTGTCATATGATAGAATTAATGAGTAAATGTACCTTTACATTCAGAATCCTTGGCGAGTATAGGGGGAAAAGTTGAGTAACTCCAACTCCATCAAAGGCGTTTTTAAGACTAAACGACGAGTTTAAACCCCGTTTTCTAATATCAACACAGTATCCTAATGATAATTATTATGGTTTATTATTTCAATGGGTTAGTGAAAAACTAATTAATTAAAATTACCTGTGAATACAGCAAAGGTTTGTTGAGTTCTTGAGAGTTCGTATTTTACTTCCACCAATTCTCCCAAATTAAGCTCAGGCATCTAAACACATAAAATTAATATATTTCGAGTAAATATACGTTAAATTTGCGCATCTTCTCCAGACGTTCAATTTCGAGTTCATTCAACTCACACATTAACTTTTTACAGCTTTCTCTACTAATTGGATTTCCATGGTCATGTTCTGGAGGCCAATTTTTTGCAGTATTTGGGTTTGTAACAACGTAGTGAGTACTATCAAAGTTAGATACCATTACCCTGGTTCTTATCCCTCTGTGTTGTACATAATTAACATGGTTTGTATCAGCTTTGATAACATTAGAATTTTTGGGTGAAAAAACAAATTCATGGTTTTTAAAATTAAAATATGAGTAGTTTCTATTATAAAATGTCAAAATTTGAAATTTACTGCAATTTATCTTAAAAATCAAGTCAGCTCTGGCAGTGTTGTAGATTCTCCTAAAATTAATCCCAGACTGACTAAACATCTCACATTTACTACAATATCCTAATAAATAACATTATATTAACAAAGATTCCATGATTATATAATAAAAACAATTTGTTACTAGATTATTTTAAACACCAGAAATATTAAAATATATGTGTGGAATCAGCTCCAGATTATATACTTTGACGAAATATACCTCGCTTGCATCTGGTTATTATTTTGCGAGTGGATTAGAAATAAGTTATAGGCGGCCGACTAAAAGTGTGTAAAATTACATTATAATGAATACATAGGTAATGTGTAATGTTATACCCTCTGAATTTGTAGTTTTACGTGGTTAATAATGAATGAAGTTGGAGTGAATCCTTTACATGAGCTTGGCATTGGTCTTATTGGCATTCTGGAGTAATCGCAGAGAATGCAGGGACACTGAACTTCCTTGTCACTGGGTACATCAGTGTCCCCAATACTAGATACAAGTTCCAGGCAGTTTTCGTAGAGTGGCACTGCCAGGTTAAACAACTTAAGAAAGTGATAAGCTCTATGAATTAATTAATAGAATCTGAATGTACCTTGCAATGTTATACATTCCCTCAGCCTTGAACACTAGTGTACATGTTTCCGGCAAACCCAGTTGGTGCACTCTTCTCATCCTAAGCTCCACATACTTTTGCAGAAATGTCATTCCCAATACCAACGACTTGTTCACATTCTAAATCGTGTTTACTAATTCTATCAGTTGATATTAAGTAAATCGTTTAAATAAATAAATTCCTATTATAGAATACATCGGTGATTCTATTGTTGAGTGAGTTAAAGTATGAAGTTGCTAGGCAAAGTGAAGCTAGTGAGTCATTTTGCTCCTTTTGATATGCTCTTTGGTACTCATGTTTAGCATATGACCAGTTTCCCGAAATTGTACAAAAATGCCCTCCCAACATTAACAGCTGGAAGTTGTCCGGGTACTGTAACAACTGCCTTGTTACCCAAGCCCTAATCAGAATATATTTATCACTAATGAACTTTATATACAACTTACGAACTAACTATATAACTTACGAACTAACTATATAACTTACGAACTAACTGTATAACTGATGTAAATAGCTATATGAATTATAAAGTAGGAATAGAGGCGGAAATACCTATTTTCTAGCAAGGCGTCTCTTTCATTTGATGATGAGAGTGGTAGAAGAGCTGCATGTGCTAGTTTCCCAGTCCCCAAGATCCTTGAATATCCTTCCAAACTTCCATTCACTGGATCCTTCAAAAACTCATTCCTAGCACTTGTTATTGCTATCTTAAATAATCCTCCAAAGGAACTGCATTCTACAGAATTTATACACACAATTACACTAGTCGAAAATATCTAATTACCGTAATTCATACTGAAAATAATTTTTTCCACGGTTTTGATCAATGATTTTCTTTCAGCTGAGTCTAAATTTGACTTGTATTTCTTTTTATTGTTTGAAATGAGTTCAAGCACCTCAACTGCCTCCTTAACTCTATTACATAGACACATAAACACTGTTGCAGTAAATATTAACCTCTCATATCCAGCCCATCCTATAAAAATTATTCAACAAAATCATTACACTATAACTAAATCTAATCCCTGGAAATTTGTCTAATCTAGGGTTATTAATAAAATTTCTGGTAATTAATCTTAATTTAGAATTAAACAGAGTAGTCCCGAACATACCTAAAATATCTTCGGCTGATTTTAGGTTTAATTCCTTTTTAACCTTAAGGAATGAGTAACTCTTGTTGAGTGTTGTCTTTTTAGGCTCATTTTTCATGAAAATTGAGTTTTCATCTCTGTTCAAACTATGGTTAAAATTATTTAGTTTTGATGCCCTCATAATCCTAGCCTTACTTAGCCTCTGAATTGCTCTTTCAGTATCCAGTTCACAATCCTTTATTACCTTCAGATATGTATCAACCCACTCATTTAACTTCGTTTTATCCAGGGATACTGTCTTACCATATGATAGCAAACATGGGTAAACGCGGGCACTGGGGTCAGTTAAGTATTCCAACTCTATCTCTTCTATCTCACTGTTAAGCTTATTAAACATTTCATTTCTCTCCTCTTCACCAATAGGCCTAATCATTAATTACAATACTTAGGAATATGAAATATTGGTAAAATAGTTATGTAAAAGGTACTCTGGGATATCTTTAATTTTATCCAAATCGTTTAGTGTGAGTTTGGATAAAAGCTCTTCGGCCTCATTGATATTTCCTAGCTGTAGGAGAATATCTGCGAGATTAATCAGGAGCTCGGAGTTGTTAGGGTAACTTTCAAGTGCTGTCCTCAGCACTTTAACTAGAAATTCATGGTGGTTACTATCCAGTGTCAGGCACTTTGATATCTTAAGTGTTGTTGGTACATCTATCTGGTCACTCGAGACTATTGATGAAAACGCCTTTTTAAACCATGAAACTGACAATTCTAAATGATTTGGACAAAGATGATTTGCGATCAGGAATGAATATTTTACATTTAACTGTGAGTTATGCAGCAGGTCTAGCTCTGGGTCTACTGGCCTATCCAGGTTCAAACACGAGATTACATAGTAAACTAAGTGTTCTAACGGTAATAGTTTAGGCTCAATACTGTTTGTGGTACAGATACTCTCCAATATCTTAAAACACTCCTCAAACAAGCATAAATTTACATTCAATTCCAGGATCGTCTCTAGTATTTCGGAGTCCAAAGTTGCGTTAAAATACGCTGTCAGCACCAGCAAACTTGAGTGCAAATCTCCTATCATTTGAAAACATCTGGAAAGTTCATTTGCGATAAGCTTATCATTTGGATGTAAATTGAACAGTACCAAGAACCTCTTCGCCGCATTATCGTAGTCTTTCTACACATTTTTATTACACACAAATTTAACTATTAATGTACCAAATATATTTTTGAGTAGATTTAACTAAATTAATAAATTGGTTACTTTAACTAAATTAATAAATTGGTTACCTTTTCGATGTAACAAATTGCCAGTGCAAAAACTGCTTGTTCGTTAATTTGTCCTTCTTGATCTCTTTGGCATTTTTTAAAGCAGTAAATTGCCTGGTCGATGTTGCCGGTTTCTTGACTCATTTCTCCTATTCTTTGCCACAGGTCAGTATCTGTAGGAACCAAATGTGCCGCCAGCAGGTAATAGCTGTTCGCCGTTGTAACATCGTTGTATTCATTCTGGTATATTAGTCCTAGCATGTGGAATGGGTCATGTAGTCCTGGTGCTCTTCTAATCAGTTCCTTTAGTATTTTTACTGCTTCTTCAAAGTTTTTATTTAGATATAAATCTGTTGCTTCTTGCAATAACTTTTCTAGTTCTGGGTTTAATTTACTACTATGAGATGCCGTCTTTCTTCTCTTCTTCTTCCTTACACTCTTCTTTGTATAAAATGTACTAAATTATCTTTATATTAAGGAGTTTTATCTTTATATTACGGAGTTTATATATATTTTATCCCTATCTAATTGTTATTTAACTGTATAAGAAATGTGTAGTTTATATTACTCTTGATTTTTCTTTTTATTCTTCCTTTTGAATATTTTAGCTGTTATTTTATCTGCGAATGAGGCTTTTTTCGGTTTTGCTGGTTCTGCCAGCTCTCCCATGAGGAAGTTGTTGAGTTCTTCCTCATCTATGCTATTATCGCTACATTCTCCCCTAAACATTATTTATCACCTGGTAATTATTATTTTATCTTAGTTACACAACTTATTTATAAGTTTTAAAGGAAGGATTTAGGTTTTATTTACATAATTGTTACAAAAAAACATCTTCATAATAAATTAAAACAATTTTTAACAAGTCAATTGATTCTAGATATTTACAATTAACTATAACTCACGGAAGGTATTCATCTGTTAGAAAATCCAGAGATACTCGATTCTCATCCATCCACCGTTACAAATAAAACTTAACTATACTAGAAAAACAAACTATAATACAAGATGTAAAATTTATAAAATAATATTAAAATGTATTGAAAAATGTAAAATATTCAAGAAAAGATTAATGGCTTCAAGTGAAGCCCGACTAGTTGTAATCAGTGTAATCCCAATTTAAATAAAACTATTTCCTTAGTATTTACTCCTAAAACATAAGTTAACCAACTGCTGATATTCTTTGGTTGTGTAGAAATTTAACTGGTAAAAATGTGTAACTGTGTAAAAAGTACATTTGATAATTCAAAGAGTGTTTAATCCCTATCTTTTTTGTGTTTTTTAGGCAATAATACAGCCTGAACGTTTGGCATGACACCGCCTGAGGCTATGGTAGTGCCACCAAGGAATTTGGAGAGTTCTTCGTCGTTCCTAACAGCGAGCTGAAGGTGACGTGGAACAATCCTAGATTTCTTGTTGTCGCGAGCGGCATTTCCTGCCAACTCCAAGACTTCAGCAACAAGGTACTCGAGTACGGCGGCTAAGTAAACGGGTGCGCCAGCACCAACGCGTTTTGCGTACCTGCCGTTCTTAAGGTACCTACCAACACGGCCTACAGGGAATTGCAAGCCAGCTTTTGCAGACTTTGTAACAGCCTTTGCCGCTTTCTTACGGCCACCAGCTACGCCCTTCGCGCTCATTTTTCACCTACACAACATATTACATACCATCACCTCGATATTTGTCAATGAAATACAAAAATAATAATTGAAATGGAAAAATATTTTACTAGGAAATATTATTAGATCAAGCTAAGATAAGAAAAATCGAAATGATATATGATAAAATTATGGAGGAAAAAATAAATCTAACGAATTACTAGACGTGGCCAAAAATTATTGACCAAAAAATAATCAAATTAACGTAAAAAAGAAGCGGTGAGAAGAAAATGATATATTAAAATATAATAAAATATTTAAAACAAAAAAACTAACCTCTAAAGATCTGGGTGTAATATTCAAATACGATAAGGACTGATTTGTGGTGTCAGATCAGGACAACACATTAAAGCACCATTGAGTCCCACAAATTACTACCCAAACCATCTGACCTAACCATCACTTCTAACACTTAGTTATATTTTATCTTACAATATTTTAACAGATTCTAGTGAAAAATCACTAGAAGTCTGTTCCTACTCACTCCTACACCCTCACACAGAATAAACACACATTTATATTGAACTAATATTATATTGTTATTTATTTTATACTATCTATTTGACATGGATTTTGGCATTTTTATGAATTTTAATACTAAATTATAAACACTGAGTATGTGTTATAATTTATGTAAAACAATGACAATATTGACGAGTGCGTAAATAATTTATATAATTAAAATTTTTAATGATTTTTACACTAATGATTTTCTCGAAAAGAGGTGAATTATTGAGGAATCTTATGATAAATCCGCCAATTTTATAATTATTTGGGAAATAAATAAATTTGTGGTTTATTTAATAAAATAAAATTAATATAATAATTATATATCAAGATAGTGTAGGAATCTTTAAAAAATAGTGGAAAACACTTTTTTAAAAATTCGATCTTGAATTTTACATTTACACACTCTAAAAAATTAGATCCAAATTAATTTATATATAATTAACACTAAATGCATGTTTATTTAAAAAAATACAGAGTGAAAATAGGTGAAATTTTGTGGGTAAAGAGGGGTTAATATGACAAAGGATCCAGGGTGTGCCCTACTTTGTAGTGTGTGGCAAATAAACATTTTTAAAATCACTTCCTATTTTTGATAATGGCTAGGACTAAGCAGACAGCCCGTAAATCAACTGGTGGTAAAGCACCCAGAAAGCAACTCGCCTCTAAGGCCGCAAGAAAAACCGCTCCCGTCACCGGTGGTGTCAAGAAACCACATAGGTATCGTCCAGGTACCGTAGCTCTCAGGGAAATTAGGAGGTACCAAAAATCCACAGAGCTTTTGATCAGAAAATTGCCCTTCCAAAGGCTCGTCCGTGAAGTGGCTCAGGATTTCAAAACTGACTTGAGGTTCCAATCAAGCGCAGTTTTGGCACTTCAAGAAGCTGCTGAGGCTTACCTTGTTGGTCTCTTTGAGGACACCAACTTGTGTGCTATCCACGCCAAGAGGGTCACCATCATGCCAAAAGATGTACATTTGGCCAGGAGACTCAGAGGTGAGAGGGCATAAGCCACTCACTCTCCCTCAACAGTTGTAACATTTGTGCAGAATGGATTCTAGTATTCAATTCTAGCACCAGCGATCACTCGCTTAGAATTAGTTTCGCATTGACTTTTTTGGAAGTAATCTAGTTGTAATCAGGGCTTCACTTGAAGCCGTCTAATGTATCTAATGTTTTTTACCCTTTATATATCACTACTCATACTTTTACTAGGCATAATTATTCTATAATAATGTAATAATGTGTAGTCTTAATTAGAGATTACTTAAAAGTTTTAAGCTTCTTTAGGAGAGACCCTACTTTCCTCTTGTCAATAGGGACAGTGGCAAGGCAAGTGATGATATTCTCTGGCTTCTCAGTGAATAAATGACTCTTGACCAGATTACTGGTGAGAACCCTGTGATAGTCCAGCAAGGAAGACTCGTTTTCAACAGATAAAACAACGGTTCTTAGATTCGGTAGATTCTCAAAACTAGTGTATTTTATCACACCCTCATCAGTATTATACAGAGAATTGACTGATATGCTAAAATCTAGAATATTTGAGCTATTACATATGTAAACTAGGAATATGTATGTGTACGAATATACCAAGCGTGACAAGCTTGTGCGATAAGAGCGCCTCTAGGCCAAGGTTTCCCGTCAGTTTGTAAGTCTTCCCTTAAAATTACATACTGAGTCAAGTCAACATACTCAGATTCCATAAACACAATATAATAAACTATTAAATCAATATTTTAAGATTTAAAATGTAATTAAAATTTACAAATATTTATTAATTTAGAATAATTTAATTAAAATACAATTAAATTAAGAATTAAGTGGAGGAATTTGAACTGGGATGAAATGGTATAAAAATTAGGTATTAAATAGCGTTAATAATTAATATGACATAGACATAATTAAAGTATAAAAATAATAGTAAAAATTGGGTATTTAAGATGAAGTTGTGTTGATAATTACTTTTGATAACAAGATTTGTAGCTCACGGTTATGGTGTTGAAAACATTTCATAACATTTTTAATATTATATTTCAAATTTGTTTAATGGGCTTCTATGATGAATTATAACATACAGCAGAACCAAGGGGTTCCTCCAAACTTACCTGTAAGTTTTTACATATGATTACGTTAGTCTGAAGAATCTTTCAATTAATTATCACCTTTACAACGTTTATTTACTGTTTTACGTATTTATATAGTTGTTCACCGTAAAATTAATTTGTGTTTTAGTTCCAGCCACCTCTTCAACAACCCTTTATGCCTGGAAATAACAATATCGCACCAAATATGATTCAGCAGCCAAACCCCTTCATGATGATGAGTATTTCCCATACAGCTATATATAAAATTATGTATATCAATAATATACTTTATAATTTTTAGATGGGATCGCTCCTCAATTAAACGCTTTTAATTTATCACAGCCCGTTCCAGATAATCAAAGTATTTATTATACTCAGTTATATCATACAATATCTCATATTGTGTAACGATACAATCGGAAACATTTCTACATACTCATTACATATGGAGTCACTGATTATTATTTCTTTAGATTTTGAAAAGAAAGAACAAAGTTCTGATAATAATTCTGGATCCTCAAATTCAAATTCTAACTCTCAAACCCATCCTGTCAATACCAATACACCAACATTTCACCCACCTCCAATTCAACGTATGTTCATACTATTTTTATCTAAAACGTTTATTAAAATCTGTTATAATATTGATGTAGCACCTTTTGGATTCCACGGACCTCTGATACCACAGCCGAATATAATAACAGCTGCACCCACTGTGATCCCGCAGCCTCCAATGCCAAACCTCATGACTAACCCGAATATTATTACACCTCCACTTATGACTACCCCAATGATTAACCCTAATATGATGAACCCACAAATGATTAATCCTGGAATGCTCAACGGCAATGCCACAGCTAAAATGCCCTCAGGAATCCAATATCCCATGAAAACGCTCATAGATAATCTACTCAACCCTGTCGTTGTTAAAGTGCCAGAACGGGACGATACTCCCAAGCTGGCAAATGTTGTATACGTCGGTGGATTATCTGTCGATACCACAAACGAATTTGTCATTAACTTCCTACAGGTTTTTATCTCCCCTACTCATTGAACTCGTTATTTACCTTAGTTCTGTACATTCAACTATTTACATCTAGTTATACACATCTAATAAGTTATGTACATCTAATTAGTTATACACATCTAGTTAGTTATCTACTACATTGGTTTTATGATGATTTAGAAATGCGGTAAAACAAGTCATTTTAAGAGGCATACTGACCCATCTACTGGGCTGCTTTCTACATTTGCTTTCTGTGATTTCGAGTCACCAGGAGGAGCCTATTTCGCCATAGAATGCCTAGCAGATTTGGATTTCGGTGAAAACAAATTAAAGGTACACAATTCATTACATACATGGAGCTAATTATTCAATTACGGTGTTATTTATTTAACCACCGTGTTATTTATGTACCTTACCAATCTTGTGAGCACTCTTCAATTACTTGAGTAATGATGTAGGTGAGTTGTAATTCGAGAGTAAAGTGTCAAATTGATGATTGGAGAGAAGGAAAGATCGAAGAAATGTGTAGAAATATGCCAGAAAAGAGTAAGCAGGAGGTGGTGGAGGAGTTTGAAGCATATAAGGTAAAGCTGAGAAACGAGTTCATTGAGTTGATAAACATGCATTTTCACCCCAACACGGCTGAAGGAGAGACCGAATCTGCAACAGACGCAGCCACTCCAGGATTAACGGAGTCAAGCGCAAGCAGAGAAAGAAGCGAGAAACCGTCGAAGGATAAGACTGAGAAGGTGAAAGAGAGAGAGGAAACCGGTTTAACAAAGGATTACACCATACATAAAAAAGAGGCCGAAAGAATATTTAAGCTTAGACAGAAGAAAAGAAATTACGACACTAAGTATAAGGAGCAGTTGTCGATTTGGGCCCAGGAGGAGGACAAGTTATTTCGAAAAATCAAGGCTCTTTTCGAAGTCCCTCCATATAAGAGGGACAAACTCATAGAGCAGGACCTAGCAGGGAAAAGTAAGCCGAACTTAAAGCATAGAAAGCAAGAAATTGAAGATGACTTGAAGGATGAAAAGGCTGAACAGGACGAGAATAAAGCCAAAAAGATTTCAGTAAAGCTTGTTTCTTCCAGTTCCGCAACTTCCGGTAAAGATGTGACAAATAATGTTAAGAACGAGTCAAATAAGAGGGTAAAATTAGACCCTAAGTTAACTTCTTCAGATTCTAACTCAACTCACGGCTCAGCATCAGAATCCTCCACTTCAGTGGTCAAGTTATTTTCTGAGGAGGCTGAGGAGGTAAAGACTGCCCTGACTGAGGATCAGATTTGGGAAATGGTTCCAAAGACTGATGTCCTTGATGGTGACGTGGAGTGGAATGTACTGTTTTCCACTAACTTGAGTATTTTAATTGAGCCTTGGATTAGACGGTGCATTCTCGAGTACATGGGCGATGAGGAGAGTCTCGTGAATGACGTCGTGGAGTTTATCTTCTCCAGGCTCAAGGAACGCCCCAAGGCTAAGGAGCTTTTAGCCGACGTTGAACAGTTCCTTGATGAAGAAAGCGTTGGATTTGTGACTCAGCTTTGGAGACTACTCTTTTTTCACCAAATACGCCTCAAAAATTTATAATCTCACTCAGTCCACCATATATACTATAGTATATACAGTACTATTGCATAGTTATGCATGTATAACATTTATATAGTAGAGTATATTAGGGTGTATATACTACATACCATAGTATACTACAGTATGTCGTACTAAAGTATATATACTAGAAAGTAATGTAGGTAATACTATGTTGTACTAGAGCATATATACTAGACACTAATGTAGATAATACTATGGTATACTAAAGTACATATACTAAGGTAATATATATGGGAGATTGATAAAATTATTTGAGGAATGAAGTACAGAGTCCTTTGGGGGCCTTCATAGCGACAACAAGTCCAATAATTAGACCGTAGAGTGCGAGTGTCTCAGCAAATACAAGAGTCAAAACCATACCGACAAATAACCTGGTCTGCTGTGCATGAGCACGAACTCCTGCGTCTCCAACTATACCAATAGCCAACCCCGCAGCCTAATCAAATATGTAATATCAATAATTGAACAATTATTAGTGTACAACTTACAAGACTACAAAGACCAACAACAAGTCCAGCAGCTAAATGTGAATATCCCAAGAAGTGTGAATACTCGCCCGGTTCACCATCTAAATCAATTTATAACTCATAAAACTAATATAACAGTCAAAACTACTCTAGTTAGATGTACATAACGGTTGAAAATAGTGTAAATGGTTAAGAATAGTGCAAATGGTTAAAAATAGTGTAGTTGGATGTGTAATTGGTGTTTTTGTGAGTGTAAAGATACAGTTTCCGGTAATAACGATTGAAATGATGAGGCCATAGATACCGAGAACACCAGCCATAATAACGGGAATGATAGACTTCATGACGAGATCAGGGCGCATCACACCCATGCTACTTATACCAACGCCACTCCTAGCAGTACCATAAGCAGCTCCCAAATCTATTCAAATTAATAATATTTAAATAGTTGATAAGATAGGGGAAGATATGAGTAAAAGCGGATAAAAATTGAGTAATCGAGTACTTGAAAAAACCATGGCGCATACAACGCCCATCATTCCGAAAAATATAGAATGAGGATCACACTCAACTGCCATCTAAAAATAATTTCAATCAATATTCCGTTAAATTAATAAATTTGATTAAATTAATAAATTTATTAATTTAATAATTTGATGAAAAATTGAAAATAATTATTTATTTTAGTTAGATAAAATTAAGGTAAAATAACAGGGAAAAAGTGGAATAAAGTTTAAATTACCTTGTGTAATATAGAAATGTTAAATAGAGAAAATGTGTTTAGGTAAAAAATTGATTTCTAACAGCTGTTTAGTGGAAATTATAAATTTATAAAATTCGGGGGCATTTATTAATTTACGATAATATACAAATAAATAACTAAAACATCACGGTTTATACTTTATGGCACATCACCCGAAAGCCTTGTTGGGCAGTTAAACATAGAATACACATTGATCCTCTAACACAATATTCTTTCATTCTTATTCAATTTTACTATTGTATTTTTTACATAATTTGATTTATTAGTGGTCAACTGGCTGTTCTAACGATGGTTCATTAATTCTCTACACATTCCTAGTATATAACTATATAGAAACAATTCTGTCACTTAAAGTATATTATATATGATATATAATAGCATATAGTATATGTAAATGTGTTCCAAGTGAGGTAGGCATATAGATGTGTAAGGATCTGTAATTATAGACATAAACAAGAATAACACTAAAAATTGTGAAGAAAAACATATTTTATCAGAATAATGAAAAACTTCAAAAAATAAATTTTACGATAAGATGTGGAATCTCGGTGTGTAATAAATACACCGTCAAGAATTAAATAACGTGGTATCATCTTTGAGCACATAGTATTGATATAGAAAAAGAATTTTGGATTTGAATTACAATAATAGAATCTTAAATAAATAATGTATTAAAAATAGAAATAAAATAATTCTAATGTGTGATGTGTCGAATCGACGTTTTACACATTAAAAAATTTTGAATTTAAATGAGAATTTCTGACCACGATCGGAAAGACTAAGTTGTAAATAATTGTAAGAAATTGAAAAAATTAGATAAAAGAGGGATTAAGGGCCAAATAGAGCAAATCAAGGCTTCTGCTAGACATGGGGCGTGAGATCTGGGATGCATGTTTTAGTATCGGGCGTTGTCACAAAAAACCCCTAATTTTTTACCACAAGAATTGGGTGTGGGTATTCAGTACAGAAGATGCTTAATACAAACCTTGAATTGGTTGAGAGTTTGAATGGGGTGTCTTGGATAAATGTAATTTTTTGAATTTATTAAATGCTCTTTGACAAGGCAGGAAAAATTTACAGTTATCTCCATAGCCGAAACGTTTGAATCACCCTGAAAAATTATAATTCCACAGCAATTATATTTTTTAAGGGGCCCTAAATTATTTCCCTTTCATTTTAGGCTATGGAAGTTGTTTCCCCTTCTTTCTCTTAACGTGGGATGCTATTTGTAAATTATTTTATTCTCTTCTGACCAATTTCACATTTCTCACACTGTTATATAATTCATATTTTTAAATTCCCAAAATTTTCAATCATTTCACAATATTTTAATCCGTCTACTGCTTTCTTCTACTTATTCTGATCATTTGTCATCTTATACCATAAATCTAATTGTTACTTCTAGATCAACAAAAATTTTAAAAACTCACACTTCTGAGGAATAATTTAAGGTATGATAAGGACATAACGCTCTGAATTGGAATAAACTTAGCAAAGAGGAGTAGAAAGAAAACCCGCTGGAAATTTAATGTACATTGGTTTCCAGGCTTCATTTTTATTGACACTATTACTTAATACCATAAAAAAGGAAAATTGGTAGGAATTTATAAACAAGTGTTGACAACTATACACAGACGAGTGTAAAACCGTTTAGATTTTTACTCACACTTCATAGGGTGTATACCAAGAGAATTCCCAAACACTAATCCGATATGGACTGTGCAGTACGTGCTGTGAGTGACGATTTCATTCGTGCACTTGGTGTGGTATTGACGAAGATAGTGTCTGACGTCGTGCCTGAGTATGGTTCCCTAAGTTGCTTCAACTCCATCAACGCTCCCCCGATCTCCGATTACCTCGTCCGAATTGCAAGGTACGTCAACTGCAGTAATGAGTGCTTCGTGCTCGCGCTGGTTTACATTGACAGAATCATGAAGATGCACAAGTTCTCAGTCTCAGTGCTCAACATCCACAGGCTCCTCATCACCTCAGTGATGCTTGCAGCCAAGTTCAGCGACGACGTGTACTACTCCAACAGCTTCTACGCCCAGGTTGGTGGTATTAAGGTGGCCGAAATGAACATCCTGGAGGCCCAGTTCCTCATGCTCATCAAGTATCAGCTGTTTGTAAGCGCCAAGGACTATGAAAACTGCCGTAAAGGCGTAGAATCATCGTCCAACAAGATTTATACCATTCCATTACTAAGCCAAAATAATACCCATAAAAATACCAATAACACTTTCAACAACAATAAACCCAAGTACTCAAATGACAACAGAACCTACAACTCTAGTGACAGACTGTACAATTCAAGTGACAGACTATTTAATTCAAATGACAACAGAGTCTACAACTCAAATGACAGAGTGTTTAATTCAACTAACTCGTACGATTCTGAGAATAGGGTATTTAACTCGGGTAATAGTGGGTATAATGGTAATCCTATCCCTAATACTAGCACATATACCGGTAAAGTGTATAATAACTCCTTGTTTAATGGACTTAAGGGATACGGTAGCGGATACACTAATGTCAAGAGTTTGTATGATGATTTATACTCCAAGTTACAGCTGAATAAGGACAATGGCAGGTACAACACAGCAGATAACAAAGGAAAGGCCTATAACCCGCACAGCTATTATAACACAGTTGGCCAAAACTATAATACACTCAACTACACACTTAAGCAGAACAACATTAACCAGAATACAACGAATCATAACACACTGAACCAGAATACAATTCACAACACAATGAATAACACAATTCGCCATAACACGCTCAACAAACCAGTTTACAACACGATCAATCATAACACAGTGAACCATAACACGATTGCGCATAACACGAATACCCATAACACACTTAGGAGCACACTAGGCCACGTTAAGTCAGAGTCACTTAACGTACATGGCGCTGGATTTAACGAATATTCTGGGTACGATCACGGTAGTACATTCAAGAACGACGACGAGTACTTGATAACAAGTGAGAAGCTGAGCTTGTCAAGCTACATCTACTACTACGGAGAAGACGGCTTTGCAAGGACTGAGTCGACGTTGACAGTGTCGACTTCAGCATCTGACACGCAAGAAGTACCAGACGAGGCCGCATTGCGAGATCGAGAATCGTTCAGAACCAAGTTCGATGAGTGCGAAGCGTTTGTTAACGCCCTCGAAAGCAGGTTCAATGACACTCTCCAGAGAAAATGCTCAACACACCTAGGACCTGTACATCAACTCGCCCTTATCAATCTCAAGAATGATTGGTAATCTCATACACAAAACAACATACACAATTAGATACAATATACAATATATTTTATACATATTTGGTACGCTTTATGTGTATGTGTATTTGTATGTGTAGACTCATACTTATCAAAATTTATGAGAAACTTGAATAAAATATTAGTTAATGATTTATGAAAAATATTAATTTTAAAGATGAGATAAAATTTGTTAATTTGTGAAAATTGATAATTTTAAAATTCTAAAGGTGGCATGGAATCCTGAGCATAAATGTGGTGAACGAATTCAGAATATATTTTAAAATGAACCGTCCGGAGGAAAGATTTAACCCATACGTAAACAATGGAGGGTATTGTTTTATTTATTTTTCATAATAATTTCTTAGAACGGTCATTGCCGCCACGTGGAACAACTACGCAGTCATCGCCGCCGACACAAGACTCTCCCAGAGATACTTGATACATACCAGATTCTCAACCAAACTATTCAAACTGTAACATTCAGATATAATTATTTGATCTCTTGCGGAAAACAGTTTAGTTAATTTAATTCGGACAATTTAATTTAATTTGATTAAACCAATTAACATGGTTGTAGAACTGATAAGTGTATTTTGGGAACATCAGGAATGCAAGCAGATATGCTCGCGCTACAATCAGTACTAGAAGTAATGAATTCCACAGTTAAATATTATTACAAATGCTGTTACAAATATTGTAACTTATATTAAACATAAACACGTATAATCATGTATTGCAGAGGCAGATAGAGTTGTATCGATACACTCATAACAGAGAACCCACATTTAACGCTATTGCTCAATTACTCTCAACTGTTTTGTATGGAAGACGTTTCTTCCCCTATTACACCTTCAATATTCTGTGCGGGATAGACGAACAAGGTACTTTTTACACATTAATTATACACATTTAAAGTGTCAACTATTGTAATATATTTAATTTTAGGGAAGGGAGTCGTGTGTGGGTATGACGCAGTTGGAAATTATAATTATGAAAAGTATACAGCTCAGGGCACAAGTTCGTCACTGGTGATATCAGTCCTGGACAATTTGGTAATTTTAAGAATAAGTTAATTTATTCAGTTGAATGGAAATAATCAGAAAGTTAAGCCGGAAGTTAACTCACTAGAGGATCTTGTGAATTTGGTTAAAAACGCCATGGTTTCAGCAGTAGAAAGAGATATTTGCACAGGTAGTCAACCCATTTAGCACTTTAATAACTTTATCAGGAGATTCTGCTGAGTTGGTTATCTGCGATGGAGTTGTAATGGAGCCAGTTCACATGGATTTAAGAATTGATTAATGTTCTCCACTCATATATTAAATACATTAAGAGTATTAAGGATAATAACAGTTTTTGGGAACTAGTCTTGTATTTTTAACCATAGTATTCTTGTGACTAAATTGGTTTGGATTAAGAGACCTCAGAATTTGATCAAATTCTTGTTTAATTTTACACCTAATTTTAAGAGTATTTAGGCTTATTGAATTCAAGAGTTCCTCTTTAATTCCTCTTATGTTGTTAATTTCAAATCCGATTTTAGCAAATGCTTGTGGGTCGAGACCCTCTTTTGAACATACAAGATTAAATTCACGCTCAAGTTCATGAAGTTTACCTATAACCTTAATCCTGCTGTTCCTAAGCTCAGAGATGTCACTGAGCCTCTCATCTCTGTAAAACGACAAGAATTTGTCCAAACTCTCCTCTGGATACTTTATTATGCCTGAAATAATGAGCTCAGAGAGCTCCATGATGCGACTCTTCTCCTCCCGCTCAAGCTGGTCTAGCTCATTTAGTATCTCTTCCTCTTCGCTAATTATGGGATACAACAACTTTAAAAGAGCATCAGCGTCCGGTTCTGAGTAACTTGATGTGCTAGGTTCCGTAACACCAGGTGTAGGGTGTGATTTGTAAGTTTTCGGGAAAAAGGTACACTCGATTTCTTCCTCAAGTTCCTTTTTCTCCCTTAAACGCTCATTTAAAATCCGGTTACACACTCTCTTTTCGTCCTCCCGCTTTATCATTAAACGCCATTTCGAATCCCAATCCTCCATAACTCACTCTAAACAGTATACATTTACTACACAAAATAATGTAAATTATATAAAATAAAATATAAAATTATGTAATAATTTTGAGAAAAAATTGATTTTTTAAAATGAAAGATCCACTGATTCAACTCAGGTTATAAAATTATTGATTTGTGTGAGTTGTAACAAATAATGCACTTATGATCTGGATCTAGAGACAGTTTTATCTCTAGACCTAGAGTCGGATTTATCTCTGGAATACGATCTTGATGATGTACGATCTCTATTCCTATCACGACTTCTACTTCTATCCCTACTCCTGTCCCTGGTTCTACTCCTACTTCTGGTCCTACTGCGACTATATGACCTTGATCTACGATTATTCCTGCTATATGATCTCCCTCTATCACGACTATATGATCTCGTTCTCCTCCTCCTACTCTTCTCCCTCACACTTATTCTACTCTTCTCCCCTATAATATATTTATACAATAAATTATGGTGTATATTAATAAGTATATTTATAGAGTAAAATTGTAAATAGGTAAATGTAGAAGAATTACCTTCATGGGATCTAAACGTGGAACCATCGAACCTTTCAATAGCATAATCCATATCGCTCCTGGAAAAGAAAGTGATTTCACCAACACCTCCTCTAAACACGTCAGCGTGACCACACTCTCCAGCGTCACGCATATGATCCTTTAAATCCTGCCAGCTCCCACTTGGCGGTAATCCAGTCACCTATACAACATATTATGCTTAAATTATATATGATTATGTGGGTTAATAAGTTTAAATTAACTTTTAGAGAATTTTCTGATATAAATAAAGTAAGAGTAAATACAATTATAAAGACGGTAAAATTACCTCGAGAACATATTTACCACGTCTAGTTGTGCGATAACGTCTGCCTGAAGGCCTTCTAGGTTCATCTTTGTAGCGGAAAGGAAGCTCAACTCGAAGCTTCTTGCCGTGAAACTCGTAACCGTCTTTGTCCCTAATAGCATCTCTGGCGTCCCTCGAATCACTGAACTCAATAAAGGCAAACGGAGACCCAGAGTAAGACTTCTTTAATTCACAGTATATGATGCGTCCAAATTTCTCAAATTCCTCCTCAAGCTCACGCTGCGAGCAATCCTCGGGCAAGTTCCCGATGTAAATACGAGATAAGTCGTCCATTCCCATTTTTACAATTTTCCAAGTATTTAGCCAGTTGATTAAATTTTATAATCCCGACAACAACAAAGCAAATCCAATAATTTAATTATTTTAACAATTATAATAATAAAAAATATTCGACTGATGGGGTGGCAATGTATTAATTATCATATAAAATAAAGACTTACAGTTAACATGGGCTACAAATACCCTTGATAATATTGTTTTATACTGATTTGTCCAAATTATTAACCTTCTAACAGTCAAACTATAAATTTTCACCAAAATCACTACCTATCTCTATATCTACACAGTTTAATATATAATTCTATAAATTAATATAAACCAATTAAAATAAATTTAAACTTGAGGTAAAATAGATTTAAAATTATTGAGGAATTTTTTTCACAATATAAATATATTTTATACTATATTTTGACCTGATAATTTCATATTTGGATCTAGTAAAATTAAAATTCATTCTATATATTTCCTTCCATTACATTTATAATAACTTTATTTTTAAAATTTTTAAATCGTTCAGTTATTTGGCTTAATTCGTCTTTATGTGTCATTGTGTGATGTTGTCACTGACAGATACATTTTTACAATAAAACACGTAAATTATGCCAGAGAGTAAGGGTTCAGTGTCAATAAACTTTGAGGAGGTTGCTCTTAAGCTGAATAGACTTCTGAGCATCTTCAAAAGACAAGAAGATGAAAAAATCGACTTATTATTCGTGTGCACTGGAAAATCGCAGTCTGAATCGAATTCTACAACTTCAGAACTTTTACAGTATATTTTATATTATTTTTATTCACAGTTTTTTGTCCTTTAATTATTTTTAATTTTCACCCTCTACATACTTCATTACACAGACCATGAATATTATATTGCTGTTCTATAATTTGCGCTAATTTTAATTTTACTAATAGGTTATGGTTGACGGGGTTTCAATTCCCAGAAACCTTAATAGTTTTCACATCTGATGGAAGACTTTCAATCCTGACTTCCCCTAAAAAAGGTTCACTTTACACATTTTTAGTTTTCCACAATGCTTCTAATCATTCATACTCATTCACATCGTTTTATTAATGGTTTAGGGCAATATTTGGAACCTTTGGTTAAACATTACGAAAAGGTTAAATTCTACCACAGAGTACCAGGCCAAAATGACGAACCTTCACTAAATAAAATTTTTGCGTCATTTAACGTGGGTTATTATGTCCAGTTGTTTATTACATCCGTTTGGATAGTTTTGCACTAATATAAACAAGAGTGTAATGAATTTTAGGGCGTAATTGGAGTGGTAAATGACCCGAAGCCCTTGGGTGACTTTTCAGACTTCTGCCTTGACTACGTAAAGGATTTTGCACGCAGAGATGTCTCAATTGATGTCTCAACAATCATGGCAGTGAGAACAACACTTGACCTGGTACCTTTTAAATAATATTCAATCACACAATTTCGGGAACAATGGTATATAATGGGTTTAGGAAATCCAAAAGCAGTCAGCACAACTATCATGTAGTGTGATGAAAAGCTTACTAATAAACCAAATTGAAGAAGTGTTGGATTCAGAGTCGAAGAAAACACATTCGTCCATAGTAGCACAAGCCCTAAACATACAAAAAGATCCGAAGTTTCTGGAAAAAATGGAAAAAAAGTTCAACGTATAAACTTACCACTCTATATAATTTATTTATATATTAATAATTCATTTACTGTGTAATGTAGATGAGGGGTGGTGATATGGAAGTGATATACGGGAATGTGCAGAGTGGAAGTAATTATTTGCTTTCAATTGGAGCTAAACCGACTGATGATGATCTTTCCCACGACCCAGGCACAATTATCGTCTCAGTGTGTTCAAAATACACCGAAATGTGCTCATGCCTAACCAGAACATTAATACTCGATGGAACACAAGTAACATTTAGGCTGTTATATACTTGTTTCATAATTGAGACATTCATTTATAATTTAGTATATGAAAGATGTGTATAAGTTGGCCTTGAAAGTTTTCGAGTATTCACTTACAGTATTGAAACCAGGAGTGACTTTCGGCTCAGTTTACTCCAACGTCTACGACTTTGTCGCGAAGGAGAAACAGGGTCATGAAGACTATTTAACAAAGTCACTTGGTCACACTATTGGGCTTGAATTCAAAGACTCCAACTTCCTCATCACCTCCGATAACACAAAGTGCCATTATATATTTACTAAATACGTATATTGTATATAGCATAATGATGGATAATTTGTAGCTTGATACGGGATAATATGGTGTTTCATTTGAGTGTTGGATTTCTGGAGATACACGAAGGGAAGAAATTTGCCGTATGGATTGGAGACACAGTCCACGTGTCGACCACAGCAGGAGTCACAGTACTAACCTCGTTTGTAAGCAAGGGGTTGGAAAACGTTTCCTACGAATTAGAAGAAGAGGAGGAAGAGGAGGAAGAGAAAGATGAAGATGAAAAGGAGAAAAAACCAGTCGTATCCTCACAAATACTCAAAGACGCTGAGACTGTGATACTAAAGGAGAGGTATTTTTAATACCACATTTATTCAAACTCTTTAACAAATTATGGAATGTAATAACCCATAGGTTGAGAAATAGAGGTGGAGTAAGCAAGGAGGAGATGGAGAGTTTATTGGCACACCAGAAGAAGTTAAGAGAGCTTAAGATTGAAGAGATAACAAGGCGAGTGAAAGATGGTTCAGGCCTTGCAGGTGACTCGAAACAAAAACAAGTCGTTAAAATGGACAAAATCAAAGTCTTTCAAAGTCCCGATTACTTCTCAAATGAACTAACACCCAACAAAGTAATACACATCTATACACACATTATATATATATATATATACAATTTATATACAATTTATAAACAATTTACTTATACAATTTATATACAATTTACCTATACAATTTATATACAATTTATTTATACAATTTATAATGTGTTTTAGATATTCGTTGATTGGAGAAATGAAGTAGTCATGTTGCCAGTGAATGGGTATCACTTGCCATTTTCAGTCATGATGATCAAGAATGTGACGTGCAATCCTGAGAATAATAACCTCTACATGCTGAGAATTAACTTTCAGGTCCCAGGATCACACACATATACAGCAAAAACTGATCAAAACCCTCTACCAGATCTACAACAAGAAAACTCAATATTCATTAAAGAAGTGTTATACAAATCCAAAGATGTCAAGCATTTACAAAGTACGTTTTACATAGTTTAGAGTATTAGTTATGTATGTGAAACCCATTACATATGTTGTAGATGTGTTTAAGAGTTTGAAAGAACTGATTAAGCAGATGAAACAGAGAGAAAACGATGATATGGGCTTAACATTGGCAGACCAAGAGAAGTTGAACTTGAATAGAACAGGAAAGAGGATAGTTCTGAAGGACCTCATGATCAGACCATCAGTACACGGCTCAAGACGTGTCCTGGGATTTCTAGAAGCACATCACAATGGATTAAGGTTCCTGTCTACACATTTACACTCACTCCCACCTATATACTCATATTTACATCCACTTTTAATTTATTCTTATGGTGTTTTAGGTACTTGGTGAATTCTAGAGATAGAGTTGATAACGTTGACATATCCTATGCCAATGTACGCCATGCAATATTCCAGCCGTGTCAAAGAGAACTGATAGTACTCTTACATTTCCACTTAAAGTCGCCAATTCTAGTGGGGAAGAAGAAGACGTTGGACGTACAGTTCTTCTCAGAAGTCGGAACTCAAATAGATGACCTGGATAACAGAAGAGGAAGATCGTACAACGACCCAGATGAAACGCTGGAGGAAATGAGAGAAAGGGAACTTAAAAGAAAGTTTAACACCGATTTCAAACAATTCGTGTCACAACTAAAGGAAGTCACCACAATGAAAGTTGATTTACCAATAAGGTATTGCAAATTAATTATCTCTAATACTATCCAAATTATATACTAAATAATGTAAATAATTTTCAAAAAATTTTTAGGGAGTTGATGTTTACTGGAGTACCACTGAAATCTAATGTGGAACTGCTACCAACAGTGAACTGTTTAGTACACCTGGTGGAGTGGCCACCATTTGTTTTACCACTCAGTGACATTGAAATTGTGTCACTTGAAAGAGTACAACACGGATTGAGAAATTTTGACATCGTATTCGTCAACAAGGATTACTCAAAACCAATTAAAAGAGTTGATTTAGTCCCAATAGAATACCTAGATACAATAAAGGTATTTTTACACCCATTTAACTTAATTAACGTAATTAACTAGGTTATTTTGCTTAATTATTAACTTAATTAACGTAATCAACTTGGTTATTTTACTTAATTATCGTAATCACTCCATTTATTGACTATATGCCATAATATGGATGTATTTGTGTGATTTTAGAGATGGCTGAATGAGTTGGATATTGTGTGGTATGAAGGAAAGAATAACCTCCAGTGGACTAATATACTGAAAACAATACTAGAGGATACAGAGGCGTTTGTAGAGAGCGGAGGCTTTGACGGTTTCCTCGGAGAAGGGGATGACGAGGAGGAAACGGGAGAGGAGGAAGACGATGAGGACGAGGAGTATAAAGATGAGGAAACTGATGAAGAGGAGGAAGATAGCGAGGAAGATTACAGTGAGTCATTAGCTGATGAAGATGAGGAAGATGAGGAGGAATATGAAGACGAAGAAGATGAAGGTCTTTCATGGGATGAATTGGAAGAAAGAGCCAAAAAAGCCGATGCAGGCAGAGTCTACGATGATAGAAAAGCTAAACGTAGAAAGTGATTTTTTAACCTAAAAATTTGATCGCCCCTCATTACAGATTCAGTCCAAATTCTTTTAACAAAACATTACAATATTATTATTTTGGAATTCATATGTTTAAACAGTTATTACTTATTTATGCTTTTTGAATGTGTGTAGAATTTTAATGGTTTCAGATTGTGTGTAGAATTTTAATGGAATCTTTGATTTCGATATTGTGTACAAATATGTGTGGAGATTTTGAAAAAAATTATCTCTAACTTTTAAAGAAATTTTATAAAACAATTTTAAAGTAATTTTTTAAAATCATATGTTAGTATGAAGTTCAGATTAGAATCCTATGGAGTGGGAAATGAGCGTGTGTTGAGGTACTTAAATGGAAATATCATTAAGGAATCTCCAATACAACACTTCTTCACAGTAACAAATAATGAAAACAAGGATGAAAATATCGAAGAAGATACTAATAATCAAAATAATAACAATGAAATTACATCAAGTAAGGAAGAAAATATAGAATTATCGGACGAGTTTCTGAGTAAATTACATGAATTAAACTGTGAAAATTGGCACCTGATAGGAACAAACATATGTATGTCAACAACGCTGAGATATGAAAAAGAAAATCCACTGGAGTGGGATGAGTCCATGAAGGATCAGCAGATGGGATATGCATCACTGTCGAAGATCAAGTCAACATTTGACCATTTAAACGAGACTAAAAAACTCAAACTATTACACACAGTCAATAGATTTGATTCACAGACCCTTAAATATTCCATTTTTGACAGGAATGCGTCACTGGATGAGTGTTCGAGTAAGTCGTTGGAACTATCGCAGACCATATATAACGGAATCAATTTGCAAAATGAGTTCATTAACGTGTTATTGGAGTTGAAGAAGGAGTTTAAGTTATTAATGAGTCATAGAAACCCAGTGGATTTAACGTCACTGGATGTTGACTTTCCCTCATCATTTGCACTGAATGTGCTTTTTTATGATATTTCTTATTATCCATTTAGCATTCGATTACCAAATCTAAACACCGACACAGATGATAATCAGAAAGATGCGGAAACTGGTCCAAGAGAAGAGTATATATGGGATATATGGTTATACCACAGTGACAGTTCACCATTTGTACCACAAATATGTACTATATACTATAATAACATGACCGCTGATGATATGGCAAAAGAATTTAAGGAACTGAATAACATTAATAACGTAAAAATGGTGTTTCCTATGGGAATATCACACTTTATAGAGAAAAACTATGGATTGTGTGTTAATGGAAGTTCAATACCGTTATACGAAAGGGATGAATCAAACCTATTATTATATCATCTAAGAAGAGGTAGAAATTGTCTAATTGATAGACATATTTTTCTGACAATAGCACAAATGTGTTTTGATTTAAATAACAAAACCAGTGATCTTGACGGTGTAAAGATTTTATTTATTGGATCAGATGGTGTAAGACTGGAGCTAATGGGTAGAAGGGTAGAGATAGGCTATAAACCAGTAGAAGAAGTGGAAGCGGGAGAGGTAATGTGGAAGTTAGTTATAGCGAAAATGAGAAGTGTACACATCCAAAACTGGAAACAACAAAAGTACCAACTCGACAATAATATACCAAATATATTTGAAGAAACTGTTAAATTTATACAAAATTTAATAAATTTTAAAAAATAATATTTTATTTAAACTATATAATATGTGATAGGTATTTAGATAAATAAGGTGTAAAGTAAACTGTTAAAGTAATAAGTAATTACAAAAAGCAATAACATTCAAATAATATGTGGGTAAATTTACCTTAGAAAAAAATGTTTGAGATGATAAAATTATCAAAATTTGGAGAAATTATGATATTAAATAATGAAATAATTATGATTACCGATTTTAATTTAAGCAAACAATTGAGTCATGGGTCTAATTTTATAATGTGTATGGAATCTTGATGGAAATGGCGTAATTGAGTGATTGTTATATAGTATCGGGTGTAATGGAAGATTACGCCCCACTCAACAATAATACTTATTTTCCTTATTCACGCAATTATTCATTTTCATCACTCATTTATCATTTGATATTTATTGTTTTGGCCCAATATTTATGATATATCCAAATTATAACACTTTTATACTAGTTTTATCGACTCTGTAATAATATGGTTGGAAGCTATAGGAATTATAGTAGGACCTCTAGAAATCCCAAAAGACCCTTTGAAAAAGTTTCTTTTCATACGTCTTAATTATTTACCTCTGATACCCTAAAATCATCCATTATTCCAATAACAATATAATAATTTTATTTATAGGAAAGGTTGGATCAAGAACTGAAATTGATCGGTGAGTATGGTTTAAAGAACAAGCGTGAAGTCTGGAGAGTACAATACGTACTTTCAAAAATCAGATCAGCAGCACGTTACCTACTAACTCTTGATCCAAAAGATAACAAACGTCTTTTTCAAGGTATCATTAAATTTATTTATAATACTTAACATGAAATAATTTTATATATCTATTCAACATGGGTTTAGGTGAAGCTCTGTTGAGACGTATGGTGAGATATGGGTTAATGAATGAAAATGAACAAAAGTTGGATTTCGTGTTGGGACTAACACTCTCAAAGCTGATGGAGAGAAGGTTGCAAACTAAGGTGTTTAAGCTGGGTCTGGCCAAGTCAATTCACCACGCACGTTGTTTAATCAGGCAACGCCACATCTGCGTTCATAGGCAATTGGTGGATATTCCATCATTCCTTGTCAGAGTTGATTCTGAGAAGCACATTGAACTGGCATTAACATCGCCGTACGCTGGAGCAAGACCCGGAAGAGTTAGGAGGAAAACACTAAGATTACAAAAAGGAGGTGAACAATCAGAAGAGTGATTTTCGTCGTCCTAGTACACTTTTTTACTACCTAATACTGATACTATAATAAGTATATATATTAGATCTTGTTGAAGAAAAGGTGCCGTAAAATTAAAAATTTTGCAATTCAAGAGTTAAATTATTTTTTTCATGCTTTAGTGGTTTACAGTGTTTTTTGTGATGTTTGATGTTATAATGATGGTATTTGAGTTATTAGATCCCCATAGGCTTATATAATTTCATACTATATATTAATAGTAATATAATAATTATAGCAATTTATTATCAACTTAAATATAATAATCTAAATAATAGAATTAAAGTATATCTGATAGTTGGAGAGTAATGGCAAGAAGGAATAATGTACTTGAGAATGTGAGAGGAGGTCAGAGAAATACCAGAAATCCTAGAGGAAATTATAGATTTCGCAACAGAAACAACAATTCAGTCAATAACAACACAAATAATAACAGGAGAAATGGTACCATTTAACGAATTTTATACTATGCAACTTCCAATAAATATCACAATAATAATACTGTAGTAAGAAGGGTATTTAAGGCCAAAACATTTAAAGGCCGCGCTTTGAGAAGGTTTGGAGGAGGACAAGCGCCAGTTGAAAATCAGGGCGAATCAAACCCTGCTAGGCGAGGCCGATTTAGGCGTCCAAGGCGCAATTTCGCCTTTCGCAGATTCAATAAAAATATGAGAACTAAACAAAATTTTAAGAAAAATAAGGATCAAAAAACTGCAGATCAGATGGTATCTCTAAACTTCGTTTTAAATAACATATTTATCAATTTTCATGAACAGCTGCAAATTCTTGATTAGGATATGGAGTTGGATACTTACATGGGCGGCGAAGCTACTAGAGCTAAACTTGACGCTGATTTGACTAACTACTTCTCACAACCAGAAACCACAAATTAATTTTCTTGTCATTAATCTTGTAATAGTATGATTTTACAATAATAAGTAGTAAACACAATACATTAAGTATCAAGATGGTTTTGATGTAATTTAATTGACCCATCATAGTCTTTAACATAAACATTTTTGAACCTTTTCCTTAAGTCACTATTAAGCATTAGGCCCTCGAGTGTAATGAGCTGTTCCTTTAACTTGGAATCTACAAAACCAACTGTGTTTAGGAACATATTGAGGACATTGTTAACAGTTAAGATAAGGAGAGGTATGGGCACAGACAGCGATTGGGACCAGTATGAGTAAACCGTGCGATTCCAAAATAGTTTAGACCTGATTAAGTAGAAAAACAGGTCCAATATAATTTCCTGACTCATCTTAATACCATATAACAGGGTTAATCCAACAAACAAACGACGAAATCTGTCATTTACACACATTTCTCGTATCAACATTGTCTAAAAAATTATTATACAATATTTGCGTAAGGTGTTAAGGTGTATAACTGAGTATGTCATACCTGTAATGAGGCATAATGGTATAACTGATCGATGTTGTTTATATTGTGTTTCGGGTACATAAGCTTAATGATGTTTGTCCTAGTACGGAAAAGAGTTATCAGAACTGGAAGTGAAGTGTATTCGGCCTTACTGTTAAGAGGTCGAAGCATCACCGTGCCAGAAGGAACATCAGACAAAACGGAACATCTTATCCTATTACTGTCATCACTGACTTTGAACTCCCATTTATCCTCAGACTACACATTATAAAATATTTATATATAAATAAATAAATTTATACTTTCTGTGTGTTTTTAACATTGGTAGAGTTATTAGATGTGTTGGTAGAAGGTTTATAATTTTTAAGAGAAGGTAGCAGTAACTCTTTTAAAATTAAATTTTGCTGATTTATACAAAAATTTTTAATTAAATTTTTATTTTCAAGGGTAGAATCTACAACTTCAGGTTTACTGGTAGTGTGTTGGTCAGATTTATTGAGGTTATATCTGTACAGTTCCTGAGCCAAAGCGTCAACTCTGCTATTTTTGCCAAACAATCTCCAATTTGGTACATTTCCATTTAATAGAATACATTTCACAGTTATGTTACATATTATATACAATAAAATACATTTAATCATTAATTGTGCTAAGTTACGGGTAGAAAATATAAATTATATTATTTTGGTTATTGGTTGGATTGACTCCAGAGTCCATCATCTAAATCAGTTACTGTGTAAGCTTCACCCACACTCTCCCTTACACCACGATTCGCACTAGAATCTGCAAAATCTTCATCCAAATCGCCAGAATCAGTCACCCCTTTCCTTCTGCACATTTTATTATTTTTAATCTTGTGATTTTCACATTTACATACAAATACTAACTAGTTAATTGATACTTTTTGTAGTATGTGTAACCTCCAGCGCCTGCAATCATTAACAAGGCTAGAGCTATTCCTCCAGCAATCTTAGCTCCACCTCTGTTAAACTCCTCTAAACACAAATACAAAACTGCTTATTATAGGATTTTAAAGGTGATTAACTACTGTAACAAGTATAACAAGTTATAATTCCTTGATGATTTAACTAGTTTTGACATATGGATACCATTCTCAGTATTGGTTTCTTCTTCATACTGCTCATGTTCTCCTTCATGTCTGTATCTCTCATACTCTTTTAATAAATTGTTTTCCTCTTCTTTTTTCTCTTTCCCACCTATCACGCTAATTTCCTCTCCTCCATCTCCATTATCACACTCAACTGAGCACTCCTCTTTCGGGACCTCAGCGTTCTCATAAATCATCTCACATGTCCTTCCAGACTTACCGTTTGAACCCACAGTAGCTTCTGAGATGGTTGTCACTCCCATTAATTTCTTGTATCTTGTTCCATTTCCGCAATTTGCATCACATTCAGACCACTCAGACCAGTGAGGCTGACACACTGCGTCCCTGGGTATGGTCTCACACACCTCAGCCATCAACTCGCCTACCTTTCTGATAATCTCATTCCAGTTAGTCATAAAGAAATGAGGACAATTACCCTTGACGGGACAGCCAGCCACTGCTCTGCACTCATAGTCTCTAGCCATGCCAACTCCAACCACGAGAATTGTTACTCCAGCCTCCCTGAGCATTGCTGAGGCTTGAGAAGTAACATTAGGCTGAGTGGAGGACCCGTCGGTGATGAGGATAATAGCCTTTGGAGCATTCTGTCTAGCACCAAATTGATAAACAGCCTCAGTAATAAAGTTAAGTGCCTGACCAGTGAATGTAAAACCAAACACCGGCTTACTATTCTTCAGCTCGTCGATAACTCTTAGGGCCAAGTTCTCATCCTTACCAGATGGGTTCAGAAATGATATTAACCACCTAATTGAGGTGGAAAATGTTACCACTGACAAGTGCACGTAGTTTGGGCTGATACTGATTGATTTCACAAGAGATTTCAGGAACGGAATAAGTTTCTCCCATTCCTCCTTCATGATACTCGAGGATTCGTCCACTAATATTGTCAAGTCCAATTCTCTATGACAGTAGGAACTTGGTTTCTTTATACCGTCGGGATATAAACCTCTATCATCTACACATTTATTATACAGCTATGTAATATGAGTATATGTATATCCCTTTGGTTACATGATAAAACGTTGGAGGTAATTGTGATGAGAATAAATAATATTATATTTAATATGCTGGCCATCATGTTTTCAAAGTTTCAGATATATTAATAATAATAAATGAGTTAAGTGATAGGAGACTTAACAGTGAACTTCAGGTGTAACTCATGAGTGTCCGTATACTTTAGAGTTCATACCTAGAACGACAACTGAAATAATAAAACTTATAAATAAGTTTAAATAAATAATAATGTAAACTGTGTAATAAATTAACAATTTGAAGTTGAGAGGTCGTGTAGAGCATGCTTGAGTAGAGCATGTTCATTATGATTCCCTGTAAAATTAATGTGGGAGTTTGGTTTATTTGTTGGAAGCATTCCAGGAGTTAGATTAAGGCCAGGGAGGCTGGGATATAACTTTATCGAAAAAGTATCACTGTTGTTTGTTACAACTACTGAGCCACCGTCTAGAGCTTCAAAGGTGACTGGGTGTTCTGAACTTCTAGTTATAGCCTCACTCAGGCGATCCAGAGTCTCCATTGGGAGAACTGAGGAGATTCTGGAGTTCTTATTGAAGGAGTTAGAGCCGTCCTTCAAACGGGTCATTCCAGTCAGCAAAAGACCGTTGTCGCCCGTCAATTCATCACGTTTTAGCTTTAGCGTTAGACACACCTCTGGTGAAAAAATTGTATAGGTGGGTGGGCCCAAGGTTACCTTATCATTTTCGCCATACACCTTCCGGGTGCAGGTCGCTTCGCTCTTTGTTACCAATCCTCTACACAATTTACCAATTGTGTTACATCTTAACTTTTGTACAGTGTTAAGGGAGAAATTAAAAAATGTCATTTTCAAAATTATTTAGAAATTTGCTCGTGAAATTATATTTAAAATAGTTTTAAAAACTATTAATGAATAGAACTATTAGTTTAAAAAGTTGGAATCCTATGAAAAAATGTAAGAATCTGATAAAACAAAATAAAAACAAGTTAGTATGTATAGAAAAGATTAAAAAATTAGCTTGGAGATTAAATCTAAAGCTTAAATAGAATTACACCCCATTGTGTGTTTAAACAATTAAACCCATTAAATCCATTTCTAAATCTTTTACTACATTTAAACCAACTTTAGTATAAACTACCATTTTAGAGTTATCACACTGTTATTTTATAAGCGTTAAGCTTCCATTTTAGAATTATTAAACTACATTCGATTTATTACGGTAATTTGACTTTTTAAACTACATTTTAAACAATTTATTAAACTGCATTTGATTTAAACCATTAAACCTCTCTACTTATCCACAAATCCCCTCAAATATTCATTGAACCTTTAACTGTGTGAGAATATATTCTATAACTTGATTGTTATCAGAGATGTGTGTAACCTTAGGCCCAGATTCCATCCTCCATATTCGAGACTTGGTAGTTTTCTGAAGGTTCCACATCATCTCCGTCTCCTGCGTTCATAAACTCTTGATCATTTGGATCAAATAACCGACGCACAGGCTCTCTCCTAAACAAACATTATTTAAATTCACACGATTTGTAGTTCGGGTGAATATTCTTACAATAATTGATATTTCTGAATAATTAGATAATATATTACTCTCTGAGGAAAAGATATGAAAAGAATGATATTGATATTGCCGATAATATTATTACTATCAATACAGCGCCTATACAATTATTACACTCTCATCTCTCAATATATATCTATATTTTAACGACTATTTATAAAATGTTCAGGTATGGTACTTAGTTTTTTGAAGTTTTCATTTTCCAGTAATTGTTTAAATTTTTGTTTAAACTTTAATACAAATAATTTCCATCTTCCTCCTATAAAAATATGTACAAAGATAAACATGACTATATCTACTAATATATCACTAGTAAACAACCTTGTAATTGTTGTATGGTTTCCTTAAGGTGTTGATCAACTTTATTCACGCCCTCCTTCACAACATCCAAGCCAGCACTTACTACTTCAGTTGGACCACTTTTCGTGGCCTGCTCGCTATTTACAAGCTGTTTTAATCTATCATATGTTAGAGTGCCAAGCTCTTGTGTCGTATCGGGATCCGTTTGAGTTGAACTATCAACTTTGTTGTTCACGGTTTGTGAACTTCCATCAACCTTGTTATTCTCTGTCTGTGAAGAGCTGCTAACCTTTTCACGCTCAGTTTGCATAGCCTGATCCACTAAGTTCTTTGTCTGGACCTCTCGATCAACTTTCAATGGAGTTTCTGGTAGATCTAAATCTGACTGATCAGATTCAGTTTGAACACTTGAATCCTCTTCGGTGGGAGGACTTGGAGTATGTACAGTTGGAGAAGGTGGAGTGTATACAGTTGCTTGACTTGGAGTATGTACAGTTTGAGCGTGTTGAGTATGTCTAGTAGAGTGACTTGTTGAAGGTTTAGTGGGAGATGTTGGGGTATGTTTACGTACTGGAGTATCAACTTCACTTTGATCCAATATACGTTCTACCTGTACATGATGCTCATTTTCACCCAGCAAATGGAAAGGCAGAGGATCGGGTTCTTTCTTCCCATCCAGCAAGTCATTTAGAATTTTAGTCCCAACTGGGTCTGGTTTAGGCTCCTTTTCAGGCACTTTTTTAGGGGCATAACTGTGAGAATGATGTCTATGATGAACCCTATCCCCAAGATTCTTTGTCCTCATGTGAGTATCAACGGTGTTATCATCTCTCAAGTGCTTTTTCACCTCCATTAACATGTCAGTGTCAGTGGACAGGCCATTTTTTCCTTTAATCAAATCCTGCAAAAGTGTAGACTGGTCAGGCGGACATGGATGCTCATTACATCGTACAACCTTGTCAGTTGTATACCTATATTGATCCTCACACGTGAGACCTTTTTTACCATCTGAACCTGCTGTTGCCTCCGTTAAGGTCGTAAACTTGAGGAAAGTCGCCCTCTTGGTACCCCCGCCGCAAGGACGAGAACAGTCACTGAAGTCTGACCAGAATTCCTTGCAGGTTGCGTTGCGTCCCAAATCTATGCACATGAACTTGAGAAGCTCCTGAAGTTGTAGTAATATAGAGTTCCATGATGAATAGAAAACATTGGTGCAGTGGCCTTCATTCGGGCAGCCGACCAGTTTCCTACAGTTTTCCTCATTCACAAATCCTACGGCGAACACAAACAGTTCAACTCCGTTATACCTCAGTGCCAAGGACTCATTATAGGCCTTCTCAATATCTTTTGCTGCCCCATCAGTCATCAATATAACCACTTTGTTACTGGCTTTCGGAGAATCTGAAGAACTTCCCTCTGGGATTTCAGGAAGGTGCAGGAGTTGCTGTCTGACATATTCGAGCGCTTTTCCAGTGTAACTTTTGCCGTACGAGCGTCTCATCTGGAACATCTCATTGATCTTATCTAAAGTATTTTGGAAAGCCTCAGGATCAATTTTTTGGAAGTTAAGTCTAAGGGTTGGAACATTTGAGTAATGTACTATTGACAGAGTATTATCCTTATTAAGGTGTGAAATTGAGGAGGCAAGGAGGAGCGTAACTTCCTTTACATATTTCTTCCAATTGTAATTGGACATACTTTCAGATTCATCGAGCACAAGTACAAAGTCGTGAGGGTCATTAATGCACTTTAACAAATCCTCGCGGTTATTAACCATAAAGCCATCAAAATCTGTAAAACTGAACTCCCTATCCTTTGGTCTGTTATTGAGTTTTGGTTCAGCAGGTTTTAATTCTGTAGATTTTAGTTCTGAAGATTTTAATTCTGTAGATTTTGGTTCTTTTTGAAGAGGTTTTTGAGGAGGTAAATTGAATCCCAAATTATCTACTTTCTCGGCTTTAATTACTTCCTCAGGCTCCTGAGGTTTCTCTTCCTTATCACTTGTGGAATCAGTGCTAGATGTATCGAAGGGTACATTAGAGATATAGGCAGGATCTAGATCATCATTGACCTTTTCTTCAACCTTTTCCTCAGAAACTTTTTCCTCAGAAACCTTTTCTTCATTGGGCTTTTGTTCACTGACCGTTTGTTCATTGACCTTTTCTTCATTGAGCTTTTCTTCAGCAACTTTTTCTTCTTGATGTTGATTTACTGGATTCTCCTCTTCATTAACATTAACCTCAGTTTGGGTATTATCTTCTTTGACTTCAGTGTCTTCTTCCTTGGGTCGGGTTTCTTCTTCTTTAGACAAATTTTCTGTAACTTTTTCAGTCCTTTTGGAGTTGTAAGGATCAGAAGGGCCCAGTGAACCGAAGTGATTTAAACGTTCCTTAAGGCTTTTGGTCAGTTGGGGTGAAAACACTGTTTTCGGAGATCGCAAAACATTAGATTCCTCAGATACAGGGTGACATAACACTAAAATAGTATTATCAAATTAATATTACACATTTCACAATGTGTCAACAAATTTTACAAAAATTATTAAAATATTTATTTGGAGTAAAAAGTTTAACTACTAAAATTAATTTAAAAAATACTTAAATAGCACAAGTAAATAAAAATGTGTAAAATATTAGGAATGTGTAGAATAACAAAATAGTGTGAGGAATACCATTGTTGTATGAAAATTGTATCAGAATGATTAGATAAGAGATGGGAAATTTTAAAACGTTCATATTTAATAGAAATCGATAAATTTATTAGGTTAACGTTCAGTTAAAGAATGGTTTTAAAACGCCTAATTAATAATGAATAAGCAACAATTTTATACCACGAAAGATATAAAATTGTATATAAAAAGGTAATCTATAAGGTTATAAATACATGAATTAAAGCTCTATGGCGTTAGAGAGTGAATAAACTAACGACAACCAAACAACGTAATAAACACATACACAGGTGCAATCATGGCATAACAGTGCCAATTCATTATTCTTCTCCTACATCCTCTTTCTCTCCCCAATTTAATGATAATTTTATTATTTTAACCCACAAATTTTATTACTGGCCAGTCCACAAGTGTAGGAATCGATTAGTACTTGTGTAACAACAACGGTAATAAAAGTGTGATAAACAACAACCCACCCAGTGCAACATTACTCGGATACAATGCCTAGATATTGTTAAAAAATTAACAAGAAATTTCTTTATAATATTTTGCAAATTAATTAAGAAATCATTAAAAAATATACTACACATTCCAATTCACTAAAATTCCACTTCCGTTATATTTCATTCTAATTTATATTTTTAGCCTTTATTCCTTTATTTCATTATATTTTCCTTAAATTATAATAATATTTTATGATTAAATCACTTACAATTATGGTGTGGATGACATACTATTATTTAGTATATTGTACAGTACATATAGATGATTATATGAATAATGGTAATTTTTATATATAAAATAATATATTATTTTAGTTATTTTATAATTTCTTTCAAAGTTTGGTTGAGAAGAATGCGAAGGTTACCGTTGAGCTGAAGAATGATTTACAAATCTCAGGCAAACTCCACTCTGTCGACCAATATCTCAACATCAAGCTCACCAATGTCACTGCTAACGATACTGAACGCTATCCACATCTGGTATTTTTTTACTCAGCTATCACTAATCTTACTATGTATAAAAAAGATTCTTTTCTAAACCTGGTAATATAATATTTAATGTTTTGTAGTTGTCTGTAGTAAATTGTTTTGTTCGTGGGTCTGTAGTTCGTTATGTATTTTTTAATCCGTCTGATATTAACACCGAGGAATTACAAGAATTGTGTAGAAGACAAGCAATGAAGTTAAACCTTGACAAATCTCACTAATATAGTCAATAATATACTGAGAATACAACACGATATTATAGATTAGTTATTTGTAATGTTTTGACAGGAATTCATGGGCTTTAACGAACATTGTACGCAATGATTCTTTGTCACAGTATCTTGGTATATCTTCAATTCCAACCCATCTAAACATAAATATACCACTGTCAAACATATAACTGAGTTAGACATACGCAAAATCAGTGTGTTCATTTGAGAGTGTAACTTTGGTATTGGGGAAATCAGCAATTTTAGCTAAAAAATATACACATTCCTTGTCCCTTCCATTTGCTTGGTAATTCAACACCTGTAACCATATTTATACAAATTCACAGTGATAAAGTGGAGATAAAAGTAGTTTTACATACATCCTTGAAGTCATCGTGGAGAATGTATGCTTCTTTCGTAAGGCCAGCTTCCTCTAGTGTTTCTCTATGAGCAGCATCTATGGAATCCTCTCCAGGATCCAACCTGCCTATCAAGGAATAAATTACTATATACATTAAATATGAAATCAGGTATTTAAAAAATAAAAATATATAAAAAATTCCAATATGACTAATAGTTGAGGAAACAAAATGATATACAAACGTATATAAAATAGGTTTAACACATACCTTTTGGTGGAGTCCAGTGGAAGGGTTTAGAAGAGGACCGGAGAAGTAGATATTTTACTACATTTGACTCGACATCAACGTTATATATGATTATACCAGCGGCCCTTATGAGAACGGGCTCAGCTTTATCATCCATTGTGTTAACAAAATGAGTTATTTAATGTAACAAAAACAATACAAGAAGTACAAATTATTAGAAACAAAATATAATAATAATGGTGTATTATTATGTATTAAATTGTGGGTGTTGACGTCGGGAGATGTATATGACCTTACTATTTTTATTTGTCATATTTGTATTTTAAAAACACAACAATGGAGTTGCTTACGTAATATTCTTAATAATTAAAAGGCCTTGTACGATAGATGGAGGGGAATTACATAAAATTTGATAAAAGTTGGGATTTGAAACCTGATCCATCACTGGTTTCGGAATATTGGCGAGATTCCCCAAATACCGAATCTATTTTACTCCTAAAATCTATAATTATCAACAATTATGTGGTGGAATTTCTGAATGCTTCTGAGGGATTTCTTGTCGCACAGTTACCGGATTTTAATCTACAGATCAACGTTCTATCACCTTCGGGACTTACCAGCAGACGAGGAGAAATGTACCTTATAGCCGATATACTTTTGGCGCTTAGGCTTCTGCGTGAAGAGTACACATACCAATTCGTTACCGACAGAGACTTTAAGTATATAAATATCCTTGAAAGAGATCGCATTAAATCTATTCTGGAAGAAATTAAAGTTTCACCAGAATTGCTTAATTTTAAAGTGGAATATAGAGCAGTTAATCCCCAATTGGATGTTAAAATCCCAGGGAAAACATTAGAAACCTCTTCTAAGACTAGTACCACCAAGTTAACAGTTAAAGATATACTACATAACCTGTACTCCTCCTTGAGTAAATTACACAGTAGTGTTAAAAATGTAAAGTCTGATGAAAATGGAGGAACCAATGAAAATTTGTCAAATAACAATCAGCTCAATGAATACTTGAACACATTCGTGTTTGTGACATGTATACAAGAGAGGCCTGTGAGGACCAGAAACTCATTATTAACAGCACATGGTGAAGGATTTGAAAAGATACTAATGAAGGCAGACGCAACTTCAGATAGTGTGAAGAAAATACACAAATCAGATCACGGTTCATCAAAATCAAGTATGTTTTAGATTATTTACTGATAATTTAGTTAGAATTTTATAACACAATTTACACATTTTTACTATATTTGTATAATAATTTGAATTAGTGAGTAAGATGAAGGTAGTGGATGAGATATGTTGTAAATATCGCAAAAGGCCAATAATAATAGTTCCTTCGGGAACCAGCTCAATAATATCCAGGCAAAATATAAAACAATTATTACAAGATCACCAATTTGTTGACCAACACCAATCTATGAAAAATGGTACCAAACTACACGCAACCTGCTCTATATATAATTAACCACATATATTTACATATAATCATTAAATCCTCTTAGATGGCATTCTACAATCAAATTTACCAATGAATGCAGTTGAGATAGTGCATACAGTAGGGAAGAAACCCGTTAAATTTAGAGTTGTTGAGAATTCCTACGTATCCAGATTTACCAATCACGACTGGGTCAGTGTCGTATGCGTAGTTCTCAACGTGAAAGGAGAAAGGTGGCAATTTAACAACTACCCGTTCGAGTCTTTTATAGATATGTTCATGACTTTGAAGTATCAAATTATATGGTTAATCATGTCACTTAGTTATACAAGCTAATCTATGAAAATATCTAAATATTGTGTAGAGGAGTTCTATTTGTACATGATGGAGATATAGTACCGAGTGAAATGTGCAGTTGGGATATAAAAGTAAAACTTAGACATTTTTATTAACTACATAGCTTAGAATATATAGTTGAAATTGTAGTATACATAGATAAAATTATGGTATACATAGATAAAATTATAGTGTAGTTTAATGTGACTTAGGTGTTTAGAATAAGTAGATCACATAGGCATAATGATGCATCTGTGTCAAGAGAGTTTTGGCAGTATATTGATAATTTCCTATTACACCCAAGACTCAGGAAAATCAGTCATACTAAAAAGTTATAACACAGTTTACATTTTATTTAAGAGTGTTTTATTATTTTAATTTAAATTTATTAAATTTAATAATTTGAGAATATATGTGTACAAGGTTGTGTGTTGATTTTGTGTATGGAAGGTTATGGTGTGTTTTAGAATGAAGTGAAATCAGGTTAAATCATTGAATCTGAATCACTAATTTTGACATGGTGTAGTTTGAAATTTATTAATTTTTATTTTGAACTTAAATGTCCAGTCCACTCGATTATCTAGAAAGCCTCAATTTTAACACAAAACGCTTCCAAAAATTCTCACAAGTACCTATGTTACACCATTAACATAGTATTTTAGTATTATTGTATTCACTTAGTTTATTAAGGATGATTAGTAGTTGTTATACTAACCTAAAAAGTAACACATAATACATGTATGTAGATTGTGGAAACTTTTCCGCCAACTGACGCCAAGGATGTCAAAGTTTGTGTTTGTAGATGTTGGCAAAGTAAAAAGTTCCCCTACTGTGATGGAACCCATAAAGTAATCACTACACTCCCATACTCATTCATTAATAATTAACTTTCAATAATGATAATGATATTGTAGTTGTTGATGGAGAATGGTGATAATGTTGGACCATACGTCGCGATTTTAAAGGCCCAGAAAACAAACAAAAACAACGTTATTAGAATTAAACACCCGCTGGCCTCAGATAACAAGAATTACGTTAATAACACCTTAAAGTCACCAGCAAAAATTGTTACATTAGGTATACTTTTAATTAAATTTAAATAATTTTTAGTTGGATTGATGGCGTTCCCGATATTATATTATATATATAAGAGAAGCAAATATGAAGTTATCAGAACAAACCATAAGGAATTTAATCACTAATATTTACACATTTGCTAATTATGTATATCTTATATAGAGAATTATATTACATGTTAATGGTGACTTTTCATCCGAAGTCCATCCCATTCTTTCGTGTTAAGTTTTTTCTATCAAGTTGACTGTCGTCGGAAACGCGGCCGATTTTGTTATTGATGAGATCGTTTTTGAGGAAATGGTAAGTTTCTTTGAGAGTTTTAATCGAAGAGTTTAGAGAATTGAACCTCTGGACGTTTTCGCTGAAGGCAACTCTCTTGAGACTATCGGACCTGGAAATATGCTCTTCGTCAGAGCAATCATACAACAAATCATTGGTCCTGTTAAGTCTATACTCATTAGAAGTTAATTCCTTGAAGGAGTAATTCTGCTCACAAGAAGATGAACTTTCGAGACTGCTGGAATTGATGGATTCGATTGAATTAAGAGTTAGTCTTTTGCCGGCTAAATAGTCCTTAATTAAGTTCAAATTTCCGATATTATCAAATATACTCACAGGATTGTATATTTTGCTCATTTTTACACTATTTTTATTCTCGCAGTCACCATTGGTGCTTTTATACATGAACTTGTTGAAAGTGTTGATGGTTTCATAGGTCAATTTCTTACGTTTTACAAACCAAACCTCCCTGATGTTTCGGAAAATCCCGCGATTCCAAGGGTTGAAGATTTTATAAACGCCCTTCAACTGCTCGTTTGTGGTCTGGTTCGTACAAGCCAAGAAGGAGTGGTAAGCAGTCAGGCCGGCTATGAACCAACAGAACAAGACTGTATAAACAAGAATCGTGGTAGTTTCTATTATGAGCCTTAGCATCTTTTCGTCTCTGGTGATATAAACAGCCCTGGCAATAGATAAGCAAATCATAGCTATGATAAGAACAAATGTGGTGAAAACAAATGCGATAAATTGCCTGTAGTTGTTGTACCCAATACAGTTGCCTATCCACTTGCAGTGGTGATCAAACCTGTTAACACAAAAGTCACATAGTCTACAATGAACACTCCTTGGTGGTCGATATATGTTACACGTTTCACAATATTTAATCCTCAAGTACCTACCATTAATCATTAAAAATTGGGGCTTGTCGGCCCGAATGGAATGCTTGTTCCTATAACATGCTCTGTTGAATCCCGTAAAAAGATCATAAGAGTCATAAGTTGGATTTTGTTTCGGAATAATTCCAGGATTACTGAAACTACAAAAGAAGAAGAGTAGGATAGAAACAACGAACAGAATGGTTATAAAGGTCGGCACGAGATATCCGTAGGGTTTAAGACTCAAAAACCAAGTAATACTAGTCAGCCAAAATAAACCATAAGGTATACACAATAATGTGAAGGTGGCTGTTCGAACAAAACATTTATTAGTAGTTAAATCTCCGTTGCTAAACAACGATTTTACTTTATCGAGAACTGCGTTACAAAACCTTGAACATTTCGATTTGTCATTTTTAACAATAATTCTTCTCATAATTTACACGCCCTTTTATCATTTCCTCCTATTCCCCCTTTACTGCGTTAATATACAACTATTTCGACTTTGCGCTTTTTATTTATAATTAAAACTATTCTTTGACGTTGATCTATTATAAAACAATGTGATAAAATTATTACATTAAGTTTGTGTGATATAAAACTGATTGAGAGGAAATTTGAGCAAGATTGGGAAATTTTTAAATAAATTAAGTTAGAATTTAATTTTCTTAATTTTATGCTATAAATACACAAATTTCTATGCTTGAAATTAGATAAATATGAGTAGGAATGCGATAGAAATATACACATTTACTGTACTTCCATTGTACTGCAGGTATATAACAAGGTTATATGGGACTAAGTGAACACTAAAATACTACTGAACAAGATTAACCAATTAATACTATAAGTATTAGCCTAATTTAAAAATAAGGAACAAAAATATGTGTGTATTTATCATTCGATTGTGATTCTTGGTATTATTACGATAGATAGGAATCCGGGAAATATCCAATAAATTATTCATAATAGATTCTCAATTACTATTAAATTAATTTAATCATTATTTACAATATTTATAATTTATGAGAAGTGTTGTGGTGTGGAATGTCGTAAATCAGTTTATATAATGTGGTATAATAATTTCATTATTTGATGCATATAAAATGCCTAAGCATTCTGGAGTTAATACTAAGGCCGTGGAGGCCCTTCAGAGGCGGAAAGAGCAGAAGGAGCTGGCCGCTCAAATTAAAGAGCAAGAAAGGCTAGATAAGCTCTGGCAAGACGATGATAAATTAAATAAAGCTAAGCAAGAGCGGAAGGTTTAATTTTTCATAATTATATAACATTATATTAATATGTATCATAACTGTGTATAATTTTATAGAATGAACAGTTACGTAAACATCAAGAGAAGTTGGAGAAGCGTGCCGAGTTGCGTAAATTAATAGAAAAAGAAGAGTCTGAACTTAATTCTAATAAAAAACTACCTAAGGTTTTTTATCACCTTTTATCAGCTTTTTATTAACTTTATTATATGTAACTGTTTACAATCTCTGTTAGGGTTCTCCTGTACCGAAGGTTACAAGGGCAGAGTGCTTAAAGAATCAACTATTGCAACTAGAAAAACAAAAGGATTCTCTAAAAGAAGAGGTTTCTCTTATATAACTACTATTAACTTAGATTATCCTATAATAACATACTCAATAAATATTTAGGAATATTTGGTATTAAATGACGGTGAATTAATGGCTAATGAAAACCATCAATTATTGTTTGAACAACTTGATCTTGAAGATAAAAACGTTGATCTCATCACAGGTTATACCATACACATTTGTATACCATACTAATAAATCTATATCTATTTATCCCTTTATTTAATGTTTTATACATCTTCTTATATAATGATTATTTAACATTTTATAATGTTTAGCTTCTGGAATTGATAATGTGTTGAGTTCTTTACAAATTGATAAGGAACAAAAATCACTCAAAACAGTAAGTTTTACCTAACTTATCATTACATTATATAAATAACCTTAAATACTAATTTAACTGTTCCTGTATAGACTTACATGGCATTTCAAGAGCGCAAGATGGCTGAGTTAAAGGAAGAATATCCGAATCTCAAATTATCGCAATATAAAGATATGATCTACAAACTTGTAACACATTCACCAAATAATTATAAAATACTAATTGTTTTGTAGTGGAAGAAATCACCTGAGAATCCTCTCAACAATACTTAATATTTTTCACACAATTTAACATGCTTAAGGTTTTAACAACATAATTCATTTTATATATTATGTTTATATTCTAAAACGCTTAAAATGTGTTGGACATGATAAATAAGAAAAGAAACAACCATATAAATTTTAGAGAGAGTTTGTTACTGCCTAGAATAATTGAATCAATAAAAAATAATAAAGTAACGATAACACTTAAAAATGGAGTAAAAATTGTGGGATTCGTGGAATCTTACGGCAAAAATGTGAAGACCCTGAAAGTCCACAACGCTTTGGAAGAACTAAATTTATTCTCAAAATCCACAAAATTAAATGACAAATTACAAGAAATCACTAACTTCTACTACAAAAAGTACAATTTAGAAAATTGTGTAAACAGGAATATAAAGTTTTTCCCTGATTTCAAGTCGTTCATTATTTTAACAAATTGTCTAATCATTTATAATAATAAGAACATTAAATTATTAAAAGTTTCCGTCAGTGAATCTAATATCGCAATTCTTACTCCCATAATTCAACAAACTCAACACGATAAAACTGTTCGAAATTACGACAAACTAGTTGATATTAAGAATCTTATATTGGACAATCATATGAAAGAAGTTAAAAGGGAGGCGTACGTAAGGTGTGATCGTTTAAGCAAATATGCGAAATAACACTTTAATTTACTAGTATATATTATTTATTATAAAGCAATTAATTTTCATTGTTATGCGTTTTACGATAATTTTCAAGTTCCTGTAATATTTTCTTTACAAAATCACTTTCTGCGTCTTCATCATCCCATCCTGTACACATATAAATGGGTCGAATATGTATTACCTGCAGTTTCCCAATCTTCGTTCCAATCTGCTATTTCAGGATCATCAACAGTCACTATGTTTTCTAAAATTTGTGAATAAAACTGTAAATATTTTTAAATAACCGGTGAAGTATTTAAAAATTATATTAAATGAATATAAAAACACTAAAATAGTACCGATCTCATCAAATTCCTCCAATTCATCATCAGGTTCATCAAATATTTGGAAATGGGAGGATACATCTGTCATTTCCTTATTCTCGGGTACCTGGTTAGTTTCTTCGGCTGTGGAATCCATCGACAACAATCAACACAATTTCGATATTAATAAAATTATAAAGATAAAAATATTACTATTGTTTAAAATTAAATATAATGTAAAAAATAAAATTAATTTAAAAAAATAAACGAACACGGAGAAATTGTAACCCGATGAATTATTGTCATTATTTTCGAAATTCCAGCAAAATACTAGTAATATCGATAACAATACAATTCCTCAATTTGTCCTGAAATGAATTATTCAAGTTGTGATAGTAATAATCTTGATACAACGCGATTGTCTGACCTGACTTGTAGTTTCAGCATACAAGTCGACTGATTTGGCTGTGCAAATGAAGCCCTTGCCAATACTTCATACTCTCCCAGAAATTTCCCTCCCAAATTTATCCATGTTATCTTATTTACATTTTTTTCCATGGCTACGCTCATTCCTAGATACTTTACCACTTCATCTACAGAGTCTTGGAGTCTTTTAAATTGTAAGTTATACGTCCCTACTTCCTCATGTTCTTCTAAATTTTCCCACAATGAACTGAATTCCTCCTCAGTTAAACTCCACTTACACACATAGCTGGAAAAATTAAGGTGTAGATTGTTAATATTAAGTGAATCTTCGTATATTTCAGTCGGGCAAATTACTTTATACTTTAAATTTACTTGTACGTTTCCCATCAGCACACTATTGTACTCATTACCTGGTGAGTTATTCTTCAACACTATATATAGGACTTCAGATTCATTAGAGGACAGTTGCTCTATTGTACTGGAGTGTACAATAGTGTATGATGAGGAGTTGTGGCAGTCGTTAGTATTAAGAGCAATAGACACATTTTCAAGTGATTGATTATTTAGAGTATTTTCTACATTAAATTCAATAACCAAGTGATTTAAGTTTACAAATAACCTTGCCATTACGTTATAATCTTCCTCCTCTTCAGTTAGTCTTATATCTACGGTAGGGGTTAACTCACTGCCAACCAGTTCTATTATATCAGCTGGTAGACCTACTTTAGTCTTCACTGGCACGTCCATTTGTACATCACTAAAGCTATCACTTGTACGGTCTGTGCTACTTCCGCTTGATAATCTTTCAATCACGTAACTATCCACTGAGTCCAGTGGCTCAGCTCCATCAACATCATTTATTCTATCATTTAGTTTATTTAATAGCTTGGATAAATTTACTTTTTCCTCTCCTAGCCCATTATATATTTCCATCAACTCAGATACATCCTCTTTATCCACTTTGTACTCATGGGTAGTTGCAGATGCACCATTTCGTTGACCATTTAATTTGTTACTAAAATCATCCAGCTTGGCCAAATAATCTACAGAACCGGTACCGTTCTCCAGAGTACTGATATAATAGTGTGACATGTTTATATCAGAATGGAGTTGAAAATTATACAGTGAATTTGTAGACTGTATTATGAATAGTATACATGTGCGTAACTCAGGCAGGGCTTTGGCTATGTTCTCTAGAGCATCAATGCTTGCACTCCTTACCAGTGGGTTCTCAAGCATTAACCTGTTGTATATGAACCTAATGTATTCGGTGGGATTAGACGTGTTCGGTATGTTTTCTCCGAGAAACTTTATAATTCTACAGTTAATTTCAGGGTACTCACAGTCTTCGATGAACTCGCACAGGTTAGAAATCCCCATTGTTCTTGCTTTCGGAATTTCTGACACGATCTGTATTGTTGCATCTACCATCTCAGCCTTCGGTGCGTAGGCCGTCTCCTGCCTGAAATTAACGGCCAGGAACTTGAGCACATGTCTGAACTTGTCTGGGTGTGAGATGCACAGACGCTTAATTGCTCGCGTGACTTCAAGCTTAAAGTCGCCGGATAAAGTGGACGCCTGCGCCAAAAGACTCTCTACAGTGTCTGAACTTCCAGTCTGCAACAGGGTTAATAGTGCCAGGGAGCAAAGTGTTCTATTACCGCAAGTGATGAATGACTCCAATTGTTTGTTTGCTGAATGTATTTTCTCTGGCATTAGTTGTGCCAATTTAGAAATTTGGCGCATTGAGGCGAATGTGTACACGTCTCCAATTGTTAAAAAGTGTAATAACACTTCCAACACTCTATTTATGATATCGTTATGTTCATTATAGTCATTGGCACTATTGTCAAATCTTACCTTGGCCCTGTCATCGGAACCGTTAGATTGTTTTGTCCCATTAGTTACATTTCCTCCCTTAGGGACAAACGTGGTTGAAAACAGGTATATTGAGCCCTTGACTGCTTCCAATTTTACCAATGGGGAGGTGTGGGATAAATACTTAAGTAGTAGTGGTTTTGCCTCTACAAATGATGAGTTGTAAACTGTAAATCTTATTATAAAGCATATTACATGTTCTCCATCATCTTCTAACATACTCACCAACTTCCTTATCGACTGCTTATCATTATAGCGGAGTATAAACAGCAGTATTGTGGCATGAAAGCGTACCATTTCACTCTTGTTTGAAAGACATGTTGTAATCTCGGAAAACCACCGCTTTAGCATTTCTGAGTTCCTCAATGACATTCCAATTGAGCAGAGTAGAGTTGATGATGAAACATATGGCTGTTTGTCAACCAGCGATGACTTTAGGTATCGTTCAATTTGGGGTGAAACTGCGCCTTTCATGATATAACAAATTGATCTTATTGCATTAGCTCTGTAGACGTAGTTTTGGCTATTCATGTCCTTCGTTAAGGAACTCGTTACTATAAATATTTCAGTCTCATTAACTGGCAACAACTTTATCAACAGGTATATCAGCCTTCTCAACCTTTCATCATCTGCTTCAAAAAGCCTTGTAACTCCAAAGAATATCTCCGTCGATTCAGTCTCTGACAACTTTTCATTTCCGCAGGACAACATACTCAAAATCTTCGTCAAGACTTTGGCGCATTTCTTTGAGTTGATTGGGACCTTTGAAAAGATCCGAACATCCTGGAAAATAGAGTTTTTATCGTTGACAAATGCGGGTTTTGAGCCCTCTAGTCGACTTTTTAAGTCTCTAATCATGGCTTTCAAATTAGTTGAGTGTTATTAACTTTCTTGATTTATATTGCGAATATTATTCTATAATTAAGTTTATTTTATTTTTATTTTATAGAGTAAAATTTATAGTTTTATCCAACAATTTCCTAATGTTTTACGCTATTGTATGATTAAAATCTGCCAAAATAACGTCAAATTGTTTAAAGAGTTGGAATGGAATGTTATTGCAGTGAATCCAAGTGATGAAATTGAACTCACTGAATAAATATAAATTATACTAGTTTAAAATATTTCAGAAAATTACTCTCAACATTTTATTATGTATTCTAAAATTGTTAAATAGTGTTATGTGTATTTCTGAATCCCGACAAAACTCCTTTTATCAAATTATTCCAAATGATTTCAATAATTGAAAATTTAATTTAGGACAGTTTTTACTTTAATATTTCCACTACATTAATATATACTTACATATTCCCGTTGGTACTAATACATACCACTCAAATATCATACATAACATTATTTACTATTACATGATTTCCACTTAAACTAGTGACATGAGATGTTTAGAGACGTCGACAATTTTTTTACCGCAAATGTGGCACCTTCCGTTTTTATAAGCGCTAAACATATGCTGCTACACATTCCAAAATACCATGAGTTGCAATACTTTCCATTTATATGCAAAAACACTTTACATATTTTACATTGGTTCCCTTTGGCTTCCAGTCTATATTATTGTATTATATTATGTATAATTATCAGGAATAATCACGATAATTGGTATTTTGGCATAAATTCTATTAAAAGTTAATACTTATCCTTTTTGGCCTTCTTTTCAATTAATTTGTTAACACCTATTGCGCATCTGTTCCCTAAAGAAATAGTTATTTCATATGGAATTACCATCCCTCTTCACGTCGGGAGTTGCGAGTTTCGATAACTTCGATTCGCACTTTTTACATGGCATTATATACAAGAGAAATCAACATCATGAATATCATTATATAATATATTGTGTGTAAAAAATATTTTGTTTAAAATATGAAAAATGAAATTAATCGAAAAGAGGATTATTGGAAGGCGTTTTCTTGGATACTGTTAGATTATTGAATCCGTTAACTATATTTGATCCAAAGTTTGAGAGGTTGGACCTCGGTAATTTATTATGTATATTTACTGGATTTGCGTGATGCGATGGACTGGTAAATCTGTAATTCACTCTGTCCATTTCTTTTACATTATTTACATTGTTGAGGCTACTTTTTCCAGGCTCTTCAGCTCCCTTTACGTTATCTGTAACTGATTCGAATCTTCCTTTTCCCATGTTTTCAGATGAATTATGAATTGATGGTGCTGTTGATATACTAGTTGCATTCGTTAGGTTCTTATTTTTGTATAACACTGAGGCGTATGATGCTGTGGATGTAATAATATCCCTTTCTAGACTCTGGTCGAAATCGTTTCCTTTGGAGAAATCTTTGTTGATTATGTTAATTGCCTTCGAAAGGACGGATGCTTGTTCCTTGAGTATCTGCCGTTCATGTGCTATGTGGTCTGGCTCACCGAATAGCTGGTCAAGATCTTCCTGCTGGCTAAGTTGAGTGTAAATCTTATAAAGCATGTTCTTCTGGCTCTTGCGGACGAGGAAATGCCCGACTATCTTTGGTACTGAGTCTCGAACATTCCTTAGCACAATTGAGAAGTATACGTTGAGGCGTCGCCTGAACTCTTGGATGAATGTTGGACTGTATCTGGTCTTCCTCCCTCTGAAATTGTCGATTGTAGTGGACACTGCGTTTACTGTCGACTGTGTCATCTGTGACGCCTTGTCCAGGTACGCTTGATTCTCCTCTGGCTGTTTTTCTTCCTTCTCAATCATATACTTTGAGTCATTTGTGAATATATACAGTGTTTCGCTTTCTATGTAGTTGTCCAGAATCTCACGAGTCTTCTCCTTCTCATCATTAAACAACTGCTGACTCAGGCTCTGGACCCTCACACACAGTGAGGGGAAACGTCCAAATACCTTCTCAGCTACCTTAAAGCTCAACAGCTCCAACGTCATGTGCACTTTATCTATACATTAAATTAATTGTGTATTAGATGTATCGTGGAAAAATCTATTTCCCCTAGTAATTAAAGAAACTATGTAAAAATACCTAAACAGTCTTGAACTGAGGGTACGATTTTCTGTAATTGAGGTAACATTAGGTATTCAAAAGTATCAGGTGAGGGGAATCCTGGAAGTGAATCTCCTTCGTGGATTCTTATCGCCTGGTCGATTTCAAGGTCTGAGACCTTGTCAAAGACGTCCACTGTCATGAAGTGGTCAAGTAAATCATTAAAAATCCCCCTGATTTGCACACTTGAAACTGCATCTGCGTCCAGAAACTCGTGTAATCTGCTCACGAAACGCCCCTTGATGGTCCCGCTGAACATTTCGCAAAACTCGCTGATCAGCTGCCACAAAAGCTCTATGCGTTCCTTCGGGTCCGTGGGAGCCTTATCCCCCATTTGTTCCAACCTGTCTCTAACCGTCTTTAGCCTTGTTGTCACTTCAAGCTTGAGTTCTGGTAAAACTGTCGAGATGTGTCTAAGCAAAACATTCGTTAATTTATCAACGAGAGAGCCTATCCCCCAAAGGTTTGGGTTCAGGGTACGATATATTTTATGCTCATTAAAAAACTTTGTTTCATTCTAAAATATTTATTATTCAAGTATACATATGTTTATCTAATGTGTAGTTGTGAATTTAATGAAACTTACTTTGATAGCCTGTTTTATTGTTACTCCGTCTGAGATATCCTTTTGTGATCTGTTTTTAACTCCTGTATAGCCTAGTCTTAATGGTACTTCGTCATTCTGAAGCATTGAAAGTGCGCTTGATCCCTGATCCATTAAATCGATTTTAGTAATAACTCCAAGTGTTCTCACACCTAGTGGGTCTGCTCTTTTGGCCAACTGGAGTGCGTCGCTCGTTGACATATCTACGTTTGCAGCCACGACTGCAAGGATTATAGTGCGCGGGTCAGAGGCGTAGCGCATTATCATATCCTTGGTCAGCATCTCAATGTCGTCGGTCTGATCACTGTTCTTGAGAGGGACCCGGGTTACACCGGGCAGGTCAATTAGTGAAAGATCTGGGCAATCAGGCGAGAAAACAGATAAAACAATGGGATCATCTACAATGCCTTTCTTTTCCCCAGCTCTCTCGTTGGTCAGTTTCTGAATGTGGTTTCGAGCCTTCTCAAAGTCGTAGAACCGCTCATCGTTGCCCTCAAATACGATGTAGGGATCACATTTATCCTCGGGGGACGAAGGCTTAAGGCGGTTTAGGCGAAACTCTATAGGCCGCCTGGTAACTATTCCATCCCCTCGAGGAAGGAAATCTATACCGACAATGCTCTCCAGAACGCTGCTTTTGCCACTGCTCTGAGTTCCAGCAACGCAAATCCGGGGCAAATTTATATATTTATGTAATCCAACATCACGTAAGTCATCCTACAAAAATATTACAGACCCAATGAAATAATATAAAAGATATAAATAGAATAAACAATATGGATGTAAAAATATTATCCGTATAATTATATAAGTATATAACTATGAACTAACAACAAGACTGATGAGTTTGCGTAGGTTTGAGTTGACATCCAACGGCATTTTTGAGAGATATTGAAAAATAAATCCGATAAATGATAAATTACACACGTAAAAGTGGCATTTCCAATATTATAACTGTAATATTTTACAAATCCAAGTCCTAGCCCATTAATAAAGTGTAGATTAAAGATAAAATAACATAAAATTTTATGAATGTTAAAATATGAGTTTATAGAATTTTCAAATGGGGACTGTAAAACAAATAAACAACAAATAACTTATATTATTATAAGAAATTGGTATGGTGTAATCCATTTTAAAAATTATTTCTTAACTTTAGATTTTATCCGATTTTTATTCTATAATGCCATATTCACCATATGAAAATCATGTTTCAAGTGATTCGAATACCTTTCATTCATCTTCACATTCACATAACTCCAACAGGGATAGATCTTCTTCTCACAGAAATGATAGAATAGAGAATACTACTCGTAGATCAAGTTTTAACTCCAGTAGAGTCGGATCAATTCGTGATCTAGTAATAGATACAAATCGCAGGAGTAGGTATAGAGAAAATGGTTCTATGAGTGATGGTAGAACTCGAAGCAGTAGCAGAACCACTAGCGGTAATCCATACTCTAATTCTAATTCACCCTCTCGATCACCTTCAAATAACCGTTCCTCCCCTCCCACACAACCTGATGATTTAAATAATGATTCCAATAATGTACCTAGTGGCACAAAGATAAACAAGGCTAAAAGGCGTTTTTTACAACGCTGGGACTATTCTAACGCAGATTCAGTCCTAAACGAGTCCAACCCAGACGATGTGGAATCTCTCCCATATGTGTATCAACAGAGCGAATTTCTAAGAATATGTCAAGACATAATACGAAAATGTGATTCAGAAGATGTGTTGATAAAATTTTTTGAGACTATAGACAAGGGCGAATCTTTTGATTTATCATTAGTGAGGGACCAGCAACTGAAAAAGAAGCTCAGACATTTATCTAAGGCACTTTATTTGGAACGCAATGATTCGCAATTCAAGAGACCGCCAGAATGTAATATATCACTCCTCACCGTATATAATGAATTACTACCATATATAAGATTAAAAGTTAGCACACAAGGTGAATATACTAAACCTAAACAGACCTTAGAGTCAACTAAGGAATCGTCTAAACAAAGTCCAGAATCAAAGTTAACAGTTGAGGAAGCATCGGAGTTGTTAAGTCTTAGAGAAATGCACGAGCAAGGTTTCTTTGTGGATTATGAAAATATAGAGAAAGAATTTACGAAACGTCATAAACAGGTCGACCTTTGGGGGAAAACGCCCGCTGAACAAAAAGCTCTACTCGCATCTCAATCAGATGAGAACGATGAGCAACCTTGGAACCATTTCGATCGGGACCGTGATTTTCTTAGCGCAAGCTCCGTTAAAGCTGGTAAAGTTGGTGAAAGAACTAAATTGTTGGATTCCACCAGAGATTATAAAGAATCTTTTAAGCCGGTAGCTAAAACCTCATCATTCATATAATTTTTTACTCTAGATTTTAATTTTTCATCATACTTCATTACACAATATAGTATTTATTTTTATTGTTATTATAATGATAGTTTTCATAGATTAGGGTAAATTATTCTAATGTGCAGTCTCTGGGTTTTCTAAACGTAATTCTCGTAAATAATCTTAAACATTAACCCGTTTAAGAAGTGTAAATTATATTTTTGCAGATGATAGTTTTAAATAAATGAATGAGTATTCGGAAGATTTTTTAAAAAAGTTCCACGTGGTAGGAATTGAGGGCAGCGCCAACAAGTTAGGGATAGGAATAATAAGAGGGGACGGAGAGATTCTTTCTAATGTCCGGAGAACGTATTCTCCGCCAGATGGTGAGGGATTTCTTCCTCGGCAAGTCTCAAAACATCACAGGGAGAATATGGCTTCCCTCCTGAACGAGTCTCTTGAAGTTGCAGGGATTACATTATCAGATTTGAGTCTGATTTGTTACACAAAGGGCCCTGGTATGGGTTCAGGACTACATGTAGGAGCCTTAGCAGCCAAAACTTTACATTTTATCACCGGAAAACCAATTGTTGGAGTGAACCACTGTGTAGCTCACGTCGAAATGGGACGGTTTCTAAGTGGATATAAGAAGCCTGCAATCCTGTATGTTTCTGGAGGTAACACTCAGGTTCTTTCCTACGATGAAAAGCGGAAAGTTTACTCAGTTTTGGGGGAGACGCTGGACATAGCAATTGGAAACGTGCTGGATAGAATCGCAAGACTTTTGTACCTGCCAAATAAACCTGCTCCCGGTTTATCTATAGAGTTACAAGCTCGAAAATCATCAAAGAACCTTATTCCACTCCCTTTTGTAGTTAAAGGTATGGACTGTTCCCTTAGTGGGTTACTGACTAAATGTGAGAACTTAATTGAGCAGTTTAAACTCAAACTGATGTTAAGTGAAGACTCGGCCTTTGAATATGAGCAGTTCAAAGTTGACCTTTGCTTTAGTATCCAGGAGCATACATTTGCCATGTTGCTTGAAATGTTAGAAAGAGCCATGGCATTTACTGGTAATCCTAGTTAATAACATAAGGATATTTATATATATTTATATTTATATTTACTGGCATTTCTCCTTAATAACATTATACCTATATATATATATATAGATTAATATTGTTGTAGGTTCTGATGAAATATTATTGGTTGGTGGAGTTGGATGTAATTTGAGGCTTCAAGAAATGGCAAATTTAATGGCGCAGGAACGAAACGCTAAACTGTTCCCCATGGATGATCGCTACTGTATTGATAATGGAGCAATGATAGGTATAATTTATTATATTCCATCACTTCCCAAAATTTATTTGTTATAGGATACACTGGGATGATAGATTATTTATACGGTTTGAAGGAAAAGTCAGTATTAGACCCGAAAGAAGTCACAGTTTCACAACGTTACAGGACTGATCAAGCTCCAGTGCACTGGATTGGATGACTAAATATCAGTTTATCAAAAACCGTATAGAGCAGTGTATTAGTAGATTAATTGGAAGGATTTGCAATAAGCTGTTCTAGTCCCTTGACAAGTTCATTTGTTGAACTTATCCAACCTTTTAGCTTCTGTCTAACCAACTCTAGCCTAGATCAATAATATACCATTGTATATAAATCTATATTATATAAGTAGTTGGTGTGTATTATAACTGCATAGATGGTACTTGTTAGTGTCAAGAATTCGTGGCTGAACCCAAGTGACTTGAATAGTTCCCTGTGTCTGGTCAATGTGGCCCTGGATGAGATTACACCCCAGTGCCTTGAGTATAAAGGGTTCCACCTCGTCCATTTGGATTTTACAGTGCTCAACGATCTCCTGAAATGATAGAGACCGCTGTTTGTTAGGTTTTCTGAACGCCAAGTTCATTAAGGCTATCAACGTTAATTTATATCTCAGCTCCGGTTCATGTCCGTTTAACTCCTGAAATCATCATTAACACAATAAAAGTGAATAGTTAATAGTAATAATACAGAGTGTGTGATTTGCCCTTTAAAGCGTTCCAAAGCCTCTTCAAAAAGTTGCAAGTTTCCCTCGTTAAAAATCAATAAAACTTCGTAGAGCCAATTGTAATCAGTTCCCTTCAAATAGTGCTCAATTATAGGTTGATGAATCTGATGAAAATAAGATACTTTTTTCGTATATATATATATATTTAAATATATATAAACGGTTTTATAGGTGTATAAGTAGTACCAGTTCTCCAAAACCGAAGCTATCGGGGGCTAGAATAGATGAGATGGTAATGGTTACAGCGATGGTTTTCCTTTCATTTTCAGAAATGTCATCTAAACGTAAAATAAACCTGTAAAACTTACTTAATGATGTGTACGCAAGGTACATTATGCAGTCTTTATAGCATTGCGAATAACTTTTAGTGGCCTATTATTATAATGTACTCATGTATAATACATAAGTATAAAACAGTAATATAATGTATATGCAATCAATTACTTTGTTCATGTAAGCAGATGCGTGATAAAATGAGCTATGGACTGAAATATCCAAGTCGAGAGAGTTGTTTACAGTCTCACGAACTGAGTCGAGTAATGTATCGCACTCTTTAGTCTGGCCACTTTTCACGTAATGATATGACTAAACATTATTATATCGTTTGTATATACATGTATAGTTGTGTATAATTGAAAGTATTATAAGTAATTTAAGATACTTTTGCGATTTGTAACATGATAAATGCTTCCGGATCCCTTTCCATAAATTTATCATATTTACTCAAGTGTTCCAGTGCCGATTTAGGGTCTGAATGGTGAATATTAAAATTGAATAATTACCTAAAAGTTCTGAAGAGAGCTTTAAAAGTTTACAAAAGCTGAGAATATTGAAAGAATCCTTCAGAGGATGCACAACCGACTCGAAAACCTGCAATTTATGGTCACAAGATACTGAAGAATCCGACATTAAGGTAATCAATGAACCAGTCAACTCGTGGTACAACTTGTCGGTCAAGAACATCTTCAACTGGACTATCAAGTTGGACAAACTAGGGTAATTAGTTTCCAACAAGTCCAAAGTGTGTTCTGCGTCACCTTTCATCCTAGAACAGCTGGTTTTCAACAACTCCTCCAATTCTAACAAATAATTAATCTACCAATAAGGTAAAATTAATTTAAAACCGATTCTTGTTGTGTTTAAAATTAATTAATGACATTAATGATCAATTAAGTAGGAAATCGGATCTTGAAATTTAATTTCTAGTCCCATAAACCAACGCACATGTGGAATCATGAGGAATCATAAAAATAGAGTAAATAAGTTAAAGTACTAAGATCTGTTATATTTTTGAAGTTTCATGCATAAATTAATATTTAATGTATTTTTAATACGTAATTTCATGAAAAAAGTTAAAAAAAACTTGAAGAAATACTAAAACGGTAAGTGAATGAATAGATAAAAATAAGGTATTATATTGGATCAGAGGATCTAATTACTAAGACTTAAATGAAATAATAAAGTAGATTATAGGAAATGAATTCAAATCTGAAGATGATGATCTAGATATTTTAAATGAAGTATAAGATGAGGAAAGATACAAAGCGCATGACTGTATATATACAAATTTTTTACAAAGATCACAATCTGTTGAACGAAATAAGCTTTTTATATTTAACAGATTCAATTGTTTAATGATATAAATTTTAGAAACAAAATTGGTCCCCACAGTATAGATTTTTATCAATACGTCTTCGAAATTACATTCAGTATCAGTTGTTTATTAATTGTACGATAGATATATTTTTAATTTTAATTACATATATCCTCATAAGATGAATTGAGAGATAATTTTCCACATCAAATAGTGTTTATGCAGATATAATAATATCTGCTCCCCGTTTCGTAAACGGTGGAGATTTAACAGATTTTGTGTATTTAATTCATAATTTTTAAAAGGTGTAATCAAAGGATATTGCTATATAAAGGTAAATTCACACCGTAAATTTATCCTTTCACCTTGTAAAATTCAATATACCCAAAATTCTGTTTTTATCATATCCATATTAGTAGTAGCATGTTAATTATATTTCTATCTTGGTAAAGATAATGTCGATTTTTAATTTTGATTTAAACTTACTTATATACACATATATGATCCATGTATTAGCTGTTAGGTATGGATAATTAACTTTAGAGATCTGAGCGATGGATCTGGTGAATCAGGTTACGGCCGGTGAAGCTGCTGTGGTCAAAGATCCGGTTACTGAGGTGGTGCATTTGTCTGACGTGAACTTGGACGCTCTCCTGGAGGACATGGAGACGGTGTGCTCGCCCGAGACATTGCTGGGTGTCTCAAATGGATTGCCCGAGAAACCATCTGCGAAAAACTACTTGTGGTGCGCAAAGAAGAGCTCGAGCTCTCTGCAGTACCAGTCGACTAAAACAAACTCGAAGATAAACAAATCGTCTTATAGTAATTCGGACAGTGATATTGACTCCACCTGTGGAATGGTGAACATTCACAGCGACAGCAGGTTCAACATGTGCGAAAACCCCTCAGATCTCTGGTTCGGGCTGAAAATGTCAGACGGCACTCCCGTCGTCATCAACTCCCGAAACAAGAATTTCAGGAGGCCTGGAGGGCCACGAAAACCGACTTTTCGTAACAAACACAGGCCCAGGTCCTTCAACGGTCCCATCGATTACTCCTCTGGTTTCCTATCGATTTCCAAATATATAGGTGTTTGTTCTGCGAGAAGCGAGATGTACTATTCCGGGTCCTCTGTGCGCCGTCAGAATCACGATTTGAGTCCTATTATTAGGTCAAATCACAGAAGCAAAGGCTTTTTTAGGAGGCCCAATGGCCCGAGGTACAACTCGAAACTCCGCCAGGACTATTTACCCAAGAATAATTCTTTATAGATAATTTAATTAGCTCTTGTTCAATATTTTATCCACACTATGTACTTTACATGTCTCCTTATTTTAAATTAACTTTAATTCCACAAAAGTTGGCAGTAAACTGGTGTATGAATGGTGACGATGGAAGGTTATTAAAGAACATCTTCTTAATCAAGTACATCGAAACTGCGGTTTGTACCTGGTCATCTAAGGTATACTTTCTTCCTGCCGAGATACTCCCAACAAAACCCACGTCTGATCCTACAATGACTGAGTTGCCATCTTCTGAAAATCCGGTTCTCGGGATCACTGACAACTTTGTGCTCTTTGAAAACAGCTCCTAACCAGTATTTATCAGTATAATTTGGAGGAACAAGTGTAAGTTAAATTTAAATACATAAATTGTATAAATGTGTATTGCTATGACACGTAGGGTAAGTTTCCTGCCATGAGCATAATCCCCTTGTGTGAACTTATTTTCTGAGAGAAAGTCTCAGAGTCGACTTTAATTCCGTCTTTACAGCAGTGGCAAAGAAGCAAATCATTCTTTTTTGCAAACTCAAGTGTCTCGTCAATTGTCCCTCTTGAGTAAGGAATCGTTGACAATGAATACTACATTATTAGTAAATTATTGATAATTAATTAATTATCAAATTACTCAATAATTTAGTAAATTAACTATTTCTAATTTTATGGTATTAAATTGTAATACACTCCTAGTAAAAGTAAAAATAATAAAAATATACATGAGATGACCGAATCGTTAGAGGGTCCAGAAGATCAATGTTGCCGTTTTGAAGAACCCAGACGGCCTGCCATTGAAGAGCCTGAGCAGATCGAATTAAAGTTCCTAAATCAGACTCCGTGGTCCTATTTGTCTTTTTAGTACTTGGACAAAGACAAAGCACTAGTTTTGGAATCCCAAGTGTTGGTGATGGTTTTGGATAAGGCACCTCAGCCAGAAGGCCTTTATCGTATGATTTCAAGTTCCCAACCTAAAAATGTTATTTAAAATAAACAAACCTTCTGGAGAACTTTTTTAGAAACTAACAAAACCTTATCGAACTTGACATCTGGGTCAGAGAGTAACTTATTTGAGTGGGATGTTGTGTATATCCTGTTACAAGGACCGTTACGGCTACAGTATTCCTTTATTAGCTTCAAACTAGACAGTAATACCAATCCTCTGTAACTCCTAAAGGATATAATAGAGAAGTAAAAGAGTTTTATAAAATATTTATATGGTATAGAATAACAATATCATATGGATATATGTATAGAATGTGTGTAAAAACCTGTAATTTGAGCTATAGGACAATTTAAGTAGGTGATTAACAACTGGGTGGTGTATAGACCGTAAAACTGGAGGTTTTGGTGAACTATTCACAAGTCGTGTGAAAAAATCAGAGTTCGTTAAAGAATTGTTGAAGGGCTTGAATATGAATCTTCTTCTTTTAACAATTTCATCTACTTTAGCATTACTTCTACTGGATTTTGTTCTTAAACTATCCTTTAACTTATGTTTTTTATTTCTTTTTGAGTGTATAAGCGACTTTTCCCTCAAATCTTCCAATATTTTACCCACGACACTGGTGACTGTCATTTATCTGCGGTAAATTTCGGAATCCGTTCATATACATATAATATACATTTTTTAAATATATACAAAAAATTATTGCTATGTGAATTATTGTGGAAATTAATACACTCTATTATGTGTGGGTATTGCGTCCAGTTGAGTTAGATCTGTGGTAAAATGAGTAATGTGTGGAAAGTACTTGGGAGAATGTCCAGGACTCTGCTGCGATAACTGGGACCAAGCTTGAACTGGAGTGGATTCCTTTCCAAATAAAGCACTTTGAGTGCTTTGAGTGAACCTAGAGCCTTCACGTCACTCAAAGTATCGATTTGATTATCATTCAACTGAAAGAATTAAAAGATGAAAACTTACCCATAACTCCTCAAGCGTGTTATTCTCAGGTAATGGTTGTATCTTAGAAATTCTGTTGTTTCCAAGGTCCAATATGAGAAGATGTGGCTAAATATTTGCTAAATCTATCTAAAAATACCATATATGATATGAATGATGGTATTTCTGTGAGTTTGTTACAGCTGAGGTAGAACTCCCTCAAATTCGGGAGATTTTTTACTACACACTCATCCCACTCCCTCACTCTGTTGTTCTGTATGCTGCACTTTTCCAGGTTTGGGAGCTCAGGAATCGCCTAAATAAGGATTTAAAAGAAATCTTTACCATTGAAGTCAACTTGTTCTTTCCTAGCCATAGAGCGTTTAGTGTTTGTAGGTGCTTTACATCTCCGTAGTCTCTGACCTTATTAGAGCCTAGCTCTAGGAGGGTCAGATTCTTAAAATGGGCCAAGTTTGACGCCTGCGAAATTAGTATTAAAGCAATCTAACCTCAGAGATTTTATTATTGCTGAGGTACAGTTGTTCTAGTTTATCTAAATTTCCAAGATTTTCGATTTTGTCAATTTCGTTAAATGAGAGGTCCAGAATCCTAAAAATTCTTAAAAAGTAATAGTAACCTCAAGTTAGTTAAGTTTTCTAGATTTTCTATGTGTTTTATTCGATTTTGGTAGAGATCTAGATGTTCTAGTGCTGTATTTTCATCAAGATTCTCTATTTTGTGTATGATATTTGACACAAGAGACAGCTTCTACATGAAATATGGTTTTTTAATTTTTTTAAGGTTTACCTTTAAGTTTTTTAAGTGATTTAAGTTTTCTATGTATTTGATTCTCGACAAATGGAACTCGACCTCTTCCGCGGAATCATCTACGGTTAAATCTTTTCCTATTCTCTTTATTTTGACGGATTCTTCATTATCCATTTTTGGTTTAGTATTTACATATAAAATACATATAGAGTGTTGGATTTTGGGGTCAGGAGGGACGGGCGAATATAACACAAGAATTGACTAGGTGTGAACTAATAATATGACATTAGAGCTGATATTAATTCGTAAGGTAGCTGTAGTTCCTGCTGACTTGGTATACGTATATATTTCCGTCAGTTGACCCTGCGTAGAGGACTCTGCCGTCGGGGGACCAACACAAGGAAACACACCATGGTAGTCCCACCTTCTTCGTTCTATCATTATTGATCTCTGCGAGAATGTTCTTGTTTTCTAGATCCCAGATCTTGATTGCCTTATCTGTTGCTGCGCAGAGCCAGTAGTTGCAAGGTGAGAAGCATAATGCGTTAATTGTAGATCCTGCATCCAGGAGGTGCAGGCTGTTTGCTTCCTTCATGTCCCACAGTCTTGCTACTCCATCTTTGCCACCAGATGCGCAAAGTGACCCGTCTGGTGATATTGAAACTGAATATACTACACCCTCATGACCATACAATGTGTGCTTCAGTTGACATGTTCTTAGGTCCCAAACCTATATAGTTTCAATCATTTGTTCATAGAACTAATTAAAACTGTTAAACTGGGTTATTTCTTTAATAGAGTTAATACCTTAATGAGTTTATCCCACCCACCAGATACAAAAATGGGTTCCTTTCCACTTGGAGAGAACCTGACGCATGATACCCAGTCGGTATGGGTTGAGTTGGTGATAGTATATTTACATTCGGCAAGGGTGTTCCAAAGTTTGATGGTTTTATCTCTGCTTCCAGAAATGATTTGTCTGTTGTCAGGGCTAAATGCTACACTGTTGACATCCTTGGTGTGTCCGTTGAATACTCTGACTGAGCATGCCTTTACTAGGTCCCACAACCTAAGGGTTCCATCCCATGATCCTGACAGGGCGAAAAGACCATCTGAGGACATTGAAACGTCCTGAACTGTCTGTGAGTGACCTGTTAATGCCCTCTTTGCTACACCTACTTGACCATCTACATCCTCATCGAACATTTCCCATATCATTAATCTCTTGTCTAAAGATTTATTATTAAGATATTTAAATTGTCATCAGAAAATTAGTTTTCACAGCAGTTGAAACTCAGATGAGCTGGGTTATAATTCATCATTTAAGCGGTTGTGACTTACCTCTGGATGCTGAGATGATCGTGTTAACGTCTGTCTTCAGAGGAGTTGAAATGGATGTGACCCACCCGTGGTGTCCTCCTGAGAGGACTCCTTTAAATTCTAAGACGCTGTTGCTTAACTTTTCAGTTGCTACTGAGGCCATTTTTATGAATCGAAGTTTACAAATTAGTTATCAATTCCTAAAATTTTAATTCAATAAAATTTTTACAAAAGTTATAAATTTAATGATTTTTATAACGACATTAAAATAGGTTTAAAAAGTAAAGTTGTTAAAAAAACAGTGGAATCCAAACACAAAAAAGTCAAGTGTTAAACAAATTGTGGACATGGGAGAATATCTAATCTAATTACTAATATTATAAATAACTTACATTAAAGATTTGGAACCCAAATTGGTTTTATTAAATTATGTATAATTCTGATATTATTACAGTATTGGGTCTATTCAAATTACTAGTCAGCCCCAGTGTCACTGCTGAAATAAGAAAATGTGTATTTATAAAATTCACTAATATTTTAATTTTAGTTCATCCTCTTACTTTTCATAACTTTATTGAGAGTAACATTTCTCTCTAGATTTAACTTATTCCATTTTAATTTTTTTACTAATTTATTAAATTCTTACCTCCTTTATATATTTTTCTTGATAATTATCTAATATATATAGTTTTCCTCTATTTTAGATTAGATTTGCAACATTTGGACTTGGAATAATGTGCTTTTATATACTTCCAAACCACAAACTGTTGCGACAAGAATCAATTTTAATGAGTACACAGGATCCTTCCGGTATAATCCTCCGGCTGGATAGTTAGAGCTCATACACTTCCATTAACCTATACTCAAATTAATTTATCAACCCAGTTCCATCCCTTGAAATGTTTACCAACAGTTCTCTGAGTAAATTACTTCTTGAACTGGACGCTATTTCTTCAAGTTCACGTTTTCTGGAATTCTTCAAAACTGACACGAGAGTTATAAACAGCACGGGGTCTTGTTTTTCCATGCTTTGGTCTGAGAATGACTCCAAGAGCTTCCTTTGTAATTTAAAAACTGAATCCGACTCTAAGGGTGTAATAAGTGTGTTAAGGTGGCCAACACTAAAGGTTGGAACTAGGGTGGAGTGGACCCTAAACGTTTGAAAATCCAACCATAAATTTCTTCCAATTAGCAACATCAACGACTCGTCTGACCAAACTAGGTTCGAACACTCTTCAGTTGATATACAAGAACCAAACAGCAGGAGTAGTCCCACAGTAATGGGTGAATCACTATTCCCTGAGTTAAACTTCATCACCAACTTTCTACACATTCTACTCATTTCTTCTTCATCATTGAAGTTGTGTAGTAGTGATGGTTTTTCATTCTTTACATGTCCAATTGCCATAAAAGTTTTCAATGCATTTAACCAAAGTTTACAGATGGTGTCTGAATTCTCAGGTGTTGTTTCACTACTGGTCCCAACATGCCTTTCGTTACCATAACTCCTATAGTCTGGTTTCCCGCCTATTAAATCAAAAACAAGTGATTTTAACAGTTGATACTGTTTTTCAGTAACATTTGATAGCAAATCTTGGGAGTCATTTGAACATAGTGAGTACACCAACTGCGTGAACTGATAACCAGGGACACACCATTCTAACAATTTCGATCTAAGACTGCCGTAGAGCAATTGCGACATCAAATTCATTTCATCCTCAAAATTAAACTGGGAATTTAAGGTAATATGGATGGGGGCACAGGTCAAATATCCTAGGAATGAAACGACTGGTAGTCTTTGATCCCCGACACTATATCTTGAGAGATACTTGTTAAACTCAATGTAGGAGCCTAAAACTCCCTCAAAATTTTGCGAGAACTTATACTTTAACAATATTAAGGCATCTTCAATCATTTCATAATCCACTGATAGTGCCAGTACTGTAAACAGTGCATCAGAGCTATTAAAGCCAAATTGGAATAAATTAATCAGATACTGTAACCATGGTTTTAAAATTGGTATTGACTTGACTATATAGAGTGAGAAACTGAGATAAAACGACTTGATTTTATACAAACTAAAATACACCTTTTTCAACTTCGCAATCATCTTTTCGGCAAGTTTAATGAAACCTTCATCCAACGTATTCAGATCCTTAACCAAAGTTATCTTTTCCATGCTAGACTCTCCCAAATTTCTAAACCATACTATTGTTTTAAGGACTAGATTAAGGCAGTTAAACGACATCATGGACCTGCTAAGGAATTTTTTAACCAGCTCCTGGTTATGTAAACACACACCTGAACCCGATTGTTGATACCCTTCGAACCAAGTAAGTGACATTAGTAAATCTGGAATCTCAAATGAATCCTGCACCTTTTTCAACAGTATATTCGATATTTTAAATAAACTATCAAGTTGGCCTCCAAAACCATTCAAACTATCCAAGGTAGTTAGTGAGTTAAGGTGATCGTAATTAAGCTGTAGAAGGCTGTGTAAAAAACTCAACGACTCCTCATTCCACTCATTATGCTTGCAAAATAAATAAACAATATCACTAACATTTGTGAAGATTTGGTCGGGGTAATTATGGAAATCGTTTAATCTTACACATGTTGAAATATGTGTAATGAGTGAAGTCATTGGCTCACAAAATTCCTCAAGATGTACATTTGGGTTTTTGAATTCGTTAAAACTATCTTTTAGTTTGAAAAAGGCTAGATCGACAAGAGGCACAAACTCCTCCAAAAAATCGACATCATATCCTCGAATTGCCCAGACAGTCAAACACTTTATAGCGACAGAAGAGTACGTTTTTAATTCTCTGGAGTTTTCAGTTTTTTGTAAATCCAAAATTATACTAAGTTCGTAAAGTTCCTTGTTGAAACACTGGGTTACTGTATACTTAATGAGTGCTACAGAGGATGAGGAATCAAAATAAGAGCCCAAATCATCCACGTATATTGAGAGATACTTAATCAAATATAATACTGCACCTCTTAGGTGAAGTGTTGATTTATCATTGTTTTTGTTGCTAATTAGTGAGTTTACTAGATTTTCATAATGATCTTTGAATGGTTCAAATTTTGCCAATGCGTTTGCCAATGGTGATTTGAAATATGCCAAAAATCCACAAATTGATAAGGTACAATAAAATTGAACTACTGTGTTACTGTCATATCTTTTCATAATTAGCAACATTTTGTGTATAATGTTATTTTTTGACAGCATCAGCAATCTGTTATCCATTACAAAATCCGACTCATCCTCAGGGTTGTATCCCTCTGGAATTTCAAAAATCTCTCTCACCAACTCATCGGTTGAATGTGACTCATATTTTCCCTGTAATGATGATAAATAAAATGATTCCAGGTCTTTTTTAAACTTGAATCCCTTTGTGCAAAGATTGGGGTCAGAACTGTCAAATAAGTCAGTATCCAAAAGGTCCAAATAGAGTGGATTCCAGTAGTAGATGTCAACTCCTGAATAGAACTGGTAATAGTCGAATAAAACGTCTTCAATTGGTACAACAGAATAAACAGAACGTGATTCTTTCGTATCGGTATTCTGGTCCCAAAATGCACTATCACCAAACACCAAAAGTGATAGGCACCTTAATGAATCCGTTAAAATACTTAGTGATAACTGAAATTCGCATATATAGTATACAATTTTGGGCAACAAGTCTAAATCTCTATTAATGTAGTTGTTCCATCTATACTGATCATACCCAAAAAAACACTTGGAACCTTTTGTTGTCTTTAATTCTTTGTATGACCGGAACAAAACATTAGCCAGTGTTCTAATAGCTACCTGAACTTGTGGTTTAAAGCTACTCTGGGACAGGTGAAGTAACTCTGGAAGGGTGTAACCCGGCTTATCTGGGTCCAGTCCATGGTTGTACAAAGATGTGTCATACGTTGTGTGTTCGCTCGTTTCAGATTCACTTAGCAAGCATCCTTCAAAGCTAAACCTCAAGGAATGTAGTTGCAATTGATCTTTATCTTCATTTTTAGTTTTGGACTCTGGTGGGTTCATCCACTCGTATTTTTGAAACTCATTTTTGTTGAACTTAAATATCAATTCATTAGAGGATGGTGTGTAGTCGTTGGGTTTCTGGTCATTTACACTTTCATTCACTCTTTTACTCTCTTCATCCCTATATAATTAATATTTTTCATTAAACTAACCTTTTTAGTCTTCTTTCTTTTATAAAATCACATGTTTCTTTCCCAAGTTTTTCGTACAAATATTTTTGAGCATTTTTGATCTCATCAAGAGACATATCCTGGAGTGGTTTAATCAGATTATCCTCATATTCCTGAGGTTTAGACAATGATAAGTCAGATATAGTCCTGTGTTTCGCTTTGGGAAAGCCGCATGGGTCGAAAGTTGGTAATGGAATGTCAGTTGAGGAGTCATCTTCGTCAAAATGTTCAACTATATCAAAATCATTTGACATAAAATTTAAGTCGGATTCCTTTTTATCGCCATCAGCACTCATTTTTATGAAGAAGGTTAGAATGTAAATAATATTGAAGCAGGTTGTTTAGCATGATAGTTTATTTTCAAACTAATGTGATATCACAGGTGAAATAATTAACATTTTATTATATATATATAAATACACATACAAAAATAATACAAAACAAATTTAATTACAAGTGATTTTAGCAACCCATTTATAAAACAGATTGTGTAGTGAAAAATTATGAAGTCAGTATTCAAATTTAATTAAATCCAATTTTTGGGCCACTTTATTTATTTTCATAATTAATGTAATTCAAATTTTTAAAATCAAAGTTTTAAATAGAAATGTGTAATATTTATTTTGATTAATTAATGTACAACGGTGAGGAGTGTTTGTTTTCTTGCAATTGTGATTCTTAAAACCTTCCATTTTATTATAATATTAAAATGTATTTGTTTAGATTTCTTGGTTTTGATTTTAAATTATTGGACCGCTTAGCAAATTACCGAAAGTTTTATTCCTTTTCAGTTATACACCCTTTAAATTCCAACAATATTGTAAATTATAATGGATTCAGCAAACGTTCCATGTCTTCATTGTCTGAGAATACTGATTCCACATCAGTTAGTGACACGTACTATAAAACGCCTACAAGTCAAAGAGTTTTTTCTGACATTTCAATAATGGATTCATTATCACCTAGGGAGTTCAGAATATTTTTAAGTGATGTGGTCAAGTCAAAGGTTGATGATGTTTTACTTTGGTCCAAAGCCGCAAATTATTGCATAGAAAATGCCTCCAAATTTAAGTTTTTTGATGCCCTTTCAGTTTTAGAATCATTCACTGAAGCCAAAATCTACGACAAAGGACTTTTTACAGAGTTTTCTAGGCATCTCACGATCCAATCTCCCATGATGGAACCCCGTCATTTGATTCAGTGCATAAGTGTATACGCTTCATCAGGCTCGTTTCCTCAATCATTATTCTTAGAAGTTTTCTATGGAATAATTAAACAGTCTGAGAAGATGTATGCATCTGAATTTGTGGATATGTTTAATTGCCTTTCTAGGTGGAACATTAAAAACAAGCAAGTTTTATCAGCCCTTTGTAAAACTCTCGCAAAGAATGTTAGTATTTTGAGATACAGTGAACTTACACAAATAGCGGCATCGTGCAGAAATTTGGATGTCGAAGATGAGGCCTTTTATTTCATTTTAGACTCTTGGCAAAGCAAAGAATTAGCCATGATGACTATTCAGGAAATGCTGGATTGTTTGAAGGTTTCTTGTTTCAACACTAATTTAGTTTTAGAAGCTTAAGAACATTGAAGTTAAGTGGGCACAGTACGAGCAACTCCTATTCAAAGAATTTGTCAAGGTATTTAATACTTAAATAATAATTAATAGCAAGTAAATGAATTGGATGGTGATGATATTTCCCAGTTGGCAAATCCATTTGATTGCCTTGAGTTCTTGAAATCAATAGGATCACTCTCAAAGGTAATCATGACAGAAAAATAATATTAATAATTAGGAATTCCTACTTTCACTAACAAAATGGTGCGCGGACGCAGTACATAACCCTCCAGCAAGGTCACAAAAAAGACCTCTGAGTCATCAATTAGTCCAACTCTATAACTTGGTTCAGTAAGTTAATGTAATATAACACAATTAAAAGGGAGTATGGGATAGAAGAAAAGTATATTGACAGAGCAGTACTTAAATTTGTAACATCGAAAGGTTAGATTACTTTAGAAAATTATTAACACACAGGAGGACTAAGGTTAAGAAACCCTAAACCCATTCCAACAGCCTACAAACCTAACAGAAAATATATATTTACAGATGACCCAGAGGTAATTAGCAATATTTAAGATTTATTTATTAGAATCCCAGACCGGTTCCAGAGATTAAATATTTAGAGAATGATTCCACACAAGAATCAGTAAAATCGCAACACATTAATAAAATTGTTGAAGAATTGGTTTGTTTATCTAGTAAAATATTAAAATCTACAGGAACCATATCCAAAATTTTTTGATAGTATTAAAATTAAGAAGCCTTCCACACAGAGTTGTGGTAAGGCATCTTTTAGACTAAAACCAAAAACATATCGCCATAAAAACCTACCAGTCAAACAATAATTTTTTATTCATTGCATATGTACTATATTTTGGAATTCTTAATCCAATATATGATTGTTGTAAAATATTAAGTGTATTCATTAATGTGAATAACAATAAGGATGAGTTCTGACGATTCGGAAGTTAAATCATAACATAAATTAAATATTCATTTGTTTATTCCATTTACATTGATCATAACATTGATTATCGGTTCCTTTACTTTGTTTGTTTAGGTCATTATTCAATTTCGAGATGTTAATGACGTTTATTTGGGATCTTCTACAAGTGTTCCAGTCAGGTATCTATTAAACCGATTTATTTAAATCCGCAGTCTTACGAGAGACCAAATTGAGCAACTTCTTAAAACACTTCTGAAGGCCGAAAGTGATTATGATGAAGAAGTAGAAAAAAACAGATACACATTCATTTTGGAGACGAGCGAAGAAATAAGAACTACTTTAGATGAAGCCCTGTGTAGATCTAAGGAAGATTTTAGCGGAGAATTGGTTTTCAAAATTACGTACATACCCATCTCAGTATTCAGCGTCCGTCCCATCACTAGATGTTCTTCTTCACTGGAGGGTAAAAAATTCTCAACCATAAATCTTTAGGACATACAGAATCTGTTTTATGCCTCGAATTTAGCCCAGATGGAGTTTATTTAGCCTCAGGATCAGGAGATACCACAGTATTAATTCCATAATATAATTTTATTGTAGGTAAGGATATGGGATCTTGCTACCCAAACACCAATAAAAACATTCACAGGCCATACTAACTGGGTTATGAGTATTTCATGGTCACCGGATGGGTACACGCTTTCATCAGGAGGGATGGTATTTAATCAACGGTTCATATTTATAATGTCTAGGATAATAAGGTAATAATCTGGAACCCAAAAACGGGTAGCGGGACTGATTTAAAAGGTCACACAAAGGTAATTTTAAATTAATACGCTTATAAATACATAGGCAGTAACAGCGCTTTCATGGCAACCACTCCACAATTTGGACGCAAATGAATACCCACTCTTGGCAAGTGGAAGCATGGATTACACAGTGAGAATATGGAACGTTAAGAGTTTTGTGTGTGTACGTGTACTATCTGGACATACAAAAGGAATATCTCAAGTTCTATGGTCTGCTGAATTCAAGGAAAGACTCTTTAGTTCATCGAGAGATACACTCATCAAAGTCTGGAACACTAATGACGGATCACTTGTTAAGGACCTTAAAGGTATTAATTTGATAATCCATCATTATAATTAAGGTCACGGCCATTGGATTAACACATTGACGTCAAATGTTAATAGACTAATTAAGAGCGGACCATTCTCACCTGAAAATTTTGAAAGTGGAAAGTGTAAATTCGATTCCATGGAGGAAATGATAAAGGAGTCGAAGAAGATATACGAAAAGTTCAAGGTGGTAAGTAGCCTCAATTCATCAACTGTCCCTAGGAATCCGGACAAGAAAGACTCCTTTCAGGATCTGACGACAATACTATGTTTATCTGGCTGCCTAACTCTGATTCAAATAAACCTCTACACAGATTAACGGGACATCAACAGTTAATAAACCATGTAAGCTAATTCTAAACATTACGAATAAACAAAAATGAATTTCAAATTAATTTAGGTATCCTTTTCATCGAATGGGAGATATTTTGCATCTGCGTCATTCGATAAGAGCATAAGGTAAATTAACTGTTTGATTTGGTTTTTAGAATCTGGTGCGGAATAACAGGAAAATACCTGAGAACACTGAGAGGACACATCGGGAGAGTATATAGAGTAGCGTGGAGTTGTAGAGGGAACTACTTGGTCAGCGCAAGTTCAGACTCAACACTCAAGCTATGGGATGCAGAATCCGGCAAACTTAAGTTCGATTTACCCGGCCATGCCGACCAAGTTTACACATTGGACTGGAGTAACTGCGGAAAAACAGTGGCGTCAGGTAAAAATAAAATTCCCTTGTTTTGATGAGTGTGTTTTGTAGGCGGGAAGGACAAGGTAGTTAAATTATGGTGTCATTAATGATGAAAAATTCACCTCGATGGAGGATATTTTAATGATTATTTGTTGTAAATTTTTATCGCATCTGTACATTATAAATATTTTAATTTAAATGCTAATTTTACATGTTATTATGATCTTCCACAAACATTATCAGTTTATTCCTCCAGATAGAGATTCCTATAAAAATCAGATTGAAAACCACTAATATGTATTTAATAGAATATGATCTGGTTTTATACGTTATTGAGTACTACTTCGGAAGGTTAACATCCAGAGTAACCAGTCAGTTGCTGTTGAGAGGTCCGATATCGCTATATAAATTGGTTAACCCAACGAAATTTAACTTTAAAGTTGTTAGAAATGCCTTGGTTATACTTATCCGCCATGGAATCGTGGAGTATAATCTTGAAACTAGTTCATCTGGACCCCGTTTGGTTACACATGTACTATATTCTGTTAACATTAATAACGCGTTGTCGCTCTTTATAGTACCTTTAATCCTCCTAAACTGTAAACAACAACTGGATGATAATTGTTACGACGTTCTGCTCCACATTTCAAAGTATGGAATCACATCCCAGAAAAAAATTAAAGAATCGTTCCCCGAACTGGGTAAGTGAATTGTTATTGTGTATTATTTTTAGGAGATTATGTTATATCAAACTGCCTTTCCAAGCTAATTAATTCACATTTTATAGTAGCAGTAGAGTCATTTGATCACCTGATGGTTAGTCCAATAGGAATATATCATTTTTAGAATAAACAACAGGGCCCCGAGTACCATTGTGATGAAATTTTTAATGTTTTGGAAAAGTTGACCAGAGGAACCTATAACTCTTCGCCAGGAATTCAGTCGAACTTAAACGATAACCGTCTCTATAAAATAGATTTCGAGTTTGCTTCTGAGAATTTACTTAAACAGGTAACATCTATTTTAGCGAATAAAATATTCGTCTAGGAAATAAAGCACTTAGTATATAGTAGAGTGGGAAATACCGACTCGATTAAGCTCGTTTTTGACGTCCTCATGAATAACAATACCAGAGAATGGCCTTATATCCTCCATTACCGTGACATAGAATCTCAGATACACTCCCTTGATAACACTCAGGCTATCACTTCAGATTATCTAATCAAGTTTTTAAATGGGATTATTAGGCATCCAGATAATCTAGTAGTATACAGGCCTCAAGGTATAGCTTAATATTGATATAAATTCACAGAGGAATCATACTACATGGATTGGCATAAGGCAAAGAGAATGATAAAGGAAATGTCAATATTCGAGTTAGTTGGTCACAATTACAAATTTGTTTATAGATCAGTAAAGAGATTATTAGGGATTAGATCCGCCAGAATATGGAATCTACTGCTTAAGGAACAGGATAACGACCGGTCGTCCAAACTCGATACTCATCAAGTAATTTGAGTTTAGTTTAACGTTTCTCAGGTCAGTGAAAATGCTCTTGTGTCACTACAGACAGCTAGGTCTATACTATATAGACTTACAATGAAGGGTTTTGCAAAAATTTACGAATCAATGCCAAAAGGGTCTGATAATAAAGCCCAGGATCATACACACCAACCTCAGGATCAAACTAACAAACAAACCGCATACTTCTCAACATCACTTGAATCGGTATGTAAAACTTAAATACATTCGTTTTCAGACCTACTCTCAAATTATGAAAATGGGATACAAGTTCGCTTGTAACTTAATAGAACGTCTAGTACACGAGAAGAACAAGGCCTTTCAAAGGTATAAATTATAAATTTCTAAAGAATCCTTAGGAATCTAATTGATAATGACGCCGAGGACTTGAAAAACGGGGAAACTCCCCCGAATATTGTAGAAATCCATCTCCTTTACGTCATAAAATTCCTACTCATCATGAGGCAGTTATAAATTTACATTTTGCAATTCTTATGATATAATACGCATTCATACTATATATATATGTTGATATTTATTTTATTTTTACATAAAAAGTAAGAAGCAAGGGAGTCTTCAGGGGACTATGGTACACAGATAATACGTAACTCCAAGGGTCATTATGCCTCCAAGTGCATGGTTGGAGAATCCCTGAAACGTTAGTATGCAATTCACAAATATTTAAAAAATATCGTAGTAATCTGATATTTGAAAAATATTTGTTTTTTTAACACTAGGAATCCAGGCCATTTAGTGGATAATCGAAGTAAAAATACCTAGAAACATAGATGGAATTGATTTAATCAAATATTTAAATTGAAACAAATTTTTTAAAAAATCGGATGTGCAACATAAAATATAAATTTTAATCATGGCAAGAACGAGAGAAGGATACGGGGGGGACAAGGATTCCAACCCAATTCAGAAAGCGGTATGGCTTATTTGTTGTGGTATTGCTTCAGCATATGTAGCTTGTATGGCCTACAGCATTTTGTTTCCAAACTGGAGAGAAGCAGGGCCCATTAGTGAGTTTACATAGTATAAAATTCAATTTAGCATATAACTACATTCACAAAGCAAGCAAGCGTCAACACACTGTGGACGAGACACGATATGGGCTCTACCAAGTAGTTTACGACAACTATATGGCAAAACAGACTTGGTCTAGAAGAGTTAGTAACGTTAAGGTTAGTTTAAACATTAAATTTTATCACACATTGTAGGCGAAGGGTTATATGGCAATACAAAATTCGAGCCAAAATCACAGGGGTGGGTACAAAAATTTCTTTGTAAACGAGTGTCCTGCTGCCTGTAGAGATGGGATTTCAGCCAGAATAAGAGTATACGAAAACTTACTTGGGTACAACAGCATTGTAAGTCACAATTACTCCTCAAAACATCTTCAGTTGCTACTTATACTCGTAGTATGTACAGTTTTTGTTGCTTTGGGAATAATATGGTACTTCTTTTGGGGAAAGACCATAATAATAGCGGTAAGGTTTAGTACATTCATATCAATTTAGTTCGTTTGGATTATTGCAGGGGCCCTCGGATTCGGTAGCACGTTATGGTGGAACAGAGTTACACACAAAACGTGGTTAACGGCAGTAAGAACACAAATGGTATGTTCTAAACGAAATATAGAACATTCAGATGCCTTTTCCATACGTGGCAAGCTGCTACAGGGTAGCACTTATCTCAAATCTTACATTATTTTGTTCAACCCTTGCAATATTCTTTATTGATGTAATAGCGCAATTTATAAAAAACAATAGGGTAATTTATTAATTAGTTCAAATTTTAACAGATGAAAGCAAACGCTCGATTAATGAATGGCGATGGAATGGAATACGGAGGACAACCATTGCCATTTGGAAGGCCAGAAGCTATGAATATGCAAGGGCCAAAAGCTGAGCATAAAGTTCCACACTTGATACCACCACCATTGCCAGAATCTGGATTTAATCCAGGATCATTATTTAATGGATTAGGATTTAATAACAATATGAAATTAGGTAACAACAATGAAAAAAACACTCCATCTATGTGGGCTAGAAACTTCCAGTTTTAACTTAACTGTATTTAATCTGGTTTAACAATTATACTAAATTTCTACCTAAAGATTATTCATCAGACTTGATAATTAAGTATGTGTAAATCTCTAGTGACAGAAGAACGAATTAGTGAAAATTTTGATACAATTGAGTGTAAACAAAAACAAAAATGGTGAGGTATATAGGCCAATCATGTGTTTTGAAAAGTATCAATTCAGTTTGATGGGGGCGGGTTGTGGAATCACGTAAAAATATATAGATAAATTTACATTTATATTACTTATATTTATCATTTTTTATAAATTTTATCTGAATAAAAATTTTACATTTCCCAATTTGCACGTTTTATTTATTATCATATCTTTTGCTATAGGAAGATACCTTATCAAAATGGCTAAGAAACCTGACCCAAACGAAGTAGTATATGGTAAGAAATAATTTACTTCTTATAAATTTTATTAGTCTACTTGCGTCAACTTGGTGGAGAAGTAGCTCCTTCATCAGTTCTTGCTCCAAAGTTAGGTCCATTGGGTATGTCACCTAAAAAAGTCGGTGATGATATCGCCAAGGAGACAGCAAATTGGAAAGGAATTAAAGTCACAGTCAAGTTAACTATCCAAAACAGACAAGCCAAAATTGAAATTAAACCAAGTGCAACTGCATTATTAATCAAGGAGCTTAAGGAACCTGTAAGGGATCGTAAAAAGGTTAAAAATATAAAACATAATGGTAATTTGACATGGGATCAATTAATGGGTGTTGCAAGGACAATGAGACCGACTTCCATGGCCAGAACTATGAAGGGAACTGTCAAGGAGGTTCTCGGAACCTGCAGCGCAATAGGTTGTACTGTTGATAATCAGAAGCCTAGAGACTTGCAAGAAAAGTTAGATAACGGAGAAATTGAAGTACCTAACGAATAAAAGACTACTCTTGTAATCGTAATTGGGCATCAATCTAGTTAAATATCATCATATATAATATTTATTTCATAATAAGTATTTACCAATTTAGTTTAAAAGAATTTGAGAGTATGTTGATTTATTTAACTTTCGAATATAATTTGCCTTTGATCTTATGTCTCGGTATTATGTTAAGCCACTGTCAATCCTGGCATCAAACAAGATGCATCTGGTTCCAAAAATGACTCCATTAAGATTAATCGAGACAATGGAAGATATTTCATCATGGAAGGAAAAGAATTGTGATTCAGCGGTTAAATTGTTTGCAAGCTGTTCTGCAAGACTAGTTTCTTTGCTTCCAGAGTTAAAGTATGTTAATCAAGCATATTATTTCTCATTATTTTAATTAGAGTATCTGAAATTTCAAGAATACTTTTCACGTATAACAAAGCAGGTATTGAATACAAATTTATTATCCCAATGGTTTGTGTTAATTAATATATCATGATCTTTTAGATTAAAAATTTTATTCTACAACACTCAAATTTATCTGATGCAGAGGAATATCCTTTTTATAAGTGCTGTGTAAATGACCTCTTACTTCTTTACAAGGGATTTGAAATGTAACATGGTTTCTGACCAACTGAATCATTTTTTAGAAATCGAGTATTTGATTATAAAATACACAACCTAATAATTGAACATATTGTTATACAGGTTTTATTTTCCTAACTTTTATTATTTTATAGAAAAAATATATGACGAACACAGACATTTCCTTGTTCCTGAAATCGCACTTCAACTACCTCGAATATAACAAGCATAAGGAAGATTCACTAACACATTACCTTCACCCCGAATTATTAAATGAAGTTATACATATTTGGTTGAATTCAGTAAGGAGATTTTCGTAATTTAAGTGTTCAGCCTTTCACCTGTACTCCAGAAGACGTCACTTCCTTCATCAAAAACCTTGTTTTCATTTTTGAATTTTATGTATGTTTAACATTTTCCATATTTTAAAGGAAATTAAAACTGAAACGGTTACTTTGTTAAGCCAATTCTTATATAAATTATCAAACGACGCCGTTAAATTTAATATCAACCAGATATTGAGGTATTTTCATTAAATAGCTTTCCGTTCTTAGGATTATTTTGTCGATTTGTAAACTAGTTAAAAGAGAACCGAATGTATGTGAACAAGTATTTTTTCAATATGTGAATATATTAAAATGTTAGTTCAATGATGCTTGTACTAATATAATAACATCACTGCTAGAGGAGGCAAATAGGTAAATCAGTTGTTAAAAGTTGATTTCAGGAGAAACGATATTATGACATTCAGTGAATGTTTGGAATTGCTTCATCATTTAAATGAAATAAAATACTGGAACATGAATTTAATGAAAGGTTGAAACATTAAATGTTAATATTCATTTCAGGAATGTTATATTGCAAAACAAATGGAGTAAGAGAAATAGAAGATTCAAAGGTTTATGAAATCATATATGGAAAAATAAATGAGCATCCAAAATAAATAACTTGAAAAATAGATAAGGTGTGCAATAAATAAAATACTTAAAAGGAAGTGTTGATAAATCTTTGGAAGTATGTTAATCCAAGCCAATATCAAATTTTATATAAAAAATTAATTTGTGTGTTAATGAAGGTTATTGAAAAAATGTGATTTTCTGAGGATTCTATCAAGTGTGGCACAGTATCTTCTTTTTCAATAAATTAATATTATTTTATATTATATTCCAACTGTAAATTATTTCAATATTATTTAAAATTAAATGTTAAATATCAAATATTTTAATAATAATGATAACTCATTTTTCATTTTAATGTGTAATATAGTCTGTTGTTAATTTAATGAAATGTCCAAATTTATTAATATTGTCTTCTATTGTAATTTAAAATACATTTTACTAATTCTGTTTTTATTTCATTTTATTTATTTCACAGAATCTGTTATTTCTAACAATCGTCATGGAATAAATCTAAATAATTCATTTTATCAAACAAAATCCAGATATCATTTCAATTCAAAACAAAATAAACTGCTATGTTTTCTATCCAACAATTCAGGATGTTTGAATAATTTTTCTAAAACGACCAATACTTTTGTTCCAAATATTCCATTTAATATTAAACATGATTCTAATACAGAACTATATGGATTTACACATTATCCTAATTTTAATCATACTCCAAAATTTAAACCTGCATATAATCGCATCAATCCACATACAAACTTTCCTGTTGGACTTAATAATTTACCAATTCAACCTTATTATCATAAACAAAATATTCCATTTAATATGATCAATTATCGCAATACATATCAACAAAATGGATTCAATATGTACAGTAGAAAACTAAATACACATCCACTTGTCCCACAGTTATATGGCAGTTCTCTATTTGCCCAAAGTCATGCTCAAATTCCTTGGCAACAACCTATTCATCCAATTAATAGGTTCAACTTTCAACTACCACTTCAGAATAGTGATCAGACTTATGAACCTAATAGCCCTTTGCAATCAGTAAAATTGCAAAGGAAGGAAGAAAAGTTGGAAGCCAAAAAATTAAGGTATTTTTCATTTAAACTTAGGGATGATTTGATTTGGATAAATGATGATGAGGACAATTGGCCAGGGACCAAGAGAATAAAACCCGGAGAAACCTACCAAGGCGTTATCCACTACTTTTTCACTCCATACGAGGCGCTTGTGTATCTAGCTGATAAAAAGGTTGAGGGATCCGTGAGCATTAAGGACATGCCACCAGACTTCTCAGATTTAAAATTGTCAGAATTATTCAAACCAGACCACTTGATGAGTTTCAGGTTAAAAGAACCGCAGGAATTTGACGAGAAGGGAAGACCCAAATTCGTGATATCACTAGACCCTCAAATCAAAAAAATTACCTACAAGTATAAATCCAGAGTAAGAGGAAGACCCATATTTGTAACAAATACCATGGCAATTTTTAAGCTTGAAGATGGTGAAAACTATGCACAAGTATTCCTAGTTAACACAGGAGTATATTTGACCTTTCCAATTAAATTGAAGATGACTGAGGTTGGTTTGACAATTATATTAATCTTTAGATATTCAAAAATGATGAAATTGTGGAATTGGAAGTTTTGAATAAACCCATTTTCCCAAGAATTGTAGGATACCTCTGCAGAATACCGTTTGATTCACCTACTGGATTGGAATTGAGAAGTAAATATCGAATGGTTTATGATATATCACCTGAGGGTATTTGAATATTTAAACATTTGTGTGTAGATAAAAATGAATTTGTAACAACTGAGAAAGATGAAATAAGTGAGGAATTATTAACAATGCAGAAATTTATATCAACTGAGCAAGGTGTAACAACAGAGAATAAACAACCTGTTATAAATAAAATTTCCCAAAAAATCTGTAAAACGTTTGATGAAGTGCCACATCAAGAGCCAGATGAATGTACTCTTAGAGAATATGTCAAAGAATTAAAAGGAAACCTAAAGTTTATCCTCAAATACATCCTACTCAAGACTAAAATTATAATTAATCCTTCAGTTCGCATTTCTCAGAAAATGGCAAAGATTCTTCGTAACTTAATTATCGAGAAACGTGAATTCCATATAACTGATGAAGAAGAAGCTGAAGAACTGAACAAATTACATGTAAATTTTATATATAATATCTAGAATTTATTAACTTTAATATTTAAGATTTTCTGTTAAATTTTCACACGAATTCTTAGAATTCTGAAAATTCGCCAATTCATTCAAGGAAACCAGTAGTGGCAATTTTGGGAGGAACTTCTTCAGGGAAAACATCGCTATTTAGTTCGCTATGTGGTGTAAAACCAGACCCAAATACCAACTATAATTTCGGTACTGCCGAGCATAAATACCCAGCAACCCTATTGGACACTCCTGCGAATGGGTTACTTTCTCCAATAAGAGATAATATGCTAAAAGAGTCGGATATCGCGTTAATTTTAATCTCCGCGGATACTGGAGTAACTAAAGAAACAGAAGAATCAATTAAACAGTGCAAAAAACTAAACAAGCCATTCATATTTGTACTCACTAAGTTTGACATGTCAACACAATCTACAATTGAAGATGTTGCAACAAAACTGGCAGATATTGGGTGCGAACTGGAACACCATGGAGGAAAATATGAAATGATCCTATATTCAACATTAAACGACACTGAATCGAGTAAAAACAGCCTTATGGAAACCATTCTTATAAATTCACTGGAATCTTCTGACATGCTATTAGAAAAACCAGATTCCGCTAATTCAGATGGATACATCATCGATGTAGGAAAGAACGAAACTTCTGGATGCTACGCCCTGATCCTGGTCAAGAACGGGGAATTGAGGTTTGATGTTAAAAGTAAAAGTTTTTTAGGAAAGGAGATTATATATCTTCTGCTATAAATACAATGAGGGTGAAATCACTTAAAGATAAGAATGGTGAAGATCTTGTCAGTGTTAAGCCATCTGAAATAGGTTTTGCTTATGGTTTTTCTAAGGATTCTACTTTTGATACCGGAATGCCTTTCCAGTCATTTTCAACCAAAAAACAAGCTGATTTAGCCTCAGATGTAAGGATGATTAACATAAAATGGTTTAGATTAGTAGGAAGGAGTTAAACGAAAAGGAACAAAATGATTATATACAGGAGAAAATAAGAGTTGGGTTGGCAATAATAGATCAAGTAAGACAAAAAACACACAAAACATTTCAGAATATGGATCCGGAAAACTTCACATATGCCTATGCAATCATAAGGGCAGAACTAAAGTCAGTAGTTGAGATAATAAAAACAGAAATTGAAAAGATGAGGTCATATGGAATTAATAATACATGGAGATATAAAGTATTGGATGCCCGCATGTCCAAGATAACACAGGTAAGTTATTAGTGTTCATTTAAGATTTTCAGAAAGATGTGAGCATATTTAAACACCCTGGAATAGCACTTTTGTACAATTATAAAATTTCAAACACATTGAAGGTAGTGAACAATAATTTATCCTTAAAAACACTTTAGAAAAAACTATCAGAAAAGAACATAACAGTGGTTGAAGGGGAAAAGTTAGATGATATAGTCGACATGGCCAAGGAAGAATTAAGGAAAATAGCTGGAGAGAAAAGGCTTGGAATACTCAGTGGGAAGGCACAAATTCTGAAAGTATTTGAAGCCTCCAAGGTATCTTTTAAAGTTAGTAAATATTGTTTAGAAAAAGAACGCAGCAGGGTGTTTAGTAACATACGGAACAATAAATCCATACCTAGATGTTAGAATCATTAGAGAAGATCGCATACTATTTAATGTAAGTTTTATGTATTGAAATTGAATTTAGGGGAAAATATCATCGTTGAGAAGAACCAAAGAAGAGGCGAGTGAAATTTGTGAAGGTGAAACATGTGGGATAACGCTAGAAAATTTCAATGATTTTAAAGTTGGAGATGTCATTGAAGCATATTCAGATTAATTTTGAATATGATATAAAATTTATTTGTTATTATTTTGTAATATGCGGATGCTGTTTACAAATATTTTATATATCAAATACGAATCCTAAAAAAAACAAAGATAATTGTATGATATGAAAAGAAATGTAATAAATTGAAAAAATATGAAATGCAGAAATAAGTACATAACAATTACATATAAAATTACATATAAAGTTAAATAAGAATTTAATTTGAAGTGTGGTATGTTTTAAGGTGTGCAATAAATAAAATACTTAAAAGGAAGTGTTGATAAATCTGTGGAAGTATGTTAATCTATCCCAATTTCAAATTTTATATAAAAAATTAATTTGTGTGTTAATGAAGGTTATTGAAAAAATGTGATTTTCTGAGGATTCTATCAAGTGTGGCACAGTATCTTCTTTTTCAATAAATTAATATTATTTTATATTATATTCCAACTGTAAATTATTTCAATATTATTTAAAATTAAATGTTAAATATCAAATATTTTAATAATAATGATAACTCATTTTTCATTTTAATGTGTAATATAGTCTGTTGTTAATTTAAAGAAATGAATAAAGATGTTAATATTTTCTTCTCGTGTAATTTAAAATACATTTTGTTAATCCTTATCTTCTATTTTATTTCTTTCACTGAAGGTTTTATTACAACCAATCGTCATGGAATAAATCTAAATAATTCATTTTATCAAACAAAATCCAGATATCATTTCAATTCAAAACAAAATAAACTGCTATGTTTTCTATCCAACAATACAGGATGTTTGAATAATTTTTCTAAAACGACCAATGCTTTTGTTCCAAATATTCCATTTAATATCAAAGATGATTTAATACGTCAAAATTTTACCTCTGAACATGAAATACAATATCCAGTTAGAGTGTTCACATATGAAAGATTCCCTTATGTCTTTTTCGATAACTTTAAATACGTTTATGCAACCATATGCTCAAATGAATTGAATATAGAAGAAATTATAAAAACCGAAATTAAAAAGCTGAGGTGCGATGGAATTAGTAATATGTGGAGATATGACGTGTTGGATGCCAATATAGTCACATTAACACAGGTTATTTATCCAACATTGTTTAATATTTTCAGAATGATGCATATAAATATCTACAGCCTGGAATAGCAGTGTCATACAATTCAACAATATCAAAAGGATTGGAGGTAATGAACAATAATTCATCCTTAAAAACACTTTAGAAAAAACTATCAGAAAAGAACATAAGAGTGATTAGAGGAGAAAATATTAATGATATAGTCGAAATGGCCAAGGAACAACTCACGAGGATAGCTGGAGAGTACAGTCGTCCAACACTTTATGGAAAGGCAGAGGTTAACAAACTATTTAAGAGATACAAGGTAATTTTTAAACTTAGTAAAGATAGTTTAGAGAAATAACGGAGCAGGTTGTGTCGTAACATATGGAAAGATCAATCCGTTCTTACGTGTTAGAATCATGAGAGGGGATCAGTTATTATTTTTTGTAAGTTTTAAGAATTTAAATTAAATTTAGGGTGAAATATCATCATTGAAAAGAGAGACGGATTATCCGATTGATATTTTTGAAGGTGAATCGTGCGTGATCACGCTAGAAGGCTTTGAAGATTTTAAAGTTGGAGATGTCGTTGAATCATACATAAATTGATTAATTTATTTATATTAAATAAAATATGTTATTATTTTGTAAAATTGCACCAATTTTTTTAAAAGAGTATTTTATATGTCGAGTACACATAACACAATATCAGCGGAGATGTGATGATATATATAAAACAACAAATTTTACAAAAAATCAAATGGAGAAGACAAAAATAATATTTAACAATTACATATAAAGTTAAATAAGAATTTAATTTGAAGTGTGGTATGTTTTAAGGTGTGCAATAAATAAAATACTTAAAAGGAAGTGTTGATAAATCTGTGGAAGTATGTTAATCTATCCCAATTTCAAATTTTATATAAAAAATTAATTTGTGTGTTAATGAAGGTTATTGAAAAAATGTGATTTTCTGAGGATTCTATCAAGTGTGGCACAGTATCTTCTTTTATCAATAAATTAATATTATTTTATATTATATTCCAACTGTAAATTATTTCAATATTATTTAAAATTAAATGTTAAATATCAAATATTTTAATAATAATGATAACTCATTTTTCATTTTAATGTGTAATATAGTCTGTTGTTAATTTAAAGAAATGAATAAAGATGTTAATATTTTCTTCTCGTGTAATTTAAAATACATTTTGTTAATCCTTATCTTCTATTTTATTTCTTTCACTGAAGGTTTTATTACAACCAATCGTCATGGAATAAATGTAAATCATGTATTTAATCCATCATCCAAATGTATACTCAGTAGAAAACAAAATCACCAGGAATGTTTTCTATTCAACAATACAGATGTAAGCAACAACACAGGAGTAACTTTCGGTACAGAATGTTTAAATAATTTATTAAACACAACCAATACTGTTCCAAATATCGATTGTAATGTTGATGACGATATTATACATGATATGATAACCCCTGAACAAGAACTAACATATCCTCTAATATCAAAATCATTTCAAACATTTCATGGTGTGTATACTAATCATTGTTTATATGTCGATGCAATCATTAGGGCAGATGAAATTAATATAGCTGAGACATTAAGAAAACAAATTAAAAGCATGATCTCCTATGGAATTAATCACATTTGGAAATATAATGTGTTGGATGCAAATACCAAAACCTTAAAACAGGTAATTTATCCTACCTTCATTAATATTTTCAGGATGATGTCTATATGATCAAACGGCCTGGAGTAGCGATTGCATTCAATTATAAAATTTCAAAAGCAATGCAGGTACTTAGCAACAATCTAACATTTAAAACACTTTAGAAAAAACTATCAGAAAAAAATATTAAACTTATTAAGGGAGAAAAAATTGATAATATACTCGAAATGGCATGGGATGAACTTATCAGGATTGCTGGCCAGAACAGAATTGTAACCATTTATGGAAAGGCAGAAGTTAAAGAAGTGGCTAAGGACTCTGAGGTAACTTTTAAACTTAGTAAATATGGTTTAGGATAAGAACGCGGGACGGTGTGTAGTAACATACGGAAAGATCAATCCATTCTTAAATGTTAGAATCATAAGAGGAGATCGTATATTTTATTATGTAAGCTTTATGAATTGAAATTAAATTTAGGGGAAAATATCAACATCGACAAAAGGGATACAATATCCAATTGAAATTTATAAGGGTGAAACTTGTTGGATCACACTAGAAGAGTTTGATGATATTAAAGTTGGAGATGTAATTGAAGCATACTCCGACTGATTAATTTATACTCAAAAAATTTATATGTTATTATTTTGAAAATTGGAGCAGAGTCTAAATTGTTGAGAGTCGCTTGGAACATTTTGGCAAAGAAATATTCTCAACTAAAATTTACTGTTGGTTCAGCAAGTAATGTTTTGAAGGTAAAAGGAAACAAGCTGACTCCTCAGTCCTCTGTGCTACTTTATTTTTCAGGTAACTGTATACTTCAGAAGAACGTCTAGTTATTATCATATATAAAAGTATAATAAATTATTTTGAAATCCAAATCGAGGGTTTTAAATCTTTATAAGCTTTTATCAATGATGGGGATATTCGTGTGGTATATAATAATTTATGATAATTTCATAAAAAATATTTATCAGTTTCACACTTATAAAAAATCCTAGTTATTATTTATATCGATTTTTTTATTGGTCAGTTTTATATAAGTTTGTAGCTAAGGAAGACAATTTAAAGTGAGTTTTACTTTATAATCGTTTTATATATCATTAATTTATACCTCATTTGTTATTTTTATTATTTTCTGTCATATCATTTGTTTGTTCTAAATTTCATATTTAATTAAATCTATTAGTATTTTATTACTTGGTGGATTCTTAATTTTTAGGTTACCATGAGTTCAGCAAAAAGAACAGCAACCCAAGTCGCTGAAGTCCCTACTACCCTGGGACCACAAGTAAAGGGTGAACATGTTTTTGGCGTAGCTCATGTTTTTGCATCATTCAACGACACTTTTATACATATAACTGATTTGTCTGGAAGGGAAACCCTCGTCAGAGTAACAGGTAAACTTAATACCCAAAATAATCACTCATAAAACATAGGAGGTATGAAAGTAAAGGCTGATCGTGATGAGTCTAGCCCTTATGCTGCAATGATGGCCGCTCAAGATGCAGCCGCCAGAGCTAAGGAGCTTGGAATCACAGCAGTTCATGTTAAACTACGCGCAACTGGTGGAACTAGATCAAAGACTCCAGGACCAGGAGCACAATCAGCTTTGAGGTATGAAATTAATTTTTCAAATTACCTATAGATCACTCGCACGCTCTGGATTAAAGATTGGAAGAATTGAGGACGTCACCCCAATTCCAACGGATTCTACCAGAAGAAAGTGCGGAAGAAGAGGAAGAAGATTGTAGTTTTCTATAAATCGCCTAATTTTTCAAACACTATTTGTTTTATTTAGAGTACATCTTTCATAATCTGTTAAGGTTTAACTCGTGTATCGTGTATCGTGTATCCAACAACTGAGCTGTTATGAGTTGTATTATAGACATTAAATAAATTTATATTAATTAAAATGCGACCCAGACTTAATAACTAAGAAGATTTGTAAAAATTTAATTATCCACAAAATGTCTAAACCATGGAATATTGATATGATTCCACACATATATCACAAACCTCCAGTTTTACAAATATTCTAACCAAAAAAAAATATTTAATTATTCTAAAACATTAAGTTCGAGTGTTATGACTCTTAAATTATATAGATTTTCTGTTGCACTTTTACGCACTGACTTCAAACCAACGTAGATTCGTAATATGACCCCTTTTCAGAAATAGACCCTTAGTTCATGTAAACATTTGTTGTACCATATTTTATGTGTATTATAACTAGATTTTTTGTTTGGTATTTAAGTATTTAACTAATTCTCGCATATTTCGAGAGTACATGTGTATTGAATAATCTCATAAACGAGCATTAATCCAAATAAATAAAGTAAGTATTGTAATTTCTTATTTAACAAAATTGGTTCTTAAAATGTGACTACAATGTGTAATTAAATAACCATTGACTTCATAATTCTTTGTGCCGATTTAGTTTTGTCTAGAACTCACAAATTTCAGTCAAATGAGGTTAATTTGACGTTTTATATTGTGAATACATGTTTAAATTTTTAAATAAACGTTTTTTGCGAAATTGGGAAATTAAACCGTTTTGTAGTCCGAATTGCTAAAACTATTTTCTCCCACCTATATAATAGACTAACACATTTTAATGCATTATTTAGAGCAAAAGAAGCTTTTGTATGATTTTTAAAAGTCTTAAAATGATTGGCATTGAAGTTTTTAACAATAACTGGCAAATTATTAGTAATAAGTAGACTAAAATTTAAAACAAAAATGTCTAAATTATCGGTAATGATATGTAATCCTGTATTGATTTAAAGATGCTAGAAACATATCACTGTACTGTAAAGAAAGGAAGTTGTTACGGACTTTCTTTACATAGAAAACATGTATACAACGAAAAGATAAGACTGGGCAGACATAATAGAACCGTCTACCTTATAATCCCATTTATTATATATTTATCACTGATAAAAGGAGATTTTTTAAATTTTGCTAAAGCGCATACTGAGGAAGAAGGATTAGGTAATTGTAAGCTGGATAATTTTATTTTCAGGCCTTTCAGTTAGTTTGGGAGCCTCGCCATTGTACATTAATTACGATCTCATAGATGAAAAACCAACTAGTTTAATACAGGTAAAATAATGAAATATTAATTTGTTTTCCATAGCTTGATTCTACCAAAACTGAGGATGTCAAAGTTCTAAAAAGAAAAATAGGAACCGATACATGGACCGAATCAAAACCTATACACTTTTCCCAAGTAAATTATAATTCTAAACAGGATTCCGACTCTGAGTCAGAGTCTGTTCCAGTTGAAAAAAGAAAAATGGGAACCAATACATGGACCGAATCAAAACCTGCACACTTTTCCCAAGTAAATTATAAGTATAAACAGGATTCCGACTCGGAGTCAGACTCCGATTCAGACTCAAGTTCTGATTCTGAAGATGAACAGCCTACTCATAAGCCAACAAGGAATGGAATATTTAACACTGTTAATGGTCGGAGTAATAGTGAAGAACAAAAACATCCCTTAGGCCCAAGGCCTAAGTTTACAAGAGGAAGTGCTTTTAAAATTCCTGAACCTAAACAAGAATTTACTCCCAAACACCATGATTTTAGTCCAAAACAGACTCCAAATAAAGGATTCGGAATGTTTCCAGGGCATGGACCAGAAATAGGTTTAAAAGGTAAACCACACAAAGAGTATGATCCTGGAGCTAAGAAAGTACATGGATTATCTTCATTTGATCAAGAATTAAAATCTTCATTTAAGGATGACTTTGAAAGTAGAGGTTTCCCGGAAGGCCCGGGACCTACGCTAAAATTTACTGACGTGGGTAAACAGGTTTTTAGAAACTTTAAAGATTTAACGGCGCCGAAACATACAGTAAGTTGTTTTAATTATAATTTGTCTGTAGTTTCACCCGCATCAGGCACATACCTTTAAAAATGTGACTATTGAAAGAGATAGTGATGTATTGGATTTGAGACAAAGAAATGGCGTTTTAAGCGCAAAGTTCAAGCTTGAAACTTTAGATGAAAACTCAATAAGTTTGTTGGACCATCTCTCAAAGAACACAGCAAGTTGTACAGTTAAGTGGGTGTCACTTTCTAAACAAAAAAGTAGAGGACAAATTCACTTGGATTGTAATTTCGATGTTAAAGCCGATGGATTTCCAGGAGATGTAATGTTTTATTTAGTTTAACAAATTTTATAGACACCAATAGCAGTCAAAATAGCTGGATTTGAGAAAGGAGTTCTTAGAAATATCAATATGAGTACAGATGGCATGGCTTTTCACGAACAGTTCGACAATGCCTTTACATTTAAGAGTGAAGTAATGAAAACAATAGGATTGGATCCGTTACATGACTGCAGGATAAAATCCGTAAATGGTCGTAAATATAGTGATGATACTAAAGCTTTTAACTACATGAAACATTTGGTGGAAAATGGAACTAAAAACGTCGAGGTTATAGTTAGACCATCTATTCATCTCTTAATTCACATTAAAAGGCCTTTTTCTGGTATTGTTGAGAGTTATACTTATGACGGAGGATACGTGGATGTAAAATATTTTAAGGATATGCTGAAAACTAGGAAGAGGATGGAAAATTTCTGTAGTACAGTTACAAAGGATGATTCAACTACATATTGTCTGGTGGGAATGAACGATAAGTTTATGGATCTGAAAAATTATGTATTTGATTTCTTTGAAAAATATCCCAAGGAAGTTATTATGATTTTGACCTATGTTCCCTATGTTACAGTAAATATTTATTTTATGGATAGAGTGGTAATTTCAAAACCATTCCCCGTCAGCCAAAAACTTAAATCCATTATCAAATTTGGTAGAGAACAAGTGTATTATTTCAATAAAAATTTTAACGTGAAAAAGCCAGATTATAGAGTATATTCATATTCAATCCAGGGATGTTTGGAAGAACACAAAGACCTAGAACATCTAGTGGATCATCAAAATGTGACCGTAATGACTGAAATTCCATTATCGGAATCCTGTCAAAATAGAGATAGCAAAGTTCTTAATTTGTATTATTTGAATCATAAACCGGCCATGTTTAACTTTGATACGGAGGTGTATGGTCCAGATGGTACTTTGCATGTTAAATACAAAATCTCGGTGGATTACAATCCTAAAGTTAAAATGTCATACATAAAGGAAGAAATATTAAATAGATTGTTGAAGGATGGACATATATTGTCTCCTAATGAATTGTTTTTCATTAAACTAAGTGATAAAAAGGGCAGAAATGTAACTGATGATATGCTTCTTAATGAAGTTGTAGATGTCATGCAGGAGCAAAGGACAGCAACTCTTCCATTGTTTAGGATTGCAGTTAATCCACAATTTGATGTGGTATATAGAGATAGGGATGGTCATTATGATAAATTTAGAGTAGAAATGAACAAGACAAATCCAACCAAGAGGGACTTTACAGAGGCCGTAGATGAAAAACTTCATGAAAAACATATACTTAGACCAGAAGAACATATTCGGACTGTAAAAGTTCATCCAATGAATAAAAAGAAGAAAATAAACTTTAATGTGGACCTTAATACTGATGAAAATGGTCATTTCCCACCTGGAACTAGAGCTGATCAAATTACAGCAGAAACGGATCTCAGAATGGAAATCCCGGTTGAATTTGAATACGACAACGGTAGAGTACTGCGATTCACAGTAAACGCGGACTACGGAGCATCAGATGAAGAGATCGAAAGATTAGTTAGGAAAGCTCTAAAAAAGAAGGGATATAAAGGGCATATACCTGGTCTCCACTTCGACATTAAGAACTCGAAGCATAATGAAATGAGGGAGTTTTGGGAGGGAGGTCCTGAAGTAGATAAATTCGTACTTAATACAGGACTTGCTAGAGATGTAGAGGTAGATGGGGACGTGCACGGTATGGAGTTTACAACCCATGTTAAAGTACATCCTAGAGAAAGTATGAATGAACTGAGAACGGAGGTCCTTAAAAGTGTTAGACATAACCCGAAGATAAGAAGTTGGCTTGAAGAGGATCCCAGAAGAATGGAAGAAATCTATACTGTAGTCTCAGATTCAGCAGGTAAAATTTATGAAGATGATGAACTGGGGACAAACGGATTGTATGATAGAAGTTCCAGGATAAGAATAGGTGTTTCAGATCATCCTTTTGAAATGATTTGGAAGGATCCATTAACAGGACGAGAATATACTTTTTGTTTATCTAAGGACAGTAACGGAAGGTGTAGACCATTACCACCTAAATTAGTAAAATTTCCTATTCAAGACTTTATAGATCATTTGATAAGTATTTTAAAGAAAGAAGGTAAATATGAGGAACTTGTTATAAAACCCTTAAAAACTGGAAAGTTATACACACAAGGAGTACGACTTAAAGAAGTGCGTACGGTTGATGGGCGTAGGCTTAATTGTGACGAGCTTCCAACTAATGCAAACTTCAGGCTTATAGAATCTGCACTTAACGTCCATGTATCAGAAATAAGATCAATGGTTTTCATTCTAATGACGAGTGACGAGAGTGATAATTTGTCCGAACGTCAAAGAAACCATGGGAGATACAAAGTAGTAATAAGTAAGGACTCTGGCGACAAAGAGTCGCATCTTATTAATGCTGATTATTTATCTCCGTCTGAAGTTAGGAACTTGATTTATAAAAATTTCTCATCGGTTCCAAGCTATGATGATATCGAAGACTTGAGGTTTTATGATGATCATGACCATGATGTAAACTTTGAGGATTTCATCAAGAGGAAGCCTAAGCAGGATGAAACAATGAAAATTAGGTTCACAATGAAAGAAGATGGGTCAAGACCTCCTATGCCTACTTTTGAAAATGTTGTAATTCAGCCTAAGCCTCGCGAAACCATTAGGGAGTTTTTCCTCAGGGCCGTGGAAGAACCTATAGATTTTGGCCTTTCTCCAATGCACTCCTACACTGTAATTGGATTTGACGAAAATGATAAACCTGTTCATTTTGATGAAATTTTAGACGTACCAATAAAGGACCTGAAGAATGTAAAGAAGGTTAAATTTGTAAAACAGGCAGCGGTGAGGCCTGATGGTGATATTAATATTAATTACGGTGAAGGTCCTCCAACAAATACACCAAATGAAGTTACTGTTGAATTTGATAATATGAAAGAACCTCATCCTACCCTTAACTCCAAAATTAGAAACTTTTTAATTCAAGTTCCTCCTGAACAAATGGGTCATGTAAGAATCGAAGTTGACGGTAAAGAGTTAAAGTGTTCTTTGGAGACACTTCGTGACGCTTATATGATCAAAAATTTAACGGTTGAAAAACTGTTTGCTCTTTGTCAAGGTGTTGACAGACAAAAGGACTTTTCTCATGTTAAAATGAACTTTAAAGCATCACCTGAAGAAATGAAGAAAAGTGAAGCCTTTAATTTATTAAATGGACTCGGATCACCATCGGGTTCACCTATCGCAAAATTTACACTATATAAAGGACAAATGGACTTGGGTTTGAGTACTCTTGTCAAGATAAACGTAGGGACACTTAATTCTCCCGTAGCTGAGTTCTATTCAAAGATTGTTCAAATGTTTGGAGACTCAGTTGACGCTGTTAATGACATTTCTATATCACTCATCAAGAACGGAAGAATGTATCCCTGTAATAATACAAAGATCTTGAAAAAATTAAAAGATTTTGGAAAGGCTAATTTGTCCAAAGTGTTCGAAATTTGTAATCTTCCAGCAGTTATTCCCGAAAATGGGTCTTACTTTCACTTTCATGTAAGTATAGATTTGAGTGTTGGTCCAAAAACTGGATATGACTCGTCAATGGGAAGCACAATCCCAATGGATATATATTATGACGAAGAAGATCGCATGACTAATGTTCATTATGATGAAAATCTTTACCCAGATATCGCAAAATATATCGATGATAATGAGGATATTGACTCATCTCAACCTAGTAAATACAAAATTACAATAAAGGGGGAGGAGCCCTCTCATAACTTTGTAACAAAAACCTATACCATGGAAGATATGCCTCATAACATAACCCTTAATACATTGTTTCCTGATACTAAAGTTGATAATCTTAATATCACAATTGAGTCAAAAGATGGCCATAATTCAGGAGGTTGGAGATCCGAAACAGTCCACCCAGTGAATGACTTTAAAACAAATTTTGATGCGCTTAAGAGGCAAATCATCCTTAATCTGAAGACTATGCACGGAAATAATCTGGATGCAGTTAACAGCTATGTCGTTAAGGTTGGGATAAATGGTGTTAAGCACCAATGCCGTGTCGAGAGTCTGGCTAAGCTCGTTAAAATGTCATTGAATGAGTTCTTAAAGAACTGTGTTAACATTGAAAACGTTAACAATAATCCAACAATGTCATTTGGAGTTAACTATGAACCCTCAATTCATGGGGATTTGTCGTTTAACGTAAAAGTTGTTTGTGGAGACAAAGCTGTATTTTCAGCCCAAGGTCTTCGACCAAAAGATGGTATTCCTGGAGAAATGATTGAAAAACTTAAATCTAAATACGGTAAATATCTTGACAGTGTACAGTGGGGAGTATACATCAATAAAGTTCAGGGTGATTGTCGTTTTATTGCGTTGTTGGACATCGTTGATATGAGGTCTGTTCTGAACATCTGTGGAGTTGAAGATGGGAGTCTGAGGGTTTATAATTTAGTATTTTACGACATGAATTATGAGACTTTCAAAATATACAATAGAAGTTACAGCGCGCCTCAAAAAGGAAGTGCTGCTGAATTTCCGGACGTAACAAAAGTTACACAGAGTGTTAATGAATTAAAATCCCCAGTTAGAATTAGCATGCCTTATAGTTATACTGGCCCCGATATCAAAGTTAATGGAGCCGAGACTCTAAACGACTTTCTCAGGGAAATAGTAAACAATGAAGACGAATTTAATCCTGGAAACCCATTTAAGGTGAATGTACACACTAATTATGGTGTATTTGGAATTGATGAACTTCCAAAAGGAGTCTCTAATCATCCATCTAGAGATTTGGGTGGAACCTACTCTTTCATTATTGAAGATGACCCTGAAGGTAACGGACCTGGAACTGCACTAAATTTACACTTCCCTGATACACAACAAACTCTGGGTGACTTTTTAGAAGATCTACGAAACAACCCATCAAACTCCAACAAAAAGTTCTATTTCTCTAGTAAGAGTACATTCCTACCCTCTTACAAAGTGCCAGAGGAACTGTTACATCACCCAATAGATGAACTAAAAAAGAAAGGGTTTTTCATCACAGTTGTTAACGATTCAAAAACCCCTGAAAAGGTTCGTAAACTCTCAGTGAATATCCTTTCTAAAGATGGTGTCTCAGCTAGTGATCAAATTAGTAATTTGCAACAGCCTTTGACAAATTTGTTTGCAAAGATTTCAAAGAATCAGGGTGACTTGGACAAAATTCTGGTTGGAAAGTTCAAGGTAATTGTTGATGGATTTGAAAGGGATTGTAAACTCGAGAATTTGGGAACGTCTCAGAACGGAATGACTTTGGAAAGTCTTCTGGAGGTTTGTGGAGTTAGCGATTTGGACCACGTCCATGTTTTGACTTTATTCTTTGAAACACCTATATCGCAAGAAAAAAATCACGAAAATCTTAAATTTGATGTTGATTTAAACGACAAACCCCAGGCATCGAAGAACGTTGACTATGGCTCAACATTCACGGTCGGAAAAGATGTTGAGGACTTTTTGAAAAGCAAAAAGGATGCGCATGTTTATTTGGATGCCAAGGGCAAAGATAACTTCAAGGATTTTGTGGAAATCGACAGTATTAAATTCCTACAGCTTTTGAATGGTCATCCTGAAGTTGTGGATATGCTCCTGAGGTTGGGAATCCCTCAAACTCACCTTGGTAGTTTAGATGCTCTTCATCTTATAGTCTCAAACCTAACTCAGTCATTAAAAGGTCACCAGACCTATAATATTGATATGGGAGAAGATGCTCCATATGAAATCAACAAGCCTGTTTCGGCTTACAAAGATTTGGTTAACCTTAGAAACAGGCTAGATGAAAATCCTTTGTTAAGAATTAAGGGTATTTTCACTCTTGCCGACGGAAGTAAGCAGGAGTTTGACATTCGTGGGAGGGAGTTCATGCATGCTGTTGACGGAAATCTTACGTTCAGAGATGTTGCTTTAAGGGCCCTGAGTTCTGAGGATGCAAATAACGTTATTCATGTAAATTTCAGTTCATATGAATCAGATGAGGAAAACTCTTACCCACTCGCAAGTAGAAGGAAGATTTTCAAAAAAACCAAGAATTCTCCTAGCCCTGCCAAGTTGGGAGTTCTTCCTCCTGGTATCCGACAATCGAGTTTAAGTTCAGGATCTGAATCGGAATCCTTGAAAAGGTCCAGAGAATCCGTCAACTCTGAAAACGCAGCTCCATATCCACCAAAAACACCAACAAACCCTGTTGGTACATCTTCGGAGGGTGAAATTAAGCCACACAAACAATCTGAGTTAGGTAATGAGACAACCAGGTCTAATGGAAGTGTTGGTTTAGGTAAATCGCAAGTAGGATCGGGTAATGAATCAACTATATCGAATGCAAGTATGAAGGGAAAATCTGAATCTGAGACAGGTAATGAATCAAATAGGTCTAATGTAACTGTTAGTGGAAAAAAATCGCTAGTAGGATCGGGTAATGAATCAACTATATCGAATGCAAATATGAAGGGAAAATCTGAATCTGAGACAGGTAATGAATCAAATAGGTCTAATGTAACTGTTAGTGGAAAAAAATCGCTAGTAGGATCGGGTAATGAATCAACTATATCGAATGCAAATATGAAGGGAAAATCTGAATCTGAGACAGGTAATGAATCAAATAGGTCTAATGAAAGTGTTGGCTCAGAGAAAGGAGGGAATAAAGGTTTAACGAGCGATGAATCAATGAGTTCAGTTGATTTGTTCAATAGAGTAATAAGAAATCCTGAAAAAAAAGTATTGGTAAAGGTGAAAACAAGAACAGGCCGTTCGTATGATATTATTGTGAAGGGAACAATTATAAGAAAGGGAATACAAAGCGGAGACAATATGAAGAAGTTGCTCCAGAAATACCTAATGAGTGAGGATTTGGACGAAGTTAATGAAATTATAATCTCTGAAAAGGTTGGATCAACTTTCACAGTGCCACTGAAGAAGCATGTTAATATCACTTTGCCAGTTATGGCATCTGATGAACCTTTAGATGGTGATATTCAAGACTTCAAGAACCCTTGGAATCCACCTGAGAACGACTGGAAGAATTTCACGGTCAAGTCTGCATTGGAGGGCTATGCAAATGCGAATAAAATTACCAAAAAACCAAAAGCGGTGTATCTTCTGAACAAGGAAGACCACAACAACTTATCGGCTGAGATAATATTCGATGAGGAAAATCCAGAAGATGATAAAAAACTTGATCGCAAAGTTGGAGATGCCATAAGCAAGGGAAGAACATTCTTTATTAGGTACAAAGATACGGGTGAACTAGCAGATTAAAAACTTATATCTAGGAAATTCCAATATAATAAAATTTAATACGTATTAGCCATAATTGTGTGTGTAGAATTTGTTATATAATAGTAACTAGAGGTTAACATAAATAAATTTTAAATGTGTGACCATATAATCAAATAACTTAATTATAAAGAAAGTTCTAGGGAATAATATAATACATATAAAATAAATAGCTAAAGAATCCCGCCACTTGAAAAAGCTGGGGAATAAACAAATATTAATCGTAATTTGAAATCTATATTTTACAGTTAAGCGCATTCAGAGAATACTATTTAATATTTCAATATTTTAGAGGAAATTTTTAAGATGGTTAGGGCAGTAGTTGAAGAAAAAATTAGATCTGCACTTTCACCAACAATCTTAAAATTAATAGACAAATCAGGAGGATGTGGAGCAGCCTTTGATGCTGTAATAGTATCAAGTTTATTTGAAGGGAAAAGCCTCCTGGATCGACATCGATTGGTGAACTCAGCTTTATCCGAGGAAATGGATAAAATCCACGCATTCAGCATGAAATGTCACACCCCTAAAGAATGGGAAGAAAAAAACAAAAATGAATGATCTGAATATTATAGAAATCTTCTAGAGTCAATCATTTGCATCTTCCAACCCCTATTGGTAACATCCACTCAAATTGTGTAACATAATCGTAAATCTCTAAACTTCTCTTTATAGACAGGGATAACCCAGTTTAATTTATTATTTAATTTTTATTTCTCGGTAGTTAGGCCTTTCTGTATTAAAATCAAGTAAATTAAGAAGCACTTCCTAAGGAGAAGGTGATTCCATATATTTGAGGTCAAATTTTGATTAACATAATTCAATAATAGACTCGGAATTATTGATAAATTTTGAAAATAAAATGAATTAAATTATTATGATTTAATAAATGCCATGTATCAAATGTTGCACGTTGTGTGCATCATGTGTGTGTCACTCGATAACATTCCCATTTATTGAGCTTGTGAACATATGGAAAATAACTTGTAAAATAGACTAAATTTTGGGAAGAATCATTTGATACTAGGTTTATTATCTAATTTTTATGTAAAAAAGATTTAAAATAAAGGTTAGTGATATAACATATTATATTAATTATATTTCCATTAAAACTCCATAAATACCGCTCACTTTTATGAGTTTTATTATTTATAATTCATTATGTTACTTTATTGTATTTTAAGTTTTAAAAATTCCATTTTCATCTTACACATTTTTAGATTCATGAGAATCGAAACGGGAACCAAGTGAACCAACTCGCCTGTCCAGGGTGTAAATTAATTTTAAGAGATTTGTAGTTCTTTATTAAAAATGGATAATTATAAGGGATATTTCAGATGGGAAAGTGTTAAATCATACTTTACGGACCCAAGCCTCTTGACACTTGAAGTGTTATTTATTGTCTTGACTCTAAGTAATGTTTATGTGGTACATACTCTGTTTGTTACTGTGCTCCCAGCTCCGTTATTTGTTACGTGGTGGCAACTGGCTCAGGGGTTATGGACTGCCTGGGTCCTTGGCGACTTTGGAGCTTCATTCCCCAAACTGGCCTATTTCCCCCCTGTAAACATAGATTCTAAGCTTTTGAAGGAATTGTTCATGCCGACAGTATCGTACGTTGCAATGTTATCATCAGCGAATGTCCTCCTTTCAAAAGCTCCAAGCACTGCGGCATTCCCGATTCTGGCGTCTGGAGCAGTTGCAGCCCATCATGCAGCTCGTTTTGTTGCCTGCGGAGAAGAGTACATGCCCCTGAGATGGAAGGCAGTTGGCTTTCTGTTATTGGCGTTTGTTCTGGGCGCTACAGATTCGAAGGTTGCCCCAGGAAGCGTTGTTACCGTGGCCTGCCTTTACGCTCTTTTGGCTGCAGTTTTCAGAGCCGGATGCATGGAAAGGGCTCTACACGTCGTAAATGGTAAGGGAAACGCGTTACACAACCATCAGCACCTAATTGGAGCTCTATTACTCCCATTAGCCATAGTTTTTAGTGGAGAGTTCACAGTTTTGGTTCGGGATTTACCATTTGACCCCTTTGCTGCCAGGACTTGGCAAGTATGGGGCTGTTTCTTCACGGTGGGAGCTCTCCCATTTATGAAAAATGTAGTTTCAAACAGATTAATAAGACAAACTGGTCAGGCTCCTTGGAGATGCCTTGAACTTGTATCAGTTGCACTGTTGTTTGTCATAGGCTCAGCCCAGCTTTCACCCTCATGGCGCTCAGTGCTCGCAACTGTGTTTGTTCTTGCTGGAAGATTTCTAGGAGCTCTTGACGTCGTAAAGAACATGAGTCCAGACTCAGAACCAACTGAAATGTATAATCAAGCCACAAAACCATTCCTCGAGGAGGAACACTCTAGTACCCATGAACTTGCATAAATATACTTTAACATCGTAACTTATACATATACTTTATTATTCTATGGTATATATATTATTTTATACATGTGCAGTTGCATTAGTTTAATGAGGTGGCTTTTAAAGTCTATGGTACATTATGTATGAATCTTAGTTTGGAAATGAGTCTGTGTGTCTTTTGGAATTATGCTGAGCTCAGCCTCAAGAGATATATCAGGAAATAGTTCTTTGAGTGGTTGTTGTGAGCTGTTCAGGGCAAATTCATCCCTGAGTCTGCAATGACGAAGCCAGGACCTGAGATAATCAGCAGGTAAAAGAGTGCTCCTCATGTAATCTACAAAGCATTCGGACCAGTTAATCTCATTAAGCTGTCTCTTATTCTCAGTTTGCTCAGTAGAAACGACTTCTAGAGAATATTCGACCATCCTGTTAAGGTCACTGAGTGCAGATTCAAGCTTCTCGTAACACTGGGCCTCAACATTTTGGCAATTGGTAGAAACTTGAGTTTTAACCTCGTCAACCTTTTTGAGAATATCCAAAAGTTGGTTCTTCCTCTCCCTCAAAGAAAAGTCAGTAGTGGAGGTTAAATTTTGAACCACAGCCTCATAAGCAGTTGAAATAGGAATAAAAGAAGTTGAACCTTCTGAAATTAAATTAATATATAAGTTAAATGAGGTAGTACCTAGTTCGTGTATGTGATTGACGGTGCAAAGTTGGCAAATTGGAGTTTCACAGACAGTACAGTAAAGATGATATGACTTTGTCTGGTGAATTCTACACTTGGAGTAAGGCCTAGGCATCTAAAAAGGATGTTAATTTGATAAAAAAGTACCTCGCTTAAGGGGACCCTAATGTGCCGTGAAACAACCTTATTGTTAGAGTGAAGACGAACATCACACTTGGAGCAAATCCTAAAAGTAATAAAATTTAATAAAACATACCTTGCGCTATCTGAAGGACAGTATATTGTGGACACATCACTTTGACAGTTATCGCAGAGAGGAAGTGCAAAAGACTCATCAGCACTAGGGTCAAACTCAAATTGAATTAAATATCTCGGTAAAATCTAAAGACTCAATTAAGCAGTTGACAATTTGTAATTTAGTCTGAATAATATGTTTTTGTTAATACCTGTGATGAGTCGTAAATTATGTAATTATGCTTGAAGGTGTTTTGGGGTAAAACACCCTTGGATTGAGCTTCACTAGAAAGTTCCACGGAGCCATTTTCGGTCTCATTTGATCCAGCAAAAACTGTTAAAGAATCAAGTCTCAAATTTTCTGAATTTGTCAGAAAGTAAGAGTCATATTCTACGGGCATCGATACTCTGGATCTTTGAGCCTCAACTACGTCAGGAACCTCCAAAGACTTACCTACTCCTAAAAAATCGTTGAGAGTATAAAACAACCAACCGACATCGCAAACGAAGTAGTCGAAAACCCTCTTCTCGCCATAAATTGAAGAGGTAAAATCAGAAGGAGCTTTAGAAGGCAATGGGTTACCGTTCGGGTCAAGTGCACCTATTTAAACAAAGTTAAAATAAATAAACAAACATGTATCATTGTCCAAAAGCGTTTTCCCTTTAGAATCAGTGCTTAATAGAGGGAATCCAGAAAGACTAAACATAAAATTATTGTTGAAACATACCTCAGATTCCCAAAAGTTACAAGAAAGCCGGGAGCACCAATATCGAATCCCCTGGTACACACATCCTGCACTGAGTTTGAGCGATCGAGAGATTCTGTGTCAACGAATGCTTCGAGAACAAGCATGTTCTAAAATTTTAATATTAACTTAAAGATCTATGACTAGACAAATCTTTTCTAACACAACAGGTACACATTAGGGTATAAATTTAAAACAAATACCTTGCTGCGTCGGTTAAACATAGATAGTGATTCTGGCCTGATTACGTTCCAGGCCTGAAGTAATCTAACCCTAGATGAGCGGCAGCGAAGTTGAAGGGAAAACTCTATTGAGTCCCACTCATCACTGTCTCTAATTACAACATTTTCCATTGTAATTTAAATTAAAATTAAAATTTCAACTAATTACAATTTCCTCATTTTAAAACTCGTAAAAAATACTTAAATGTGTATAGTCATAAATACTAACTGGGGAACGGTCAAAGCCAATTATTTTTAATTTTCCATCGCATATTCATTATGTAGTAACTAATGGTTTTTTATAAATGTAGAATAATTTTGTGACCTAATTTGTTTATTTTTTATAGTTTTCTTTTATTCTTTGAGTATATTTTTTCGATCTTTGATATGATATTTTAAGTTTTAATATCTTTGATTTGAATTTTTGTTATCTTAAACCCTCGAAAAATGACTAGGCATAGTAAAAATAATACCGCGGGCTCTATTTTTACATATCATGAGCGGAAGAAGGTCAAAGGTAAGTGTTCACAATAAGCAATTTACTTTCAGACTTTAATACACTGAAGCAGAGGCTGGGATCCTCTTCAATGAGAAAGTTTGAACAGTGCTGGCTATGTTTAGCCACTGCAGTGAAGCCTGTGACCACTCCTTCAGGATACATTTACTGCAAGGAGTGCATTTTGATGTCACTCGCAAAGCAGATGGAAAAGAACAAGAAGTTACTGTCTCAATGGGAATCTGACATGAAGATGTGGCAGAAAAAAGAGGATGAAAAGAAGGAACAGGAGGAGCTTGAAAAGAAGCGTAAATTGGTTATTGATAATTTGTACTCACTGGACTCGGCCAAGAAGCCAAACACTAATGTTGAGACAAAGAAGAATGTATTTAAAGAGGATTTAGACTATAAACCTGGAGCGAATTTTTGGGGTATAGATTCCTCATCTAAATCAAATTCAAAGGAGAGGAAGACGGAAGGTCAACCTCCTCCAAAACCTAAAAATTTGTTATCGTGTCCTATATCAGGAAGACCCTTAAAAGTGAAAGACTTGATTGATTTAGATCCAGATACCCGGTCTACTTCAGATTCCCCCTCATCTGAAGTTGTTTGGCTCTGTTCTGTCTCGAAAAAACCAATTCTTCACAACCAGGCCTACGCATATAAAAAAAATGGCAAGATAGTTATGAAACAGTACGTCGGAGCCACCGATAACCCCCAGGATACAGAGTCTTTCGTAAGCCTAGTCCCAGCAGGGACGGCATTTTCCTCACATAACAATGTAGAGGCCAAGAAATTCAGGCCATGTATGCAGTAGATTTCCATTTCAGTTTTAATCTGGCGTAAAATAATTTTCCAGCGTATACTTGAGGTTAAATTGAGAGTTTGCCACCTTCAAAATATTCATTAATATAAGAAATTTTAATATTATGAGTGGTTTTTCAGTGGGAAGGTGTGGAATAACGTAATTTAAAAATAAAAAGACCAAGTAAATGTAAATTTTTAAATAACTATTATGGTAAGTCAACTAGTAATAAATGAAATTAAAATAAGTGGAATTTTCGAGAAAATGATATTAGTTTGTGAGAATAGTCTCATGAAGTAGGAATTCAAGTGTTTGGGAAAGGAATTTTAAGTAAGAAATGTGGAAGGCATAAAAAGTTGAAGGGAATTTTGATAAAATAGGAGGAGTAAGTACGTAGTGTAGCTATAAGTTTTGGGCGAAAAAGAATTGTGCAAAATGTTGTGCCAAAGTGTTTAAACAAGTTGAAATAAAATGTCTTGAATCACCCCAACTTAGAAGCTTGGGCAAAAGAACATTTTTCCATAAACTTAATACATTTTAAGCAAAAATCTTATATATATTATTGTATACTTTATATGTGTATCATAAATAAAATTTTATTGATATGATATATCACCAAAATTTTATGGAAACTTTTTTATTATATTGGTCTGTTTTTATCAATATAAATTGCAAGTATTATTAAACACACTTTTTGTTTATTTCAATGTCTCAATTACCCCGCTTCTGCGATTCATTTTGATAACAATTTTTTATCATTTTGATACCTGTTTTATTATTTTGGATTTTTTCATTATTTCTTGTAAAATAATTAGTGACGTATATTTTAACGTAATTCCCTACTCCTTTGGATTCTCTGAGGTTCCATTCATACTCTCCACTGAAATTAAGTCGTTTAATCTTCCTTGTAACAGCAGGACGGTGAGTTTTTGATTTGATGACAATTTGTAATTTTTTTAATTTGAATTTCCGACATTGACTTGATCTACGCTTTGAATGTATTTTAATTTTTGATTGATATGCCTGCTACGAGGTTGGTAACTAAAGAGTCCGGATATGAATCAACCGACCCTTCTGGCTGTGAAAGTAAAACTGACGCTGATTTTGAAGGCAACCAGACCCTGGCAACCGACGCCTCGGTAAATCAAAACCAGTCCCTATCCCAGACACAAACCTCTCAACAAGACTTAAAGCCTACCAATTCTCAACCGAATGATCCACAATCAAATGATCTACAATCAAAACAGGATAATCCACAATCGAATGATGTACACTTGAAAAAAGATGTACACCAAGTGTCATTTGATGGAGTTCATCACGTCCCAATGCAGGGCCAGTTTAATCCACAGATGAACCACTCAGTTAACATGAATCAGACCCAGCAACCTATGATCCCTCACTCCAACATGCCCATCCCACACGTGCCTCACCCTGGATTCCCAGTCATGGGCTTTCCTGTCTTCCAACCCATGATGAATCAACCGAATATGGGCCAACCGAGTATGGGTCAACCGAATATGGGCCAACCGAGTATGGGTCAACCTAATATGGGTCAAGCCAATATGAATATGAGTGAGTTTGCTTATGTGCCACCACCGATGAGGTTTACGGGGAAAGACATGGGATCTGTGGATCACATGACACCTCAGGCAGTTTTAGGGCGTCTGAGCAGTCAGAATTTGCCGCCAATGTCAGCGTTCGGACATCACCAATCGGGAATTCCACCCACAAATTATAACCAGTTTTTCGACTTTAAAGACGAGGCTGAATATAGCTTGGCATTTCTGGAGCATTCTGGCGGGGTGGTTTACGACAACGGGTCTTACTCACATGGCGGAAGATGGCTTACGTTTTGGGAGTACAAGGGCAGAATTTGGCGAAAATCGTTTCCAGTCTCACTGTTTGGCAGCGAGGGTGCCAAGGAGTTGGCTGAGAGTTTCTGGGTGAGCAAGATGAGGGCAATTCAGCTGTTTAACCGGAACAAGCAGGAGAAGATTCTGAAGATGGAGAAGAGATCTGAGACCAGAGGTCGAAAGAAGAAGATCTTGACGACTTTGGAGACTCCAGTGCCCCATTTGAGTTTAGACCCGACCCTTGCAGCTCAGTTCATTCTTCAAGACCAGAACAAAAAAGAGTCGAAGGAGGGTTCACACCAGAAATCGAACAAGGACTCCCCGAGGGAGGACACGAGTGATTTTAAGCCTAGGGAAAGGGAAACCAGGGTTGACAGTGAGCGTGAAGGTTTGGAATGGGACGCTGAAAACAGCTCTTGGTGTTTTGACAAGGTTGAGAATGACACGATTGTGAAGTTCAAATTCAAGTGTGAGAACAAGGACGAGGGTCTAAAAGGGGCCCAGGCTCTCAAGGAGGAGTATGAATATGATCTTTTGGACGAATATACGCAATCGCTTCCCAAAGGAGTCTCCTATGACAAGGCGCGCATGAATTGGAAAGTTGTAATCTCAAGTCCTCCCAGGGGAATGAAAAAACACAAAATCTTCAGTGTTTTTAAACTCGGATACAAACTTGCTAAAGAGTCCGCTTTGTCATACAAACAAAACTTAGACTCGCTTGGCGGTGAAGAGCCTGATCCTGCCAATGATCCCGTCCCTCCTGAGAATCTTTCTGATGATCCTTTGGTTCAACATTTTTATACTGTTTTAAGCTCTATCGCCGTTAGAGAAGTCAAAGACGGCTTGTCATAATTTAAATTCATACATTTTAATCTGTCACTCTCCTTACATCTTTAGATAAAATTCCATAAAATTATACACATTCAATTGATTTAATCTTTATATAATTTATTTAATATTTTTAGATAAAAATTTCATAATATAGACTTTCAACTATTGAATAATGACACACATTCAACCTTTATTGAATATGTATCCTTTAATCCATATATTAACTCATTATTTATTGAATAATTAGTACATTTTAGTGTGTAAAGGGTGTTTAAGTGGAGGAATCATGAGACTTTGTACTAAGGAGTCTGGAAGGCTGACGCACTTTGATGCATTCCCTGGATTCCCTGTGTACCTAGGTGAAATTGGGAAGACTCCAGTCCTGGGATCTGAGGATGATTTTTGAGATTTAAAAGCAAGCTTCTCCGTACTTAAGTGAGCTTTTGTGTTTTTAAAGCCTAAATGACTGGATTTATCCACTATCTGGACGAAAACTGTAATTATAACCCAAACCCCTTTGTAAGTCCTTAATTTATTGTTAAAATTTGTCACTTCAGTTAGTAAGTGCTAGGGGAGATGACTCTAGTAGGGAAAAGGTTTGTTTTACTCCGGAACTGGGTGAAGTTGCACACCTATCTCCCAAGACTGTAAAACAGCCTGTAACGGGCGCTAATTTGAGAAATTCTGACGTTCCTAGATACCATAATAAGCTTTTCAAGAACCCTGAAGGCCTTAAGGAGCGAAGTGTGTTTGAGAGGCTAACTGACCACAGGTTCTTCACTGGCAGCCACAGGGAAAGATTTGATGAAAGCGGCCGAGGTAGGGGCCTTGCCGGTCGTGAGAATCTATTCTTATTTGACGGAAGTACTGAGTCTTACAGTCGCGTTCATGAGGTTTATTCCTCTGTTCTACCACGACAGAAGGGTCCTGTAATTCCTCCAAACACTCTCGGGGTTAGGAAATTTGGTGTCCAAATTCAGCCTCCAAAACTCGTTTGGCTTTATCGCAACGGTGATAAACATCACGACGGTGTTTCCTTCTACATCAGACCCTATATACGCACCATGAAAACTCTGCTAATTGAAATTGGAAAGGTTTGTCCTCACTCAACTATCAATTATCCATGCAATTTCATTATCGAATTCCATGAATTGCTAATTATTCATCAAATTTCATAAATTATTCAATTTAATACCTAATTAATTATTGTTTGGATGAGATGTTGTAGGAGTTAACTCTTATAGCTGGTCCAGTTCGTAAGATTTATGACCAGAATTTGAGGCCTGTGACTGACTTGGAGCATTTCGTTGATGGCGCTAAATACCTTTGTACCTCAGGTGAGTTTTAAATGCTCTAATTTACACAGGGGAGCCGCCTGCTTCTGCTGAAAAACTTGAAAAGTTCATGAGTGAATGGGTGGTTCAGAAACTTTTCTAATCCTTACTAATACATATTATATATGGTATTGCATTATTCTTTTACTCAAAAACTTCCTCCTTTATGTCTATCACTTCCTGATATACATCGTCCGTCACTTCCCAGTCCAACGGGTTCAAAAACTTATCCCAGCCCGACTTGAACTCCAAATAATTATCCTATCATAACATTATACTATTTATTATACTATTTATTATACTATTTATTATACTATTTATTATACTATTTATTATTATACTATCAATTGTATTAGTTATATGTGTGGGAGGTTGTAATATGGTGATGGGTTGTGTGTGAAATTACCTGTGAGGTGTACCATTGTAGGAGTGATGAGTATAATTGTTTGAAGGCGTCGAGATTACTTTGTCTTTTCTGTAAATATGAGTCTCTGTAATCTTTCCTCTCTTTCTCATCGATGAGGTCGTACTTCTTGGTGTACTCCTTCAGGTTCTTCTTAATCTTTTCAATTTCCGACCTCTTGAGTAAAGGTGTTGGGTGAGGCCTGAAGTCGAAGCTGTAAAAATTCTCCTTCCTGTCCTTAAACAGTAGTCTGCCCTGGAACGTCCACAGACAATATCCAGCCTCTGCACTATACCTAAACAATATTATAACTCATTTACTGTTTAGCGATACCTGAATGAGTCTGAAGTTGTGGCGTTATGTTGAGGCATCGGCACATTCACACATGTTGCCAAGTACCTTCCACAACTACTCCACCTTATCGTATTCATCATAAAATGCTCATCCTTATACAACACCTACAAACCAATTAATACATTTTTAACCAAGTTTACACATTATTAACCAATTTTACAGATTAACCAAGTTTACAGATTATTGGTTGTAACTAATCTATCAATTATAGAGTAGTGAATAATTGTTGGTGAGATACGTCGACTTTGTCGTTATCGTTTAATGCACAGAAGAAGAGTGAGCCTTCTGCGCCTAATCCGCCCAGAACAAAGTAATTTCCCGCTGGTGACCATTGCATATGGTTCAATTGCGAAGTAATATCAAATGTCGTTGTCCACTACACATAAATTATCATAAATTTACACAATCTTAAGATTTTGTATATAGTAAAATTGTTATATGGTAAAAATTGGTAGTGAGATTTGTATAAAAACTTACGACAGTGTCTCTAGTAGCTCCGACATCAGAGACCTTGTAAAATCTGATGGAGTGGCTTCTCGTCTCCTCATCCTTAACAATCAACGCAAATCTCTTACCTATGAATAATTAAGTCGTTTAAGGTATAATGGAAATAAGTAATGGATGGTGAGATACTTCCGCCTTCTTCCCAGTGTAACTGTTTAACAGTTGCATCTTGTATTTGTATTGTATCAACTGGTATGTTTCTTTCTCTCAGACGGAATATTTCAAGCTGATTAAACTGCTTCCTGCCCTTCTTTCCAGTCTTCTTCGATATCGTCGTCTAAACAATATGTTGAAATTTTACTAAAATTTGTGTAAATGAAATTTTTGTTTAGATGAAATTTTTAATAAAATTTTTATACCCTTAGGCATAGGCAATCGCCTTTCGAATGCCAGTGCATTGCAACTTCACAGACGTTGTACACGTTCCTTGAACTCAACTCACGCCTTGAAGGAATCTCAACCAATACCAATCTCGCTAAATTTTCAATCAGTCTCATATCTCATTTATCTAACTCTATGTATACAACTGTGTAAATATATGTATATAAATGTGTTAAAGTGTGTAAGTATGAGTGTGTGTAGGTTTTATTGGAATCGTTGGCGGATTCTAGAATTAGCTACAACGTTATTATAGCAGATTAAATTGTGATATTTTAATAAATACCACACTCAACATCTGCCAAAATATTCTAATACCAATATTAATTCTAATTCTAATAGTAGTTAAGTTGAAATCTGGGAATGTGGGATGAGGTTACCTGGGGTATCTAAAGAGCCTGGAATAACGACGGAGAGGATGTCGTCTTGAGGAGACCAATCGAATTTTTCGGCGGCGTATTTGAGAGGTGCTGGTTTCCCATCAGGTCCTTCAATGAGTGTCATCTCAGGTAGTCTGTAAACCATGACTTCACTGCCCTCCGAAAACTGGTTCAACATTGCAATGTATTTTCCAGTCCTATTCCAAAGGAGATGAGGGAAATCACCGCCTTTTGGTGACTTTAAAGGTGTTGGAAAACTCCTCAAAAGTTCACCGGTGATAACCCGCCAAATACAAATGGACCTTTCATGCCTATCCTCACCCTTTAACCCATCCCAGGTGAGAAGATACTCTTCACAAGGTGAGAATTGTATGTTCTTTACATTCTTATGCTCGAACCTTATTTTCAGCTCAAAGTTATTTCCACCGTAAAGAGCTATTCCTGCCCACTTGTAAACTGCTAAATAGGAGCCGTTGGGACTCCACTCAACTTTCTGATCTGCCCACGCTCTTCTACCTTCAGCTCTTTCTCTTGAGCCGTCGTATGCTAATTTTGGTTCTCTGTGGACTGAGTCGAACCAGTACACCTCAGTTTTGTCTGCATACCTAATCACAAACTGGTCTCTCATGCGTTCTCCCATAGTCCACCAGTCCCTAATACCCTCCCTTGTAAAGCCAAAGGTCTTTAGTGGAGGCACACACTTGTTGTCGTCACTCACGATCATGTCGAAGTTGTCCAACAAAATAGCCTTAAAGGCGTGAGATGAGTCGAGTTTAAACTTGTTTATGAACTTCAAGGCCATATTCGCCTCAAATGGAGTCCCAAACGTAAAAAACGCTAACCCTCTCGTCTGCTTACTGTTATCCGTTGGTATCTCCAATACAAACGGCGTTTGAATCTCACATCCTGACACAATTATACAACCCAGTAAATAATCTCGCAGTTAATATAATACACAACTCAATGAATAATTGTATAGTGTGAGGGTTAAATCTAACCTTTTTTCTCCAGTTCTTTGGTTATTGTTTTCCGAACTACATCACGAAGTCTGTCATGTTTTTCCGGTCCAACAACTGGTAATCCCAAAACTAAAAAATTTTTTAATTTGTTAGAGAAAAAGTACCCATTAAGGTTCTTTTAAAGCTTTTATCGAGAGTGACTGGCGGATCTAGTTCATAAAACCTATCTAGTTGTGATTTATCAAACTCTTCATCATCGTCAGAAACCCAGTCCAAGAGTCCAATTTCAAGTTCCTCTAAACGTTGGAATAAATCAGATTTTTATTAAACGTACCCTGACTGAGATCTGACGGACTAACTTTAACCATAATAACTAAACTCTAGGAGTATTTTAAATTAAAGGAACATAATTTACTCAGTGTTTAATGTTAAAGGCTATAGAACAGAGATAACATTGAAAACTAGTAACACGGATGCTTATATATTTTACAGGATATTAAAGCACTCTTTGTGTCTAAAAAATAGTTAAAATAGATTTAAACTAACACTTTTTGTGTAAGATTCCTGTTCATGGGGGAATTACTTTAAACTAAATAAAACCACATAAATAATAAAAAATATTAAATTTTACATTTTTGTATTGATCGTATTTTTAAATATTATTTCACTGCAAGTTGACTTTATTTTCAAATTTACAACCTTGGAATCCCACCCAGCCATCATCAACTTCATTATTATTCATAATTATTAAATATTTAACATTATATAATTTGTTTAATTTGTTAACTTTGTTTCTATTGATCAACTTTTAACTTTTTTCACAAAATTCTCCCCCTATCCTCTAATTGACTTTTAACTTAATATTTTACAACTAATTAAGTTTAATTTATATTTTTTACATATTTTAATTTTAATTTGTTAGTCTTACCCATTCAATTTTTTATTCTCCAACTCACTGTAGTAATACTTTAACATATTTTTTACATATTTTTATGTGTTATTTTAATAAAGATTCCATTTCACAATGTTAATTAATTTCTCAATTTCACCTTTTAACTTATTTTAACAAGATAATTTTAAACGAAATTTGCCATTTAAATGACTTTTTAAAGTAAATTTACCATTTCAATGGGTGTTTAACGTTTATTTTACCTTTGTAATACTAGAAGTTATATTATGGTAGCCTTTTCTAGGCTTTTATATTCGGCTTACAAGCCTATTTCCTTAACTTCCATAAAGGTACTTTCCATCCAGTTGACATATGATTTTAGAAGTTATCCAAGTATAAATTATCACTTTGGGTTACTGCCACTGGCGCCAGTGGTTTTCTCATGGTTTCCCCGATGATTTCGGCCAGTTTTCTTACAACTTGTGGAGGCATTTTCCTCTGCAGTGCCGCCGCCAATACTTTTAATCAAATCATTGAACGTGATTCCGACTCCATTATGAACCGTACCAAAAACAGGTAACACATCCACACCATCTTGTCAATTCATGTTACACTAATTATTTTACATGGGCTAACATAATTATCATGGGTTAATGTATGATTAGACCACTGCCGAGGAAAATTGTGACACCGTACCAGGCGGGAGTGATTGGCGGTACTTTTACATTTTTTGGCGGCCTTTTACTTTATATGGCTGGCGGTTTAAATCCTATGCTCCTAGCCTTTATGAACATCGCACTTTACACTCTTGTTTACACCCCTCTAAAGAGTATTTTTCATTTTTAAATAATCTTCATTAGAAAAAACACAGTGGAATACACATATCGGATCAGTTGTAGGATGTGTTCCACCACTAATCGGATGTCTGTCCGCCGGGGTATATAAATATTATAATGAATGATTTTAGTATAAATATTATAATGAATAGTTTTAGTATAAAAACTATAATGAATGGTTTTAGGGTTCCATATTGCTGCCTGAGCCTTGGCTTTTATTTGGTTTAATGTATGTTTGGCAGTTGCCTCATTTTTATACTCTGTCTTGGCTGTATCGTGGTGACTATAACAAGGCCTTATTTAAAGTGTATGGAATTGATGACGATTCCGGTAGAAAAACTGCTACCGCCTCCATTAAATGGATCACATTCCTCTCGTCAATACCACTCGTACTCTTCTACACAATTTTATCAAGTTATTATTAAGTTAATATAATTATTAATATAATAATGAATGTGTTGTGGTTAGGTTTGTAATTTGGTGGGTTTTGTGCCGGGCGAGTTTCTCCTGGCGACGATTATTCCAAACGCAGTTGTAACGCATAAAGCTGTTAAATTCTACAGAAATCCCAATACCAAAACTGTCAATAACCTCTTCATACACTCGCTATGGTACTATTCACAATATTTATATTATTTATATTAATATTAAATTATTTACACTATTTATATTATTAATATTGATTGTGATTTCAGGCATATACTTGTGTTGATGGGATTAAGTTCATATTTTTTATCGGAAAAAATTATTAAAGTTGATCAAGTCTCGAGGGAGGATAAAATACCAGAGGATAAACTGAGAGAAGACGTATTAGAAGAAAAATTAAGGGATAAGATATTACAAATTGAGAGAGTTAACACGTGTAAATAATATGTAACTTGTTGTACACAATATTGAGTACTGTTAGTTTACTTCTTTTTGCCAGCTGTGCATTTAGCCTTTTCTTTACCTCTAACTTTCTTCCTCCTGTTCTTAAGTTCCTTCTTGGCACGACGGCCCAGTTTCGGCTTCGCCTCCTCAATTCCCAGTCTCACAAGTCTGTAACTCCTTTCGTAACGCTTCAGTGAGGCCAAATTGTCATAAATTAAACCGAAACCTGTGCTTCTGCCACCTCCAAACAGTGTCTTTAAGCCGAACAACACTACTGTCTTACTATCCTTGACCTTGAACTGCTTTGCTAAACGTTCCTTTAACTCTGTCTTTGACACGTTACTGCGGCCTGGATGTAACACTTCTATTGAAAACTGCTTCCTACTCAAAATCGGGTTCGATAAGAACTTCTTCACCCTAACCACCACCTGATCCGCTGTAGACATCTTCAACACTAATATTTTATTTACTCCGTAATAATTTTGTAAATTCAGACAATATTTCGTTAAATCAATCAATACTTAGATTGGTAAATATTTCGGAAATCACTTGATATTTCGTTAACTCAATCAATACTTAGTATATTTTGTCAATACTTAAAGATTGGCAAATAATATTTTGTTAACTTGGTTATGAATTTGGGTGGTTTAAAATTGTTTGATCTGGATCATGAGAATCTATAAAAAAATTAATAATAAAATGTCGGGTAATAAAATAAATTTCTAGAATAATATAAATAATTATATAAAGATAAATAAAATGGAATCCAAACAGACAATTGAGAAATATAACTGTTAACAAAGATAATTCTTGTATACTAAACTAACCTAATGAAAAAGTTAAAAATTGAAAGATAAGGCGATAGAAAATGTGGAGATGAAATAAATAAATCCGAAAAGAAAAGTCAATTATAAATTTATATAACGAATTCTTAAATGGGGTAACAGTTACAATAATACTTTTACCCTTAATCCAACTAATTCATCTACACATACTCTTAAAATTTCCATAAATCCAACTAGAATCTTATTTACTACCAGAATTTACAAGTTTACAATGTTAAATTATTTTTACAATATAATATAATAATATATTAAAATATTAGTAATATTAGTAAAATATTAATAATATGGTGAGAATTTATTTGGTGATATTGCGGTGTGGTTGGTTTGGTTTAACTTTGGAGGCTGGGTGTTGGCTGAGTTCGAGTGGTACGATATTGTCAGTTGAGATTAAAAGTTGTCTGAGGTCATAGAAAAGATCAACGTCTGCGTCGGTGACAAATGAAATTGAAAGTCCCTTGAGCCCAGCACGACCCGTACGTCCTAAAATAATATTATCATCATAGCATTACCAATTCTGTGAGTGTAAGTTTGTATATCTTTGGGCATATCATAATTGATCACGCATTTAATTCCCTCAACGTCTAGGCCTCTACCAACAACGTCTGTCGCCACCAAAATATCATAAACGCCAGACTTGAAATTATTCAACGCGTCCTCTCTCGACTCTTGCGTCTTCCCACCATGCAACGATACCGCTCTAATACACATTATTATTATTAAATTATTATTATATTATTGATAGTATAACAAATAGCATAACAAATAGCATAACAAATAGCATAATAAATAGTATAATAAATAGTATAATAAATAGTATAATAAATAGTATAATAAATAGTATAATAAATAGTATAATAAATAGTATAGTAAATAATTGAGTGGTATGATAGAATAGTGTTGGGGATGCCTGTAACCGATTTTGGTGATATGTTTGGCGATGACGTCGGTGTTCTTTTTGAGGTTAACGAAGATGATAATGGGCGGTTCAAGTGTCTCTAGAGTTTCTTCAAGATGTCTTGTCTTCTTAGACTCTTGTACAAAGTCTAGACGCTGAGTAATTGAGGTTTTTCCGCCTCCAACATCTCCAATTGATATGAATGCCGGCGCTCTTAAATATCTCTTCGTGAGCTTTTCAACTGCTGGAGGCATAGTTGCTGAAAACATATGAGTTATCCTATACCTCCTATGACCCGCCTTCGTACTCAGTTCCTACACAACACTATTTTACTAATCATAAAATAACTATAGATTATTTACAAGTAATTATATCGGATTTATAGATAATTAAGGGGTAATTTAGGTATAATTAAGGTGAATTTAGTACTAATTAGGGGTAATTTAGGGGTAAAAGGTAAGATAGTGTGATACTTGTTGTAGAGCACTGGATTCATCTCGGTCTTTAAGATTAGTGGAGGGGATACAGTCGAGAATATACTTGAGAACATCTTCAAAGCCCATGTCAATCATTCGATCAGCCTCATCAAGAATTACATAATTACACTGCGATAACACCGTATAGGCACGATCCAAACAATCCTTCACACGACCCGGAGTACCAATTATTATCTCACATCTAATCATATTCATTATTATATATTTGAATAATTATATTATTACATAGTTAAGATAATTGGATAGTGATGGAATTACCCTTTACGTAGTTCGAATGCTTGAGTTTCGGCGTTTCTACCACCAACTACGGCAACTGATCTACAACTACAAAACGCCGAAAATTTAACAGTCTCATCATATATCTGAAGTGCCAACTCCCTAAATCATTATATAGCAGAGTTACTGAGTTAACAGTTAGGTAACTGGGTTGATAATTAACTGACTGGAGTAACTATGTGTGAACCTGGAAGGAGCTAGAACAAGTGCGTAAGGCCCATCAAGAGAAGTTTCATCATCTAGTGGCGGTAACTTCTTAACATAAGTGAGCATAGGTAAGACAAATGCGGCAGTTTTCCCAGAACTAAACATTAAATTTACAGAAAATACATTACCCCGTCACTGCGATTCCAATCAGGTCCCGCATCTCAAGTGCTATTGGTATCGCCTGCATCTGTATCGGCGTAGGCTTAATATATCCAGCCTAAAATAAATTAACTCAATTTTCTAACTATATGAAATTAAATCAATTTGATTAACTATATGAAATTAAATCAATTTGATTAACTTAGTGAAATTAACTAAATTTGATTAACTGAGTGAGATTGAGAAGATTGTGGAGTTACCTTTTTGATGGCTTCTAGGAGTTCCCAGGGTAGTGGCGATTCGGCCCAAGTCCGGATGGGTGGAGGTACTCTCCCGCCCTTAATATAAATCTCAAAATCTTCACGGAATATACGCCAGTCACGCTCCGTCATCTCACTCAGCTTCTTCTTCGTCCAATGATTACTCAATACCTCCGATTCCTAACACAAATTTTACTCAATCACATAATATTTATATAGTTAATTTTACACTAATATTTACACTAGTTAATATTTACATAGTTAATATTAGTTATGGTAGTAACCTCTTCGTGTTTAGGGGTGGGTTCGGGTGGTTTTGGAGTGGTTTGAGGAAGTTCGGCTCTTTTTCTCGAGAGTTCGTCGTAGAAGTTATTCTTCTTTCTTTGTTCTCTGACATCAATTCCTACGGTAAAATTAACTCAGTGAGTGTTACCGGCTCTGAAACCGCGTCCAAAGAGTAGTTGAGGTTCTGGTCTGTCCTGGTAAATTGGATTATTTTCAAACTTTGTAGTATCCTCAGACTCGTCCCACTCGAAGTTGAAAATAGTCTTAAACTTCTCCGAAGGCTTTAGGACCTTCTTCTTCTCCTTATTCAGGCCTAAGTAGTGAAGCCTTATTTGCTCCAGCTCCTTCTCTATTAACTCTTCCCTTACTTCAGATTCTGGTAATTTTAACAAATTCAAGTGAGCTAAATCACTATTAACTGGCATTTGGGATCGCTCCTTCCGCTCCAACTCCTCTCTCTCCCTCCTCTCACGCTCCTCATTCCGCCTCTCAACCTCCTTCATCTTCTGTAACTCACGACGCTCATGCTCTTTCTGGCGCTCCTAATCATACATATGTAAAATATTAATATAACTATGGTAAAATGGGATTAATAGGGATAAGAGTATGGAATAATTTGGTACGGATTGTTCTAAAAGTTCTTTTCGTTTCCTTTTAAGGCGTTCTTGATTTTGAATAGCTTCAAGTTGTTCCCGTTTTTTAGATTCCTCTAAATTCTTAAGTCTTTGAGCCTTGGAGATGTAAGTTAACTAAATTTAACAGTTAAAATTAGTAAATCGTACCTTAGGAATAGAATTTACGTCATTTCTCTTGTGTAATAAATCTTCCACCGATAAAAGCCTCGAGTTTCTCTCTCTAAATGAAGTTTCTAATGAATTTTTAGATGAGATTCCTGAATTTTGCGATTCTTTGTTAGGAAATAGTTTGGATTCTGGAATAATCTCAGGAGCTGTTGTGTTTGAGAACTTTACTGAGTTGAGTACCTCGCGTTCCTTGTTCATTGTTAAACTTATCTACAGAGGGATGAATAGATTATTTAATTCCTCATAGGAAGAGTATAAATTAAAAAATAACAACATAACTGTACAAATGTTTAAAAATTATTAGCATAATAAATTACTATAAACACAGTAAAATGTAATTAAAAATAATGAAAAATTGAAATTTTGTTTAAAGATTGAAGAATAGTGTGAAATTTTAGTTTTTTGTGGAGTTAATTTCCGTTATCCGCACTTTAAATTTTCTTCTTCGTATATTATTCATTATTTCTTCTCAATAATATTTTTCATTTGAACTTTTATTATTTCGTTTAAAGATTTATAATTAATTTGGTTGTTTTTATATTTTTAATACACATAAGGGACTTTGTTTCCTATTTTTAAAATGACCTTCTTCCACTTTACTTAACAACTTTTATCACATAAATTTGAGTTGATGGGTTTGGATCAATCTTTTGACGTTTGGAATGGTTTTTCCAAATCCCAACTACTCCGGATAATAATGCAATTACTCCGTGATATGGGCTACAGGTACTCAACACTCTATTCTAACACTAATTATCCCTTAATTTACTTTAATTACAACTTATGTATTACTATGTGATAAGAAATTGATGAGTTAACGGTGTAAATTATGTGATAGGAGGAGTTTTGAGGTGCTTCAGGAGGAGTCGAGTTGTGCATATCAGGACTCTGAAACGAACGATTTGGAGAGTTTTATACTTTCTGGTAATTTGTATGACGCAAAGGGCATTTTGAACCGGTTTAACTTTGACCAGAGCGTTTTTAACGCCTGTAGGTTCCTCATATCGCAACAGATTTTCTTCGAAGCCCTGTACAATAATAACTTCGATGAAGCCTTAAAAGTTCTCAGAGGTTCACTCCACTCGTTTTTTCCATTAATTTATTTTATTCATTTTATTTATTCATTTATTTATTTTATTTTATTTTATTTATTTTATTTTATTTTATTCATTTTATTTATTCATTTAATTAATTTTTTAACTATGAATTTGTTTGTTAATTATTTTATTTTATTGTAGAGCACATGTCACTTGAGGCTTTTGATGAGGACTCAAGGCAGCGTGTACATCAGTGTTCAACCCTCATGGTTTACCCCTCAAAGTCACTAAAATCTGAACTTAACTGGGCTCACCAAGTAATAACACTATTTACCAATACATAGAAAGTATACCTACACATTTATCTGTAAAATTGTGTTAATAAATTTATAGAACTCTCGTGAGAAACTTTGGAAACATATTCAATGCCTAATTTCACCCTCCGTTACCATTCCTCCAAACCGCCTACTGGTATAAAACCCTGTTAACCTAAACAACTCTAATTTACTCTGTTAACCTAACCAATTTAGTTAACCTAAATTACCCACCCTACACACTCTAAATAACTCAAATAACTTAACATAAATAACTTAAATAACTGAATGATTGATTGGATTAGACGTTATTGAGGCAGGCTGTGGAGCTACAGGAGTTGCATTGTCTGAACCATTATGACAGTGGAGATGAGTGTGCAGTGTACCCACTATTATTTGACCACCGTTGTACTACGTCAAAATTACCTTCAAGACTGTTGGCCAGACTTGAGAGTCATACTGACGAGATTTGGGACGTCTCGATATCTCCAGACGGTCAGTTTTTCGCAACGGCAAGTAAGGACGAGAGTGTAATTTTATGGTCTGCAACATACCCGTTTGAAGTGATTTACCGCTGGAAAGTGCACAGGAATGTGGTCAGCTGTGTTTCCTGGAGCTCGGATAGCAAGTTACTGGCGTCCTGTGGCAACGATGGCTTAATTGTCATCTGGAGTCCTTTCTGTGAAGATTTTTTACAGAAAATTGAGCCGCACACCGCTGTGGCTACTTCCGTGGCCTGGATACCAAACACTTGGAAATTCATCACCGCAGGGATGGATAAGCAGATGATGCTACATGAAGTTGTTTATACTCCGGATAACGCTGTAACCACATCTGAACAGCCCAGTGCTGCAAATGGCCAGTTAAACTGCGTGGCATTAAATGGCACCAGCACTGAGCCTGACACTTCAATTAGCGAGTTGACTCAGTACACAATAAACTCAATTTGTAAATGGAACTTCGAGACCAGAATAAGAACTTTATCAATTAATATGGATGGGACTTTGGCGATTTTTGCTACTGTGGATCGGATGTTGAGGGTTTGGGATCTTGTGTCGGGTAAGGAAATTGTTCCCATACCTGAATCAGCCCCTATAACCACAGTCACTTGTAGTAAACTGTTTAATCAAGTGCTCGTCAGTGTGGCTGGTCAGAGGCCTGTGATGAGACTCTGGGACATTGACGAACGTAGGATTATCCAGACTTACCGTGGACACCGTGAGGACCGCTATGTCCTCAGATCAACTCTTGGCGGTCCGATGGAGTCCTTCGTAGTTTCCGGCAGTGAGGACGCTCAAATTTACATTTGGAATAAGATTTTCGGGTCACTGCTCTCAGTTATTGCTGCTCACTCGTCCACCGTTAACGCCGTTGCCTGGGCCAACGATCACCTCATTAGCGTCTCCGACGATCAAACCATCGCCATCTGGGAACCCGATCCCACTGAATAATATACTCCATACAATATATTAAATAGTATATTAAATAGTATATGGTATACAGTGTAGTACATATACATTAAATAGTATATTGAATAGTGTATAGTATATTAAATAGTGTATAATGTGGATGTTTAAAAAATTAGAGTATCCAAATGTTTATGTATCCAAAGGTGTGGAATAGGTGTTTCATGTTTAAATTGTAAGTGTATTTAAAGGTTTCTAAACAGTAGTAAACTTCCAGTGTCATGTAAAAATCTCAATGTTATTCCCGTGTTAAATCCACAAATGTCAGCTGTATGACATTGCCCACCACTTGAAACAAATTCTTTAAAACGAACAGAATGGTTAAAACAACTAAAAATCTTTAAAAAGAACCAACGAATGGTTTAAAACAAGAGAACTGAAAAGTTCGAAAAGAAACAAAATGAAAAAATACTTTAAAAATGAAATTACGCTGCAAAAAATTCTTCACATTGTAATCAAGTAAATTAATTGCAAAATTATTCACATTATAATCAGGCGTAAAATTATTCACATTGTAAAATTTTTAATTGTAAAATTTTTAATTGTAAATTTTTTAATTGTAAAATTTTTAATTGTAAAATTGTGAAATATTTGTGAGAGAATGGGAGTGGATCATAGATTGGACCAAATTTTATAAGATTGTTTGTATTGTTCGTCGTACCCGGTGCTGAAAATGCCGCAAAAGTCTCTCACCAGAGGATCGTCCTCAAACTTCTCCGGACCCAAACTCGGAAACTCCATACTCAACTCCTCAAACTTACCCCAACTCTCAATCACACCATCCTTAACCACGTTAACCGCATCTCCATTGTCAACCTTATCATTCTCAACCGTATCACCAGTGTCACCCGTATTATTCTCAACCGTATTGTTAGTTCTATTATTGTCAACTCTATTATTATTGTCAGCTGTATTATTGTCAAGTCTGTCAACTCTATTATTATTATTGTAACCGGTATCTTTGGTAATCAGGTTGAGTATGTAGTCTTTGCTGCTTTTGAGGCGGTGTATGACTTGGCTGTAGGTGCCCTGGGTCAAATTACCCTTGGAGCTGATAGTCTCAGTATCAGCCTCAACACTGTACAGGGACGGGTAATCGTTGCCCAAATTTCCAGGGCACATGCTATAATCCTGCGTATCAGAATTCGCAGAGTCGACCGTAGTAACCGTATTGACAGTAGGGATAGGGTTCACAGTGTTTGCGGTGATAGAGTTCGTAGTGTTGACAGTGTTGATACTGTTGACGGTGTTTGGACATGAAGAGTTGATTGATTCCACTGTAAATCCGTCTGCAACAACTGAACCAATTGTACCAACACTACTTACAGAACTAACACTCACACCACTACTGCCAACTGAACCCACGCTACCAACTGAACTCACACTACCAACTGAACTTACGGTACCAACACTGGTTACAGAGTTTACACTACCAACAGAACTCACGGTACCGACACTACCGGTCAAACAAGTGCCAACAGAACTGACAGTGGCAACACTCCCACCAGTGGTTACGGAACCGGTCAAAGAATTCTCGAGAGAGGATGACTTGCGTGAGATTTTAGCGGCGATGCGTTTTCCGGAAGAGACGAGTTTCAGTTCCTCGAGGTGCGGTTGTATGATATCCAGCAGGTGTGCGAGTTCGTCGGGCTGCGCCACGTTTAAAACTCGCTGAATCACGTAGTTGCCAAAGGGGTCCAAGATCAAATCGTGTAACACAGAGAACGGCAGGTTGAGGAACCTGGAAACTAAATTACTCCTCACCGACGAGGGGCAAAAGATAAGACAGCGTTCCACCACGTTGGAGCTGAACTTGTGTTTAGAGAATTTCGTGAGATCCTCACAAAGCAGTGAGACAATTCTAGCATTAACTGCGTCATCACGGAGACGTAGCACATATTGAATCACATAGTTACCATACGCATCTTCTACTAATTCCAAGGTTTTGGCGGCAATGGTGTCTACTAGTTTTGCACGCTGGGTTGGACTTGCTGCGTCAATGCATCTTTGCATGACACAGCAGCCGTGTCGATGTGTCGCTAATCCAACACAGTGCTCATTCATTGCTCTGTAAATAAACTCACAGTCGTCACTACTTAAGGCTACTAGACACTTTTGGATCACGTGGTTGCCGTTCAGGTCATTTATCAGTTCCACGACTCCGGCTGATAAAATGGCCGTAATCCTGTTAACGTTATTGCCTGAAACTACTTCAATTAACTTCTGAATAGCTCTTGTCCCGTGCATGTTGAGGCAAATTGGTATAAACTGCGTCTCACAGCCTGTGATGATATCGCCCAGCTGGCCAGCATCACACACACTCATCAGCTTCTGGCATAAATAATTCCCAAACGGATCAGTCATGAGGAGAAACAAATTATCCAAAACCTCGCGTAAAACTGCTGAGGTGAAGGCTGTGTCACTGCATTCAAGTTGCCGCTGCAGCATTCTGCAACCCGTCTGATCCTGAGCTATTGCTGCCACGTTGCCAAGAATTTGACAGTTAAAAAACGAATCCTTAAGCCAAGCGTAGTTTAAACCGCTGAAACTTGGTCTTGTCACCGGTCTTGGCTTTGCCTTTAAAGGAGGACTTCGAGGTGTAAAGGTCCGAACTGGTGTTACGCCCTTCTCAGGCCTACGTCGACCTCTTCTCCCACGTAATCTGTCCTTCTTCATGCCATTTATGTCCGGTGACGAGTCAGTGTCCGAGTTTAAACTCACGCAAGTGTCATACAGACGTCGCACCATCGGATCCAGTGAACTTAACTTTAAACTATCCGGCACGTCAGACTCCGTTGGGATTAATCTCGGCGTATCCAACTGCTTTAACATGGATTCCGTAAGTGAATCCATGCTATACCCAAGCCCCTGGGGACACTCCTCAAATGAACCATCGGTGTATCTAGTTGAAAATGATTCACAGTTAACGTAATCCGTATGAAATGGCTTCACAGGCTCCGTCAACACATCCAAATGCGGACTCATATAGTGGCCATCATATTGTTGACTGTCATAGTGTCCAGAATCGTAATGTTGGCTGTCGTAGTGTTGGTTATCGTAGTGAGTAGTGTCATAGTGTGATGTGTCATAGTTTGCAGTGTCATAGTGTGAGGACTCGTAGTGTTGATTGTCGTAATGTTGTGTATCGTAGGGTTGAGTTGGGTCATACTGTGAGGACTCATAGTGTGCTGAATCGTACTGAGAAGGTAAGTAATCCATCGCATTATATCCGCCAAATCCGTCACTAATCATTATTATATTATAGTATAGTAAATAGTATAGTATGGTAAATAGTAGGTAAATAGTAGGTAAATAGTATGGTAAATAGTATGGTTAAATTGGGGAGAGTGTATTAGGATACAGATCGAGATTGAGGTAAGAGTAATTGAGTTGTGTGAAATCTAGAGTGTCGGATTTGTAGTCTGAAAAGGATTAAATTAATAATTTCATACCGTTGGAATTGAAAAGGTTGAATGATTCATCATTGTAGAAGTTTGCTGTAGACATTTTCAGAGTAAACAAATCTTGCAAAGGGCCAAATTTATGAAAAACTCCACAAAAACAAAATATACAACAACTTGGAATAAACTAACAAATTTCCCTAGGAATCATAAAAATTTCATTAAATTTAAATTCCGTTTAAATTCTATTAAATTCCTTTTAAATTCTACTAAATTCCGTTTAAATTTTGATAAATTATGACGAATAATGATAAATTAGTGTAAAAATTTGGTTGTTTTGGTTAAAATTGTTTAAGATTTGTTGATAAATCTTGGTTATAAAATATATTACAGGAAGGTTAACATTGGCTAATATACAAAGGGGTGAGGGAGTATTAGAATGAAGTCATTTTGTGTAGAGTAACAAAAGGGCCAGGTTGATTAAATTTGTGAGATTCTATACTAATAGTAATCTGAGGTGAATGAGGAATCAGAAATGTGCATATGATCCGCCAAACGTTAAAGAAACATAATCAAGTACCTGGGAGGAAATATCAAGAAAAGACATCACAACACTGAAATAAATAACTAAAATGGCCAGTAAAGGCAGACTAGGGAGATAGAGTGTTAAATCTTATGTTGTAATGGGGTTGGAACTGCTACCTTCTACGCCAATTGTGTGGGTCCGAACCCTAAAAATCATAAAAATACAAACGCCGACACTTAATCAAACCATACCAATTCCTATTTCTTGTGTCTGGTCACGAGAATTCAATGTGTCCACAACTCCACACCATTCTCATTCCACACCCTAAACTCAACTTTATTATTCCCACACTCGCACAAAAAAATTATTTTTACATATTTTTATATATTTATCCCTTCGCCAGGAATTGGATTCCAACACTTTTCAACACCCTTTCACAGCTTCACATTGTCGTGCCGGAGTCTCATTTAACACATTCTAACCTAAAATTTTTATTCCCTCAGTTTTTATCAATTTTTAAATTATTTTATTAATTATTTTTCAACAATTTTTATAACATTTAAGACTAAAATTTTGTTTGTGTTGATGATTCCAATGGAATAATTAAGCAGCTTTATAATTACTTCATTTGAGCTTCTTTTAAATTTTATTTGGTAAATTATTTTATTTACTTTAGTGTGACGAGTTTTCTCAATGTTCTGTGCCAGTGTGTGATCTCAAGTCTGGATTCCACCTAGTTGATATTTTTTAAAAATATTTTCTAAATTTTAATTCTTTTTTATTATTTATTAATTTTTTTCCTTTAAATTTTATAAATTTTTATTACTTTGTTTAGTAATTAGAATATTTTTTACTGTGTTAATAATTTGTCAGTATAAAATATTATGGATGGATCTGAGTCTCAGAATTCTGATCTCGATTCCATCCTTGACAAAATTCCAAATTCCAAATTCATCGTCATCGATTGCGGTAAATCATCCAATCTTATCATTCATACAATCTATTTTATAACAATTTATTTTACAACAATTGATTTTATTTTTATTATTATTATTATTATTAATTTGTGTTGTTTAGAGTTTAGTGGAATAAATCCGAAATCTAAGTCGATTCGAACATTGGATGATTATTTATTATCACTAAAAGATGACGTGGAGGAATACGCCTTGTGTAATAAATAACTGTGTAAATCTGTCTATAGTACAAATCGGCTTCTGTTTAGCTATGAATTCGCAAAATTCTGAGCAAGAACTCTGGCAATTATATCCCTACAGCTTTTATACACTTTCTTCCGAAGTTTTTTCCACTCAGTATCCAATTTGTTCCAGATTACAAACACGATTTTTCTTAATGAGAGTATGAAATGGCTCAGAGATAACGGATTCAGCCTAGATAAATGGATCGATCAAGGGTATTATCAATCCCGTTTCCTCATTTTTACCACTTCTATACCATTTATTTACTGTTGATTAGTTAGTTTGGTTATTTATGGCGAAATTTTCAATCTTAAGCCCACTTTTGGATGAAATTGATATAATTTTACCTAATATAATATTACCTAATAATTTTACCTAATATTATAATTTCACCCGATTACTAAGATGTTAGCTGTGTAAATATTGGATAGGATGGATTTTAAGAGGTTAGGGGATCGTTATTATAATTCTGGCGGTTATATAATGAAGAGGAACAGGTCGAATCAGTTACATGAGGTGATTCGGACAATAATTGAGTACCGAATTCCACTTGTTTTCCACAACGGAATGCTCGATATTCTTCACATTTATGATAAATTTATCGCTCAAATCCCCGAAAAACCAACTCAAATCTCAAAAGAAATTTCAAAGTTACTCCCTACTCAGTAGACTACAATAGTTATATATGACATGGTTGTGTTAATTGGAATTAGAATATTTGTTGGAGGGATATTTGATACAAAGCTTGTTGGTAAATATTTGTTTGATAATCTCAATTGTACACTTTTAAAGTATTTTTCAACTTTTCCAGCCATTTTCAGAAACACTTGTCTCCCCGTTCTTTACACTACTCTCACCAGGTAATTAACACATTTGCCACTTAACACTAATGATTTAGTTAATATATTATATAGGTAAGGAGCTGTGCAATAATATGAAAGTATGTGTGATATGAAGAACTTGGTCTCGTTAGCGAAGGAACGAAGTCACTTAAACTACTTCGACAAGGTAATTAAAACTCATTACAACCTTTTAGGACACTGGAAACATCAACGATAAACTCTTCCATGACGCCGGATTCGACTCCCTCGTTACCGCTATCGTATAACATTACTCATTTACCATATTTGTACTATTGTAATTATAGTACTAAGTATACTAGGGTAAATAAGGGTAAATAAGGGTAGACAAGGGTAAATAGGGGTAAACAAGGGGTAAAATGGTGTGTATAGGTGTTTTGTTTGGAGTTGGAGATACTGGCGAGGAGTGAGAATTTGAGGGCTGAGAATCTGGTTGAGCTGGGAAACAAAAAGTAACTTCGTAAGTAATTGATATTTTTAGGGATTTGGGGAATCATATCCCGAAATTAATCAACTGTTACCACGTCCATGACCCAATTGATGAAGCAATTTATAACTTCACAGAACACTCCAAAAGAAATTAACAGTAAGTTAAACCTTCCAAATAATATTTTCCCACCCATACATATTATAAATCTTAGTTCAGTTGGTGAAATTTTATGAATTTGGTAAAAATTGATAAATTTAGTGAAAATAAATAATTCCAGAGAAAATCAGTAATTTTATTGAAAAATAATAAAATAAAGATTTTTAATATTTAGTAAAAATGGTTTTAATAATTTAATGATTGAATGTGTAAAATTGAGTTTGTGGTATGGTTGGGGTTCCGGTTTACCTGAATTAGTAATTTTATTGAAAATTTTATACCCTAAAATTAATGTTAAGGGTGTAAATAAATATAAAATTAATATGTAAAAGTTATGTAAAATTTACTAATGCAAGTTTTCAGTAATGGACCTTCATCTCAGGAACTTCACTTTCCTGAACAAAGTACCATCCGGAGATATTACATTGAAACAAACGCCAATTACATCACTCAAAATTACTCCTTACCCTTACAAGTTCCACTCTAAATATTATTATTATTATATTATTGTTATTAATATTTTTAGGATGAGCTTGATTCGTTTAAATTTTACGTGGTAGCTCGGAGGAATTATTCGTTGGATGTGCCGTTTATTGTTCCTAGATTTTTCAGCCAGTATAGTTCTGATTTCGGACTCTTTTCAGCCTCTGAAGAACCGTCAAATGATTTCTTCGATCGCGGGATCACATCAACTGAAGATGCTGAGCTAAATGATTCTCCCTTCCCATTATCTTCTCAGTTTACACAGTCACAACCAACAACACAATTATCTCAGTTTACACAGTCACATCCACAGACTCACTCTATTCAATCTACACAAACCAGGGGATTGTCACAGTCTGCTCAGTTAACACAGACTAGACTAACAAGGTCTAAATCCTTGGGTATACAATCCGAACCCTTGACACATTCTGAACCTGTGGTACATTCTGAACCTGTAATACAGTTGGAACCTGTGATACAATCTGAGAGATTGTATGGAGAGGTTAGGGATTTGAATAGGATTGATAATAGGCTTGAAAATTTACGGGATACGGTTGACATTTTACATCAAAGTGTTAACAGAATTTCAAATAAATTAGACACGATTCCAGTACAACTGACAAGTAAGACGACAGAATTAGAACTAACTGAGAAACCTGGACTACAGGTTTCAAGGGGCAGATCCAGAGAACCGGAACCAAGGGATAAAACAAGTGAATTACAACCATTGAGAGGCAGATCTAGGGAACCTGGAATCAGGGGTAGACCTAGACTACAATCATCTAGGAGTAGATCTAGAGGTTTATCCAGAGAATCTGATACTCTAAGAGGTTTATCTAGGGAATCTGATACTATAAGAGGTTTATCTAGAGAATCTGAATTACCAAGGGATAAACCTCTGGAACTAGTTGGGACAGTTGATGGAAGAGAATTGGAGGATAAGGATGAGAATCCTGACTTTTCAAGTCATTTTCAAGAACCTTTTAGGGAAAGTTTATTCGATGATTCTCAATCTTATCCTCAATCTCCTCACATTTCACCTCAACCCATCTCTAAACCCGTAGACACTGATGCCATGGAGACTCTGGACACTATTGTATCAGAGAGAACTCTGGAAATTCCTGCGAAACCTATGAGAACTGGTAAAGTTGGAAGACCCAAAGGCTCAACTAAATCCTCCAAATCACTCTCAAACACAAACACAAACGCAAAAGGTCTAAACACTGTTAACACTACCCTTGGTACTATGACTAGGGGAAAAGAGCTGACTACATATAAGAGAACTGATACGAGTAATGTATTGTATAAATTAAACCGTAAAGGTGTGAGTTTGGGTAAAAGACCACGAGGTAGACCGAAAGGTGTAAGGAAAGGTTCCTCACGCTCAACCTCAAGACGTGGTTCAGATCTCAAAGATTTCACCGAACCATCTAGGATTACAAGTAAGTCTAGAACTAGCAGATCTACGACTAGTAGATCGAGAACTGCTATAACACCTGTTACTAAGACACCGGCTATAACACCTGGAGATTTAACGCCGGTAAGAAGTATGGTACCGATGAGAAGAACGAGGCATAGAAGACCATCAATAAATAGTTCTTCTTTATTGAACAGTTTGTATATATTCAAGAGAAGGGAAAGTGACGCTAGTGATTGGCCGTACGGTCATGAATCTGTGACTCGGAGTGTGAGATATCCAAAACGTTCCAGACTTCCACCAAGTCAACACTGGGCCTCAAACGTCATCTCAGACGGTACTTCAGTAGTTTTTCTAGCCGGCGTATCCAAATCTCGGAAACATAAACATCGGGATAGGAGTAGCACTGAGAGTAATATTGCGGGGGGAATATTTGGAAATGAGGTACCGGACAGTTCACTGGTTTTGACCAGGGAGAACGGCGATGTGGAGCTTAGGCTAGTTGATAAAAGTGCTGAGGACACGCCGAAACTTAGGAGAATCTCAGATTACCTGCAAACCTTCTCCAGTAAAGTAACCTCAGTACCCAGACGCAGAGGCAGACCCAGGAAATTGCCACTTATACCACCACTTACTCAATTAGCACCCAAAAATAGGACTCAATTAGCACCCAAAAATAGGACTCAGTTAGTACCCAAAAATAGGACTCAGTTAGTACCCAAAAATAGGAATCAATTAGTTCCTAGTGATGGTACTGCTGTAGTACCTGGGGATAGTACTATAGTTCCTAGTGATGTTGTTTCTGGTACTGAAATAGTACCAATAGAGGAAACTGACGTACAACCACCTGACGCCGTAATTCGTAAGAAAAAGCTGGGAAGAGTGAGGATAAGGAGAGATTTATCAGTGGATGAGGCGTTGGAGATATTGAAGGAGGCTCCGATGATATATGACGAGAAGGGCCTGGAAATATCATTTGAGAGTCCGAAATATACTAAAGAATTATCAATTTTAAAGCGCAGAATTAACAGAAGAAAGAACTTCCACCAACAACTCCTTACTCCAGAGGTAACATCTAAATTTAATTTTAACAATTTCAACAATTTAATGTGTTTTAGGACAATTTCGACTCGTTTGTTGAGGATGAAACTGATAGAATTTATTACAAATCGATTTATCCTCCCTACGAAGATACCTCACAAATTCAACAGTGCCACGTATCCTTACTAAGTTATACAGTCTACTATTTAGTTATTATACTTGGTAATGTGTTTTTAGATATATCCGATGATAATAACGCATCAAATAAGAACATCAATTCTGGTCATACCAACAAATGAAACACTCTCACTAGGAAACATCAAAACCAATTTCATCGTACCACTTACTCCGTTATCTCTAATTACTCCGTTATCTCTAATTACTCCGTTATCTCTAATTACTCCGTTATCTCGTAATTATACCATTTACTAGTTATTACAATAATGTACATAATACTGCAGTGTGGTTGGGTGTGTAGTGGTGGTAATGTAGTATTGATGATGGATGAGGTGGAGGTACAGCGGGTACAGGAAAAGGAATTATTCTTCCTTTCAAGTTTCAATCACTGGACCATAGAAAATAATAACTCGTAACTCACTAACTCAGTTACACAGTAGTTACTCTATACCAAATTATAGTGTAAATATTGCCTAGAGAATTGGAAGCGCATATCGCATTAACATTTGTATGTGTATAATATTATAAATTTCACTATAATTTGTATATTATTGAGTTTTAAAGAGAGTAATAGTGGCTTCATTGTAGCCCTGAAAAAGTATAAAATAATATAAAAGATGCCATTCGTCGGCTTGTGATGACTTGTGCTGTGATTTTAACAAATCGATCCGCGTTCAATGATGTTAAATATATCTACACATAATTATTAGTTGTAGGGTTACCCGGGTATCAATAGCTGAATGCCATGTACCGGACAATTTTGAAAATACTGCATTATCCGTCTCCAAATACGGATCAAACTCCTCCTAATCAAATATTTATTCCGTTAATTTGTTAATAGTGTTAATATTGTTAATACTGTTGATATTGTTAATAGTATTAATAGTGTTAATAGTATTAATAGTGTTAATAGTATTAGTGGTGTTTTGGATACTTTGGAGTTGGTGAGATGAGTTTTGAAATTAGAAACCTGAACAAAATTAACTGCTACGAAATATTACTAAGATGGAGCAATTAAGTTCATGAGCAATTTCACGTAATTTAATCACAACAGTTGTGCTGTCTCCTGAACATAATAGAGAATTAGTGGTTGGATACGTTTCGTTGAGGAGAAATCAGTTTCATTGAAGAGTGAGCTGAGGATATGAATGGTGATGAGTCCGAGATGTGAATCTGAATTCTCTTGTGTATACCCGTTGTATGCGATAGTGTCCAGTATACACAAGAGATCAGATATTGAGACGCAAGGTATTATATAAACACGTTTCAATAGCTTTTCCAATTCTTCACTAGTTTTATCCTCAGCAAACTGATAAATTATTAACTTTGTGTAATTACATCAAATTTCCGTAGAAAACATTTGCAAGATTCGTAGAGTCTGTAGGGGTTTTGAGAGTAATCTGATCAATAATATTATGGTAAAAAATACTTGTGGTAATGACAATAGCATTGGCGTAAGGATCAGAATACAAATACTCAAATACCAAATGCGTTAAAAACTATGAAAATTATGTGTAAACTGTTGTGATTTGATTGTAATTTGAGTAATTTTGAGGTAATTAGAGTAAAAAATACTTCGGCATTGGCTTCGTAATCGTCACCAAAAAACTCAATGAGCTCCTGACTCCTTATACCGCCATCAAATAACACATTCAAACTATAATACACAAGATTAGTATATAGTAATAGCATAATACTGGATATTCTGGGTATAATTAGGTCTCCCGTAGTGGGCTGCCCGGGCCAGGTCAAGCACATAGCTATAGCAATAAGTACAAAGTATATTAAAAAATTGAATCGTGGATATTTAGATAATAGTTTTAAGAGTATTCTAAAGTTATAAATAAGAAATTTTATATTTATTTTGTAAATTTAAGGGAAGGTTCTAGTTTTTAATAGGTTAAAATTCTATCTTTTAAAACTAATTTTCAAATAATTTACTAATAATTTAAACCAAAATTATCTATTTTTAGGGTAATTAGTAGATATTTTCGGTTTTATAGCTAAATAACACTGTATAATAACACCTCAAGTGTATCTGAGGATACATAAAGAACCCAAATTTTCTACACTAATAAACAACTTTTAGAACTAATTTTAAGTAGTTTTATGTCTAAAATGATGTGCTAAATATGTTAGAATTAATTAATTTAATTTTCTAAATAGTCGAAAATTTTTCATTTTTTTCAAAACCCAAATGTCACTTTTGGGTCCGGGCCAAAATGGCCAAAATTCGAAAATTTTAAAAATTCCAAATTTCCACACCAACCAACAGATTTCACATTGTTAAGCATCAGAAAATTCATAAATAAAAAAAATTAGCTGTGTACACTGAATTATAGCATGTGCTTGACAAGGCCTGGATAATCAACCCAGGGGGACCTAATTATATAGCTAGAGCAGGTAGTACTGTAAATATACGCAGTATAGTATATACATATATGTATAGTACTAATAGTAGTCTAATAAGTAATAAATACTTAAGGTATAGGTATTCCAGGGGTATGAATATGATAACACGTAGTAACAGAAGTACATAGAGAGTGGATTAGAACAAACTTAGGAGAGGAAGTTGGCGTAATTCGTTTAGATTTGAGGTTTAGGAGAGAGTTTTGACTATATTCATCAAGTAGTGAAGTGATTGAATTGGCTGAACACTAATGAGAGAGGAATGAAGTACCAGAATCATAATTTGAAGAAGTAATTGAATCTACTGATAATGTCATTTCAAGTAAATTTAAACTCTTTTAGAGCCAAAAATTATTAATTTAGAGGTAAAAACTGTGTAATAACATGAAAATGGAAAGAATTAAAATTTCACAAAATTCCCAAAAATAAAAAAATATATCATTAAAAATATTACTAAAATTGATAAAATTGATAAATTTAAGTGGTATGTTAAAATTTGAGTGAAAATATAGAGGGAATTTGATGGTAGGAAGTAGGGTATGAAGAGTTTGTTTTAGTAGTAATTTTCTGGGCATATGTATTTTTTAAACGTTTATTTAACTAATATAAATAATATGGGCTACAATTCAAACCCAATTTACGTTTATTATGCTTTTTCCCCAAACTTTCTATTTCGAGATAAATCGCAAATAAAACTTAAAATCGTCCCGCCCTAAACCGAAATAATCATAAATTTTATTATTTAGGATTAGGAAAAAAGGAAAAGATGAAGAAGTTAATGGGCTTTAATTTCCCAGGGGATTTCAACCTCAACTCAAACTTACGTCTAGATTCCAATCCACAAATCATCACGTTAGATTCTTTTCAACCCATTAATTATCTAATATTTATACCATAATAATATTGTATTATAATAATAATTAAATAATAATGTTTAGAGATTTGAACGATTTGGTAATGTCGAGTCCGTTGGATAATGATAATTTATTATTGTTTGTGGAGTTGTTGGTGAATAGATTTGACTGGATAAATGCAAATTTGGAGGAGATTGACAAGTGTAAAAATGCGGTTTTGGACCTCATTTCCATTGATGGAACTTGCGTTGACTGGCTTGTAAAACGGCTAATTACATATTTTAAATCTGTTAATAAGGAGCATTTGAAGGTGGATTTATGTTCCCGTGAGTTTGACAGTGTTACGGAGCTTAAAAAATTCGTCAGAACGATTTTAACCACGTCTCCAGACGATCAGGAACTCACTGGAGATAATTTTAACTTCATGTACGAACTCATTGGATATCACTCCAGCGTCGATTTGAAGAAAAAAGTAATCTCAATATTCCCCTCGACACATAAAAATCCGTCGTTTAAAGGTCTGAGGTGTTTCTTTTACAGGGACCAGACTGGCACTGTGGACTTCTTCAGCTACGCTCGCTGTTGTGATAATGTCAAAACGAGGGGTCAAATACTGAGGGAACATTTGTGTGACTTGATAATTGAAATTTGCAAGTTAAGTCCGAGCATTCTGGGAACAATTGCGGATACGCTGGACCTGTGTTACCCGCATCATAATGTGCAAATTGAACATCATATCTCATTTACCAAGGCTATTTTATACCTATCAAAGTATCTACCAAGTATACGAATTCTCTTGTATAGGATATTAATTAACAAGTTAACAGTGATTGACTCGGAAATTAGACTTGCAGATCCCGTAGTCGACGTGGAAAAAGTTGAAAACTTAAGGTCTGAAAAGATTAATCAGCTGGCCACAGAGTTACTCAGTGGGCAGTCTGACACAACTCAGTACAAATCTGACGGAGCTAATTGGTTTCGAGATGTCTACGATAAACTCAGGACTGAGGAGGACTGCGACGACATGTCACAGAAGCTGGATTTCCTCATGGCGCTGGTGTTTGAGGATCTTCACTTACTACTGAACAGGTGCAACAAGTATAACTCAGCCACTATGAACAACGCCAGTATAACTGGTAGTAAAATCACTAAAAATACCTTACAGCACATACAATTGGATAATCACACAAGTAAAGACACGCACTCCAAATTCCCACTAGAACTCAGCACTCAACCCGGGACATCAACATCCCAAACCACAAGTATTTTTACCTAGTTATCCATAACCATGATCTTACAGTTTCCTCTCTTTTCTTGTACTCAGTATAGTAGTTACCCACACACCACTTTACCTTACCATATTATTATACCACAGTATTATACCATATTATAGTATTAGTAATTGATATCATTTTTAGGCGTAAATATGAAGGACACGTCTGAAAATATGAAGGACACGTCTGAAAATATGACCAAGAATAGCTCCGATGAATTGGAGGAAATGTATACACCGAAGAGTAGGAAGGAGCTGAGGGTACTGTCAAGTGAGACATGCTATGTCAACAGTGACTCTAGCTTCTCTGATACCACCGCCGATACTCTCACTCTCAACTCATCTTCACATTCAACTGTCACATCACACACTTTACACACTCTTAACACTGTTGATACTGTAGGAGTTGACACAGCAAACACAGTAGACACAGTAAACACAGTGGATACAGTAAACACAGTGGATACAGTGGATAAAGATCTACGGGAAGATAGTGAGGAGTTGCATAAGATGGTTCGAGAGTTATTTGAGGTGTTTGAGGAGGTGATATTACAGGCGTACAAGTGTAAGTATGTGCAGTTTATATACTTTTACGTCACATCGTTTGACGTTAAATTTTTGAAAATGTTCCTACAGCGGCTGTTTACTATCGTCTATGACAACGCACAACACGTAATTAAACGCAGAACCGCCGCATCTTACATCTCTTCACTCATCTGCAGAGCCAACTTCGTTCCACACCACTTTATCATCTCCACACTGACACATTTTTTTACTCTCCTCTCACCTTTCAATCAGTTCATACACAACTGTCATATCGCCAATAGTACTATTGTCAAGAGCACTATTGTCAAGGGTAATAGTCACAGTGTCAAGAGTAATAGTAGGGGTAACAGTAGGGGTATCTCCTGGGTTAACACTGTAAAGAGTAACTCCGGTGTTAACAGTAAAACAATTGGTGTACATCTGAATGCTGTTGGAGTAACGAAGAAGTTGAGTTTATTTTACTCGATATTGCAGGACATATTGTACATAATATGTTATCACACGGGTGTGGTATCGGGTTCTGAGACGTGCGTCTCATTTATTCAGAACACAGAAACGGGCCTTATGGCGTACCTAACTTCATATCTAGACCCGCTATCATACTGTAAAACGTCCGTAATCTCCCAGGCCATTAAATCAACCTCTCACTTTTCTAACTTAGCGTGTCTGAATGAATTCCTTAGGAGTAAGAATTATCTATTGGATACGAAGGAGTCGGAGCATTTTAAGTGGTCTTTTTACAGTCCCATAGACTCTTTTTTCCCATTTGATCCTTATCTACTACATCATTCCAGGTTCTACATTAGGGATAAATATATCTCACAGCCACACACTCCTGAGTCACCGGACCTCAATACACACACTGTTAAACCGAGTGAACTGGTAGACGAAGTAGTAGACGCGATAAAAAGTGATAAGAAAATGGTGGAAGATGATTTGAAACGTGTGTCTAAGTGTCTAGATGATTCACTTGGGTTTTCTTCAATTTCAAGATCACTCAAGGCGAAACTTGATACGCTTAGGAATTTTAACTCCGACACTCAAATCGAAGCCGATTACGATTTCTGGAATTACGAACATACCATTCAACAACTCGAATACAACACACAAGATCAGGTATACACTTACCACTGTAGTTACACCATTAATATCTTAGTATTAATAATAGTATTGATATTAGTATTAGTAATAGTATTGATATTAGAATTAGAATTGGTAATAGTATTGATATTAGTTTTGGTAAAATTGTGTGATGATGTTGTAGGATGAGAGAATGGAGGATTTGGGTTTGGGGATGGAGGACAGGAAGCACGGGTTATTGGAGTTGTTAACTTCGTCAAGTGCTTACAAATCCGCAATCACAAACTCCAAAAAAGCTAAACTGTGTCAAACACATTGAATACTCTTTACTCAGGTTACGGTTGTAATGTGAGTTATATTATTGTGTTGAGATGTATTATTGAGTTGAGATGTGGGATAGATAATGATTATAATCCATTTTAACTTTTTTGGATTGATATCTGGTCACCTGAATTATATATTATTGTGAATGATATAAGATTGTAAATGATATATGAATGTGACTGATATGTGATTGAGTATTTGGTACCCGTAGCTTGGATAAAAGATCATCGGTAACTCGACCTCTATAACCACTTTTCCTAATCTAATACATTATTCATATAACATCAGTATTAACCACCCACAGTACTATTGTATTGTAACTATTGTATTTAGATAAAGTATCCTAGGTATATAGTATCTTAGGTATGGTACTACAATAGTATAGTAAGTAGTTAGGGTAATATTACTACAATAGTAAGTAGATAGAGGTGATACAAGTTGTTCGACGGCGTATTCTTTGGACATGTTATGTTCGAGTGCTACTTCGGGTAAGTAAGTAGCAGAGTAACTGGATCCAGCATTAACAATCTTAGTATTTATTACCTGAAGCCGTTGGAATCAAATTCTACAACCAGGCCATGTTTACCAATCTCCCAATCCAAATAATCCTTACACTCCTAACCACCATAATAATAAGTTGTGTTGTTACTTCGTAGGAGTGTAGAAGTGAGAGTTTACAGATGAGATTTTGGATCTCTTTGGAACGTATCGGCGGGAATCTTGAATCCTGAAACGCACTCATCCTAGCATACTTCTCTACACAATTATTACCCCCTATTTATATATATTTAACCAAGTAAAATACTATAAAAAGTGTGTAAAATAATGAAATTAGTGTGTAAGAATGTGTAAAAATGTGTAAAAATGTGTAAGGGTTACTGAGATTGTTGAGGCTGGTGGGTTCGAGAGTGCCGATGCAGCCTCTTAAATCCTCGTCGTCACTAAACAAGAGTAAAAATAAGTTAGGAGAACCCGTTTTTAAGATTCCAGGTGACGAAAAGAGGACATCTGGCGTCTTGAGAAGTTAACTTTGCAAGACACTCACGACTCTCAGGCTTCTTATTCTAAAATAATTTATAACACTAATCATACTATGAAGTGTATAATTGAGTGGATAATTGTGTTTGGTACGTTTAATTCTTCTTCTAGAGCGTCGAAACAGACGACACAGAGAGAATCGTCAACGTCCTCAACAAACTTATCAAACTCGTTTGTCATAATATAATCAAATTAACGCATAAATTAACTAAATTAATGTAAAAAATGGATAAAAAAGTTAAATGACGTAATGATGTGAGATAAAAATAGTGTTAAAACCTTCCAAACAAAGTAAATAAAGTGACAAACTCGCTAAAAATAACTAAAAATAACTAAAAATAACTAAAAAAGATAAAAAAGATAAAAAAGATAAAAAAGATAAAAAAGATAAAAAAGATAAAAAAACTAAAAGTGTAAAAAATTGAGAAATTGTAAAAAATTAAATAATCACATGAATCAACCTAAAATAACTAAAATTGATAAAATTTTGTGAAAATAAATAATATAAATTTTGTTAGCTGAGGGAGAGATTTTGAAATTTTGGTATAAAATTAACATGTGTAAATTTAAGAGTGAGGAAGTTGTTGAAGTTGGAAATGTGGCACATTGAGGCCAGGATTGGATAATTCTAATCACAGAGTCACGGGAAATAAAATTAAAGAAATTTTTAAAATTAGTTAAAAGTAATTTTAAACCAAAAATTTAAAGAAATTATTTTAAAATTAATTAATTATACACACTGGATGGGGGATTAAACCAGGGATTTTAATAGATTTCGATTAAACTTTCTGGAACAATAAATTTGATAATATTTTAAAGGTAAATTTTTTTATATTACAACCGATTTAACGTTAAATTTTTATATTTTGAAGGGTAAAATTTTCGTAAAATTTGGCAGAGTTCGAAGGATTTGATGTTGAGATTTACAAGTTTTAAGGGCTTATTTTTTAATTTTTCAGTACCAAACAGATGATTTCCAAACAACCTTTTTATCAACATCTTTATCCACTTTTTTATCCGCATTTTATCCCTTTGTAGCCCTTGAGTTCAATTTTTTATCGTAAAATAACTTGAAATGGAAATTAAAAATAATAAATTTCAATTGTAATATAAATTTTTAATCCTTAAAATGAGCGTCAGGAGTTCTGGCAACCCTTCAGTTAGGAGCTCCGGGGACAATTCTGGGACCAAGAATTCCGTCAGGAACTTGAAGACTGGGATTTTCTCGTTGATAAGGAGTCAAAAAGCTTATTCCATAGTACTGCTAGTGAGTAGGCTGATTTTATCGGTATGTCAATCAGCTGTTTCACTGGACACTTGGTCGAGATTTTCAAAGCTTTCAAGGGCTCCAGACGACATTGACATGTCCCTGGAGACTTTAGAGAGTTTTACAGGTGATTTAACCTGGGTTCCAACCCCCGATATACCCGCCGAGGCGCCCGAACTTTACGGCCTAAACAGGTTATTTAACCTCTATTTGATAAGGCTGTCACACTACTTTCACGCTAGAATTTTAAGTTTTCTGGTGTACTTCAGCTCAATAATCTTTGGACTCCTGCTGGTCATGTGTTTATTCGACGTTTGTACAATAGTTTGGCGTAGGAAGAGAGTTAAGAATTTTTACCTGTTTTTCAGGTTTGGGTTTTACTGCGTTTTGTTTGGACTTGTGTTTTCACAGTTTATGTTCCTGCTGTATTATAATAATTTACTCTGCTCAATGGAGGGATTGTATCCGTTTCTATTTGTTAAATCAGGCGATGATAGACTTGAGTTACTACGGACTGGTGCCTGTGGGTTCTCACAACGGTTGATTTTTACGTATGTTATTTCATTTTTAACCTTGGTTCCCGATGCGTTTTTGATTCTAATTCCCATTTTACCCGCGTTTAGGAGTTACTCGTTTCTCAACGGGATGAAGTATTTTGGCTCTATATTCCTGCTGATAACGGCGTTTATAGCGTTGGATACGAGGAGGTTTATCTCTCTGGGCCAGAGCGCAAAAATCTTAGATTACGCTGTGGAAAAGTATAACGAGGAAGCTATTCGGGCGGGAAGACCTGAGTCAGTAATTAAGTTACTAAACAAGTCAAAATCGATGAAAATGCTCAACATGAAGGATGTGATTTCATACAGAGTTTTCAAGTCGATCAAGGACGTTGGCACCCAAATCGACCCAAAGTTCAGAGTACCAGATGACAAATTCAAGTTTGTAAGAAGTTTGGTACACTTTAATTTTGCCAGGCAGTTGTACGAGCAGTCGAAACAATCAAGTTTTTACTTCTTTCTGGTGGGTATTTACACGGGCGTTATCACAGTAATTGACGCCATGGTAGGCACTGTACTAATAATTAAACGGCATAAATTTTTATTACCAATTGTCGTGATTGTGAATTTCTTTTACTTTTTTACTAACATCGTGCACTGTATTTTGCTGCAGTTCCCAATGTATTTATCGAAGATTTTTTGTAAAGTCACGAGCTACGCCACGGATGAGGAGGGGATACTCTTTGAAACACTCGCACTCTCCCACCTTTCCTGCAAACTCAAGTACGTCTACAACTGCTCATTCGCACTCGTCATCTTCCTAGCCGTTTTAGGTTTCGCAAATGTAGTCAATCTATACTTTATACATAAAGCTCACTAATTTCTTTACTATCTTACATGGTAATATGTTTAGTATTTGGTATTTAAGGAGTTGTGGCTTAGGGTTTTGGTGTTGGTGTATGGGTTCATGGATAGTAAATTGGGTGTATACGATTATTCTATACTACATTTAAAGGTTTTAATGCCTTGTTATGTGTTTTAATAGAGTAATAAAGAATTGATTAACGGTATAATATTGGTATATTAATACTAAGTAATATACACTATAATACACATACTAGTATATATATATGTAGTAAGGTATGTACAGTATAATATGTGTAATAATGTATAAAATGTTAAACAAGCTAATAATGACATAATCGTAATAATATGATAATAATATTTGAATAATAAAAGGGTATGATGAATAGGACAGTGTTATAATATGTGGTATGAGTATAATGGAATAAATATTTTCAAGAATAAATGAATGGGTGAAAAATATAAATGTGTAAAATATAAGATTGTATAAAAGATTGGAAAGATCTGGGAAAAAAATCTGAGGATATAATGCGAGATCTAGAAAAATAAATTTGTAAATGTTTGGCGAGGACATTTTAAACTATAACAAGGCGTATTTAAGCTTTGATCTGGATCATTTGGAGTTAGATCCAGTGGAGTTGAGTATAAACAACGAGAGCTCAGCGTTAGAGTACAGGTACTACGAGGAGTTTGATGAAGGGCACTACATGTGCAAGAAAAATTACGCCTTTAACAAAATCACAGGCTTCGTGACTGAGGATTTTGAGCACAGATTCACAAACACCAGGAATATTATTACTCGTCAACGAGAAGTCATTTGGTTCACAACTGACACTAGCCAGTATGCCTTCCAAATCACAGTTAAACTTAATAACATTTACAAGAATAACAAGAGTATTACATTACATTTGGTAAATGGAGATGTAAAGAGACTTGGTTGGATTAACGGGAAATGGGTTGAGAATAGTAGAACTGAGCTAGACATCACAAAGGGTTGGGAATCCAAAGAGTATAAAATTACAGGAGATGGAAGAATTAGAAACTTCCAAACATCTGAAGGGTTTGTATTTAAGAAAATCGTTCAATCTCACTGGTTATTCTTTGATGATGAGAAGGTTATTTGGGAGGCTGGGAGTGACTTGGAATGTTCAAGGTCAGTATCAATGTTTTCAGGCGACAAAGGCTCTAAATATCTCGCCGTATTAATGGCCAACAACGATTATCAATTATTTTACAAGGCGAATAATAAAAAGCCTTGGAAAAACATTACCAGAAAGAGACTCACAAAAAACATCTTCAGACGCCATAAAATTGAAAAAACGATAGTAAAAAACTTGGAGGATGGATTATATGAAACTGTAATCTATGACATGTATTATATAGTAAGACTTTTAAGGAATACAAAGGGCAGAATTGGGTTTAACATTTATCCTGATCAAGCGAATTGTGACTACTATTACACTAATCTCATGACAAATCGAGTTGTCGTAACTCACAATGGCATGTTTTTAGAAGTTGACCCCAAGAGAAGTATTTACACTACCAGAAGTTATGATCTGGAATATTACAACGAATCTGACTATGATAAGAGTTTTAGCCCTGACTCTGGCAATGATCGTGTTTTTGACCCTTTCTTCTGTTACAAAAACAACAGTTTCAAGACGAAATCTGTAGCCATCAGTGATGTTAAAAAGAGATTCTTCAGTCCCAACGCAAAGAAAATTGCAAATCCAATACCAAAACTACAAAATATTACCACGAATCAGGAAAATCCCAGAGACGTAATTAGGAGTAATTCACAGCCAATTACCAACAGTAGTGTTAACAGGAGTAACTCACACCCAAACACTTCGGAAATAAATAGAAGTAAATCCACCGTAAACACCGGTGAATTTAGTAACTCCACTGTTAACGCTGTGGAATTGAGTAACTCCAGTGTTAATAATGGAGAATTGAGTAACTCCAGTATTAACAGTGTGGAAAAGAGTACGGGGGAATTGAAGGGAATAATGTTGGACATTGGAAGTGAGGAGGGGGAGAGTTATAATTACTATAGAGAGGACGAGTTTGTGCAATTTGATTGTAAAAAGGGATATAAATTTGACAGAGTAATTTTATGTGAGAGTTTATACATTGATCCTCAGGTCATTTGGGAGCAGAATGATCCCTTGGAGATAGTAACTCATGTATCATTTTTACACTCTTCTGAGCAGTATTTATTGTTATTTTCAAGTTACTACAGGTACAGATTATTCAAATGTTCCAGTGACCGGACTTGGGAGGACATAACTGAAAGTAGTATTAAGATGAGTAAATTTATCTTTTACGGCGCGGGAGAGAGGGTAATTTACCCTTCAGAGGTTAGTGTTGATTTATTTAAGTTCCAATTTGAGGTTAAAATTAACTGCTACAAGGTAGTTTACGACAAGGGTAAAATCTCCAAAACCTGTGAAATGAACCGTAAAATCAAGAGAATCGTAGTTAAACTACTGGAGAATAGAGTTGATATTTTCTATACTGAGAAGTTTGTACAACGGCTCCTGGTCAAAGATAATAAAGTACAAATCTCAATCCATGACGTATGCGATCATTACTCACATCATAAACCCACACTCACACACTCTTAATCCAGTTAATCTCATAACATACAATATTAACTATACTACCGTAACTAAGTAATATATATTTCGGTGATGGGTATTAGATTAGCACATTATTTTGAACTTCAAGTAATAAGTCCCTACGTAAATTTGTGGTAAACTGTGATTTGACATTATGTTTAGTGATCTTATGTGCCTTCTTTAGCCAGTAACAGAATGCATTCCATGTAGTCAAATCATCTGTAGGCCAACTGTTTTTACTGCGTCTCTTATATTCGGCTATGTATCCTTGAGAATAAAATGTTAGTAATATCATCAGGAATGTAGAAATTAATAGTTGGTAACAAAACCTTGTAGTATCCACAGATAGCTTAAACAATTTCCTGTGTTTATTTCTATTTAAATATTAATTTGAATTTCACATTCAGAGCTATAGCCCATACCAGCAGCAATAAGTACTTGGTATTCCTCTTAATATTATATTACTGAGTAAATTATGTGTGTTCATTTTTTAAAGAAGGTGATAAAAGAGTTCCAAGTATCCTTGAGGAACTTGATCATACTTTCACGTGTGCCGATTCTCCGATTCAACGATGATATGTTATACATCAACAACACCCAATCCCTCAATTGATCATACGCAAATATATCACCCCTATACCTATCACATAATTATTACCATATTAACTATACTATAGTGTTAACTATATAATATACTATGCTATTAACTATATAATTAACCACGTAGTATTAAATAATGATGTGTACTTTGTGGCATTTTGTAGTAGTATGTCGGATTGATGATCATGGAGGAGGAACCGTAGTAGTTTACGTAAATAGGATTTTTCAGGTATATTCCACCGTTGTAGAGGATAACTTGAGATGTAAGCGATTGTAGGAACAACATTGATGTTATAATCTCGGCACATTTTAAGTCGCTTATCAACGCCCTGACAGTTAAACTTCACAAACTTTAACTTCCAACCCTCACTCAATAAATCATAATACAACTGAGAATACAACGGAAAGAAGTCTCTAATCATATAATACAACGTGATAAACTTAGTGAATAATGAGTAAATAGAGTAAAAATGAGTAAATAGGTAAAAATGTGTGAGAATGTGTGAAACCTGCAGTCTTGATTGAGATTAATGTAGAAGAGAATGACGTGATCGAGGGGAGGAATGGTGTTTAGAATCTTTTCAAGTTCGCCAGGTGACATTTCACCTACGATTCTTCCACTGTATAAAATCGCCTGAGTTAGCCCAGTACCCGAAATCGAATTTTCACTCACATAACAACACACATTCACTAAAAAAATTATATATTAAATTGATAAATATATATTAAATTGATAATTGTATGTTAAATAAAATTAATATTATTTATATATTAATTGGATAATTGTATGTTAAATTGATAATTATATGTTAGAGCTTACGGAAGGATAGGATGAGGGTAAAAAATAATTTAAACATTTTTAATTGCGATTAAATATAAAATTTTAAAAAATTAAATTCTCATTAAAATTAATAAATTGTGGAATTTACGGAATTTTAGTATAATAAATGTGTTATCTTGAGGATTAATGTTGTGTAGATTCCATAAAATTACCATTAGTTAAATTAATTTATAAAGATGTGAAACATGTTTTTAGTTTAATTTACTGTTTAGATTTGGGAATCTTTTAATTTTCCCGAAATTTCATAAATTTTATTCTCTTGTTCTGTAGGATAAGTTAAATGTGTAACTCCAATGCTATTTTTAGCTTTATTTTTCATTCTTTTTCCTCAAATTCGTACCTCAAACGCATTTTTACTCTCTCATAAAAATTACTCCAAAACACTCAATCACAATCTTAACACCTTAAATAATCTAAACTATCGCAATCTGGACACTTTAAATGGTGTTAATTATCGCAATCTTAATGCTATTAGTAATGACAGTGCTGTTGTGGAGATGGAGTCTGAGCGATCGAAGAAGATAAAACTACTGAGATCTTCGACTGGACGAGGTGCTCAGGAGTGTTACAAAGCCTTAATGAAAGCCAATGGTGACGTTAAACTTGCCTCTCAAATTATCCTAAACACCGTTTCTGACGCTAAAAATCCCTCAAACAACGGTAAAATATGATAAATCTTAGCTCTTAGTACATAGTTAATTACATAGTTAAATATTATAATGATTAGGGGAGATAGTAATGTTGTTGGAGGGTACGGTAGCGTTGAGTTGTGTGGAAAAGGTTTGTTGTATGATTGACATGAGGTGTGACACTGATTTCGTGGCCAAAAATAAACTCTTCACAGCATTCGCTAAGTCTTTCTCCAACTCCGCTCTACTCTCTTTCACACTACTCAATAATTCACACACTCCAGAGGATACTACACTAAAACCTCCAGTTGACAAGTTGTTGGAAAGTGTACTGAGTAAAGTGTGTTTAAGATGTGGTAAGAGTGTGGGTGAGACTGGCAAGTATGTGAGAAGTGCATTGAGAGAGTCAATATCAGTAGCAAGAATATCATTTCTCGTATCAGACCCTGATGAGTATTTTGTGTTTTATGTACACTCGTCACTGGATCCGAAAATCTCAGCATCTTACGCCGGGACTGCAGCGGCTATTCTGTCATTCCAAATACCAAACACTAATAAGTTCTACAATCTCCACAATTTCCACAGTGATCCACAGGGTAGTATGGACACTGTGGAAAGTGTTGGTGTGTTGAACTGTTGTTTGGAGGGAGTGGATTGTGTATACTCTAGCATGAATAATGTGACGCAATTTGATAAAGAGTTGGAAACCGATGAACTTAAACGTTTTTTAAGACAAATGGCCTTACACACAGTCGCAGAAAAACCCAAAGAAATTGTACTCTCCACACTTTTATTCTACGCTGTCATTCACATAGTTATCTACATACAGTTATTTACATAGTTATCTACATACAGTTATTTACATAGTTATTTACATAGTTATTTACATAGTTATTTACATAGTTATTTACATAGTTATTTACATAGTTATTTACATAGTTATTTACATAGTTATATGGTTAAATTGGTTGTGTATGTTGTGTTAGGATATTGAGCGGTTTGATTCTGGGGGAAGGAGTGAGATGGAGAGGGAATTGGAGAAGTTGGTCAACTCTGGAAAGACTAGAGAAATGGCCGAACGCATTGTCAAGGGCAAATTACGTAAAAAATACGGACAAGACGTTCTCATGGAACAAGTTACTCCACTACCAGTTATACACTAATATTCTAATCATACAGTTAATTTACTTAATATAGTTAAAAATAATATAGTTAGTAGTTAATAGTACTAATTATATAGTTAAGAGTACTAATTATATAGTTAAGAGTAGTATGGTTGGTTAATGTGGTTGACAGATTTGGACGTTTGGGAATGGTGAGTTGGTGAGTGAGGCGATGGAGAAGATGAGTAAAAAGGTATCAAGGGAGATAAAGTTAAAAAAGTTCATTTCCTACGCTATTTCCGATGATTTAATCAACTATAAACACCCTCAGAATTGCGTCTTCTACAATACCAATATTAACTTCTAACAAACTAATATCTATACAGAGTAGGCATAGAGTTTAGGCCTAGTTACTCTTCCTACACAGATAATTCCCACTTTATAATAATTTTCTGATGCTAAGAGAGGTTAAATCTGTTGGTTTATGTGGAAATTTTGATTTTTAAAATTTTCGAATTTTTAGCATTTTGGTCCGGACCCAAAAGTGACATTTGGGTTTTGAAAAAATGAAAAATTTTCGACTATTGCAAAAATTAAATTAATTAATTCTAACACAGTTGGCACATCATTTTAGCCATCAAACTACTTGAAATTACTTCTAAAAGTTGTTTATTAGTGTAGAAAATTTGGTTTCAATGTGTATCCTCGGGTACACTTGACCTAGTATTACTCAGTGTTATTTAACTACTAGATAGAAATTTTCTAATTTTTACCCTAAATTAACCCTAAATTAACTTAAATATCTATTAATTTAGTTAAAACTATTTCAAAAAATTAGATTTCTGATCTAAAAAATTCTAGAACCTCCGTTAGAATTTACAAAATAAATATAAAATTCCTTAATTATAACCCTATAATACTCTTAAAACTATTATCTAAGTATCTACAATACCATATATTTAGTATACTATATACTTTTTACTGTGCTTGATTTGACTGGATCCAGTCCCCTAAATTCTAACTATACGGGCAATAATCTGATTGAACTATCCAGGCAAAGTTAATCATATTTATGTTATATATTAATCCTGTATTGTTATTTTTAATTATTTCAAGGTATTACAATAGTAACTCAGATCCTAGCACTCAGATCTACTTATCCCATAATCCCTACTTGATCTCGATATTCCTAATAATTCAGTTTATTTTAAGATTAGTACTTGTGTTAATTATGAAATTCTTAACATATTCAAATCTGAATAACATTCCTGTTTTCACAGTCAACTCCAATTGTTGTCATCGGCATCCAACTTATATAATTTTCCCGAATACCAACAACGTTGAATCTTCTGAATCAGGTCCCACGATCTTAGACTTTAATGAATTCGCTGCTGTCTGCGATTCTATTAAGGAAAACCTCTTAGTTTCTGAAAAGCCAAAACAAACTCATCAAGAGGTATTAACTATTACTCACGTTATTAATACCAACTTTGCTCCCGAGGATGAACATGAACTAAGATCACAACTTAACTCTCTCTATCTCCAATTGCTTAAAAATAATTATAATAAACCGTTTCTACCTGATGACCCTAGTTTTCACCCCGTCAATGATCCCGTATACGGCGTTCAGAACCCCTCAATTACCGGAAATTTATCATATTTATATGAATGTATTATTAGAAAAAGAGTCGAACTTATGATAGATACCGGGAGAAGAAGAACTCTGAGTTTTGAAGACAAATTGTTATTAACACATGAGATTAAAAAGGCTCCTGGTCATCTAATTTGTGAAAAGGGGAAGGATTTGTTAATAAAATTCATCAATAATCCAATGAGTTCAATAGAATTTGAGGAATCATCCGACCTATTAAAAAAACATATTTATCATTTCATCGTTCACTACTTAAATGAAAAATTAATAACCTTTTCAAAACGTAATAATTATCTCAAGGACAATAATCTTAAGGATAAAGATATTAAGGATAAAGATATTAAGGATAAAGATATTAAGGATAAAGATATTGAGGATGAGTTTGAGTTATTTGAAAGTTTGATAAGTGAGGAAGAAAGTTTGGAGATAGATAAAAAAATATATCAATTGGCCTTGATAAACATGGGAAGGAATCTTCGAATTTATGAGGATGATAAGTTTAGAAAACATTTTGGTGATTTTAACCATGCTGACTATCACCTTCATGTCGAAAATAAGCTGGCTGAAATTTATTCATTCAGCTTCGAACAAACTGATACCAAGGATGGTCAATTGTCCAAGTCAGCTCCGAAAAGTGTAGACTCCGATGATTCTACTTGTATCTCCAGTGATTCCGATTCCGATACCGATACCCATTCCGATTGTGACAAACCACAAGTTTATGATCAACAATTACCAGCTAATTCTCCCAATGTTGCTCCTGTTAACTACAGTCCTGAGGAACTAGAACTAAGAGCTCAACTAGACTCTGTGTATCACTTAGTGTTTAAGAAGTTTTATGATGAAAAATTAATGTCAAAATTCTTTGGAAGTTCGCCTAATTTTGATGATTCTGCGTATAGTATTCGGGATTTATTTATTGTAAGGGTGATGCTAGAAGTTGGCGAAAACTTTATTAAACACAAAACAGGGTGGACACTATGTAACATATCCGAAACCTGTTCAACTGAAGAAGATAAGAAAAGATATACAGCGGAACTTGAAAAGGCACCTGAGGATCTAATTGATCAGGAGGAGAAAAAATTGGTACTAAAGTTCATTCGTAAACAGATGGACGTCTTCAGTCTTGAGAAGTTGATATTTAAAATTAAAGCTCGTATCGAGGAGATTATTATTAACTATTTAAAAGAAACATTTCTAGCCTTTTCAAGAGACTTTAACCTTAAAAAGGGGAAAGAGTTTGAATTTTTCAATAATTTAATCACTAAAGAAGAGAATTTCATTGTCGATGATACGATATACGACGCGATTTTAGAAATCATGGGAAATAAAATAATAGGAACCAGTGAAGATATTAAGATATTACAATAATTATTCTAAAGCTATGTGTAATCTCAGATAAGAACTAATTCATAAATTTGATTAAGTAAATAACACTAATTTAGTCACATCAATATACCTATACACATTATACATAGTACATTATACATAGTATAATTAGTATAGTATGGTAGTATATTATATTAGAGATTAAAATTGAAGGATCCTAATTGTGTTACGAAATCTTCAGGGCGATCAAAATACGTGGAACCGTATATCATCTACAGCACATTAACCCAATTTAATAGTATAATACAATGACTAACTGTAAATGGTGATACGGTATGTTTGAGTTTCGAGGCTAGATCAGCGATGGCTAGAGATTCATTGTACGACGCACCCCCGACTACAAATACGAAGCATTTTTTAGAGGTAATTCGCTTTGTGGATTTAGTGACTGGCGTATCCGAAGTCTTGGGGTCAAAGAACACAAAATCCTCAGAAATGCTCTCGGAATTGTTTATCAAGTCCTCAACTATCTTCACTATGTGCAAGTTCTTCTTCCTAGGCAATAAGTTACGAACTCCCTAAAACACTATTATACACAGTAATACATAACTGAGGAACTAAGTAGTAAATAACTGAGTATAAAGTACTAAGTAGTAAATAACCAAGTATAAAGTACTAAGTAGTAAATAACCAAGTATAAAGTACACAGTAGTAAATGAGTAACTGGGTAGTTAGTACAAGCTCCGTAACGGAGGACCGTAACGTACCTTGAAGAGATTATAACCAGTGCCAATAAGTTTGCTGCTATAATTGGCAAGTTTCTTATGAGCTTGAGAGGGTTCAGGTTTAGTCTGTAACACATTTTCATTCTTCTGATTCACCATAGGGTTTACTACTGTTGGATTGGGAGATTGGTTCTTTACAGATTGATTAACGGCGGATTGAATGTGTTTCATGAGGTTGGAGCTGAAATCTTGCATGCGCATTAGACTTCTTAAACCCCTTAAACCCTCACACTTTAAACCACTTTTCTTTATCCGTTCCTCATAATCGTTCATTATCTCATCACTCATATGCGCTAAATGATTAAGTATTTACATAAGTTATCTAGGACATATCTAGGGGCAAATTTAGGGTATTTTAGGGAATATCTAGGGGTAAATTTTGGATAAATTAGTGCTAAATTCTGACAAATTTAGGGTTAAATTACGTTTTGAGATGTTGAGTATGAGTAGTGATCGATATTTATCCATGGGTGTTGCGTTGTGATTATTTATCAAATCTTCAAAGGCTTGTAGGGAGTTTTTATCGTACATGATGTCAAGATCATATTCAAACTCGTAGAAACGATCAATTTCACGTTGTTTGACCGTGTCGACCAACGTCGTTGCTATATTCGTGTGCATGTCCAACAAACGCTTCTGCTCCGTCAACTGCGGTATCGCATTTATCGCATTCACCAAATTACCACTGTCATCCGCTACACACATCAAACATCATAACTTAACCAATTAACAAATTATTCTCATATTTTATCTATTGTAAAGTGTTAACTACTGTGAGTGGTTAACTAGGGTAAAAGGTTAACTAGGGTAAATGGTTAACTAGGGTAAATGGTTAACTAGGGTAAGGAGTTACATTTATTAATTTGTGTGATTTGTGAGTTATAGTATTCGAGTGAGTTAGAGATGTACATGGCGACATCGGAGAGTGGTAGTGAGAGTATGGCTTGATAAATCTTATCACTATTTTCCAGGTCAAATGATTTCCTCAGTCCTGGAATCGCAACTTTGTTATTATCAATTCCGAAGAGATCATGTAGCAGTGGCTGGTAGTTCCAGCTATGCTGGATCATGGTGCTCAGGTCTACAGTCCTGTCCAAAATAATACAAAGTGGTCTGTTATAAGTTGGTCCTAGTGCATTTCTAGAACTCACAAGCTCGTGTAACTTAGTACATAACCGCTGTGCCACGGTGTTTGCAGGTGAATTCGTGCGTGGCGCACGGACATACGGGAGTGCACCTGACGTTACCAATACTGACAGTAACCTGTCCACAACAGTTTCTAACACAGAGTTACTCAGTTCCTCAGCAGTTTCACCGTAAAAAGTTCTGAAAGCTGAGGGTAAGTTTAGTGAAAAAGTGACTGGAGACAGGGAAATAAAGTGTAAATAACGGTCAGTAACAGAGGCTACAGAATTGAACGCATTTATCTCTGCAAATCTACGTGCAAAATCACTCAGAAACACATCAGAAGTATAAGTCGTAAAGTTCAAATGCACTCTGGAATACTTTTTTTCCCTGGCGTCGGATAATATTAAGTTCACATTGTCCTCGGTGGGTGTGACTAAGTACACGGCGTCAACGCCTGGCAGGGGTTCACGACGGTCTGAGAGGTTAAGGTTTAGCGTCACACCCTGACGCCTGAGTTCACCGATACGTAAAATTGGACTAATAATCCTACGTGACTCGTCGTCGTAGATTAGCACTTTCCAGGTCTTCAAACTCTTACCCTCGTCGTCGTCAGACAAACGCAACATCTCACACAACGAACGACTCTGCAAATCCTGCAAATCAAACTCCAAATCCATCCTAACACTAAACACTTTTTTACAGTTAAATTACAGGTTAATTAGGGGTTATTTAGCTGTTTTACGGGCAAATTAGGAGTTAATTAGTGGTAAATTAGGAGTTAATTAGGGGTAAATTAGCTGTTTTACAGGTTAATTAGGAGTAAATTTAGTGTTTTAGGGTGTGTTTGAGGGGTCAAATTGGACCCTTTGGGACCTGTTAACTACTGCTAGAACTAGCAGAAAATACTAAAAAATACCAAAAAATAGTAAAAAATAGTGAAAATACCTTAGAAATGTAATTGTGTGTTAAAATTCCTGATGTGGGATGGTATTGAGAAGTGCGAATTCATAGAAAATTTTCCCGTAAGAAGCGATTGGAACTCCAAGTCTCCTGAATAACAAAGTTCAGTAAGTATTTTTTACCGTATTTCACCTATTCTCATGTCCAACAACGCCTCATTCAACGGCTCTATACTATGCTCTCCAACCTATCAAACATTAACACTATTAACCAACTAAATAACTCAATAACTCAATAAATAACTCAATAACTCAATAAATAACTCAATAACTCAATAAATAACTCAATAACTCAATAAATAACTCAATAACTGTGTGATTAGAATGGGAAAATGTGTAATTAAGGTGGTAAAATAAGGTTTAAGAGTGGTAAAATGTGGTTTAACAGTGGATACGATGAATGTTTGTGTGATTTCGGAAGTGATTTGGGGGTTGAGTTGAGGTGAGAATGACTTGATTTTGAGTTGGATTTTGGTGCCTCGTTTTACGGGTTCCGAGTCAAGATTCCCAGCCTTTAATATTCTCAGAGATAATTTCAAGTCTAATTCTGACTTGTCAAGGGAGAATTCAGAAGTTTCAGCAAAAATTCCAATAAACACAAAAAACAACAGCAATTCCACAAATTTACACAGAATTAACATCTAACATTTTTACCCTAAATTACTTATTTCTCTCGTAAAATTTTCATCTACAGAATTTCAACTATACAATTTGAACTACACAATTTAACACTGCCGGCACAATATAATATTAAATAGTTGGAAATATATTAAATATTTGACAAAATAAAAATATTAAATATTTGTCAAAATGTGTAAAAATAAATTAATTGGTGAGATTAAAGTCTGAGATGATTTTTAGTAATTGTAATCGTATGTTATTTATTTCTTCTCCCGATGAGTCTCTACAATAATTTACACATTCGTGATATTACCTTTTTTGTATTCGTTGTAATTGTGTTGCGATGTGATGTAGTTGTGTTCCTAGTTGTTGGCGTGTGAGATTGGAGGTGAAGGTTTCAGACTCTGAGCTGTTTGGCGTCTCAACGACCGTGGAGTCGTCTAAGAGTTTTATTACCACGGATTTCGGTGACTCGTCACTGGTACTGGAGCTGTACCCCTCAGCCTGGTCAAACTCGTACACATCCACAAACTCATCCAACCCCAAGCCAACTACTCATTTAACATTAGCAATATCCACAGTATTAGCTATAGTATTATCTATACTATTATATATACTATTATATAGTATTAACTATAGTATTATCTATAGTAATGAGTACTGGGTATAGTAATAGGTAGTTAAGGATATTAGCTAGATTACAGGGCATATTATTAGGTATATTATTAGGTAGTTAAGGATTTAGGTGTAGTACTGATTATAGTTATGGGTATAGTATTGTCTAGAACACTGGGTGATTCCTGGCTAGAGTAAGGACTAGAGTAGTATCTACTGTAAAGGTGTAGTATTATCTAGAATACTATATAGAGTAATAAGTAGTTAAGGATATTAGGTAGAGTATTTACTATAGTATACTTAAGAGTATAGTATTTACTATAGTAGAGTAATAGGTATAGTATTAGGGATTAGGTATTAGCTGTCTGGGTTTAGGTATTATCTATGGTATAGTACTAGGTATAGTATAGGTATAAAGTATTAGTAGTATATAATATAGTTAAGCTTTAGGTATAGTATTTACTATAGTATAGTAATAGGTAAAGTATAGTAAATAGTATAGTATAGTATTTACTATAGTATAGTATTAGGTAGTTAAGGATATTAGGTATAGTATAGTTAAGAATATAGTATTAGCTAGAATACTGTCTACAGTATGACTATAGTATTAGCTGCAGTATAGCAGTACTCTTAGGCATATATTCTCATATTACTATGTATATTATTGTATATTACTATGTATATTATTGTATATTACTATGTATATTGTGTATAATAGTGTATAGTAGTAGTTATGGTGTTACCTGTGTTATCACTATCTTTGGCACTGTCTATAGTGTTAATGTTGTGATATTTGAGATTTAGAGCCTTGGTGGTGAGTAGTGAGATATCCTCAATTGGCGGATACTTAAACAACCTCCGCAAACATCCATTCAAATCACTCTCCAACACTACAATTCTCTAACTACTATATACCAATAACTATATAACAACTATAATAACTAATTAATAACTAGTGACTGAGTGGGTAACTGAGTAAGTAGGGGTTACGGTATGATTTGAGGAAGATGATCATGGTGACGGAGAAGTAGTTGATGATATCAAAAACGCAATTGTTGTCTGGGACAGTTCCCGCAGATTCACGATTCAGCCGCTCAAAATAGTAGTCTAATCATATTACGGGTAAATATGGTGGAAATAACACTAAAGTGTGAATGTATACCTGAGAGAAGAAAGTCCCAGAGATTGAGAGTCTCGTTAACGTTAAATTCTCTACTAAACAATAACCGAATCCATCTCCTACAGATTAATTTACAAAGTAAAGAGTTACATCAGGAATAGATGTGGCTCCAGGTCCAAACTCTTCAAGTGCATATACAACTTGTTGTCACACTCCTATATTAATAGTAGTTAATCAGGGAACTTAAACCCCGTAGGGATAAATATACAGGAAAATAGTACTCCAGGAGATAACTAAGAAACTAAGGAGAAGATAAGGTAAGGAGATAAGGTAAGAAGATAACTAAGAAACTAAGGAGAAGATAACTAAGAAGAGGAGAAAGATAAGTAGTCCAGAAGATAAGGTAAGGAGATGAGTAAATGGTGTGAGGGATGCAAGCACCGTAAAGGAATACCTTGAGCAGATTGTAGATATGATTACATCTGTTGATTAGGGGATTGAGTTTACCCGGGCTAGTGTAAAAATAGTCCACGGCGTTGGCGTCATATAACATCTGCAACTCCTTACACATCAACGCATTAAACAACACATACGAATCTGACTCAACATCCTCCTCAACTCCACTAAACACCTTTTTACACAGGTCCTCCAACTCATTCTCCTCCTCTTCCACACTATGTACACTATTTACACTATCCACATTCTTCACACTATTAAGAGTGTCCACACTGTGTAGAGGATTGTACTGATCTCTGTAGCAAGTGATGTAGATGATGGCGAGAAGTTCGTTCATTCCTTGTTTGTAGGATATGTAGTGATGTTCCATGCTCCAGACAAAGAGAATTCTCTGGAGTGATTTTCTGACTGAGTCCCTCTGAAACAGTGCGCGTTCCTGGTAAGTTCTCTGAATGTCCTGCCAAATTTCAGCCATTAGCTCTTTGGATTTCTGACTCAAGGACCAGGGGTTAGTCTCCGCAGGAGCCAAAGGGTGGAATATCTGAGGATCCAACTGCTGGATTTGAATGGAGTTTTTCCTGTCAAACTTCTTAACCTTTTGCCAGTACTCGTTTCTACTCGAAATTATTTGATCAGCAAACTCTTTAAACGTGCTCCCACTGTGAACCCCCAGCAAATGCAACCAGAACAGACGACGCCCACGAAGATTATAATTCTCCCTAGAATTAGAATTATCCTTAGGATTAAAGTTATCCCTAGAATTAGCAAGTTCCCTAGGGTTAAAATTATCCCTAGGGTTAAAATTTCCAAGACATTTGAGAGCAATTCTGTGTAAGTTCAGGAGGAAGGGTGTGGAGTTGGGAGGAGGAAGGAGGTATCTCGGGGGTATGTTTGTGGATTGAGATGTCGTATGAAGATCCAAGTCGGCGCCGTGAAGATTTGGGCATAACTCGGCCAAATCTTCAAACGTAATGCCGCAGTAACCTTCCTCGTCATGAACAAACTCTGACATCCGCCTTAACACTTTTAATATTCTCAAGTGTAGTTAATAAAATAACACAGTAATTAAGGAATTAACATGGAATAACGTTGATATTGTGAAAATTTTGAAAAATTTGGAAAATTACAAAATATAACAAAATATAACAAAATTAATATAAAATTATTATAAATAAATAAATTAATAATTAAATAAGGTTTTTAATTTAAGATCTTATTTAGTACCGCACATTGACTTTTATTACCCAAATTCATCTCCAAATTTACCAAATTTATCCTAAATTATTTATTTTAATTAAATAATTATGTAAAATAATTAATTATTCTGTAATATATTGTGAAATAATGTGAAATAATGTGAAATATATTGAGAATGGGATAATGTTGAGATCATTTAATTCTAATGGTTTGAAGGTATTTTTTACTTAGTTATAAAGTTATAATTGTGTATTTCAGGTGTATTCGCTGTCTTCTGGTAAATCCATACCGCAATTCGCTCTAGAAGCCTTAAAAAATAAATCCAAACTCAAGTACAATTACAATTTTACAATAATAATAATAATTTAATAATAATTTGATAATGATGATAATTTTAGGGGTGATGTGGAATATGAGCATAGGATTGAGTTGATTCATGATTTGGAGTTTCCGCAATGTTGTAACACTGTTACCATTTCCCCCGATTTACGCTACATCATCGCCACAGGAACTTATCCCCCTCAAGTACCTCTCACACATTTTTATACCTTATTTACACAGTTCTACAGTTAACAGTAGTACAATGAGTTAACAGTAGTACAATGAGTTAACAGTAGTACAATGAGTTGATGGTGATGTGTATTGTGTAGATTGGAATTTATGATACGGTTGAGTTATGTTTGAAGCACCGTCGTGGGATTGACAATGAGGTCATTAAAACCTGTTTCCTGGCCTCGGATTATACTAAATTGGCCTTCCTATGCCATCAAAGATATATTGAATTTCATAACCGTGGCGGTACACACCATAAAGTACTTTTTTACACATTTTTTATAGTATTTTACACATTTTTACACATTCTTACACACTTTTTATAGTATTTTACACATTTCTGTGTCTTATTTACACACTAACGTGTCTTATTTACACATTTTTACAGTTAACATAGTTAATATGGTTAATAGTTAGAGTTGATGATTGTGTAGATAAGAGTGCCTAGAGAGGGAACGGATATGATTTATGTATCAGATTACGCCACTGTCATAACCACCACCACTTCCAACCATATCTACAAGTAACACCATATCCAACACTATTTCCATACTATTCCCATACTATTATTATTTCCATACTATTCCCATACTATTATTATTTCCATACTATTCCCATACTATTATTATTTCCATACTATTCCCATACTATTATTATTCCCATGATAATACTATGATATTGTTAAATATAATAATGTATAGGGTGAATGTGGAGCGTGGAGTGTTTGAGGCGCCGTTGGAGTCGAAATCTGGAGTGCTGAACTGTGTGTGTGAGAATCCAATCCTGCCACTAATCTCAGCCGGAGGGTTTGGTAATATTATCTCATCATTTGTAGCTGCGGAGTTTTAGAAAACTGGGACCTACGCACTAACTCACCAGTCTCATCACTACATCTCACAAACACCAATGAACAGTACTCACTCATTACATATTTAATATTTTTACTCAGTTAATATTATTACTCAGTTAATAGTTAATAGAGTAAATAGTAAATAGTGTGATAATGTGATAGAGTGACGTGTTGTGGTTATTCTGTGAATGGGTTGAAGGTGGTGGTTGGTACTGAGTTTGGTGGTGTGAAGTTGTTTGATATAAGAAATTCTAAGCCGCTTTGGGAATACAATTCAATCTCCAAATTAACAATCAAATCACTACAATTCATTAACTCAATCAATCATTATTCTGTTGGTACGTTACGGTGCTTGCTCCCGCCCGGGTTCCAGTTACTCATCTTCCTAATCCCTCTATCCCCTATTAATCCCACTATCCCCTACTAATTCCTATTTATCCCTATTTATCCCTATTTATCCGTTTGGATATGTTATTTAGCCCCTGCGGGGCAAATTACTGCATAATGTAATGTAGAAATTGGTGAGAATGCGTTGATTGGTTTTTGTGATAGTAGGAGTGTGCGTGTGCATTCGATGGACACTGGCGCGTTTGTCGCATCAATTGAAGGCTTAAATGAGAAGCAAACTTTTACTAACATCAACGGGTTCTCCTTCTATCCAGACACCGGAATCTGCTTCATCGTAGGAGATCAAACCAGAGTCGGGACCTACTTCATACCACACATCGGACCCGCTCCAACGTATTATCACAGTCAACCAAGTTATATAGTTATATATTCACACAATTTATACACTTGTATAGTTATACAATTGACACTTTATAACACATAACTCTGTGTATAGATGGTGTACATTTTTGGAGAATATAACTGAGGAGATGGAGGTGCCGAATGCAACAAATACGGGAGTGATACCGAAGCAGCAGATTTATGACGAGTTTGTATTTGTAACCAAGGAACAACTCGACGAACTCTCAGCATCAGACCTCATCGGAACCAACTTAGTCAAAGATTACATGCACGGGTTCTTCATACAATCGAAACTCTACCACAAACTCAAAGTTCTCAACTCTATCATACTATTACACATTTTCTTAGCTAATTTACGTAGTCTACTGTGTTATACGTAGTTTACTTGTGGTACTAGTGTGTAATGATGTTTAGAGTGTGAATGAGTTTGATTATGAGGAGTACAGGAGTAAGAAGTTGCAGGAGAGGATTGAGTCAAAGAGACAAATGAGAGTCCCAATAAGACAAAAACCAGTCAAAGTTAACCAAGAATTCGCACAAAAATTACTCAACAAATCACAAATCTCACAAACAGTAACACTACACATTCCCATTATAGATTACACAATCCTATTTTACATTATATAGTTGTAGATAATATAGTAGTAGATAGTATAGTATTTACATGAGTTACTGTGAATTGTAGAAGATGAGTAAGAAGGAGAGGGAGATGGCGATGATGGCGAAGTCGGCACTGGAGGATGAAAGATTCGCAAAGATATTCACAGACGAAAATTTCACCATAGAACAAATTAATACCCACTAACACTTTACACATTTATCATATATTCCATACAATATATAATGTACCATACTTGATATACTATACCATATATACTATATGATATATACTGTGTATATATACTGTATAATATATACTGTGTAATATATACTGTGTATGTAAGTATGTGTATAGTGTTGAGAGTTGAGATTAGTGATATTTACAGAGTGAAGTTCCTTGTGAGAAAAGGACCAGTTGGTCATTGAAGAGATCGAATCTCTTGGCAAAATTGTTCTTAAAGTGCAAAGTAACTTCATTTTCAAGTACTTTAATTAATATTTCGTACAGGTCTGATAACACGCCCTTCTCTTTAGATTCCCAGACTTCCTGATTTTTATACATTATCTTATGACATGGAATACTGGGCTTAATGTATAGCTGAAAATTGGTAAAATGAGCAATAATATTTGGATATCTAATCTCGTGGCCATCCCTGTCAAGCATCTTCAAGTTGTCCAAATTCACCCTTTTCTCAGTCATATCAGACCAACTACAATCAGCCGTCCAAGTAAAGAAGTGAAATGAATAATCATCCTTCTGGCCCAAAAGATATTTCGTGTCAGAACCCTCAAATATTACCACTCTCAACACAGGATCGCCATAGTTTATAGTTGACCAAATCACCTTCTTATCCACATCATCAAGCTTTTTATCCACAGTTTTAAGCTTTTTAGCCTTAGGACTAGGCTTATTATCCACGGTATCAGGTTTATTATCTACAGTAGTAGGTTTATTATCCGTAGTAGCAGCGGTTTTGTCAACAGTAGTAGATTTATTATCCGTAGTAGTAGGAGGTTCACTTGCTGTATTAGAGGTTTTGTCTGGACTATTTTCTTTTTTATATGGAGGCTTGGAGGCTTTATCTAGATAATTGCATTTTTTATCTAGAAAATCCTTTTTTTCATCCTTTAGACTCCGTTTTTTGAGCAAATAATTCCCCTTTTTATCCAGATAACCAAGCTTTTTATCCCTAGTATTAACTGGTTCATCTATGGTATTAGTTGTCACATCTATAGTATTAACAGGTTCATCTAGAGAAACAAGTGTTTCATCTATGGTATTGAGACTGTCATCTAGAGAATCAAGCGCTTCATCTATGGCATTTAGCGTTTCATCCGGAGAACTTGATGCTCCTGCAGTACCAGAAGATTCATCCGTAGTACCAGTCGCTCCCTCTGCGGTTTTGAGATTTTCACCTCCAGTCTTAGAGCTTTGATCCTTACTATCGGCAGCTTTATCTGTGGTGTCAGCAGTAATATCTGTGGTATCAGCGGCTTTATCTGTGTTATTGGGAGTGGATTCGAAGATAGTTACGATACCATGTCCGCAACGGCAGATAAATTCTATGAATTGATCAGTTTTTTGGTATACAAAGCCTCTTTTTGATTTTCTCTGTGTAATATCCAAGCCTATAGACCGTTCACCGTCATCTTCTGATTCACTTGATATTCCTTCCGATTCCTCACACGTCTGCCCATCACTTTCCTCCACATATTCATCCGATTCATCAATCTGGTCATCTGATTCCTCATTTTGTGGATCGGATTCCTGACTGTCTGGATCAGATTTCTCATTTTCAGGATCAGTGGCTCCGGTAGATTCCTCAGTGTAAGTATCACTTTCATTGTCAGATTGGCAGACGGGTAGTAGAAAAGTAACTGATGTGTCAACAAATTCCTTATTAACATCAGAATCCTTTAGGATATTAATATTATTAACGTATTCAAAGTATTCTGGAGTCTTGCGGTATGGTCTTCTGCTCATTAAACCAGAGATCACACGTCTGACAACAGGCTCGAATTTATTATTCCAGAGCTTAATAAGTTTAATATTTGGCTCTAAAGTTACTTTTATCGCACTTTCAAACTGGATCTGGATAGTATTTTCCAGAAGATTGTACTGCAAATTCCTAGCCAGTCTGTACCCAAATCTTTCCCTCAGTTTTTCATCAAAATGAAAGTCAATTACGTATTTAAACTGATTTAAATACACAACATAACTTTTACTCAGTTGTTCTATAGATTTTACGTCAGTTTCATCGTCAAAATAGAATTTTAGTTCCCTCAAATTTAGCCTTGATTCTGTGATATTTTCCCATTTTTGACCATTAGTATCCCAGATAAACAATGTGTAATTGTAGTTTTTATGTAATATTGCAAAGTATTTCATGTTGGAATATGTACACACTGAGATTTCAAACGCTGTGTACAGTGTGTCCTGAGTTTCCCAAATTACCTCAACCACACCCGTGTCAGGATTGGTTTCAATAACTTTGTTGAATAGAAGTACTGTGACAGTTTTAAAATCAATGAATCTTTTTACTAATTCTTGACCATTTTCCCCTTGTTCATGGCTGCGTGAACGTTGTACAACATATTTTGCCGTGTCAACATTCTTGTAATTACTTATGTCAACTGTTAGATTCTTAATTTCTTTCCACTGTTGATCAATTTTCTCAAATCTCTTGAAATTGCCGTTGACTAAGAATAGTGAGACAGCTGTGATCTCACGGCAGAATGTGTACTTTATAACCCTTGTAACAGATTCAAAAATGTTATTGGCTCTGTAAATGGACTCACGATTTGGGCCGAATGCTTGCACTTGTAGGATTATATAAAAGGCAAATCCATCCTTTGCTATGTATTCCTCAGAGTTTCCCCTGTCCAAATGTTCAAACTCGTTTGTTGAATTTTCAAGTGCTACGTCCAGTGGCACAGGTGATAAGTTAGGCTCATATTCCATCAGTTTCGGGTTCGGAAACCCGTTGTCCACCGTAAATCCCCGGCCTATCACCTGTTATAATAATTAATAAAGTAATTATTTACTTACACACAAAAGAAGTAGTATCAGTTGCGTCAACTCCATTTTACACACAGAAATATAAATTTTACGCTATCAAATGGGTTTAAAATTGTTAAAGTTATTGGAAGTTAAGGTAAAAGTTGAGCTTTTTAATGTGTTAAATTGTTTGTTAATAGTTTGAAAATATGTTTCCGAGTGTGTAGGTCCGGTGACTCCGACACATCACCACGCACTCCCTGCATTATTCATAATTTCACTCAATTATCCATCAATTACATCTTCTAACACTAAATTAACTCGTGTAAATGTTACTATGAGTTGGTATTGTTACTCGTGGATGTGATTGGCCAGTCAAGTTGGTGTGTCCTGACGACACTCACCAAGTTTAGTAAAAATATTGTTAAAAATGTACTGGCAAGTGATTCAGTTTGGATATCCGCAATTTCTTGCCATCCTGAGAAATGGTAAGCCATTTGTAATAAGGAAAAATGGTTTACACGAGCAATGGTACAGTGTCACTCACCTCAGATATGACATTGCCAAATTACTTTTCACAGATATTGATGACAGAGATTATAATTACCTCCAGTGTGACGTAGAATTGTATGAATTGATTGTCATAACTGAGTTTAAGTTTAAGTGTAGGAAGGTCTGGTTTGACGGTAGATTATGCTGGACAATGCCGTCTAATGCTAAAGAATTTCCAAAATATTTAGCGTTTCACCTAAGATATAATCAGATGTATCTTATGTTCTCTAAATTGAGGATGGAGAGGTTAGATTTGGAGAATCCTCAGGTCGATGCTGGTGTAATTGAGCGTCCCGTGTCTCTAAAGAGAAGAATTCAAAAGGGTAAGAGAATAGTTAGAGAGGCTAAAAGAGTGTGTAAAAGGAAGTCAAAAATGGCTAAAACTGTTATAGAGCCCGGTATAGGGGAGGTTGACGGTGGCTCCACAAGCCTCAGGAAGCCTGAGGAAACTGAACCACCCAGGATTGAGCCTATAGAGCAGCAATCTGAAAATTGTTCAATAAGTCAAGAAATGACATTAGAAAGTTATAATTTACCTAATATTGTTATTAGAATTGACGTACTGGGAAAGAGTGACTGGAACATACTAAGACTGTTTCGGGAAAACTGGCATAATATTATACTGTGTAATGGGTATAATATGACTGCAAATGGTGATAATCGTAATTATAAGCTCAATATAGAGTTTCTGAGTGAGAGTTTTCTCGGTGATATCTCAGGAGACCAACTTCTTAAATCAATTGACTTGTACAAAAAGGATAAGATTATTGTTTTGGGAACAGAAACTAAATTCACTGTGTATAAACTAGAAGATGGTAAGTGGACTAAGAAAGAGTATGAGATTCCTCCGATAACACTGTACTACAGAGTTACGCTTCGCAAGTTTGAACAACTATCCGGTGACCAATATACTATTCACCTTAGTACTGTTGGAGGAATACAATTGGTATTTAGAATAAACGAGGGTGTAGAGTGTGTGATGGTAAAGTTCGGGTTTGAGACCTTGGTGAATCTCAGTATTGTAAGAAAAAACTTCGTCAAGACTTTGGTGTACAGTGTGGCTGACGGCAGTGTATTGATAGACACTAGCGTCCTAACCAAGTTCACAAAAGTTAATAATGAATGGAATGGCATTACTCAAAAGCCTTGGTATTTAAGACATTACGCTGCGGATATGGGCGGATTCATACCAATTTACATCCCCAGCCTGAAGAAATCGAACAGTGTTAATAATACATACACGCTTGACTATCAAAATGAGCCTAACTCTTGGGAAAGGATTGACCTTATCAAGTACTATGAGGAGATCATTTGGAGGCGTGATTCAGGCCAACCCTCTCCCAAGCGTATTGTGTGTTATTCCCACGGGTGTACCCGTTTAACACTTTTTTTTGAGGGCAAATTTACTGTTTACCATACGGAAGGAGCTGAGTTTACTACTGAACACTATGAGATGCCTCCGATAACACTACTCACTCAAGATGCTATGGGAAACACTACACCGCTCAGTCCTGATGATTATACTGTACAGTTGTTTTTGCAAGGATGTGTTGGGTTTATTTACACTCTCAGAACTGAAACTTGTACTCTTGTTAAATTCGGTGAGAAAGTAATTTGGAGTTGTAGAACTAAAGAAAACCCACTCTATGTCGTTTATAGTCAAACAACAGGGAGGATCGAGGTTATTTTCGAGGATAAAATTGCTTTTACCAAGCTGAAATTACGAAATTCTATTCTAAAAAATGGAAATTCTATCGTAAAAAATTTTAATTCTATTGTAAAAACCATCGAAATTCCTCCTGAAATTACTCTACACAAAACTAATCAACAAGGAGAAACTGTAAAACTCAATCCTCTAGAGTACAGAGTTCAGACATTTGAAACAACTGGATTTAGATACGTAGTTAACGATGACATAATTTGTACTGAACTTAGACATAATAACAGAGTCGTGTGGAAATACACTGAAGGAGACCAGAAACCCTTATCATTCACTTATTTCTTTAAAACAAAAAAGATAATTACCGTGAAGTTCCACTCTAAACCTTCTCTAAAGTATCAACTTCAACAAGATCAATAACACTAACCAGACGCAGCAATAATCTAATATTAATATATAATAAATAGATTAAATTTTGATTATGTGTCCGTTTGAGATGAGTTTCCTGCGCCCACAGAAGGTGCGATAGAGAACAATTTTAAGCGGTGCGAGTCTGAAGATGCAACCTCGAGACTTTACGGGAGGAGAATTTAGCCTTGAAATGTAGACAAGATTTCGAGTATTTACCATCTTCACATCTTTACTCATTTCGTCTAAAATGCTCTCAAAAATCTCAAATTGGTCACCCGAGAGCACGCTAGACTCGTCATAGAAATCTGGAAATTTATTGAGCTGGCTGAAGTTGGATAAAAACTCATTTTCCGGCTGTTTGTAGAGGTTAGTGGAGACTTGAAGTTCATAAATTAAAGCCTCAAGCGCAATGTTAATAAACTGCAGAATATCGTCAGAACTGCTGCAAAGTCTCTTCATAGTCTCCAACTGCTTAAACGTAATAATCTGCAAGTAAACCACAATTGGCACACGTTTCATATTATAACACCGGAGGTACTTTAGGAAAAATCTGAGATACGCCGAGGTTGGTAATGTCTGGCCTTGGACCTTTAGGACCTGAGCATCCCTCAAAGCCTTGAAGATTAAAAGACTGTCAAATGAGCCCAGCTCAGGATCAGCGCTGGATTTTAACTCGCCAATCGTCTGTAAATCCTTAGTTATAGTCTCAAATGTGAGCAGAGTGTTCTCACAAAATAGTGCTCTATTAACCTCCAACTTAACTCCACAGGCGTAATTTGATAATATATTCACGGAATCATACTCCGGATCAGGACTATAATACGCATTCTCCACATGGTTCAAATAATTATCAATTCTACTCATCTTACTCATACTTACCTTGTTCACCTTACCAACTGAGATATCCTTACCAACTGTGTTCACCATACCTACAGTGTCAGCATGGTCAACAATGTTATGGTTGACAGTGTCATGGTTGACGTTGATAGAATGATTGGTGGGTGAGTTGGTGATGGAGGTGAATGAGCTGGAGAGTTGGGATGAGCTTGTGAGATCGGAGAAGTTATCAAGATAATCCTTGGGGCTGTAGATACTATAGACCGTAATTGAGCTTTTAGAAGTCAAGGCATGCACTTCAGCCTTTATCTCAGGGCAATCGGCCTTTAGGGTAATATTTGACTCCTCCAACACATTTTCTATTGCATTAGCATTTTCTGGCTGTGGTATTTCTGGCGTATCCTGTGATACACCAGGATGGCCCAGATCATGTTGTTCCAGATGTTGATCCACACTGATGTGTTCCACGGGATCTGCCAGGCTGTGCAAAGTATTAGTCTGGTTGGGATAGGAATGTGTGTAAAGTGTGGTAATGGTTAAGGCTTCTTCGTCTATGGCTTGACTTTGATTCCTATACGACACCAGCCCTGTGGTCATTGTGTTAATAGTTTTATGCGTTATGTCATTCAGTGATGCCACAGTATCTATCGATTTCACATACTGCGGTAACGCATTATATTTCACCTCCTCATTCTTACTCTTCACATTTTCTACCCTATTACCTTTTAATGTGTTACCTTTTAATGTGTTACCTTTTAATGTGTGACTTTTGTTAACTGTGTGACTAGTATTTGGAGTTAGTGTATCAATGAGAGAGCTTGTGTTGGTGGAGGAATTGGGAGATAAAAGTCGTTTGGTGATGAGAGTTTGAAATTGTTTATTCTGCCGTGAAATGAAATTATAAAACGACGCCGGGTCATTCATGTCAACGTTTCTCACCAAACGCTCAGTCGCCGGCACAGAACCACTATACACCCTACCACTATGCACTATCTCAAAATTACTACTATCCACACTTTCAACTCTGTCCTCAGTGTCAACCCTGTAAACACTATTATCTCTGTCACCAATGTCATTGGATGTGGGCGTGGATTCATGAGTGTTGAAAATCTGTTTGGCGTGTTTGTGTGAGATTTTCTTGACGGCTAGGGTGTCAAATTTGTGAATAATGTCAAAGGGATGATCGGGTTTAATATCTTCAAGTTCAAAAGGTATTTGTGAATTTGGCGAATCCCCGTCAATTAAACAGGTTTTGATAAACATCCGCAGCAACTGCAACTGAATATCACTCACATTACCACGCACAAAACACGTTTTCGCCGAATTCCAAAATATCAATACATACTCACAAACTCCAGAACATGATGAACTATCACCTGATTTAGAATTATCACCTGATTTAGAATTATCACCGTGGTTAGAATTATCACCGTGGTTAGAATAGGAATTGGAGTGGGAGAACTCGGAGTTGATGTGTGAGGAGCACGAGAGAGTAGTATCATCGTCATCTTCGGTATTAATATTAGACTCTGGCGAGGTGTTGTAGTCAGTGTCCTTATTACTGATGGGCAGTGATGCCTTGTTAATTCTAACCCAGCGCTGTTGTGAGACGTAAAACACGTCAACGTAGCCCACGAAAATATTATTCTCACTCATCAGCTCAAATGAAAGAGGGTTAAACTTCGAACTCACCTTCAAATTCCGTAAATTCTCACTCGACACACCAACCAACACATTAGAACTATTATCTATACACAGCGACACACTCAATCTCACACTTCTTAATCTCACCCCTTTTACACTATTTACACTGTTAACATTATTTACACTATTTACACTATTTACACTATTTATACTATTTATAGTGTTAGTGTCTGTGGAAGTTTGAGCGAGGAGGAATAAAGTATCGACATTTAAGGCCTGGTTCCCGTCAAGTTTAAATGTTTCAGACTCCCAGTTTCGAAGTCCAGACACATCGGGTGAACTGTGCGACTCAGTGTTATCAGTTGTGAGATGCCATTTGAGTTTGAGTGGTACGGAGTCGAGGTACTTTGTGACCCAAGACTTCAAGGTTAATTTCCTCACATGCAATGATAACAACACAGTATTATCCCTGTCCATACTATTATTTACCTTTTTTTCATTATTTTATTAATGTTTCGGAATAATTTACAAAAATTTGAGAAATGTGTAAAAAAGTGTAAGAATGTGTTAGGAATTGGTAAAACTACGTTAAAATCATTTTTTACTGAAAATTTAACAAATGTGTAAAAATGTGTAAGAAATGTGTAAGGGAGGATAATTTACAGAATTGAGTGAAAATTGAGACAAAAAATTTTACACGAAAAAAATAAAATTTAAAATCCCAAAAATGAATTTAAAAGTTAAAAATGAATTTAAAATTCTAAAAATAAAATTTTCGATTAAAAATGAATTTGTTGGTTAAAAGTAATACACACGAGCGCATTGAGTGAAATAAAGGGTAAAATTTTACTGTTAAAAATGATAAATTTGACTTTACTAAAAGATAAAATAAAGTGAAAAAAGCAATCAAACAATTGACATTTCTGCACAATAAAGATAAAAGAATCTGAAAATCTCAATTTTAAAAATTAACTTCAAAAAAATTAAATTAATAATTTAAAATTATAATAATTAATTAATTAATTTTAGAACGTAAATTCGTGTTTGTAGCTGTTTGGTCACACTGCGGCTGGAATACTGCCTAAATAATTTACACCCTGGCTAAATATTTAATTTAAATTAATTTATTTTTTTTTACGGAATTTTATTAATTTGACGTGAAATTAAATTAAATGGTGACTAATATCAGGAACTGAAATTTATTATTTATTTTTCATATTAATTATTTTAATTTCTTGTGTGTTTTTATTTACGCTTTTACATGACATACTTGGTAGGTTAAGGTGTGGTATATCCAGTGATTTACTGGACACCGCCGTCACGTGTGTTGTTTTCTGGAATCTCTTGCATATTGTAAAGTAATTTTAACTTTATCAAATATTTCATTAACAAAATTATTTATTTTAATTTTTACTATTGAATTGTCCACTGGTATGGAGCTGATTTACATTGGTATGGAGCTGATTTACACATTTCCAGTAGTTTAAAATGACCGCAAATGAAGGTAATTTGACCGTAAAATTACGCCCCTTAGGGAAAACACGATTATACAACAACGGCATCATCGCCAATAACATACATCTCATCCTCAAGTTCCACCCATACCATTAATTAACTTAACTAAATTAACTTAACTAAATTAACTTAACTAAATTAACTAAATTATTTAAATTAGCTAAATTGATTGAATTAATGAATTGTTCGATTAATAATGTTGTGGTTAGAAGGTGGATAATTGAGGAGGAGAGCATATCGATGATATTGTCGGATAGTACGACGGTGTTTGCTTCGGTGCGTGATGTGTTGGATACGAAGGACACGATGCAGTGTAGGAAGCTGCTGGGCCTGGCGAATAACGTTGACTTGGCGCTTATTTTCACAGTGACTAACCGTACGGCACGCGTGGCTGACAAGAATATTATCACTACGTGGATCGGCTCAGACCTCCAGGGAGCAAATATTAAGATTTTAATCCGAAGTGACCTCGGCGCACAACTCCAAAACGTAGTCGTAGGCACCGTCTGCGCTATTCTGAACCCAGACATCAAACAACAAACCATCCAAGCCGATATCAAAGCCATCAATGTCAACAGGTACACAACTATTTATCTTATTTTTGCCTTTATTTTACCTCTTTTTACCACTATTTAGCCTTATTTTAGTCGTATTTTGTGGTTATTTTAGGCTTTATTTTTACTTAATTTGGGCTTAATTAGGGTTATTTTACCCTAAATTTTACTCATTTTTGGCCTTAATTAGTACTATTTTAGCCTTATTTTAGGCTTATTTTATCTCTATTTTACCCCTAAAATAGCTTTATTTTAGCCTAAATATTACTTAGTTTACTTGTGTAATGTAGGCTGGATGACGTGTTGGTGATTGGTGAGTTGGACGGTTTGGAGCAGTGTAAGGCTGTAACTGTCAAGGGCGAGTCGTGTAAGAATGTTGTCTACATCCACAACCAAGGCGAATACTGCAAATATCATCTCAAGTTCAACAAACCCAAACTCAAACTCAATAACCAAAACCAACTCAATAACCAAAACCAACTCAATCCCAAACAAAACTCTAATAAACTTAATAATCTCAATAAACGACCCAAAACCCAAGCCTCAAACAAATCACAAGTCACATCCAATTCTCACACTAACGCCATAAACTCACACAAAACCAATTCTAATACCACTGTAAATAGTGCAAACAATAGTTTGAACACAGCAAATAATACGTTGAACAGTGTGAACAATGTGACCGGATGGGAGAATGTATTGCAGGGTTTGAGGAGTGTGATGTGTGAGAGTAAGCCGTATGTGTTTAGTGAGCCTTTGAGGCCTGTGAAGCCAACTGAGACTATGGCGAGGCTCGGTGATTTGAACCAGCTAATGCAGAAAATTATCAATAACAGGTCACCAAACACTGTCAACACTGGCAACAGTATCAACATGGTTAACATTGTTAACACTGTGAACATCCCCGAGAACAGTGTGGACATTCCAAAGCCGACCCAACCAGCCAAATCAACCGCTGACACTGACCGATACAACGAGTTCCTCAAACTCGCAAACCTCATCAACAATCACATCACCAAAGTATTCTCAATACTTTTCTCAATTTCTATATACAATTAATATAGTTATACAATTTCTATAGTTAATAATATAAATAATAGGAGAAGAAGGAGTATAATAAGTTACTGGGGGCGATACAGATGTTAACGAATAGAGTGAGGGTGTCGCGTGACTCTGGAGTAACGTGTGAGATGATTTCAAGTTCAAACATAATGAAAACGTGTGAAATGTTACTGGATCATCCGCTGGAGAACATCGCAATGTCAGCACTCAAACTCCGAAGAGCCATACGCAAACTACACAAACACAAACATAACGAATTCAACATCTCAAGAACAAACACACAAGATAACATCACAGACAAATATAAACAAGAAGTAACCACTACTTAACTATATACCCCTAGAGGGAGCTACATAACTATATACCCCCAGAGGGAGCAAACTATATAAGGGAGAGGGAGCTACATAACTATATACCCCGAGAGGGAGCTATCTTACTATATATACCCCTAGAGGGAGCTACTTAGATATATACAATAGTATAAATAATAGTATAGTTAAGCTTAGTTTGAGTGATTTATGTTAGGTGATGATGGAGTTGGATGGTTTGATGGGATTAACATCTTCAATGGACTCCGAACTCGAAAAAGAACAACTTGAACACCTTCTCGATCTTCCCGAATAATCATACGAACCAACCGAGGAACTGGAGAATCCCCGAGGAACCGTATGAGATGTGAAAAGTTGATGAGTAAATGGTAATGTTATGTGTTGAGAGGATTGTAAAGTAATTGGTTATGATTGGATTATTGAGGCCCAATGGGATTCTGGATGATGTGGCTCTCAAATGTTAAAATTTTAATTTTACACCTGTCAAAATTTTTTTACATTATTTTTTAAAATTCTCAAATTTTTTTAATTATTTTTTAATCATATTTAAATTATTTTTTAAATATTTTTAAATTATTTTGTTACGTTGTACAGATTGTATAATTTGTGAATTGGTGTAGGTTGTAATTTGGGAGAATAGTTGTATTTTTTGGAATTCCGGCAATTACCTGAAGCTCTTAAAATTTTAGAAATTTCTTAAACTATCAATTCCTCATGTAAAGTCTAACAATTTCAAAAATTTGTATTATTTTTCAATTGTTGAAGAATTAAAAATTAAATAATCAAGGAAATTAAAGAATTAAGAAAATTAAACAATTAAGGCAATATTTAGGATCTGAAAATCATAAGAATTCCGGAAAATTGGATCTGGAAACTACAAAAAATTCCGTAAACTATAAAAAATTCTGTAAAATTCTGTGAAAAATCTATTGTGATGAAAAGGTTTGAGAGATGTATGAGGGAGTATATATCTCAGGGTTTGTTTAATTCCTTGAGTTCTGACGAGTCTGCTGATAAGTTGGTAACTTTGTTGGAGGAATGTGGTTTCAAGGCTATCGCGTGTGATTTCGACTCAACGATGATACAAATGCACTCAGGTACAAATTACACCTTTAAATTCTGTAGGTGGGTATCTGGACCCGAACGTTGACCGCCGAGTCCTGGAGTCTGTGACTCCAGATTTCATGGCCATGGCTAAACGCCTGAAGAGCTCGGATATTACACTGTTTATAGTAACTTACTCCGATGCCGTACACGTTGAAGGCCACGCCAGGTACATCTCCGGCGATAAAATGGTCAGAGCCGCACTCAAATATAGCCATTGCGATGCCGATATCAAACAAGTCTACGCTTACTATCCCAGGTAACTTACACACTATTTATACTATTTACTATACTATTTACTATACTATAAATAATATTATACTAATTATGGTATAAATAGTGTGTTTGTAGATTTTGGGATTCTCCATCGATGTATAAGAGATTGGGTTTGGATGGTCCGATGCCGTTGGGAAAGGAGTATCATTTAAAAAAGGTAATCCCCAGATAAATCATCGGTTATAGATTTGTTCGGATTATAACGTGAGTCTTGACGAGATTATCCTGATTGACGATGACATGAATAACTGCAAAAACGCCGAATCCATCGGCGTCACGGCACTATACGTCACCGGAGAAGGACTCAAATTCACCGAACTCAGCCTTCTCCATTAACCAAATGTAGTATAACACATTATACACTAATTATACATATAACTTAGTAACGTGTAAATATTGCGTAATATGTGTAAATAGTGTGGATAATGTGGATAGTGTGGATAGTGTGGATAGTGTGGATAGAGTGGATAATGTTGGAGAAGATTGAGGATGATGGGTAGTAGATCACCGTTGAGTACGTTTGTGGCTTTGGCGGTTTCAAAATTGGTTCTGTGATCTTTGACTCTTTGTTCCGGGTTTAGTGTGTAAGTCCTGATGTGACTTCCCCAAGTACCCACCAAATCCGCACCCTTTATGTCATCCAACTTCTCATTCAACTTTTTCTATCACAATATCAACACAATTATAATATACCAGTGTAATATAATGAGTGGAGATAACTGGAAGAATGAGTAGATAGAGTACTAATTAAGTATGGGAACTGGATAGGATGGGTACTAAATAGTGTTCATCAACGAGTTTGGTGAGCATTCGTATGGCGATTTCACGATTCTGAGTATTTGTTCGCTCCTGCTGTACCTTCACAGATAATCCCGTAGGCTTATGATATACCCTCACTACATCACTCAGTCAACCGTTTAACATGCTAACTATGTAAATAGTGTAAATACTGTAGATAGTGTAAATAGTGTAAATAGTGTAAGATGTGTAAGATGTGTAAAATGTGTGATTGTACCTGCCGTTTCGACTTTGTTGACATTTTGCCCGCCTTTTCCGCTACTTCGCATGGATTCGATGATTAGGTCTTTTTTTAAAATTTGTCTGTTTTTCTTAAAGTTGATAATTTCCTCGTCAGTGTCACTGAGGATAGGAACCGCCTGCACAGTGGCAAAGGTAGTCTGGCGTTTATGGTCAGAGTTGAACGGTGAGTTCCTAATGAGCCTGTGAGTACCATTTTCACCCTTTAAAAGTCTATATGCATAGTCGCCAATCACGTCATACTCAACTCTTCTGAAACCGCCCGAAGTACCAGGACAAACGTCAACCTCTTTTAACCTCAGCGAGGTGGGCAAATTGGGACCAGGAGGTGGGTCATAACTTGATATGAACTTTTTGTACATCTCAGCTAATATTCTACACCAGTCAAACGATTCAGAACCGCCAACTCCTAAATCACAGTTTAACCAGAGTTAAATGAAAATAAGGTATTAATTAGAGAGTAAATTGGGTCTAAATTAGTACTAAAATTGGCTAAAATAAGGGTAAATTATTACTAAAATAAGCTAAAATAAGGCTAAAATAACCCTAGAATAGAGGTAAAATAAGACTAAAATAACACTAATTAAGAGGTAAAATAAGGGTAAAATAAGGCTAATTAAGAGGTAAAATGAGGTGAAGATACCAGATTTGATGATTAATTTACAGTAGTTGCGATCATATTTACGAGTTGGATCGAGCTCAGCGGATTTATTAGAATCCTTTAATTTACAAGATAAATCACTACAAAATTAAAAATTAAGTAAATTAAAGTAAAATTAATTAAAATTTGCTTACGAAAAGGTTCGATAATTTGAGTTTAGAAATTTGGAATTGCAAGTTGGTATGAAAAAAAAATTCAAATTAGCGCCTAGAGTTGAAAATTTGGTTAAAGGTTTAAATTTAACTGAATTGAAACGAATTAAACTCAAGGAAGGCCTGGAAAAAGTTAAAAATAGAAGCATTAGAATCCTTATCATCTATACATTTGGCCCCTAAAACACACCAAACGCCTAAAACAAACTAAACTCAGTTTTAAGCCCAAATATAAATATTACCATAAGAAATGTTATACTTAAATTATGTTAATTATACATTATTTGACCGTAACTTGGCCTAACTAAGAGAAAGCTGTGATAAAATTGGAGGAATAAATTTACATTTTATTTTGGAAAATGAAATAAATTAGAAGTAAAGTTAAAATTTATATAATTTAGGGTAATTAATGGAAATTAGAGCCCAATGTGATGTGTAAGAAAATACACAAAAAAGTGAGGAGATCAAGCTGAGGGATGGGACGGGGTGGGAGAGGAAGAAATAATTTTAGAAGTAAATTAAAAGGGTTTGGACTGGAAAATGGAGAAAAATTAATGAGAAAGTGATCTGAGAGAGTTTGAGGATGTCGTTGTATTAGTGTGAGAAGGAGCGGAATGTGGTGAATCTGGAAATTTTAGGGCGTTTTATATAAGATTAAAACATGTGTAAAAGAATTTAATGTGAGAAGTTTTAGTATTGTGTCACTTGAGCGGAACTCACCTCAAGGCCCTGAAACCCCATCTGGAAAGGGATTTTTTCCATGGCATTTTAAATAGATAATTTGTTAGAAAGTGATCGTATGTATGCTGTTTAGTTTGTTTTTTGTCTTTTATTTTTCCGGGTGTATTTTATTTCGGCTTGGTTTTAATCATTTCAAGTGATCTCGACCGTACAAGAGTCGCAATTTAATATGTCTTCTTTCAGTATTTGATTTCAGTGTTGTAGCCGGGTTTCTTTGTTATTTCTGTAAAATAGTTTGGCGGTTATGGCAACTTTAAATCTCTAAAATTCATTATCTTCAAGCGCACGACCCCGATCTTTAAATTATTATTTTCACCATCCCCTAATTATTAACCCTTTTTCGCAATTTTTAACGTGTTTTTTCCTATTTAATCGTTCACCTTGATATTATTTTATCATAATTTTGACAATTCCCCCTAATCGAAAATTGGATAGAATTTGAACCTTTCAAATCTCATGGAATTTTAACTCTTAAAGACCTTTCAAACTCAGATTTTACTAATTCACCAGTTTTACGAATTTTATTAGTTTACGAGTTTACTAATTTATTAATTCTATTAGTCAGTGATTAAGAATTTAACCATGAATTGGCTTTGTTAAATAAGCAAGGGATTCGACAATTTAACTGTTTTAATAATAATTCAAGGATTTAATAATAATTCAAGGTTTTAATAGTTTAACGGGTTTAAAGATTAAAGGGTTTAAAATTTTGACAGATTTAAAGTTGATTAAAGTTGAAAAAATTTGAAATTTTTGAAATCTTTACCAATTGGAATTAATTAATTTGATCAAATATTTAATTGGAAATTTATCAATTTTATCCAACATTTAATTGGAAATTTATTAATTTGACAAAATTTGGACAGAAATTTGGACAAAATTTGTATAGAAAATTTGTATTGAAATTGTTATGTTATGACGGTGAGTAAGGTGAGTAATCAGGAGGTTGGCAAGCCTCGTGTGGATTCTAACGTGTTGAATCCGGACGCGCCGGAGTTTAATCCGACGGTGAAGACTGGAGGAAAGTTGAACGCGGATGCGCCGGAGTTTGTGCCGGGTCAGCTCCCGTACGATTCGTTGCTTTTGGGAGTGCCAGACATGAAGGGATTTAAGAACGGCCACGTGCCTTATCGGATATCACACCAGGATCCCTACGTGCCAATGTGGATTTCTCAGACGTACCCAATGACAGTGCCATACGGCCAAATGTACCCCAACTCGCCCTATGAATATATCCCCTACGATTACACCAGACAGACCCAGAATTACCCAATTCAGAGAAATGTGTACCCACCGCCCGTACACAACGAGTACACGCTCAGCATGCCTTACAATCTCGTGGTACAAGGCAAGTCGAAACTAGCCAAACCCAAACCTAAAGCACATCCGACACAGCTGACACACAGTAACTCGCACACCAGTACACACACCAGTACACACAGTAGTACTCATAGTAGTTCACACAGTAGCCAGTCTTCATACAGTAATTCACAGCCAGGACATACCAATGGTCCCACCACACATTCTGCACACACCATTTCACATCCCTCGCATAGTATTTCACATTCTGCACACGGTATTTCACATTCTTCACACAGTATCTCACATCCGACACATGGTATTTCACACTCTGCACACGCTAATGCCCATGGCACAGCGCACAGTGGTAAGGATTTGGTGGATAATTTATCAATAGCAACTACGAAGGATACGAACAGAGATTATAAATCAGTAGCAGTTAGTGAACCAGAGAGTAAACAGCTAACCTGGGCTGAACGCACCAAACTCTCAACCACCAGACAACAACCAACCACTATCATACATACCCCAACCACGTCACATTCCCATACAACAACTTCACATTCTCATACAACAACTTCGCATTCTCATGGAGGTAGTCAGGGAAGTAGTCATGGAAGTACTCAATCACATACACATGGAAGTGGTCAATCTAGTGGTCATGGAATTACTCAATCACATACACATGGAAGTGGTCATGGAAGTAAGGAAAAGGAGCATAAATCCAAGAGTAGAGAATTGAGAAAGGAAAAGATGAGAGAAGAAAGAAACGCTCAAAAAGATAAGTCCGCTCAGTCTGAGAAACATGATGATAAGCCACACCTTGAGAAACACTCTGATAAACTTGGTGAGAAACATGGTGATAGGGTTGGTGAGAAATCGGTTCACACTGATAAATCACAGGATAAATCTGTGCACGTGGATAAAGTGCAGGAAAAGAGCGAGAAGGAGGAAATATCATACGCTAAAGTGTTCAAAGAAGCTGTAAGATCAACACCCGTACGCACCTCTTTTAACAAAACTAATGATACACATGCTACTACTGCTGCTGTTAAGTTGGATAATAATGTTCCTAAATCTGATCCCACTAAATCCGAAACCCCTGGTACAAAATCTGATCCCACAAAATCGGAACCCCCAGGTACAAAATCGGATCCCACTAGTAAATTACATGTACCACCTAGTTTACAGAGTAAGTCGGAAGTAGCTCCTAGTTTACAGAGTAAACAAGAAGTTGTTCCGAGTGTACAGAGTAAACAGGAAGTAGTTCCGAAAGACGTTAAACCGGATCCCGTTGATTCAGCGAAATTAGAAGTCCCAATGGTGAATAGAGATGTGACTAAGACCCAGCTGGTGGATTCAGCTCAATTTGCCTCTGCGAGTACGGATGTTAGTACTGAAGGAGCACCATCGCCAACGAGCTCAGATTACACGGTAAACGCACTGCTGGGCTATTACGTGTACTTATTGGACAACAGTAAGCTTGTGGAGGAGATTAGACGCAGATACAAATTACCTCAGATTCACTACTCTACCACCAGTACCACCGCAAATGTGCCAGCTACAGCTGCAAAGGGGTACAAGGACAGAGATAGAGAAAGGCAGGACAAGAACGAGAAGAAGGACTGGAGGCACAAGAGTTACGATAAGAACTTCGGGTCAAACTACAGGCACAAGGAGTTTTCCAGAGCCTCGAGTGAGTTCACACCAGTGGTTGCAAGTGAGAGCTCGTGGGTCATGAAGCAGGCGAAGCAGAAGAATGATAAGGAAATGCTCCTGAGGAGGAAGATCATGGGACTGCTGAACAGACTGACTTTTGAGAAGTTTGATATCATTTACAACCAGATCATCGAGTGCGGAATTGACACGCCCGAACACGCCGAAATGCTCGTCAAATTCGTCTTTGACAAGGCCGTCACACAACACCACTTCATCCCAATGTACGTCGAACTCTGCGCCAAACTCGCCATCGATCTCTACACCATCGATCAATCCAATGCCCATTCCAATGGTAATGTTAACAGTAATGGCAATTCCAATGGTAATGCCAATGGCAATGGTAGAGAAGTTAGTCAGGGTGCCGATGGCGCTCAGACCAGTACCGGTGCCACTACCAATACCGTCGCACCTAACGCCGTAACGGAAGAAGTAGTCGATGTGAAGAGTAACAGGAAGAGTGACTTTATGCGTATATTGTTGAATTGTAGCCAGGACAGTTTTGAGGATAATTTGAAGCCGTTGGAGATCCCGGCGGAGTTGGAGGGCGATGACAGGTTTGAGTACGAGCAAAAGTACAAGCACAAGATGAGAGGAAACATGATCTTTGTGGGCGAGTTGTTTAAGCAGAAGTTGCTGGCGGCGAAGTTGCTGATTACGTGCCTGGACCAGGTGTTTTTGAAGCGCGAGGAGTGTATTTTACTCTACGACGACGTGAACATGGGGAACAATCACCTGGAGGCCATGTGCACGCTGTTGCAGACGGTGGGAAGGAGCTTTGACACGAACCGCTGGAAGCACCTGTCAGAGTTTGAGAAGCGGATCCAGCACCTGGAGGACCTGGGAAAAAACGAGGAAATCTCCTTCAGGATCCGGTGCCTAATTAAGAACGTGCTGGACAGCAGGATGGACCACTGGGACAAGTCAGTGTACCAGAAACAGGAACAGCCCTGCAAGCTCCAGGAACTCAGACATAAACACTCCTCAGCCTCGAATCTGGTAAACCTCTCACAACCCAAGCCTGAAAGAACCGAACGCGATAAGGAAGACGTCTGGCGCATGCGAAACCGCAGAAACAAATCCTCCTCCTCAGCCAACCTCAACTCAATCTCCATGAAAGAAAGAACACGCGAAAGACCCAGAGACTCCTTTGAACGGAAAATGTACAAACTAGACTCTCAAGAATTTAAGGACAGGACAAACTATAAAGATTACAGAGATAGAGATAGAGATAGAGACAGAGATAGAGAGAGAGATGGAGATTCGTATGATGACAGGTTCAGAGAAAATGGATATCGCGATAACTACAGGGATAGGGATAGAGATAGAGACAGGGATAGGGATTATAGAGATAGAGACAGGGATAGAGACAGAGACAGGGATAGAGATTATAGAGATAGAGACAGGGATAGAGATAGAGATTATAGAGATAGGGATGGTAGAGGTTACAAGGATCAAGACAGCTATACTGACAAGGATAAACAAGTTTACAAAGATGAAGATTACAGTGTAGACAAAGATGAGTATAGTGTAGATAGGGAAGATTACAGTGTGGATAAGGATGAAGATGAGTATAGTGTGGATAGGGAGGATTACAGTGTAGACAAGGATGATTATAGTGTAGAAAAAGATGATTATAGTGTAGAAAAAGATGATTATAGTGTAGACAAGGAAGAAGAAGAGTATAGGGAGGATGTGGATAATGAGGATGTGGATGAAGAAGTGGATGAGGGGTGTGTGGAGGATATGTATAGGAGTGTGAATTCAATAGTATCAGAATTGGTATTATCGCATGATGAGGAGGAGGCGTCGTTGCGTGTGGAGGAGTTGAACTTGTCTGAGGATAAGCTCGATGACCTGTACAGGAATCTCATCATCGCATGCATGGAAAAATGCTCCAAAGTCAACACCGAAAAAGAAGCACAAATCGTCACGCACTGGATACTCAACCTCGCCAAACAACACCAATCACTCAACCATCTCCTAAACAGGTATACACCCAGATTACCCATTTATTCTACCACAGTTTACTACTTATTTATTAGTATACCACAGTTTTACTCAGTTATTACTATAACACAGTTTTACTCAGTTATTACTATAACACAGTTTTACTCAGTTATTACTATAACACAGTTTTACTCAGTTATTACTATAACACAGTTTTACTCAGTTATTACTATAACACAGTTTTACTCATTATTATACCACAGTTTACTACTCATTTATTCTACCACAGTTTACTACTCATTTATTCTACCACAGTTTACTACTCATTTATTCTACCACAGTTTACTACTCATTTATTACTATAACACAGTTTACTACTCATTTATTACTATAACACAGTTTACTACTCATTTATTACTATAACACAGTTTACTACTTATTTACCACATTGTATTACGTAGTTACCACATTGTATTACGTAGTTACAACATTGTATTGTTGTGGAGTGTTAATTGTGTGTGTAGTGTGTATGAGTATGTGATGGGTGAGGACGAGAACAGTATGAGTGTGATGGTGGAGGATTATCCGTTGTTGCCGAGGACGTTGTCGCTGCTGGTCGACTGGATGCGGCCGCAGTACGTCAACTCGGACAAATTCAAACTCACATTAACACATTTAAATTTGTAAATTTTCAAATTCCACTAATACACTTCTAATATACAATACTAATGCATACAGTGTTAAGTACTCTAGACATATACAATATTAGTGTATACAGTATTAGTTTATACTCTAGCTATATACAATATTACTGTATACTCTATCAATATACAGTATTAGTGTAGGTTAGTTAAAAAATTCAAGGTGTTTCTTAATGTGTTTCAAAGTGGGTAATTTGATGCTTGAAAGGCTCTTCTCCACATTATCCAGTCTCTACATAAACACATGATACGATATATAGTGTGGTTGGTACTTGAAGAAATTTGGAGTTTAAATCATTTTGACGTTTACGGCAACACATGATTACTAGGTGGAATTTCTCTTCAATTCTATCCCTGACAGTGCTGTAGTCTGATCTAATTTGACTGAAACGACGTTCCCGTTCAAATTTTAGGAGATTTTCAGCCTCACCCAAGTGCTCTAAAATGTTCAAAGCTTCTAAAAATTATTAAAATAATATTAAAAATGCCTCGGTCAAGGTTCACGTCCTCAATGTCATAAGTACCAACACACTTATCAGTTTTCAACTTTATGCTCTTAGTCACACTTATTACATCACTGCTGAGTGTGTTATGGGTGTCCAGAGTATTATCGGTGTTAAAGGTGTTTAAATTCTTAGTGTTAGTGTTGGATTGTGTGGAATTGGCGCTGTTTAGTGAGTTACTGTGGCTAATGTTGAGTTTTTTAAGTCTTTTAAGCTTTCTTGAGCATTTTTTAGATTTTACGTTCACAGTTTTAGGCACAGTTTTACTCTTAGTTTTAGGCACAGTTTTACTCTTAGTTTTAGTCTTAGTTTTAGGCATAGTTTTAGTCTTAGTTTTAGACTTCTTTAGACGTTTAAGAGACTTCTTCACAGGGGTTTTAGGTGTTTTCCCAGCGTTTTTAGGTACTATTTTGCCAGTTTTAGCTGGATTTTCGGCAATTTTAGCACCTGTTTCAGTCACACTTTCATCATGTGGAGGATTAAGACCAGGTTGATTATTGATTGGCAGTGCTGAATTGGTGGCCAAATCATTATAATTTAAAGCATTATTTACAGATTTCAAGGGAGTATTTACAGATTTCAAGGGAGTATTTACAGATTTCAAGGGATTATTTGTTGTAAAATCTTTTAAAGAAGTTGAAATGGGACAGGAACAGTGGAATTTACATGAACATTTAGTGGTAGAAGGTTTATAATTGGTGATGGTAATTAAAGGATCAGGGATCTAAAGAGAATAAAATTAGTGTAAAGAGTATAAATACCTTTAAAATGGCAATACTGGACTTGCGAGAGGTAAAAGTGCTTGAATTAGGAAATTTGTGAACATTTTCAAAATTCTAAAAAATAATAAAATAATAACATTAAACTCGAGAAATTTGATCCATTTTAAAGAATATTAAACTTAACACATTTAGAATAGATTTCAAATATTGTAATAATATAACTCAATAACACTAGTATTCATATCTAATGAGTTAAAATAAGTGTAAAAATAAAGTAATAAGTAGAATGAATGTAAAAGTAGTTGTGGAAGGAAATTTGAGAAGAAAATTTTTTAAAAAGTAATTTATTAAAGTATTTTTAATTTATTAAAACTTTATTAAAATTGTCTAATTTTTTAAAAATTATAGAAAATTATGAGAATGTGAAGGTGTGTCAAGAAGGATAAGTAAAATTTTCAAAAAATTTGATAAAAAAATGAATTAACTATTAGTAAACAGTAAAATAAATTGTTATAAATGAGACTTGAGTAATTTTAAGAATGAATAGAGGAAGAGTATGACATAAATCTAGAAATGATTCCCCATTTAAGGGAAGCATTAGAAGGCTGAATGACATCACAATAAATAAAATGAATGTGAATGTTTAATTTTTTAATTTTTTGTAAAATATTTTAACGAGAGAAATCTCAATATATGAAAAGCAAAGAGAAGAATAACAAGGCGAAAAATGCCAAAGTAGTTAAAAAGAGTAAAAATAACAAAAATCGCAAAAATAAAAAAACTTTCAAGAAAAAACCCAAGAAAAATGAGATAGACTCAGATTTGTCAGATTTCGAGCCTGAGATAACAGAGGAATTACCTCCAGATGTAAGCTTTAAAGTACAACAACTTCTCAAAGAAGCCAACGAGGAGATTCCAAAGTAATTTCTAATCCAATTACACATAATCAATTATAATATTTAATAATATTTAATAATAATTTATTTGTAAAATAGGAAGAAATTGAGAGGAACTGATTTCCTGGAAAATGACCCCTTGGTTTCATTTGATTTCTCCGAGGATTCCGCAGGATTCCTGCCAGAATCCCAAACCACGTCAAACACCAGTGAAATCTGGTCCAAATTGAATGATTTATCAACCAAACCCAAGGTAATTTACACTATTTTTGGGTAAAAATGTTGTAGGAAAGTGTGATGGACAGGTTGAGACCGGTTTACAATGAGATTGGGTTATATCTTAGCAGATATAAGAGCGGAGGACTTCCAAAGGCGTTTAAAGTGTTACCGAAAATGACCAACTGGGCTGAAATCATACAACTCACAAACCCCCAAAATTGGACCCCAAACGCCATGTACGAAGTCACACGACTCTTCTCCTCCAACATGAATGAATCTAACGTATGTTCATCTCCTGTGACAGTATTATTACATAGTTAGAAGTATTCACAGTTGTGATACTCATGACACTATTAATCTAACTAACCCGTTCTATAGGCTGAGAGATTTTACTTGTGTATATTATTACCGGCGGTGAGGGCGAATTTGTCGAGTAATAAGACGTTGAATCACCACTACTATGAGTCACTGATGAAGGCGATGTTTAAGCCTACAGCCTGGTTCAAGGGCATTTTACTACCACTAGTCCAAGAGGTAAGTAACTCCTAAATGATGAATGATACTCTGACAGTCCGAACATAATGACGACCACTAGTATCGCCCCAGTCTGATACACTCACAATTATCTAATACTAGTTATGACATTTGTTAGTATGGATAATAATGTAGTGAAGTACGTATAATAATGTAGGGATGTACGTATAGAGAGGGAGCGATAATTGGAAGTGTGTTGAAGAAGATATCGATCCCAGTTTTCCACGTTTCAGCGTTTATTATTCAAATCTGCCAGTACCCGAAATGGTTTGGCAGCACCAGCTTCATACTCACCACACTCTTCCAAAAAAAATACAAACTTCCCCGCAAAGTAATTTACACCACTTTTTTACACAATTATGTATTAGTTAGTATTACCAAGTTAATTATTACGTAGTTAATTTTTACATAGTTAGAACTAGTGGTTTCGCAAGGATCACTCTGATATGGTTGCGATTATATCAATTTTATCCTTGCAATAAAAATATCCTTGAAATCATTATTAAATTCATTTAATAATCCCAAAGGTTCACAATCCAACAATTAATAATAATAATTTAATATTAATAATAATGTATTATCAGGTGATTGGCGAGTGTTTGCAATATTTTTACAGGTTTATCAACTTCCCAGATCATTTGCCTGTCATATGGCATCAGTCGTTGTACCTATTCCTATACCACTACCAACGTATCTCAATAGTTAACTCATACTTAACCCACTAAGAGTAGATGGAATATGATGAAAATTGTGTTACATAATTTGATATGTTGAAATAACCCAGTTATCCCTATCTGATTCCATCTTTCTTACTCATTTAGTCAATTATTTACTCATTCCCACTCAAATTTATTCATTTAGTAAATTATTTACTCTGTTAGTAAATTAGTGAAATTGATGTTTGTAGATATGTTGAATGAGGACGAGTATGGGTTATTGAGGGCGTTGCTGGAGAGGCATAAGCATCCGCAAATTGGACCAGCCATTGAAAAATTACTATCCTGTACCATACAAGATGTTGAAATGGAATGATTCACACTGTAACATAATGTCAATTACTATAACTCGATATATATTTATACAGTTGTGTGATTAAGTGTTAGGAAGAGAATGTGTGAGAGTGGAGCTATGGATGGATTGAGATTGGCGGATTCTTAATGTGTCCCCATATGGAATTTTTTAACAGAATAAATCACATTTTAAACTTTAATGAAATAATATTTTCATAAAATATAAAAATCCAATTTCATAAAGTTTTTAAAATTTTATCACTAACCTGATTTATCCCTAGATTAATTGGTAACCGTTGATAATTTATAAATTATAAAATTCCTAAAATTGTAAATCCAACAATAAAATAAAGATAAAGATAAAGATAAAAAATGGTAGAGAAGGAGATGAAGAAGCGTGAATTGAGATCAGGAGTCTCAGGTATGTAAGTAGATAATTATGATTTTTAGTGGGTCTTCTTAAGGGACATACGGTGACTCCGCTTCCGCTCACAAGTTCGGTGAGACCAAGTAGAAGAAAAGGCCTTAAGACTAACCGTTCAGCTCTTGTGTCTGAGGTGATTCGTGAGGTTTGCGGATTCGCGCCTTATGAGAGGAACTTGATTGAATTGGTTAAAATCGGCTCAGCTTCCACGAGTAAAAGAGCGTTTAAATTCGCTAAGAGGCGCCTGGGAACACATAGACGTGCAAAAGCTAAAATGAACGAAGTCGCAAACATCGTTGAACAACAACGTAAACGACGTGCCTAAATTTATTCCCCCTTCACTTTTATACTTTTTTATACTTTTTTTATTATTATTTATTTTTATTTATTATTATTTATTTTAAGATTGTTTTTGTATATTTTTAAGATTGTTTTTGTATATTTTTATGTTTATTTTGGGGGATTTTGAGTTTTTTCAGATTCCGTTCCCATAGTTAAGTACTTATTTTTAGTTTATATATAATGTCAAAGGGACTGAGGTCAAAAACGCTAAGGCGTTATAGAACAGCGAAACGGCGAGTGGTAGAAGGTAAAAATTAGAAAATCCTCTAATCATTTTTAGGAGTAAAGTGCTATCCAAGTGTAGTAGAATCTTACAAGAAAATTAGGCTAATTCAGCAAGGGAAATACGTACCACCAGTTCCAAAACCAAATAAATTTTTATATCCAGGTATAAAATAATATTTTACATATTTTATTGTTAGAAGATGAAAACGCTGTGTTTCCTCAAGCTATTCCGAAAATGCCTCTAGATCTCAGATCAGAGAATGTTCCTCTAGCAGGTAAATTCTTACTTCTCACTATATAACATAAACTTCATTATATGTATACTACTACTATATACTTATATACGGTAAAAGTTGGTGTGTTTGATTAATTTGTAGGCCTTGCTGGGCCGCGTGGCAGGCGTAAATTTGAGCCTGGTGAGCTTGAGGAGTCTGGAATAGGTTTAAAGATGGACAAGAAGACTTTGATGACTTCGGGTCCTCTAATGGACCTGGATGACCAGAATCGTGAAGTCCAGAGCACTGCCAGACAAGGCCATTTCAAGTCTGGAAAAGCCAAGAAATACGCCGCCAACAAACTCAACACCATTAACAAACTTAAAAAATCCAAGAAATCATAAATTCAACTGTAAAATATTATTCTATATCACAAGTGATCAATTGGTAAAAGATTTAAGTTGTGGAGGACAATTTGAGTTGTGATCTTCTTTTATTTTCTGCCATGTTGTTTATAAGATTATGAAGTGCAATCATAGTCCTGATAATAGTTCCGAGGTATGACGTCATGGTCGTGTCGTTCATATTAATCGCAAACGCCTCAATTAACTCCTCATCGTCCATCGCAGGAAACATGTTAAAAATGTCCTACAATTAATATTACTCACGACACAGAAGTATATAGCACTAACTTAGTGATAAAATATGTAGTATATATAATATTTAAATATTATGTGATGGTGGTTACCTGTAGCATATATACTATTGAGGGATTAAGCGTGTAAGTTCCGGAAATCACACCGCCAAGGTAATCAACCATCTCAGTAAGCTTAGACACTAGTGATCTCAAAGCACTAATCTTACTCTCAACCTACAATACGGAGTAATATGTAATAATGAGTAATATGTAATAATAAGAAGTAATGACAAATAATAAGAAGTAATGACAAATAATAAGAAGTAATGACAAATAATAATGAGTAATATGTAATGGTATGGTAGATGTGTGGATACCTTTTTGGAAAGAGTTGAGGTGGTTGAATTGGTTAAATCTCTGAGAAGATGTTCTAAGCCAACTTCCTCAGCATCAAAAGAGCCTGGAATAAGAATAAAAACTAATTTCCTTACCAACTGAGAATGGAACATGGACAAAAGTTCTACGGAATCTAGAGTCACTGGTAGGCTCCTCAACAGATATATAAGCCTCAATAGGTAATTCATCTTTCTAAACAAATTATTACAGAATATTATTATGCGTAAGGTTAGAGTATTTAGAGGTAAATAACGAATCTGGGTTAAGTAATTTGTGTAAAAATTAACTTGAGTGATGTCTACGATGATGTAGATTGGATGCGGACAGTATTTGCGATAAATTTCATGAATTTCCAAGTCTGCCAATTTACACTTCGGACCAGTACTATACCAGCCAAGCACACGCTCCTTAGCATTTATCTAATCATTATCACTATTAATATATTATCACATGAATAATTAGGAAATAGTGAGAATAATGGGAAAAAAGTGTAGATAATGGGAAAAAAGTGTAGATAATGGGAAAAAAGTGTAGATAATGGGAGAAAATACTTTTTTGAACATTTTGAACATGTTTTCGTGGTAATTATGGTCAAAGTACCAAACGAGCGGGTTTTTAGTGTCTTCTTCAAAGGGTATGGCGTATGAATTTGTGAGATGGAGTTCTCCGCTGATGGTTTCGCCTAAAATAGTACCAACGACTCTACGGGAAGTGCCCTGAGCACATCTGTTGTAATGGTCCACAACGGAGAGAAGAACAATGGGATGAACTACGACCTTAGTTCCCATACCCAAAAGGGAAGTTTTATTCACCAACTCCATTTAAATAAAATAACTTTATAAAATTAAAAAATAATAAACCTGAAATTTACTAATATAGTGACATGGGATAATGGAATCCCCCCAAATGTGTAACTCATTCTATATTTTACACATACACCATTTATATTACTGTTAATAGTATATTAAGATCTATATGGGAAAAAATAAAACACCTAAACTTTACCTTCTACTTGGCCTTGACCAAACAGCCACGACTCGGGATGTTGTCAAGGCCTACAGACTCGCAGCTCTTAAATCTCATCCTGATAAACTCCAAGGACTAAGTAAAAAGCAACAAGTATTTTTTTACAATTAGTTTAAATTATTTCTAGTTTTCCTCTATACACATTTTACACATATCAACAATTTTAACCATAGATTCTTTTTAATTTAAGATTTCTCACTAGTTACATACACTAAAACTATAATTTAAAGGAGGAAATCTGATAATTGTTCTACAGGAGGAGGCTAAAAATCACTTTGTGCAGCTTAAACACGCCTATGAAATCCTAAAAGATGACCATAAACGCAAGAACTACGATGAATTTGGTAAGTCTAATGATAATTTATGTTATTTTAAGGCTGGGAAGGTGAAGAGGAGGCTGCTTTTGCAGCTGCCTACGAGTTTTACAGGACTCCAGTAACAGAAGAGGACATTGTCGACTTCTCCAAAACGTATAAAGGAAGTAAAGCTGAATCTGAAGATCTTCTTGATTTCTATAACAAGTACTTAATATTTTATTTTATTAAATTTTAATGTAGGCATGACGGAGATTTGACGAATATATTATTCTCAATACCTTTATCGGATGTCGAGGATTTAGACAGATTTCTTGACTTCTTTAACAAGAACATTAAGTCTAAGGTAATTTACACTAAACTAAATTTGTTTTAGAGTCTGAAATCTACCGCAAATTTCACCAGAACTTCAAAGCCAAAACACCTCATGACCATGAAAAACAAATACAAAAAGACCTGTAAAAAGGCTGAAAAAACTGAAGATGACATGTAAACTAATAGTTTTAATTATTTTTTAGGGATTTTGCACAACTTTCAGCTCAAATTATGGTAATTTCACATAAGTTCACAGTTTCTAGGCTAACCGTAAAAGGAGAAGTGATAACTTTTCAAGCCTAATTTCAAGCCTAGAAAATAAATACGGTCCAACAACCAAGGTATTATACTCTATTTACTGTTATTAATTATATATACATAATTACTCCTCTCATAGAGTACATAACTACTGGTTACACGTTCTAAATATTTACACATTGTCAAATAATTATATGTAATGAATTAGAAACTGAAATTAACGAAGTGAGTTACATTTGGTGGGAATTCTGGGATTTTTCCGTCCTAAAGGTGGTATTAGTGGGTCTAGAGTTACCTCGAAATTTTCTGATTTGAATGCATCCTCCATCCAAAGTTCATAAATAAATTCCTTTTGTCTATTTGTTAGTTCACTAATTATTGAATTTTCGTCAAATGTTGAGTTAATTGCTGTAGTATGATCTAGCAACGGACCTGTTGACATGGAATTTTGCCCAAAAATTGAGCCACTTGGCTGCGTTTGGTTGAATATTGAAGTCTGATTTTGACCAAATATTGACTGTCTAGGTTGAGATTGTGTGTTTTGACCGAAGATTGAACCAGTTGACTGTGTGTTCTGGCCGAATATTGATTGGTTTTGCTGAGATTGTCCAAAAATAGAACCAGTAGAATTATTGGTTTGACCAAATATCGATTGAGTAGGTTGTGATTGCCCAAATATTGAACCACTAGTCTGGTTGGTTTGACCAAAAATAGAACCAGTAGAATTATTGTTTTGTCCGAATATTGACTGAGTGGGTTGTGAATTTTGACCAAATATCGATTGAGTAGGTTGCGTTTGACCGAATATAGAACCACTAGAATTATTGGTTTGGCCAAAAATTGAACCAGTAGAATTATTGGTTTGACCGAAAAAAGAATTACTAGTCTGGTTGTTTTGGCCAAAAATGGAACCAGTATTCGATTGTGTGTTTTGTCCGAATATTGACTGCGTGGGTTGTGATTGTCCGAATATGGAACCACTAGAGTTATTGTTTTGACCAAAAATAGAGCCACTGGACTGTTGAGATTGTCCGAATATTGAGGGCTTGGGTTGGCCAAATATCGATTGACTGGGTTGAGACTGGCCAAATATTGAAGTACTTGACTGAGTATTATTAAAAGAACTCCCTAAAATTTTGCATATATAATAAAGTATATAATTACCTAAAATTGAGTTGGTTGGTGGCGAGAGTAAGGGTGTGGAAGAGCCAAAGCCAGAAAAGGTTTGAGCATTGCTTAGGGTTTGATTTTGCGTTGATGGGAAGGAAGAAAAAGAATTTTGTTGTAGAGAACTGTTTGAAAAAAATGACATTATATGGGAAATATGTTACTCATTACAGCAATGTTATCTCTTGATAAAGTTAAACATTATTATTTCAAAGAAAAACTAATTATACATTTAAAATATGATACAATTAATTAATTATTGAAAACTATAATACAAAAGTTTGGCATTTGGGAAATAAAATAATCTTAGTGAACGCAGGGAACTAACACAACTTTGTGTTATTCAGAGTGATAAAATTTACACAATTTATAAATTTTTATGAATTAAAATAATAAAAACAACAATTTGCAAAAAATTACAATTGTAGTGAAAAATGAAATTATTTCGATCCGCCTGTGATTTTGACCCTGGTAGCTTTCCCAGGTGTTTTATGTTTGGATTCTATGTTTCTGGACATTTGTGATAGCTTGCTTTTGATGCGTTCCTGAGTAATAGCAACCCGTTTAGTGTCGAATTTTCGGTTCTTATAGACCGAATCTGATGTTACGATAGGTTTATTGTCGACGAAGGAGTCTTGGAATTCAGAGTAGGAAGTAGCAATTCCCAGCATTGGCCGTGTCCATTTCTGAACAATTGATCTGATTAGAGTGCGATTTGAGTCAGTTTCGTCAGGATGGTTCCAAAGTGATACGATTACTCTTCCGAGGTCGTTATCCCTGAGGTCACTGGGCTGGAAAGGAAGCTGAAGTGCAATCTCCAGTACTTTAGTCCTAACAGTGAGATTAGGCAGTGAACCATCTGAAAGTGGTGCAAGCCAACTAGCAAGAGCTACTGCCACGCCTTCAGATATACACCACTGGCGCCATGAAGGCTTATTTATGTCCGATAGTGAATTGAGCATCTTAAGCTTGGCAAGTCCTGGCTTCCCATTCTTAAGCGACTCAACGTCTTCTGAGGCTGCTGATATCATCTTCTCAACTAGTTGTCTACAGTGCAACTGACACTCCTCGTCAGATAACTTTACGTTGTGTCGCTTTCTGTCCTTGACCCTCTTGATTACCTCGTCAAAATACGTCTTTCCACCGCCTCTACCAGGCTTCTTGGTCTGAGTTTTCTCTTCAAAGTCTGCATCTATAAAATCGTCTAAATCCGGTCTAAAATCACTCTGTGCTGGAACAAAATCCTCATCTGCCTTTTTCAGTGATTTTTTCGACTTCTTCTTCTGTATTCGGGATGGAACCTTAACATCAAAGCCTCTGTCCTCAGGATCTTCATAGGAATTCTGGATCGCGTCCGATTCAGAGTCTTTCTTTGGGGACTCATTCCCCTCAGAAAACATACTCACGTTTGCAGGATTGTTTTGGGCATCTTCAGACTCTTCGTCCATTTACTGTAAAAATAAAAAACAAATAATGCTCATTTACTCTGTTTTAGAATAAAAATATCTTACAAAAATTAAAATATATACTGGTTACTATGTGGTAACTGGAACGACCAATAATTCTACACAGTAACCCATAAATCATCATAAAATATATAAAAATTTGTAAAAAATTACTTTAAAATTAATTATAATACAACTCAATGAAATTATACCCGAATTTTGATAAAAAATCTCTTCTAATAGTATCAAACACATGAGGCCTGTTTTTGGTCCTAAAATCCACTGGAAATATTAACAGGATACTCCCCTTATCCTTCCCCTTTATTACATATGGACATAACCATGGTCCTATACAATGGTTCTCTAACACATACTCTATTTCCATTTCTCTCTGCTTCCAATTACTATACATCGATTCTATTTTCATATTATTTTCCCTGTTTAAATGATTTTCATCCATTTCTCCTACTTCCTCGTCACTTTCTCCTCTGTATGGGTCAATATTTCTATTGTTTAAACTCTTTGAAAGGCAATCCCAGCCCTTAACTTCTTCAAGCCATTTTCCAATTTGATGTATATCCACTTTCGTCTTTCTATTTTCCCCCGTAGATATCATTTCTCCCATGATTATTGATGGTAGAAGTGGTAAAAATTGCCTTGGGTGATCCTGTAAAAAGAACAGTTTAGTCCTCAAAAATCCCAAATTAATTGGATTACAAGGCATCCTTACACACTTCCTTATATAATCGAGTGCTTCTTTACTCATACCCGTATCTAAACTCTCGACATATTCTTCATCCTTTGCTCCATTTGATGTATAAAAATTCTCAAATTTTAAGCCCAATTTATGTGTGCTTGAGTATAAATTACTAAATAATAGGCAAAACTTTACTATTATAACCTCATCATTTTCAGGGTTCCTGTCCTTTTCATAAGCTAATTTCTCTAGATAACTAATTAAACCCTTTTCATCTCTTCTAAATGTACAACTCAATAAATTGAGTAAACATCTCAAAACTGTGAAATTTGAGCAGAAATCCGTTGATAAAGAATCAAATTTGACCTCTCTCTTAAACACATCAAGCATCTACAATGAAACATAAATAATGGTTTTGTACCTCAAAACACGATAAATAACAGGTGATTAAGTCCCAGTAAACACATAATACTTCATTCTTCTCTCTAATCATAATATATATCATTTAAATTATATAGTAAATAGGTGCAAACGTACGTTGAACACGCAAAGAGTTTAGACGCTGTCAAGAGTGTTAGGTTCTTAAAGTTAGTGTCTAAAAGCTCACGATTTCCAAATGAGTTCTAAAATTAATTAGTTAAAATAAACTTACTGTTAAAAATAAGACAAAGTTCTTCATTGCGGACATATGATTTTGGGAGTCACAAGTCTCGTAAAACTCTTGAAATTTTAGGTAAATTGTGTTAAAAATAAACTTTGGAGTAATTGAACTACAGCTAATGTGATTAAGAACTGGTAAATGCCATAGTTTAACTTCCAGAGGTTTTAATACTTCATTGTCCAGCTTACACAAATTTCCGAAATCGTCAACCCTTATTAAATTATTCATAGTATTAAGTATACTTTTCCTATCTCTAGGTTCTAATTGTTCTGAGAACTCAGATAACATGTGATTAAGGCATAAAAGATTCCCGAAAAGTGAAAATGGACCTATGAGATGTAAATTTGCGTTCAAATCTGAGAGGCACTTGGACACAAAATTCAAATCAATATTATGCAAAAATAGTATACCGTTGTACAGGCACTTAGAAATCAGTGAGGGTATAAAGGTAAAGTCTGAAGATAAAACCAAATCCCTGAATTTACACAGAAGCTTCACCACTAGGTGATGCGCCTCAGGTGACAAATCTGAGTAAATTATGGAAAAGTTGTACAAAATATGAGAGGCCTGAGCATGTGTAAACTTGTGAAATGAGGTTAAAAGAACCCCCAATACAGATGTTACCAATGTATCATTATAGGACGAATATGGTAATAGGGATGTTAGGGACATCATTGTCTTAGTATCTAAACACTTTAAGGCAACTAAGTTGCTCCCAAAATACTCAGTTATGGAGGATAATACTGGGCTGGCAATTCCTGTTCTTGATAACTTGTTCAAATTTGCTGAGCAGATCCTATGAATACTCTCATACAAATCAGTGTTAGGTTCCAGTTCTGAGCCTAAAAATAATTTAATGATGAACAGAGTGTGTAAAAGTGTATATTTTACTTACTATTTGACCGTAGAATTTGTATTATTTTAGCGTTTAGGTACTGAAAAGACTTGAGTGAAAACAGGTTTAGGTGAGATAAACTCCACAAGGCTTGAGAAGCTTTATATAGTGACCAATGATCGTTAATTAGTATCATAAGGTCCAGCTTTTTCTCAAATTCTGACAAATTTGTAAATCTCCACTTACTCAGTGAGGATAAAATTTTAACTAAATCTGTTGGATTTAGCTTCTCTTGGTTCAAAAAACAGTTCCTTAGAACACGTGCTGAGAGTCTTCGCCAACATTTTGACTTTAAGTAAAAATGTGCGGAAAGAGAACGTTGGAGTACAACTATCAAATTCTCCTTACTCAAATATCCAAGGATTTTTTCAACTCTCTCGCAAATAGTCTCATCTTCAATTTGTTCTTTTGTGTTAATTGCTGAAGAACTCTTTGAATCTTCTTTGATATCAGAGGAATGTGATGAATCTTCTTTAACGTCCGATGAACCTGTTTTTTTCAAGCGTAAACTTGAATATATTATGGAATTCGTCTGCCTAATAAATGTGTAAAAAACATTCTTGTGTTGATTGTCTATTTTTAGTGATTTTTCAGGGATGTTTGTGCGATTTTTTACGATTCTGTCAATTTCAGTGAAACTGAATGGAATCACGTCATTATAATTGTTTTTTTCAGGGAGTAGCTCAAAATTTAGTCTTTTTTGAAAAAATAAATATTTTCCATTGTTTTTGAGTGTGTTTGAGATCATATTACAGGTGAATGTTAATATTTAATGAGAGGAATGTTGGCCTCGAAAAGGTGTTTGATCCAGTCAAGGAAGTTAGAACTGGAAAAATTAAAATAATTCACAGTTTCATAAATTTGAAAAATAAGTTAATAAAATGGAAATTTTGCCTTAAATTATGGATTTGTTAGTTTCATACTCCCCATTGCAGTTTATAAGAAACTCACTCAGACATGTATTTCTTCATTGAATGGATTCAAGGATTTCTAGCAAGTTTAAAGGTCTTTTGACAAAAAGATCTTCTGTTGTAAGTTGATTTTTCCAAAATGTGTAAATCAATATTTTTGTAGGACTCGCTGAGTACATTAAAATCCTTTAAAGAGGATGATAACAAGTCTAAATACAATAAAAGAAAGTCAAAAGCTCCAGTAAATCCTTTGGGTAACGTTTTAAATAATTTTGAACAAAATGTGTATTTCAGATTATGGAGACGATGACGCTCTTGTTGAGTCAGGACTATGGTCCGACATTAAAATGATGTTATGGGATTTTATCCCTGATTACACGCCTTTGAACTTTGTTCTTATGCATTTATTCTTCTATATGGTCTTTCTCTCCTTCAGAGCAGGTACTTTATTAATAAAATATTTATTTTTCAGTTTCATTCCCTGCCGCGAAGGAGCCTGAAAATCCCGAAGAAAACATTCAAATTGCATATGAGCACTTATCGTATATTGAGGTACGTTTGTCTTCTAATTTTAACAATTTTAGGACTATTTTGATAGTGATGAAAACCAGTATGAGCTCATCATCAACACTATTAAACTATCGTTTCTTCTCCTTTTTATAAACATTGTTTTTCTAGTTATTATTCTATTAGTTAGGTGAGTTTCTAACCATAATTTACACTTACACATCTAATAATATACTTGTTTAGGTTAATATTTATGAAATTTTTGTTTGAGCCATTTTCGAAGATTTCAAGGGGAGCTGTTTTATTCGCTTACTCTGTTGATCCTACAATTTTTTACCTCTTATGGTCCCTTGCAAATTACACCGTTTTCCTTCGGTGTATTATCTATAGTGAGTTTAAACCTCTAATAAAATTTCTTAGATAATTCTGAAATGGGATTTGAGACTTATGTTTTTCAGATTTTTGGTTATTATCTACCTACTAGTTTCTGGGTTGATAGTAAGTGTTACAGTTGGAGTAAATCCATATATCACTTGCATATTTTATTCGCTGTTCGAAAACTTATTCTAACTGTACTTCTATTCCTGTTTGAATTGCAGTTTTTGGCAAACTATTCTACTGATCTAACTACCTACTTAAATGAATTATCTTGTTTGAGAAAGTTCACTTTTAAATGGTATTTCACTATCTTAATATCTATTTATTATAATATATTATATAATATTATATAATATTGTATAATATAGGTTAAACTTTGTATATTATAAGAAATCGCTAAGGAATAAAGAGCTTGATGAGTTAATGTTGAAATTTCTAGACATTGACATGACTATAATAAGGAAGAGTTACAACACCGTGTGGATGGAACATCACAAGGACGATTTTAAAATTTTCCGGTACTTTTTTGTATATATTATTTCCACTTTTCCTAATAATTGATGTTTTATATAACTTTTTAGGCCAATTTTATCAAAGTGGCAGCATCATAATGTGAAGAATGATTTGGTTATCAACGATTACAATGGAACTGATTTCCTAAAAGAGCTTTGGATCAATTCAATGTCAATTAAACCTAGTGTGAACTGGATAGTTTTAAACTATGTAATTCACAACCCTCCTGAGATACTTCTTCTTCACCACTCAATTCAGCTTATTTGCAAAGATACAATCGACTACTGTTCTAAACTGCTTTTTGACCAAATTTATGAAACCCTTAATCTTCTCCATAAAGGACCTGATAAAGTTGTCACCATTGTTAAACCTCTTGAGGAGAAAGCCCCTCAGAGAGATTCTGATGACTTTATAGAGGACGAAAAGGATGAATTCTACCAGTTTGATCCTGGTGATAAAGTACACAGACTAAGCCAAATTTTTAATGTTACTCATGTGGATCAATTACATATAACGCGTGATTTTGAGTAAGTTTACTTTCCCACTAACACTTTATTAAAAATATTAATATAAAATTTGTTGTATGATTTGTTAGGCCTAAAAGAGCTAGGAAGTATCGGTTTGATTCTAGGTACAAGATGCCTGAGCTTCTGAAGTACAGGAGTACCATAAACTCTCCAGATCTTCCAGAGCAGGATTACATGAATGCTCTTATAACCAATAAAGAGGATACTGATAATAACGAAAAGGAGGAAGAAGAAGATGATAGATATATTACAAGACCTATGTGTGCTGAACTAGATCAGTTTATTGTCGAGGACTTTTTCGTCAGTTACGACATTTCAAACTGTGGCTCAATCTCATTTGAAAACTTTACCTCAACCTTAATCAACATGTGTTCGATTAGAAAAAAGCTTATCACAACTCTAAAAGTATTTTTATACCAATGCCTACTAGTTATTTGACCATATCTGCTCCCTTTTTACATTCGATTACTTAGTAAATAAATATTTAATAATTGTTTTAGAATCAGAGGAGTATTTTGGAGCTAGTTGGGAATTTGATAAGTATAATTTTGTGGTTTATGTCACTTGTTGCTTTGTTGCTTTCATTCAAGATTAACAAGAATATTGTTGTTCCATCTACTATCGGTTTATTTTCAGCAACTATTGTTGCTCTCAGTTATATGTACACTAGCTTTATTACTGCCATTATGTTTGTCGTCATTTCAAACCCTTATAACGTCGGGGACAGGGTCAGAATCTCTGGACAATCAATGTATGTCAGGAGAATTACAACATACAACACCGAGTTCAGATCTTCATACGGTCAACACGTATGTTTTTTACTAGTTAGATCACCTATATTAACTATATTTCATTCATATATTGAAAAATCTAATCTATTTTTAGATAATATATCAGAACATGCTTTTGAGCAAAATGGCCATAGTAAATGAGTCCAGGGCTAAACATGCCACTGTTGAAATAGGCTTCAAAATGTCTTCGAGTACTACTCCTGCCTCTATGAAAATGCTTCGAGATAACGTAAAAACTTTTGTAAATGGTCGACCAAGAGATTTTGTCACAAACAGTATCTTCTTCCACTGTGATAAGGTCCAAGTATCTCACTATATTAACCTTGTGATCTGGGCCACATGTGTAAAAACATGGTCTTACACCAGGGACGTATTTAATCTACGTACTGAGTTAATGTTGTTTGTTGCTAACCAGTGCAAACTTCTTGGTATCGGATACGAAAACCCTGTTAATCCAATCTACTTCAAAAACGCTCTTAATCTAACTGGTGAGTTTAATTACAATTATACATCCCACTATTTACACAACTGACTAATATTAATTTTAGTTATTCTGTTATTTATAAGTTTTATAGGAGCTGATGCTTTTACTAGTCATTTTCCTGACCTTTATGACAAGTTTAAAAAAGGCGATAGATTTGTCAAATTTGATAGATTTAAGGACAACAAGGGAAAAAGTGATGAGGATGATAAACCTAGAAAGGTTGAAAAGACTACTAGTACTACAAACCCCTTTCTCTCAATTCCATTCATGCCTGCTAAACCTTCTGCGTTTACTACTCTCATTTCAACTACTAAATCCTTTGAACAAACTTCTAGTGATGATGTTCCCAGGTCATCTGATTTATTAAATTCCTCCAATTTGTCCCAATCTCTGGATTTAAGTTCTGATGAAGTCAGGAAATATGCAAGTAAATCTGATATCCTAGATAAAACACTTGTAACTCAAAGGTCAACTGGCCCTCTTTCCATTGAGCCTACATTCCCTTCCATATCTAGGGCTAGGGATGCTTCAGGGCACAGGAAAGCTCCTCCAGTGCCTCGTGGAAGTGTTCACTTTTCTAAAAATGCTCACATTTACAATCCTCACTCTCACTTTGTCGCAAAGAGAGGCAATATTGAAGACTACGATGACTTCTGGATTAACACTTGGGGTAACGTTCCTAGGCCTAATCGCCAAAAAACTTTTTCCTATGACTCAATTGTTAATAAAACAATATTAGAGTCTCAAGAAGACAGCAATACACAACCCGTTCCCATGGTTAGTCCTGAAGATTCCAATGATACTAAAGAATCTGTTCTTAAATTTGAATCTCCTTACCTCGAGCCTGATCAAAATACCACTAAAACCAAAAAATCTAAAAGGTCAAGCAGTGTTGATGCCAATTCCAATCGCACAAAGAGTAGAAAGAGCAAAACTCGAAGCAGTAGTGAGACCCGTAAAAGTAGGTCCTCAATTGACTCAACTGATAGACCTAAACGCTCCTCAGACGACTCAACTGACAAACCCAGACGTAGTAAGGGCAGAAGTAAAGATATGGACGATCCTGGTGAAAATCCTAGACCCAGCAAAAGTAGAAAAGACACCTCCAAAAGCTGATGATTCCATATACCAAATTAATGCAGAAATGTAAAATAGGGTTTAAATTGTAAAATAGTTCTTAAAATGTAAAATGTTAAACTGTAAAATATTTAATTTTTTTAATCTATCTATCATGATAGTCATTGATGCCTCCGTCGGTAATGGCGAAAACTGCCTCTCCTTCGGGCAACACTGGTGAGTCATAAATCTTGCAGATCCTGCTTTCTCCTTTCGACTGCCTTAAGAATAACCTTGTTTGACTTGCGTGTGCTATTATGTGTCCTCCAACTGGTAACTTATCATTACCTAAAATTCAATATATACCCAATATATACTATAATACTCATACTATATATAATAGTATTATACCGAAGAAAGTGGACATTGCGTCAACTTTTGCTACAACTTGATTTGTGATAACAACTGCGACTCCAAATGTATCGGCGATTCTCTGTAACGCCCGCAAAAACTTACACAAGTGCATCTGTCTACTTGCCAATTCACCTATAATCATATCAGCCAGCCTTCTATTATATTTAATACTATTTATCACTGTATAATCAGTATATAACACTAATTATTAGTATTTAAAGCGCTTATAGACTAAAAGTCAGGAAATGTGTAGAAGAATACCTCTGCCTGAGTAGTCTGATCTATAGAGCGAGGTGGCGCTATCAACAATTAGGAGTGCAAATCTAGTTTGAGCCATCATGGCACTGGCTTCTACAAGTAATTCTAGCTGGTGGTCTGTGTTATAGGCCCTTGCATAGGCGACATTATCAAGGCAGTCTGAGGGTGAGAGGCCGAACCGTTTTGCAATGGAAACAATTCTTTCAGGCCTAAATGTTCCCTCAGAATCCACCCACAAACATTTCCCCTCACCTCCACTCTGTTCTACTGGTAATTGGCACGTAACCTACGACAGAATCATGGTTACCGGTAAAACTGTTTTTCAAACATATAAAAATAAACATTCCAGAATAAATAGCTATTTAAAGTTGTATAATAAAATATACAGCGAGGGTATGACAAAGCTGTGATTTTCCGGTTTTGAATTCACCGATAATTTCGGTGATGCTTCCGGTCTCGACACCACCCTGAAGAAGCTTATCAAGTTGGGCGGATCCGGTGGTGAATTTGATTAAATTTCCTCTGGCTTCGAGGTAATCTTGGCCTGAGCAAAATCCGAGGTGACAGAGCTCTCTGCAGGCTGCTTTGATCTTGAGTACCTTTTGCTCGCTCAGGCCCTTGATAACGAGCAAGTTCTTCTGAGGTGCATATGCCACGCATTCTAGTGTTGAGTATCCGGCTAAATATAAAAATATGGTGTGAATAAATTAAGGTGTGCGTACCTTCTCTCAATAAATCTAAGTCTCTCTGTAGTAGACCCTTGGATAGGAGGCATTCCAAGCGCTGTGGGTTCTGGGAGCCAGTCTCGGAAACTCCCATGGAGTTTTCCTCCTTCACTAACGATAATTCGTCTGAACTCATTTTTTTGATAACTAAATATTGTGGAACTGTCGGTAGAAATGTGTGGGCGAATCCACACTACAGAAAAGTCTAAATAAGGTAGGGAAAGTGATAGCGTGTAAAAATGTGTTTTAATAAATTAATTTTTTTTTCTGGATGCTAATTTTCTAGCTTCTGCTTCCTTCCTCTCCTTGGCATACTAAAAATAATTTTTCAGACTTGGACCTACCTCGATTTTGGATAGGAGTCTTTTATGTTTCTTCGGCATCAGAGACCTTCTAAGTTTTCTCAATTCCGGATTCTATAAAAATTTTGATCGAAAAATTCACTTACCAGCTCCTCCGACAGATCCTCAATATAACTATCCTTTTTCTTATCTCCTCCTTCTAAATATTATTAAACTTATTTACACTCACCTTCTTCTGGTTTTTTGCCGGTTGCCTCCCTTATTATCTTCTCCAACTCCACCTTACGATCAGGCACATATGCTCCATCCTATAAAATAATTTATTTATCAATACAATATATTTGATATAATAGAAGTGAGTTATCAAATACCTCAAAAGGTGATAGATGGTGTGGTAATTTGCTTCCAAGTGAATATTGTGATGTTGGAAGGACGACGTTGCAGTTCAAACAGTCAAATACATACTGAGGTTGTACGTAATTACATGAGAATTCGAGCTCTATAACCAAGTTAAATTCTATTTAATAACCTGTGAGTGGTTTGTCAACAATTGCGTGAGTAGCTTCTTTAGGAGAGTCAACTAACAGACCTCCTGCACTTAAGACCACAAGTGCGGTGGGCGTAAGTGGAACCTCCCTCGAGATGAAGAAGCGGAGATTCGCAAAAAGGCCTGGTTCTGAAGCCACTCTTTTGAGTTCAAAGTAACAGAACTCATCTCCCAAATCTTCAAACCCTGGCCTTATTTTGGGCGGGTATTCAATGTTCGACATTAAGTAAAGCTTGTAATTCACTAACTTTACTAGTTCTAAATAATACTCCACGAAAGTACTTATCACATTGAAATCAACTTCATACGGCAGTTTCTAATATAACATTGTAATATTATTATGAAAATGATTAATAATACCTGTGAAAAAGAGTGTGGTTGTATCCAAGTAACAGTGACGTTGAGGATAACTGCTTGAAAATAAAAGCCTTTAATTGAGATGAAAGTCTTTTTAAGGCATCCAGTGTCAGCAACGTACTTCAAAAAGTGACTCAAATGAGTCGAACACTTTGAAACTAACGTAGGATTTAAACCTCTAGACTCATCTCCAGACAATCCTACAAACAAATTTATATTTATCCATAAATGGAAAGGTTGAGTAAAATACCTGAGACGGCTGCGATAGTAGAAATTGCATCATCAAGGTCCTCTAAAGCTGAGACTAGTGAAGGGCATCTTTCCTTGACTATTGGCGCCAGGGAATATCTGGGCCTGGTTTGTGCCTTTAACTTCGCGTCAAATTTTTCGCCCCTTTCAACCAGTCTTTTGAACTTCTTCAAGTGAGAGCTTATATCCCTAAACTTGGGCAGTAATTCTCCAGATGCTAGATTTCTAATATCATTTATATGGTAGTAAATTTTATCCTTCTTAAGCCTTCTCCTATTTATACCCTTGCTAGTTAGTGTACCTCCCCTTGCCACGTCCCTCGGATAAACTCCTTTTAAAATACAAAGGCGTTGAAAATCACGTAGAGAAACCTGAAGCCTTCTAACTGCTTGAGTTCTGGTGATAAAGTTCTTTGTGGAACCTTCCTTGCCCGGTTTCTTCTTCAACGTCATTTTTTATTTATAATCTCAACTATTTCACTATTATTTTATGAGATCATATTATTAAATTATTTTATAATATTTTATAGAGTTAAAATGATAAAATAATGAATAATATTCTACTATTAGTAACCCACAAATTTACAGTTTGATTCCACACTAAAATACCATCATTTTCAAGATTTTTAACTATTTTTTAACTTTTCATACTTCTTCTTTGAGTATACATAGTTGAATTTAAATAATAGTATAAAGAGCTGTTACACATATATAATTGTATAATAGGAAATTGATGAGTTATTTGAAGGAGGCGATTTCCAGCGAATCTTTGAAGTGTAGAGGCTGCGTTGGAAGTATGTAACCAATCCCAAGCTCTTTACACACTCTAACAATTAACTGTAGAACTTCAGTCCTGAGTTGATATATTCGTTGCCAGTTTCCCCAACTCTCGATGCAGGTGAGCCAGAGTGCAACTTCGTAGCAGTGGCCTGGGTTAAAGTGGTACCCGAAGAGACCTGCGCTGTCCTTCACAAAGTCGTTTGGTCTGCAGTTTATGGCTGTGTTGATGATCTTGTTGAACTTTTGGATTGTCGCGTCGGGGGTCATGTCGTCTATCTTGAATATAATTTCAAGTGTTGCAGTCTCAGACCTGCTCTCATTTGTTATTTTCATGGTCGAGAGGAGCGAGTTTTGATAAATTAAAATCTTTCCGTGGATTGACACGAACTCAGTTGTGTATGTCCTGATCTTCTTAACAATCAGAGGTTCTCCGTTATCTAACCTGACCCTGTCTCCCACGTTGTAAGGGTTTGAAAAGGCCACAAAAATTACGGAAGTTATAAAGTTGGTGTACATGTAACTCAGAGCTACAGTTAGAGCTGACAGGAACGCTGCGGCAGATACAACAATTGCCTCAACCTTAACTCCAGCCATAAAAGACAGTATTACAAACGACACTGCCCATGAAAATGCTGACATTAAACGTTTCACAACTCTAAACACACTTTGCTGTCCCTGATCCAGTATTAACCCAGATTTCCATAATATGTATAAATTGTATTAAAATACAGTGAAATTCAGTTATATAATACTTAACCAAAAATAAGTATAAGGGTATATAAAAAATACTTTTAGATTTCGTTTGAACTTTTTCCTTGATGAGAACAAGTTAGTGAGAGCTTGTTTAATGATGTTAAAATTGATCCTACCGTGACCAGAGATGTCTATGAGACTTATAGTCTTGTCTAGATCCTCCTCAGGAATGAAAAGAGCAAGTCGTTCCCTGCTAATGAAGAGGTCGGTCCTGTCATATTTGTACTTGATGCGGGTTTTGGTGTGATCGTAGGAAGACTTAGGGTCAACGATTTCAGGACTTCTGAAGTTTAGAACGTCTTGAATGTTCAAGTCCTCACTTAAAAGAGTTTCCCGAACACACCTCAAGTCGTAGATTTGAGTTACGCCTTCAGATGAAACACTTGTAGTTCTTTCCTTCTTCTTGAACCCCTTAAATTCTTTGGTAAAGAATTTAGAAGCGAAAGTCGACCTTCGCTTGGGTTGTTCAACCATTGACGTTGGAGTTCCAATGTTTATGACCTCACTTCCAGAAGGCCTCAATTCCTCTTCCTCTAAATATTAATATATAAAATAGTGTTTTAGTATATATTTGTAAATAAAATGTTATAAATAGTGGTTTACGTGGTGGTTCAGTTGAGGATTTCCTTTTTTTAATTTCTTGAGAGATTCGTTCCTTGAGTTCATTTCTGGTAAGACCAGGGGCTTCTTCCTTTAAGCCCATCATTTCCTTAGCTGTGTCCTTGACCTCCTTAGCAGTGTTTGCAGTCAGGTCTATGGCGGTGTTTATAATGGCAGCAGGTATCTCCTCAATGTTAGTTATGTTAATGTCAACTTTTTTCTTTGGATCATCCCTGGCAGGGCATGAATCAGAATTCACCAAGGCAGTGTAGTTGATATCCATGGTCTCACTATCCATCTTATCTTCATCCTTGTAGTCATTTGTGGTTGCGTAAATCTGGTCAAAAAGAACCTCAGAAACCTTATTGATCATGTTCTCGTTCTTAAGAACAACATCCTGGTGAAGAAGTGAAATGCAAGGGGAAGTCTTTGTGACGTAGTAAGCTAACATCCAATTCTTTAACCTTGAATTGCTAGAACTGTTGATCAGAGATTCAGTCACGTGAGTTGGCAAGTCTACACATAATTATACAGGAACAAATATGATTTAATGTTCATTTGATGTAAAATATTTAAGATATATATATGATAAAACCTAGTGATCTGGCTGTTTTTTGAAAATGCCCGGAAGTCATGTTATGATCCCTAAAATCAATATCAAATGATTAGAAATACTTTAGAACTTCAAGTGCTCTGTCTTTGAACACATTTTCCAATTTCTCGTTACGTTTCTTTCTAGTGAAATCTCCCATCTCTTCAAACCTAGAGTACTTATTTAAAGACTCTATCAGGTCCATAAGGTTAGGCTTTGTTAGAGAATACGATATCCATAGTATGTTAAACCTCCTAATCCTAGTGTAGAGATCCAAATACTTCTTCATGGAGTCGTTAGAACTCATTAAAAAGCCCAACTCGAACAAAAACGTTATAACAGATAACAGTAAACACTGAACAACACATTAGTATTTAACAAACTATTTCTAGTTATGAACATACTCTTATGGAGAGAATGACGTAAAGGTAAACTCCGTAAGAAATCCAAACCATTGAAGATTTGTCGAAAACGAAGATATCTCCGAATTCAGTGTTTTTAAAAGCATTAATATAGTATAGACTATCATTATTGGGGTCTAAACCACTAATGTGTAACTGTTAACTAACCTCTGTATATGAGAACTTGCCACAGCATTGACTGGAATGAGGCAAAAATAGTATAGAAAAGAGTTGGATCGAGCATGTTCAATAGCGCAAATGATAACGGATTTCTTGAGCACAATCTGTCCAGTATACAATTAACCAACAAATATCTGTGCTCATTATTAGTCTATGTTATTTAAACTAGTTAGGGTAAATAGTACTAGTTATGATAAAAACAGCCATAATTAAGGTAAAAATATACCAAATTATGGATAAAGCAGATAAAGAAAGTATAAAGAAACCTGAGAAACATGAATGCGATGTGTATTATAGCGTTAGCTGAGAAGATAAAAATCATAGAAACGAGTCCTCCAAGAGCATGTTCACTGCCCAGAACCTATTTACACATTTTTAATTAAACTGTGTAAATAAATTTTAAAAACTTGTAGCAATGAACTAGAGATAAATAATTGGATAAATTAATGGGAGAAATACCATATTAATGTTTTCTTTGTCTGGAGTATTACAGTTGAAAAAAAAGAAAGTTCCGATGAGAAGCAGGTGGAAACCGAACCAAGATAGTGGATATTTATCCGGAAATATGAATCTGAAGGGTTTTCCTAATTTACTGAATCTATTTGAGCGATCAGTGTCCTCCTCTTCCTGGAACGGATAGTCAAAATGTGTAAACGTCTTCTGATCATGTTCCGCAATTGACTTTTCAAAGTAGTCAGAGGATGAACCTTCTGTATTCTCTGCCTGTGGCTTTTTTTCTTCCATTTATATTTTACATTTTCTGCCATTTTCTTAACACATTATCAGGGTGTCGTATGGTGCCATTCATAACTATTTTTCGTCCGAAATCCATGTTTTTTCACTAATTTTTACATTATTAGTTATTAATAAAATTGTTTATTGTAAAATAAATTTTTTTAATAACTGATAAAAATTATTTTATCCATAATAACTGTGATTTCAGCTATGGAATTTAATTTTTGAATTCTCAAGCTCAAATATTTACTTATACAACAATTATCTACTCACAAATACACTTATTTACTCATTTTTAACCTATTTATAAAGTATAATATAAATGTGTAAAAGAAGTCAAGAATTTAGTTTAGCTGATTTTTGAAATGCCTTTACTATGCATGGCCACATTGAATCAAACTGTTCTTCCAGGAGAACGACATCTTTATATGGTAGCGTATCCACCTTATTGAACATTTTGGCGTTTTTAAACAGGAGTGCCATATCAGCTTTAAACTGCATTGGTATTTTGTATATTTTTCCTACTGCCTTTTGCTCGATTTTATTTAACCAAATTGGGTTTTTAATGATGGTCTTATATCCTCTGAATGATTTTTCCGGGTCCTTAAGAAACCAATGAGCTTGAGGGAGCTCCTTCAGTGCTCTAATAGCCTCCAATGCCACATTCTCCCACTCCACTCCTGATCCTAACTCACCTTCTCCATATGCTCTTCTGAACGATGCTATCTTAGGCATACTTAATCCACTGGATAATCGATATAATCGACTACAAACAATTGAGCATACTATATATAGTAGTATATATTTAACTAATAATTATACTATGTACACTGATATACAGAAAACATACTGGTTAATGAGATTCTGGTCAGGTTTGGGATCATTTGGAAGGATAGTTCCAAATCCAAAGAGAGTGTAGTAGAGTTTATGTATTTTGGGGAACAGGTAAAGGTAAAATGGCTGTTTAGAAACTGAAGCTTTTTTCAGTATGAGTAACAAGTATTTCCTAGACTCCTCAAGCACTTTTTCTGATAGATCCATGAAAATTATCGGCTTTGATAGGCATGTATCAAACACAACTCTGTAGAAAATCTCCCAAACATCATGCTTTACCTCAAAATCTCGTACCACGTAAAACAGGAAACATGCACATTTTACTGCGTCCAATAACCCTAAATTATTCCTCAACATCATTGTTCTAGTGTCAACATCAACCTTCTCCAATCTACCCACCAATTTGCGCTCCTTTACAGCTTCATTCAATAATATGGTATACAACGGGTCCTCGTCCTGATCCACCTCCTCTGTGTTATTATCGGAGGTGGTAGATTTATCAGAGTGAGTATATTTAAATGAATACGAACACTGTAACAATAAGTGAAGTGACAGACGAATTGCTGAACGTTGTACTGGTTTTGAATTATAAGTTTGTGAGAGGTCAAATGCTGAGCGAACTTTGTGTAGCGCGTTTTGAAACAGTGGAATGAAGAGTATAGGGTCAAATTCAAATCCTAAATCCTTCTCATTTCTAAACTTGGCCTCACAAAATGTTAAAAATAACACCTGTCTTGATATACATACCAGCAATTTGCTAGTCAAAAGCCTTCCAAAAGAACAGCTACCTGGGATTCCATCTAGTCTAAACAGGTGCCAAAGCAGTTCCCAGAGATTATAAACACTGTTTCTTTTCATTGTGTGATGCGATGAATCAGTTGGCAAACTCAGGTATGACGCACACTCAATCAGATTTCCGCCTTGAATGAGCATATCTGGGCCTGATAAATTCTCTATCGTATTGGACAGAATATCAATCACGAACTCAGGTGTAAATCCAAACTCATTTCTCAGCAGACAAAGCGCCTTGTAGTACTCCATAATAAACCTCGTCTCAGTTGGGTGAGTGGCTAAATTAGAAAAGCTGCTCAAATACTTCGTGAAGACTCCATACAAGTACTTATGTTGTCTGGGGTCTCTGTTGTACAGACACATCAGGGAGTAAACACACCTAGCTCTGATTATTGGGTGTGATTTATGTTTCTTAATCATGTTATCGAGTCTCTTACATGCCGACTCAATCAACGGGTTATCTGAAATATACTCCGATTTTCCAATGCTTCCCAAAGCCTGTGACGCCTCAATCAAGGAGTAAATATTATTATCTGAGTATAACTGCTGTTCCCACATTGATCCAGACTGACAACGTCTGATCCTTGCCATAAGGCTAAACGACGAGTCCACTCTGATCCAGAGCAGTGGGAGTCTGTTCTTTGAACAAATTCTAGCCACTATCGACCTGTTATCCAACTGAGTCAGCTCAGGATGTAATCCCATATATAAGTGCTTCATCCACTCTATCAGATAACGGTCACAGTCACTATATATTCCAAGATAACAATTATTCCCTAAACAATCAATTACCATCAAATAACTAATTGAGGGGTAGGTTATACTGTTTAAGTATAAAATAATGCTATAGCTAAGATAAATTAAATATAAAATACCCATAATTAAATTATAAAATAATACTAAATCATCTAAAAAATACCTAGTGTGGAATTAAAGTTAGGGTTAGTTTGTATATCGTTTTCCAGGTCTTCAGCCATTCCTTTCAAGGCTACTTTTTTTCTGCCTCTTTTAGCTCTCGGGTTAACATTGTAGCTAACTGGTACTAAATCTCCCAGTAACCTTACACTTTCACGTACTCCGTCATCTTCAACTATGTCACTCACCAAATAAAACATCCACTTCTTGGCATATCCTCCCGACAAACACAACACTAAAAATTTTACAATTTTTCAATTAAAAGAAACATGACTAGTCTAATAATAATCTAATACTAATCTAATGGTACTAATACTAAGTTAATACTGTAATAATAGTATAATAATGGAAGCTTACTGGATTGATTAACATTTTGATGTTGTTGTATTAGGGATTGTTGTATGAGGATAATTTTCCAGTATGGAATACCGCCAGAGGTTCCGATGGGTAATTGTCCAGGGTTATACTGTAGTTTATAATTAGTTTTAATATGAGTTCCACAGTAGTTTGTACCATTATCCACAAGTAAATCATTGATTTTATTAATGTCACACGATACTTTCAACATTTCAAGACAGTCCCAAAGCGGGCCATACCCTAGGCAAAAGGTCCACGGATAGTTTCCTATATAACCAAAACCCATAACAAAGTTTCCATCCCTTCCAATCATGTCCACAGAGTCAAAAAATGCTTGGAAAAGACACATTTTCTTCCTCAACAGCCCTATTTCACTAAACGAGACCAGGCCCAAATTATCCCTCAAATCGCCAAAATCCACGATGTCATCCCTTAATCCCGTTGGTAGCACATTATATATCTTCAATAACATTTTATATAACCCCTTTTCACCTTCCAATCCGCCACTAAGCTGGTTATTTAAAAGTACGGAATCATTCACTGGGCTGGCAAAATCATCATGAAATTGGTTTGAATAGATGTTATTAAAATGTGTATTGTTTAAAAGGGAATTTAACTGGTTTGAAGAGCCTGAATAGTGTGTTAAACTCAGCAGTGAACTGTAGACATTAAACAAATTCTTCGCTCCCTGTGATGTTATATTCACAAGATTATACTTAGTTTGGCCTTCCTTATTAACGTCGAGTGGCGGTTGTAGTGAGTTAACATCAATTCTAAAGGACAAGTGGTCCATGCTTGTACCTTTGCGCTGAAGTTGTAGGATTAATCCCATACTTATCTGAGGACACCCTGTACCATATACAAATGATCTGACCAAGTTTTGCAAGTTACTCATGCACACATTCAACTGATCATGTTCAACTCCCTTCTTCAAAATATCTTCTAATGTCATGTTTGGGTCCAACTGTTTCTCCTTATTCAACCTATTCTGAGGCTTATTATTCCAAAAAATTACGTATCTCAAAATCACTTCCTGCAATATCCACTCCCAAATTCCCTTATTAAAATTGGGTTCCAAGTTCTGCTGGTTGGTATCTCCTCCACTAGGAACTTGCGTTCCAGGAAATCTGTTCAAAAAATAATTGAAAAAGTGGATCATGAAAGTCTCGTTAAGGAAATTAGTGTTCATAACAATACTTTCCAAAACATTTGGAATAAGTTGGCACTTTAATAAAAACACGGTATCACTCATCAGGATATATTCTGTTATAATATCCTTATCGTACATTTCCATCTTATCCGTTGACTTTTGTGATTGATCTGTGTCAGAGTTATTTTTAACCACTCCATTAACAGCGTTTACAGTAGACGCTGGTTTAGAGGAATAGTTTGGCTGACCACTTGAAAGTGGGTAGAAATCTCCGATTAATTCAACAAGTGTGGCAAAGAGTTCCCGTTTAGACCAGAGTCTAAGTTTAAACTCACTAATTCCCAAATTGCGCTTCACAAATTGGTCTACCAAATAACTCTGGAGCATTAAATTTAAGTGCAACTCCTTACTAGCACTTTTAATTGGCCTTGTATATAAGGTTGATAAGCCATTGGCTATCACAATACGCTTGTTAATGCAGTTTGGATCTTGTGCTAAATCACCAAATGAGTGAAGGACGTCTAGGGAGTAGGCAACAATATTCCCAGAGTTGTAGTATAGATTATGGTAATTTTGGGTCAGTGAGTCTGTAAATGAACAAAATAAATAGTTTTCTGGTGAGGTGAAAGCACTACAGCGATTAAAATCAAGGTAATTCTGGGTCCTCAAACAGGCTGAAACATCCATATTCTCTGGAAAATGACCAAATGGAAGGAACAATAAGTACAGTCCAGTCTGATCAATGTCAAGCTGAGGTTCAAAATACCCTCTGTAAGTTTCCAGGCACAATTTTGTTGCCACGTTGGTTGGATGTAAAAGGTATCCAAAGCCTCTCAGAGTAACATACACCAACTTTGAACCTGGCTTAAATTCATATAAATGACTTGATAATTGCGCCAACTCTTCCTCTGTTTCACCCTCATCGCCTACTATTTCAGTCATTGTTGCCTCTGTAGATCCATCACAATAGTCAAATTCACCCACAAATATAGGTAACTTATTAAATCTATTTCTTAAAATACTAATTACCATGGGACTAATACTATTTTTATCCTTATCCTTAGCCTTATTATCTACAGTCTTAACACTATTGGTAGTGTCCTTATCCTTTTTATCAGTATCCTTAACATTGTTGCCACTAGTATCACTACTATCCTTATTACCAGGATCACTACTACTATCAGTATTATCTGAATTGGTTTGATCATCATCGGAGTAGAACTGATATGTTTTCTTTAATTGTTGATTATTAACATTTCTATGTTCTAAATCAGTTCCCTGGTCAACATCTTCCTTTAATTTTAATCCGCAAACTACACTATATTGGATAGGAACAGTTACATTAACTTCCAGTTTAGTACACACTGAGTTGTCACTGTTGATAAAAGTGGGAAACCAAAACTTGCTAAATTTGTCAGTCTGAAACATTTTGTAATATTTGTAGTTGGTAGATCCTCTGGGAAGAATCCAATGGTTCTGGAAATAAACCTCACTATTCATTGGATTCATGTCATAGTAATCAAACTGGATATCCAGTTCGAGTTCATCCTTTAGAGAGTTAACTTCAACAAACATCACAGAATCATTTAGTGACTGTGCTGAACAGTGTAGTCCCTCATAACTCATCAAATCCACTGAGCTTATTGAACTGTTAAGCACAGAGGAGTTTACACTGTTAGTTATCGGTTTAATAAGGTAATGATTAACTTCTACATCATTTAATAAAACACGTTTATATACTGGGTTACCAATTAGAGGTAAATTTATAAGTAACACATTCTTTTTTGAATCGTTCTGGTTAGATTCACTTGATTCCGTTAGGTTAGGTGTCGCTGAGGTAGAATCAGTCGTAGAAAGGGTAGATTTTAGTTTTAAATGAGTTGAACCTTTCAGAATATAGTTTTCAAAATCCAAAGCAACATCGACTTTTTGATAAATTAAGTTATAACCTAACATTTTGCGATAATTTTAAAATTAAAAATTACGATCAATTAACATTTTTAAATACAAAATTAATGTACATGGTTGTATGAAACAAAGATTTAAAAATCTGGATAAATAGATTCATCTATAGCACAATAGTGTATGAGTTTGAGTTGTGAAGATTCCTCCCAAATTATTAAAATTAATACTTTTTTATTTTATTTGCATAAATTTAATTTATTTTTAACCGATTGTTTAATTATTTTTATCGCATATTTTTGAGTATTATCGCACTTCCAGTAACTAATACTATAAAATTATCTTGAACTATGATGGAAAATATAAAATGACTTAAAAGATAAAATCATAACTTAGGATGGGTAATAAAATAAATAATTCTTCCAGGATTAGTAATAAAATGGCCAAGAATAAGAAGAAGCCCTCAAAGAGTTCTGATTTTAAAGAGGCGAAGAGTAAATTGGGAAAAGCTCATTTACGTAGGTATAAATCGAGTGATGAGAAGTTATTATCTAATCTTAAACAGTTAAAGAAAACTGTGAAATTATTGCCCCAATCAATAACTGTAAAAAAGGACTCTGTGAACGTAACTTCGCGCCGTTTAACGTTTCAAGAATTAGTTGCCAAGTCAAGACATACTTCGGAAAATGTGAAAAATCATGCCCTAATGGGCTTTACAGAGTTCATTAGACGTTATCAAGATGAGGCAAGGGAGAACCTGTACGGTTTATTACAGGTTTGTTGCGGATTATTGGTTTCAGAGTACCCTAGACTACGAAACTCTGCTAAAAATTTACTCGTTTCAATCTTGACCACATTTTGTTCTGATGGCAAAATCAGTGAAAAATTGAGTGAATTGATGTATTTGCACCTGGTTCAGGGTGTAATGGCCTCCAAATCCTCTGATAGTAAAGAGTTTAATGATGATATAAATAACATTATAGGTTTAATAATTGATAAATTCCCCTATACACTTTCTTTTGGATATAATTTGAAATTGTTGAATGTTTTACTGGAAAAACAGCCCACACCTATTTCATTTAAACACTTCAATTGTGTTTACTCACTTGCTAAACTTACACGATTCCAGTCAAAGTCAATTATTTCCTACTGTGTCAACGTACTTTATAACATTATTAACTCAGAAAATTGGTCAGATTCACCTAATCCTACTAGTCAAACTGATTGTAACAGGACAGAAATTGAATGTTTAACAACCTCATCGGTGGTTGTGAAGTCATTTAAATTACTAGTGTTGAATAAGGAATTTATAGAAAAAAATGACTATAAAACTGTTTACTTGATTTTAAACGCTGATTTGCAAGAGTTTGAACACATGACTCAGAAGGGAAAGGAAACATTTGAAAAGTTATTTTCCGAGTTGATTCTACTAAAGGCACAATTATCCATTAAATTATTATTCGAGTTTGATAAACAACATATCGCACTTTTGGCTCCTCTGATACACTTGGAATCTCTCGTTACCAGATTAAAATCTTCTGAAATTGTGTATATACTTTTATTACTTTTTGATAATTTCAATACCAGTAATGTGGACTGGGATTTAAAGCTCAGATCTGAGTTTACTTCTAGTATTTTGAACTTGTTACAGGACTCAAAATTAACTAATTTAAACCATTTAAAGAGTTATTTAAATCATTTTAAACTCAACAGTAATTTTTCAGAAGATAACTCACACCCCTTACTTAATGGAGGATCAGAAGTAAAAGGTGTTTTGGCAAAAATGATCTGTGAAATTGTTAATAATTTATTCAAACACGTGGAATCATCACCAAGTGTATGGCCTCTATTATTATATTTTAAAGGCATTTCTCCCAGTTTGTTCACTCAAATATTCCCCAAATCAACTCACTGGAATTTCGTACACAACTACAATGTAGCTGATTTTTCAGTATTTAAGGGTAATTTTCAGCCGATTCCACTCAATTTGGACCATATAGTTAGTAATTTTATCACCAACTCCAATAACAATAATGGGTTTGAGTATATAAGGGTGTTGTTAGAAGTATGTTTATTCATAAGTAAAGTGGAAAAGGGCTATGAATTCTACTATAAACTAACTGATTTGCCAAATTTATCTGAAGAAAATAACAATATTTCTACCAAAAATATCAATGGTTTGAACAAAATTAACAATAATTTAGCAGAAATTCATGTAAGTTTGGCAAGAATTTATGTTAATTTGCCTTCAAATGAGAGGATAATCGAATTTTTGTCTGAACACATATTAAAACTATTGAAGGAACAAAGGTGTGAAATAGTGAAAATAATCCTAGAGGTTTTAATATATCATGTGTTTAATTATACAAATAGACTCGACGAGTTTGGTAGGATTATTATACAATTTGATCCACAAAGTGATTTAATAAAGAAAGTTAACACATTCACGACATTTTTGTTAAAAATCATTCACGAATATGGTAATGTAGAAAATAGTTCTGTTATTACACTTCAAAGAAATGAAGAAGTTAGAAATGAAATTGATGATGTTGTGGAGTTTGGAGTTAAAATATTAATTGATAAATATTTACTAACATTGAACAAAATGGAAGATACTGAAGTGGAGGAGGATAAGGAGTTGGTAATGAAATTGTTGAAGGGTCTTTGGGAAAAAATAGGTACAAATTTTAAAAACAGGGAAGTAATTTTTAAAAGAATCTTTACGGAATATTTCGGTAAAGATTCCATTCCAAATTGGCTATCCACAGTACACAATTAATCTACCATACAAATATGTTATATGTTTGTGTATTATAAACTATATTATATACTATACATATTATATACCTGTTATATACTATGTATATATTAGAGTAGATGATATGTGTATGAAGTCGAGACCCCATTGGTAAGGTATAAAAAGTAGTAGATTTATAAATTTTAAATCGCAAAATGCCAGAGGAAGATTTCTACTTGAGATACTAGTAAGTTGATTTTTAATTACCTAGTTAATATTCCAATGCGTAGTGTTGGCCACGAGGGTAAATTTGGCCACGAATTTCTGGAGTTTGAACTGGATTCTAATGGAAGATTGAGATACGCGAATAATTCAAACTATAAACGAGACACAATGATTAAAAAAGAAGGTTTTAATTACACAATTTTATTCATATTACCTATAAGATTATATAATTAAACCTTATGTTTTTTTCTAATCATATATTCTTGATATATTTTAGTGTACTTGTTGAATGAAGTTGTGGAGGAGTTCAAGCGTATTATAGTGGAATCTGGTATAGTACATGAGGATGATAACGAGTGGCCGCATCCTGACCGAATTGGTAAACAGGAACTTGAGATTAAGTTGAATGGGAATTATTACACCTTCACAACCTCTAAAATCGGCTCTTTGCAGGAAATTCAATCCTCAAAAGACCCTCACGGACTTCGCATTTTCTATTACCTAATTCAGGATCTCAAATGCTTTGTATTTTCAATGATTTCGCTACACTTCAGGGTATCACCTAGTTATTCAGTTTATGTATTCTAATATTATGTATAGATTAAACCTGTTTGATCATATTATTTAATATTAAAAGTTTTTAAATGTCTTCAACTCCTTCCAAATCACTATCAACCTCACTACTATCAAATGCGTCATCGGTATCAACTTCACTGCCGTCATCTGTGTTATCCGTATCATCATAGTCACCGATATCATCGGTATCACTACTATGGTCGCCATCAACTTCACTGCTATCAACCGTGTTATCGGCGTCGCCAGCGCTACCTTTTTTAACGGATTTGAAATCGGAATGATTGAATTTTGTCATGATGGAATCATTTCTGAGCAGAATGGAGGATTGTTTCTGGTTGGAATATAGTTGAAATACAAGCTTGTGAGTGGGGACATGGATGATTTTAGTAAAGCGGTCCATGCCAGCAGTGATTAAATAATCGCCAGAACACTTTAAATCCACAACTGACCCGTTGTGGTAATTGTAACAACTTAATATCCTACACACCATTTGATTGTAACTATTTCGTCTGTAATGAACTCGCTTATCATTATTACAAGAAGTGCAAAGACGCTTTCTAGCCTCTAACAAGTGTTCCACTATACCAAATTTCTCCTTTTCATCCATATCTTCCACTGTCCTGTTCAAGCCGTTTCTGGAGTTTCGGTTAATTTTATTATTGATCCAGTGAATAAGTTTGTTGTTGGTGAGGAACTGGAGATAATAAACAGTGCCAAAGTTATCACTAATGTACACATTGCAATAGTCTTTCTTAGGATAGTTGTACAACTCAATACTAACATCATTTGATAATTTAAATCTCTTTTCCAAAATATTATTAAATAATTCTTCTAAATTCAAAGAATTATTGATAGAATTTTTATTATTTATGCCATTTTCACCAATGTTGTTGTTATGTTCAGTAGTACCCTCGTTGTCTCGATGATCACCTTTTTCTGTGTTAAATAATAGTTTAAAGGGCGGATTGGTGGTAATTTTGAGAATTGCTCTGTCATTTGAGGAATAGTTTTCATTAACAGCCTTATCCAATTGTTTCCTATGTTTAGTGTTGAAATCGTGTTCAGGAAGAGTTAGAGCGCGTTTTGATAAAGCTGAACTCCTCTGATCACAGATATTAAACTGGAAAATCGGATCCTTCTGACTGTTAGGATCATATACATATACAAAAGCGTCTTTAGTTCCTACACAAATTAAATCATCGCCAAGTTCATCAAGAATACAAAGACTAGTGATATTCAGCGTGCTTTGGAGGCCTAAAAGAGTTTCATGTGGAAATTTCCCAACCCATAGCACTCTTTCACAGAATAAATCAATGAGAGCCGGAGGATTATTCGGACCTGCGATAATTAGTCGATTTTTCATTAAACTGTGAGTAGAAGCACATGATACAGGTGATTTATACTTGAAAACAGCGATGGAATAAGGATGATTTACCTTAGTTAATAAGCCTTTAACAGTGCTAACATTATCATTTTTGGTATTATCAGTGTTAATATCGGTGTTAGAATTGCTAGTATCAGTATTGTCAGTATTTACTAGAGAGTTGGGGATGGTTTTGGGACAATTCTCAGTGTTAAAGAGGTAAATATATCCATCTTCTGTGACAGCTAATAATACTTTATTGTTCTCTTTATATACTGTTGGAATAGTAAGATTTGGGTATAAAGATGAGCTCTTATTGTTACTATAAATAGCATTGGTGAGGGGATAAAAATGATAATTTAACAGTGTTACGTAAACACATTTAGAATCCAGATGATATTCCCTGATAACCTCACCTGTTAAGGTGTTGTAACTACGAACTAATCCGCTCTCATATCCAACAGTTATTTCATCTTCACCATATCTATGAAAGATTTAAAGTATATCTAACAGATTATATAAATAGATAGTATATAGTATCAATAATAGTAAGAATATATAAGTGGTATGTGTTATGGTTGGAATTTTGAAGATACCCGAGAGTGCCAGACCAGGAGGTTGTTGTGATAAATTTATCTAAAGCTTGATCTTCAAGAGAAGAAAGCCTCAAAATGCTGCGATTCTTAGTATTAATCTCCTTCAGTAAACCAGTAGTTCCACCAATTATGTATTCCATCATGTACAGTAAATTGATCTAACATTAACTTATACTATACATCATACTACATTAATAATATAGTTTAAAAATATAGATAATAATATACATAATAAAGAGTAATATAATGAATAATTGAAAGTTTTATGGTATGGAGAGTGCCTAACAAAATAAGGAGATGTTGTGGAAAAAACGAGGAAATAAGTTGTAAATTGATGTTAAAATAAATCTAAAATAAGGAAAAATAGTAATAATCGTGCTTATTTGGAAAATGTGTAAATAATTATGGATCAAGATAAAAAAGTCCCCCCAGTGACTGGGAAATTTTTAAATCATTTTAATTTTATCCATTTTACTGCACTTCTATTTTTAGTTCATTTTTTACATTGATTTTATGACCTTCAGAGACGAATTTAACTGTTAGCACGGCTTGCTTCATCTGGTTTTTACTTCATTGGCTCTCCTTCCATGTACCATAACAACTGATAACTGCAGTTCTATCCAGCTCACTAATTTAAATAGGAAATAGCCGTTTTTGTACATAATTTTATAATTAAAAGTTGTTTGAAAAGTATCATAATATTTAATTCATTTTTACATTTTAAGGAATCTCTAAATCACACATGTTTCAAGTTGTTAAGGATATCATCTCTTCTGTTTCCATTGAACCAAACTCCGACTCCTCCTCTTCGGACTCGTCACATTCATCATCCTCCGATCTCCTCGACACCGCTGATCATCAAAATAGAGCTGATCTGTCAAAAGGTGGCAAAGTTAATGCAGATCCGGATGTTGAGAATTTAAGCTTAAAATTTGATACAGTGATGAAGTTGAACAAGGAAGAAGTAAATCACGTGGCTGAAAATGCCCCTGAAAACATTGATTCAAAAGCCACTGAGTCTCCCAGAAGAAGATTCTTTTCACGCAAATCCTCGCAATCTCCCCGAAAATCACCAGAATCACCCAGGAAAACGAAATCACCCAGAGATTCAGAAGATTCGCCTAAAAAATCCACCGAAACATCTAAAAAATCTGATGATTCTCACGGTAAAACTAAACCATCTGGAGACTCGGAGGGAACACCTAGAAGAAGATCCATATTTTCAAGGGACTCTGCAGATTCTCCCCGAAAAACTAAGTCGTCCAGAGAATCAGATTCGCCTAGAAAATCAATATTTTCAAGGGATTCACCTAGGAAAGCTAGATCATCACGCGAATTCACTGGAACACCTAGAAGGCTAAGCGGCAGGTTTTCAAAGGATAAACATGCACCCCCTCTTGATACGTTTGTGTTGACCACTGAGGAAACAGTTGATGAGTATTTGAATAAATTTTTGGAAAGCATAGTCGTACGCTTCTATGAAAATAAGCCCTTTGAGGAGTACAGTAAAGTTCGAGATTACAACTTCGGAAAGTCAAAACTGGAGCTTTTAAGCAAGTACAGACCGAATTCAAATTTAAAAGAGTTTATAGTGAATGGACAAATTGAGGTTCCGATGGAGAATTTGCTGACCCTGGTTATGGAAATTAAAAACAGAACTATTTGGGACGACACTTACCTGGAACACGAAATGTTAAGCTTTGACGAGAAAACGAAAACAGACTTCATTTACTCTGTTTCAAAGTACCCTTTCCCTCTCACAAAGCGTACCTATGTGGTCACGAGAACTTGTTATAACTACGGCGATGATTGTCTGGTGATTTTGAGTGCAGCTACAAACAAGTTTCCGCATCCAAAGAAGCTTAGGTGGGCCACTCAAGTTGATGAGTTTGAGAGTCTCCTGGTGGTTAAAAACTGTGAACCGGAACTTGTGGACGGTGTAAAGAGGGTTACCCGCTCATACATGCTTGCCACTTACTTTGAAAACCCCAAAGTTTTACTCCCAAACTCTTACCTTAACCTTATCATTGGACAGCTGGTGCCTGGAATTCTCTCAAAGATGGTTATCGCATCTAAAAAGCTCAACTACCAAGACTCCGTTGATTATGTAAAAACCATGAAATTAGTACCGATTCCAAAATGACACACTCTAATATTCTATCATACACTATTTAGTAATGTATATATAATAATGTATTATGTTATTTGTTTTCTATTGAACTCTGACTATCTACTACATTAATCTATAATATCTACTACATTAATCTATAATATCTACTACATTAATCTATAATATCTACTACATTAATCTATAATATCTACTACATTAATCTATAATATCTACTACATTAATCTATAATATCTACAACATTAATCTATAATATCTACAACATTAATCTATAATATCTACAACATTAATCTATAATATCTACAACATTAATCTATACTATGTGCTACGGTATTCTGGACTTAATACTTTATCAATACTGTAATTCTATACCATATACTACGTAATATCACTTTTATTACATATTCTTAACATAATTATAATTGGGATAATGGTTTAAAGTGTTATAATGTGTCAGACTCAATCTTATCACATTATATAATAAAATAAAAAATGATAGTGAGGGAGGTTGAAGTGATGGAAGACCAGTTATCTGAAGATAACAGTGGAGTAACTGAGTTAAGTTATGTAATAACGGAGCTGGATGATAACCCGAGTGATGTGGATGACAGAATTGAGAATAAGGTGGTGGATTATTACATTGAGAGTGGGTCAGACGATGAGATTGCATCAAACCAGGGCAAACCAAAAAAGTTTAAGTCAGAGTCCTTCATCAAAACTCTTAAAACTCTAGTTGACATTTCAACCGAACCTTTGGTGGACGAGTGTTACTCACTTTCCTCTTCAGATTCTGAAGGCTCTGACTCGTTTTCTCTCGTTCCTGTCATTTCCAACTTATCTAGCAAGTTCATTAAGCACACTACGAGGCTTTTCAATAACTCTCAAGACGATATACCAGATACTCAACCTGACAATGATGAAGAGTTCAGTCAAGAAAATGAACATGAACACGTAAATGAAGAAAATGGTAAAGAATGGAATATTGAAGGAATTGTTAAATGGTTTTAACATATTATTAATAAAGTATTATATATTAGAATAAAAGTACTGTTAATACATTATTATATATTAGAATAAAAGCACTGTTAATAAAGTATTATATATTAGAATAAAAGTACTGTTAATATATTATTATATATTAGAATAAAAGCACAATTAATATATTATTATATATTAGAATAAAAGTACTGTTAATACATTTTTAATAAATAGTATAGTTTAATACTATAGTGAGTTAATGGAGTATTGGAAAGTGGTATGAGATTTATTGGTTTGGGTGTAAAAAGGCGCAATTAGTCCCGAAGAAACAATTGGGCCAGTTTTTACAAGGTACGTTGTTCGGGTGAATGTATCTGCATTTTTCCCCAAACTCGCAGTTTGGATAATTAATACACCTCTTTGGTACCTTTACCACCTTTACACTTTCCTCTTCTCCATTAACTGCTGTTTCTACTGGTTCGGAATTCCCGCTGGAATCGTTAACCAGTGTCAGATTCTTATAAAATGAATTCTTCTTCCTCTTGGGATTAAAATTTTCAGTACTAAGCTTGTACTTTTCATTCGAAATTTTGTAAGTTTCGTTGGTAAGTTTGAAATTTTCTGTATCAATTTTGTGCTTCTCTGTATCATTGATTTTGAACTTCTCGCTCTTGGTCTTTACTCCTAGTGGGACGCTTTGTCCTTGTAATTTTGCGATTTTTTCCTTCAAAATCAGCTTATCCAACGGTTGGTCCAATGCGTCTAAAAGCTTCTTCTTCTTATCAACAGCTTCCAATTTATCTTCAGTCTCGTTTGCCACTGCGCCCTGATTATTTGATTTCGAACTCTTGAGTGAATCACTTGAAGAGTGTATGTCCTTTAGAGCATTTTTCATTAGTCTTGATCTCGACTCTATGAAATACTATTGAGCTTTTTTGGCTAACCTTTCAACATTTCCACTTTCTCAGTCTTCATAAACGTATCACCACTAGTATTAGTATTACTGATATTAGTGTTGCTAGTATTGGTGTTACTAGTGTTGGTATTACTAGCAGCAGTGCTAAGAGTGGTCTGCGTTTCACTCAAATTTTCTTCGTTTAGTGGTAAATGTGTTTCATGATAGTATTCAACAGTTTTTTGCACAAAGTCGTAAAGCCATTCTGTAAAATCTGAAGCCTATAATTATTATATTTTACTACACAAATTATTAAAATTTATTAGATGACATTTTAGACAATGCCAGTTAAAAATAATATTTCACACATTAAAATTGAAAATTAATATTTTACAAATTAAAATCACACATTATAGTTCAAAAATTAAAAAATAAAGAAATTTTTTTCATATAAATAGAAAAGGGAAAAATACATGTTGGAGTAAATAAGTTTTTAGTTTATTTGTCAGCTGCTGTTTATTAAATTTCTCCTGCGATAAATACTCCCAAGTCTCCTCAGCCACAGTCTTCGCCTGGCCCTTATCAATACATAAACTCAACTTCGATACCATCTCATCACGGATCTTCACTTGCCAATCCGAAGGCAATTTCAATAATACTCCGGAATCCATTTCAAATTGTCCAAATCTTACATCTACTTCATCAAGTTAGCTTTTATTAAACGTTTACTTTACTTCAAATAGTTAATTTATGTTGATTTCTTCAATTTTATAATAATTTTAAATTTTGTGATAATTTTCAAATTTTATAATAGTCTTCGAATTTAAATTGATGTTAAAATGGTATTAAAATGATTTTAATGTTTGGATGTTATTATATTACAAATGATTTGTGAAATTTGAAAAAATAAAGCTATTTGAAATCTGATTAAAAATTAGTAAAGAGTAAAATCCGTCAACATTCATGAGATTACATGAAAAGAATAAAATTATTATAGAACTTGACCATTTTAAGGGCAACAAAAGGTCTAAAATGGTCTAATCAAAAGAATTGGAAATGGAATGAATTAAAGCATAAAATAATATATAAAAGAAATAACTAGTATCACTAAATAAGGAGTGAAATTGAAATGAGATTGTGGGAACACTGGAGTTGGGAATGTGTCCAATCCTAAAAAATTGAAAATCGACGTTAAAAAGAAGGATAATCCACAATCGCATAGCAAGTATATTATATAGGTAATTTAATAAGGTGGATGAGGTGGAATAATAGCAAGTCCGATGGTGTGGAATGAGTAGGAATAAGGTGTGTATTGAAAATTAACGAATTCGAAGTCTAATTTAAATTTTTATTAAAATTTAATTTTAGAAATGTTTAGTGGATTTTTTAGTGATATTTGTGAAATTTTGGGAGGAAGTCGTGGAAGGCATGTGTAATCAAAAAAGTATTAATCACACATTAAAATATTATTTTACTAGTAAGGTATTTATAATATGAAAAGAATGAGAAAATAGTGTAAAATAGTGTTAAAGTATCATGGGATTGGGTAATAAGTGATAATATGTAATAGTCACGTTGTTCGGATACCCCATAAGGTAGTGAAATATTTAGATTTCTCAGGCCGTTCTTTTCAGGTGTTTATGTAGAAGGTGGTTTAATATAGTATCTTCAATTATCTATCTGTTTTCGAAAAGTCTAAAGCCAAGTTACACCTCCATAAGGATTTTTCGAATTTTTCTATATTTCAATTGTGCTTTTCACACTTTAATTACACTATGAGCTAGTCAAAACTCGGGTGTAGTTCACCGCTATCACTAACATAGTATTGTATCAAATTTTTACATTTTTCACCCACTTTTTTTTTATTTTTTTATAACAATTTTAATTTGGTTCTATAAAATAGTTTTCGACTGTTTTTTATCCCATTTTTCACTCAATTTTTACTCAATTTTTCACGAAATTCTTACTCAAATCTCACTTTTTTGTGCCTCAATTATTTCTCAACTAGAACTGAATTCTTTTCAGTTTTCAGTTGACTGTTATTCACCTGTTATAATTAAGAAAATTTTTTATCGGATTTTCATTTCTTGATTATAACAATTGTAAATCAATTTTTCAACCTACGCCTAATTGTTAAACCTCGAAAATTCATAAAATAGCTGGAATTTGTACTCAAAAGAGGAATTCTTGCTCAGTATTTAAAGTTTGAAAATGGAAAGTAATAAAAGATTTTCGAGGTTTATGCTCAACAGGACGTCAACTGATGCCGCAAACGATGACTTTGAAGTCGTCACCTCATCCTATGACGTCGACTCTCTATACGAACCCAAACCCATCCCCGGACATAAATTCAATATCACCACTTTCGTAGCTTTTTACACAATTTACTTATTTTTACCCTTAGTTACTGAATAGTATTTAATTTAGTCAATCACAATTGGTTGTATAAAAATGTGTAGGACCAGTATGAGCGTATGTACGGAGAGAGTATTTCTAATAGTGACGAGTTTTGGGGTAAGATAGCAAAGTCAAGTTTACACTGGATTTCGCCCTATACTAAGGTGTCTGAGGGCGACTTTGTGGATAAAAACTACGCCTGGTTCCTGAATGGGAAGTTGAACGCATGTTACAATTGTGTCGACCGTTGGGCTGAAGTAAGACCAGACTCATTGGCTATTATTTACGAAGGCGACGAGCCTGAAGACCAGAGGAAGGTGACATTTAATGAGCTGAAGATGAATGTGTGTAAAGTGGCTAATGTGCTTAAAATGCTCGGTGCTCGCAAGGGCGATTGCGTTACAATTTACATGCCCACAATTCCAGAACTCTGCTACTCTGTCCTTGCATGTGCTCGCATCGGAGCTGTTCATTCTGTTGTCTTTGGTGGTTTCTCAGCCACTTCACTCGCTGAAAGAATTCATGACTCCAATTCACATATCGTATCATTACCTATCCTACAGTTACTATTATTACTATTTACTATTGTTTTCATTATTACCATTATTTACTACTTACCATGAGTTTAGTATTAACTATGCCATTATTAATGTTTGTATAGGTCATAACTGCTGATGGAGGAATGAGAGCGACTAAGCATATAAAGACTAAGGATATAATGGATGACGCCTTGACACGTTGTTCATTTGTAACTCATTGTCTTGTATTCCGAAACATTGGATCGGACGTGAAAATGACACCTGGCAGGGATGTATGGATGCATGAGGCCATGGAGTCGGTTAGACCATACTGCCCAGTTGAAACCATGGACAGTGAAGACGTTTTATTCATTCTCTATACATCAGGATCTACCGGTAAACCTAAGGTATCAACTTCACCACATTATTATTACTATATTATTACTATATTAGTACTATATTATTAGTACTATATTATTACGCTATTATACTCTAATACTATTATTATACTATAATACATTAGTAGTATGGTAATAATAATTTTCTAGGGATTAGCGCATACTACGGGAGGATATTTGGTATATGCATATGCGACAGTTAGGTACATTTTTGATAGCCATGAAGGCGACGTGTTCGGGTGCATGGCAGACGTCGGGTGGATTACAGGCCATACGTACGTGGTTTACGGGCCGCTGCTGAACGGCATAACGACGGTGATGTTCGGTTCCTTGCCGAATTATCCAACCCCAGACCGTTATTGGAACATTGTGCAGGAGCACGGGTTGACGCAATTTTATACAGCACCAACAGCGATTAGGAGTCTGATGAAATTTGGAGACGAGCCACTGAAGGGACATAATTTGAGTAGTTTGAGAGTTTTAGGAAGCGTGGGAGAACCAATCAACCCAGAGGCGTGGAAGTGGTATTACAATGTAGTTGGGAATGGAAAAGTGGCAGTGGTTGACTCGTACTGGCAAACTGAGACTGGAGGAATAATCATCTCACCGATCCCAGGAGTGACCTTCACAAAGCCGGGCTCGGCCACTTACCCCTTTTTTGGCATAGAATTGGCCATAATTGACGCAAATACGGGCGAGGAGTTGGAGGGGAATAATTGTTCGGGACTTTTGTGTATAAAGAAGCCTTGGCCAGGCATGTTTAGGACGATTTTTGGTGACCATTCGAGAATCCATGAGACCTATTTCCCCACCAAATACCCCTACTATTTCACCGGTGACGGAGCGTTTAGAGACAAGCATGGGTATATTTGGATTTCAGGCCGCATTGACGACACTATTAATGTTTCAGGCCACAGGCTCTGTAGCGCAGAAATTGAATATGCACTGACTCAAGTTGACATTGTGTCAGAGGCTGCAGTGGTCGGGTACCCGCACGCACTCAAGGGCCAGGGTATCTTCTGTTTCGTCTCATTGAAGGAGGCAAGTCTGAGGCTTCCCAAGGAGGAGGTGATTGGCAGGCTTAAGATGAGTATTAGGCACTATGTGGGCCCTTTCGCAACGCCCGACGTTGTTCTGATCACGCCCAATCTTCCGAAAACCAGGAGTGGGAAAATTATGCGTAGGATCCTCAGGAGATTGGCGTCCAAGAAGTTCCACGACTTCGGCGACGTCTCCACCCTCGCTAACCCTGAAGTTGTACACCAACTCATCGAGGACGTCAAACAAGTCCAATAATTTCATTTTACACACCTAGTACGATTTATATACGCTTTAGTAATTTATAAATGCCCTTATTAAGTCTATAAGTGTTATGCTATATAGAACTACACTATAACTGTATAATGGATGGGAGTAAGTCAGATAATATAATTGTACATAACACAAATAAATACTATAGTCTGTGGTGTAGAAGATTAGGATATTTGTTTTAAAATTCTTATGTCAGAGATGTGAGTGAGTTGAGTTTATTTTTGGTGTCGGGATCGATGAGTTGAACGAGCTTGGGGTGTTTATGCAGCAGCGACTTGATTAAATTGACGCATACCTGAATGAGCTCCGAGTTAGTCCCAAATGAGTCTCCGAAATTATCCAACGTGCCCTTAGAACACGATATGTACAACTTGAACAATAAAAGGACGTTACTAGTTTCCAACTCCTCTGCACCAACTTTTATAACATTCCCCATGCTCACGTTGTTTGACGAAAATACGTTATTGGACTGTGAGTTGAGTGTTTTCGTCAAGTTGTTGGTGGATTGTAGGTGCATGAGTATCAAATTTGATATGGATAGTGTGGTACTGAACTTTTCCTTGTCATTTTTCGCGTGTATTAAATGATTACAAAGTGGGTTCAAAAACGAGTTTAGATACTTGATTGCCAGATTCGGGAAGCTTTTGGAGAATTTTCCAAGTGTGACGCAGCAGTTCTGTAGAATGCAGAAGTTATTACTGCACAAATTGATCACCTTCACCACTAACAAGAACACTAAATCTATGTTACCGCCGTTGTATATCCCCAACTGATTATCGCATAACACTCCAAACACCCACACACAATTGTTCATCACTCCAAAATACTCATCGGTATCACCTAAACAGATTTGAATATCATACTAATATTATACTAATAGTATGTTATTATTACAGTATTGGTATGTGTAATATATGTAAATATGTGTAATCTATGTAAAATATGTAAATATGTGTAAACTACAAAGATAACTATGTAATTGTTTGTAATCTATGTAAAATATGTAATCTAAGTAAATATGTGTATGTTGGAACTTTCATGTGAATTGATGGAATTGTAACGGCTTTGCACATTTGTTGAAGAGCTATTAATGGAAGTTTGTTCGTTGGATTGCATATTGTTGACATAATTTTGAATATTATTAACCAATATTTCAAGTGAACCTTGATTTAGCTGTATGGAGGAATTTGATAAATCCCCCATCAGCGCTATGCAGGACTGTAAGATTACAACGATTTTAGAGGCACATAATTCATTGATTACTAATACCAGGTCAATCCCATTACTGATCTTTAAGCCTTTAATAACATTGCAGGTTTCAGTGGAGTTTACTGAACCATGAGTAGACGTCAGTAGCATTGAAATTGTGTCAGTTAGTACTTGAACAGATTGGTAGAAATACTCAAGTTCTGTAATATCACCAACTAATTCATAAAGCGATACCACACAATGCTTAGTTATCTTCTGCACAAATACTGGTGGTAACTTAGAGCCTAAAACTGATATTATATTACTCAGACACTCGATTAGGGCAATGTACTGTGTGTCGCCCAGTCCAACAATTTCTAATCTTCCCAGTAAAACATCAATTAATTGATTGTGTTCAGTTTGTTGTGTTAGGGATTCGCCGACACTTTGATACAGTGTTCCAATGACGTCATATAATATCATGAAATTACGTGACTGGTACAACTCTATGCAGCTCAAAATTACATGTAATATCTGTCCTGCGTATGGTAATAACAGTGTAGTTCCACACTCTTCAAAAGATGTAAATGATGAACACGCTGATTCTTGCACTCGCTTGTTCCTGTCTAACATTCCTCTCAAAATCACTGACAACGTCTTACTCAAGTAGGTGTTAATGTTATTGGGCAAGAAGAGCCACTCCACAAACCTTGACAGACACCAACAGGAAATTATCCTCAATAAAGGCTTCGGATCAGTTGCAACCACTATTAAATAGTCAATCACCTTTGGCAAATATGGATACAGTGTGTAAAGTGAGCCCTTAGAAATTGCACCCAATGTTAACACTCCTGACTCCTTAAGTTCCCAATCTGTACTATCAAGTTTCTCTTGTATGTATGAGAGCAATATCTTTATCACCTCAGGATTACTCTGGCCGTACAGCTGTGAAATTGTGTCTAACAATAGAGCTGAGCCTTTCCTTACTGTCCACGTATTTCCCCAAGTATTGGTCTCCTCATCTTCTCTTGACTTTATTGGCACGTCCTGCATGTCATCTGGTATATTCGCGTTGTCATCTTCCAGATGCGTTCTGTCCATCGACATGTAATCCCACGATGAATATCTCGTGTTGTCCACCAACGTCTTCAGTAATGTTCCAAACTCATTCAGCATCTTACCCAATAATAAGCATCTTATCTCTAGACATGTTATTAAATGTTGACTATTAGCTATTCAGTCTGTTAACTATATTAACCGTGTTAACTAAATAAAAAGGGTAAATTAACTAAATAAATAGATAAAAGTGTTAAACTCAGTTTAAGATACGGTTATTGGAGTTGGTGTACAACTGTGATTGCAGAATATGCGTATAAAAATCTAGAGCATCAATTTGTATTGTGTAGGCGTCATCAGAACAGAGTTTAGTAATGAATGGGAATAAAGCGTCTGAGGACTGTAGAATTGACATTGGTACTAGATCCCACAACTTTAACATGGCTTTGAGTACACATTTCTTCACATTGTAATTATCCAATGTCGCCATTAAGCCCAATAGGTTCCAAAACTGGCCGAACAGGTCAGACACCAAATACTCCAATATTATACTGGAATCCAACAGGGTTAACAGTATCCTTGAGGTTATCTCAGTCAATGCTGACGATTTAGACGAGATTTGAAACAACTTGACGATGAAATCTGATTTCAGGTAATTTAAATAATTTGGTGTCATCGCTCCATTGGCTATAGTGTCTTCTAAAATCATCACTAACGTTACTACGGCAGTTTCAACCACTTCATCCACAACGCCGTCACTCCCAACTGTGTTGGTACTGTTACTAATAATTGACAACAGATTGTATAGGCCTGTAGGCCACTGATCGTATCCCTGGACATTGAAAATTGAGACGTAACATGATGCCACTGCGTTCCTCAATTTCACTTCTCTCAAATTCACAATATTAATTATCTCGTTTTTTATCACTGACTGAATTGATGGGTTAGTTTGGCTCCAATTTTGAAGTATACTGTTCTTCAGCAGCAACAAGGCCATCTGTTTAGAATGGAATGTTGGCGCTGATAGTGACGCTTCTAAGTAATACAAGGCCACATCTGGTCTGTTTTGTTGAAATGACGCCAGACTCTCGTGGACATATTTCTGTGTCTCCGTGTCACCCTTTTCCGATAACGTCAATATCTCCAATAATCGACTGTATAACGCACGGTCCAATGGCATCTCCAACCTATCAAACAATATACTAGGGTGTATATATTAAGTGATATATATTAATAATATATTGTATACTGATATATGATGGAAAAATAGGGAAATAAATAGGTGGATAAGATGTACCATTAAAATATGTGAAATTTTTAAAATTTGTAGGAAATCGGAAATCTTGTTATTTCAAAGATTTAATATTTTATGGATTTGAGATTTTTTTCCTTATGAAAAGGCTGATTAATCTACTATTGCTGAGCGTGTTAAGGGAATTATATAGTACAGAAATAGACGGTTTTAACATTAATGTAAGTGAAAACTACAAAGAATCGAGAAATTAAACTACGTCAAAATAAACAAAGAAACTACATAAAGAATAACAAATTAACACAGAATGAGACAAAATCTACACAAACTGAACACAAACTAGGATAAATTTTACACAAAATTTACACAAAACTATTAGAAACAGTGAGAAAATAAAGAGGATTAGAACAAATTAAAATGAATACACAAAATTAAAATAAAATAATTAAAATTAAATTAAAAAAAACAGTGGCGTAATTTTAAAAAATAAGAGAATTAATGATTGTAAACAGCTATATCACTGAAATTGTATTGAAGAGAGTTTCGGGGAATAAAATTAATCACCACTGAACAGTAATAATGAATGAGAGAATGGTCCAGGTAAAGTTAGATCCATGGGGTCGTAGAACTCGAATAAATAAGATTTTTTAATTTATTTAATTTATTAATATAATTTTTATTCTTATCATTTTTATCGTTTACAACTTCGTTTTACACATCTCTTCCTAACCACTTCATTCTCACTCCAATAATTTCAACTTACTCAATCACATGATATACACATACCATAACAACGTAATTGTAAATATTATATATAGTAATTTATCACGGAATTTTATGTATTTATTCATAATATTTCAATTTTGGATTCTATTACCCCAATATAATGATTTTTATCGACCAAATTACATATATTTAATACTAAAAGTTTATTTAATGTTTGGAATAAAAATAATATGAAAAAATAATTATACTAAATTTCGTATAATTGTTAACAGTGGTGGAATCCTATGGAATCCATACTATATCATTTTTGACGATTTCAAGATAACATTTGTTTGAGTCTAAAACCCATGTGATTTTGTTGAAAAAATAATTTTTAACTTTATTTAAATAAATTTATCAAGTCGTTGAATTGGTGTGTACGCTTTGTGTTCTTGCTGGGGCTTTACCCATAGAATTATACACATTGGTTTTTATCACTTTAAATATTCTTTCCACTCTTTTTCTAATTTAATTTCTTAAACTTAACTTTTTTACTCAAACACCTCTCCTCAAGTTATTTGCAATTTGATCAAAATGGTTCATGAAGTTACTTCAAAAGAAGGTAACCACCATACTGCTTAGCATATTATTTATCAAGTTACATACTTAGTAAATGATGTGTTAATTGGAGTATATGAAATTGTGTAGAATTTGAAAAGACACTTTCTGGTGATTCCGTAGTTGTCGTTGACTTTTACGCTGATTGGTGTGGTACGTTCCACAGATATAAGTCATTATGTTATGTTTAACCCTGTAAATAGGCCCTTGCATGAGATTTGCTCCTCAATTTGACGCTTTGGCTACTGAACACCCTTCACTTTTATTTGTCAAGGTAAACGTCGACAAGCTACAGGAACTTGCACAAAAGTATAACGTCACAAGCCTTCCAACCTTTAAAGTTTTCAAATCTGGACAAGTTCTTGGCGAGTTTCTTGGCGCAAGCAAAGAAGGACTAAAGTATTCTAATTGGTTATTTATAGTGTTCTAATTCGCTACTTACATATAGTATTATGAGTTATATACATTTAAGTATATTAATAATGTTGTAGGAACACATTGTTAAAGTAAGGATTAATTGTTTTATTATTTTTAGGGTTGCCTCTTAATTTTATTTTATACACATTCATATGTTAGTATATTATATGTATAGTTTAGTTGTTAGATTCATAAGAGTTAATAAAGAGTTCTGAGGCCACTTGTATGTCAATTCCAGTAATGGATAAGATTTTATCCCTTGATTTATGACCATGTAATAATGTTACATTCCCCTTTTTTATACCGACTAAGATAAATTTCAACATTGGATAGAATAAGAGTTAGATAGGGAATAGTAAGAAATTACGTGTTTTGGAAATGAATTCTACCAACGCTTTATTACATTCACCATCTCTAGGTGGAGCTGCGATTTGAACTGATAAACAACCTTCCACTTCTACACATAAAAGTAATAATTTAATTTATAAATTACTAATAAATTATTAGTAAAATATTAATAAAACATGTGTAAATTATTTGTAAGGAACCTCCTTTAATTTGAGTTTGCTTTGAACCGGGTTTAACATTAACTTTTAGTAGAATTTCGTCATTTTTCTTCTCCAAATATCCCACCTTCTGTGGAATTTAATCATATTTAAATCATTTTACCTCATTTTGGCTACTTTCCATCAAGGAATCTTCATTAAATGTATTATTTCTCACAATATTTCTAGCGAAAAGAGAATTTAGTGAACAAATATTTTCATTAAATTTGTTACTTCTCAAACTTGTATAATTTACTGTATTAAAACAATTTCTAAAGTAAATATAACTAAGAGAATAAAAATGAATAAATTTGAACATGTAGTGGAAAAAATTAATTTGTGTACTTTGACCACTTGGGGAACCCCTGGTGATTGGAGAGGCTAGTATACACACTTCCTGTGTAAATGCAGAATAAAGGCAAGGCCATCATAAGGGCGTTAAGAACAGGGCCAATTGATGAGGAGACGATTTTACTCAACCTCTTTGAAACGTTGCCATTACTGTCTAGTAACTGGGCGGCTGGAACTGCGGAATTGGAGTCCGCAGAACTAGTTCTTGAGATGTGATTATAACTTGACTCAAGAGTCATTGAACACAATGAAAGCACTTGGACCAAAATTGAAGATGAGATGTTTGAAAAGAGTAAAAGTGTGACGAGTGCGTTTTTGCCCAAAGAAACACCAACCAGAAGTGGGAATCCAAAAGCCAAAATAAAAGGCAAAATTGACAATAAAATTGATATCAGCACATTCTTGTATGTTAATAATTGGCTTTCCTTCTTAGGTTGTGCGAAATGAGCTTCCAAATCTAGCAAGCAGCTGTCGGTGGATTTAGGGGTTGGGCGCCTGGGAGTGTTAGAAATATCAACATCTGGCGGTAATAAATTCCTGTTCACGTCAATGTGATATTCATTTTCGACAACTTCACCTTCTTGGTTCTTAGAGGTGAATGAGCCTGTGTAATGTACTTCCTCAAGATCAGCCTCGTCATGTGACTCTTCGTTTACCACCTCAGCTGTATGTACTTGGGATGGTTGAACTTTCTTTTCGGGATATGAACTTTCATATTCCCTGTAAGTGCTACTGCAACTTGAATTCTCGCTAGAAATACTTTTCCTGACTCCTTCCATCACCTTATTCAAATCCACCGTGGTTTCCAATGGTACTCCTGTATCATTCTTATGTTCTACCATTGATGCCAAATTCTGCTTATTTTCGACCTTTTCTACATCTTCTACTGCATTTTCTACTTTATCTGAACTTTTTTCTACATTATTTTGTTTATTTTGTGAATCTTCTACATTATTTTGTGCACTTTCTGAATTCTGTGAATTGTTTTGTACAGTAACCTCTTCGTCGGTTGATATTTTTTGCAAGTTAAAGTGTTTTTCATGATACTTGGGGTGGAACATCTTGTAGTGAATATCTGCATTTTTCAATATTCTGTAATCTCTAGAGCAGTGTTTCCTCAAATCCACAGTCGCGGCATTATCTCCAGCATCTTCATGAGTAGAGTTAGCTGTGTGGAACGAGTTGTTACTGTAAGTGGAGTCGAGAGTGTCAGTGAGTGGTGATCTGGAACTATCACAGGTGATTGGAGCATTCAACAATGAATCCTCTTGAACACCGGCTTCAACTAGCAAACATTTCTTAAACCCTCCTCTGAACTTTTTATACTTAGTATCATCATCTGAACTAATTACTACGTTAATCAGTTCGTCATTGTTGGATTCTTCAACTTGTCCATTTGGGGACTCAACGTCTGCGTTTCTCTTGGTAATATCCTCACTTTCGGGTTTGTCGTCTTGTTTTTTATTATTTTTACCACTTCTCCAAAATGATAGTTTTATACCCTTGCCCTTTCCCTTATCATCTTTGTCACGCTTGTTGGATGGGTAAAGTGAGTTGTAAACTTCCTTGAATGTTTTCCTCAACTTAGTATTAGCAATTGAGGATGATATTCTGAGGATTAACCCACTTTCAAGTATTGGGAATGTGCATCCCAAGAACAGAGATGTGAGGGCAAATGGGTTAAGGTAACCTGGGCTAACAACTTCCAACTTAACTGACATGTGGTTAATGAGTACTAAACCGAGTAAAATACACCAGGTACTCAAGTATGGCTTAGTTACATCACTGACTTTGGACCATGAAGTCTTAAGGTTCCTTAATACTAGACTGTCGGATGGATTTTCTTCATTTCCACCATCTTCGCCTTCAGTTAGTCTATGAGATGTAAAGACCAAGGAGTAGAAAATTGAGCCTGTAAGCACCAGGCAAAGAGAACACATTGATCCGGCACATACAAAGATTAACCCGTAGAAATCAGTCAAAATCAGTGACAATAGAAGGATCAAAGCTACTAATGCAGTTGGAATAAAGGTAAAGAGCTTTGAGAACGAAAGTGAGTTGATAATTCCACCAGTCAGTGATGAGATTACTGATAGTGAAATCGACTTGCCCATAAAGTTATTGTTTGACAAGAAGTATTTATTGCAAAGTGACATTAATACACCGACCAGGAAACCCAGTAACACTAGTCCGTAAACGGTGTACCTTTCATAGTGAACTCCGTCAATTTCACTTGGTAAGAAAAACATGTGAAAGAACGGCAAAAGAGCCAGAGTGGCTACCAGACTTGAGCAAACAGTGTACATGTAAGAGTTTCTGACCCTTTTAAGGGTATTATTCTTCATAAAGTATGTGAAAATGGTTATTGTTATTGCTGTTACAAATAGGCTAAATGAGAGAATAATAAATGGGTACGATAAGAACTTTATTGACTTGGCCAGCAGCACTCCATTTTCCTCAAATCTACCCATCACCATCACGTATGAGCAGATTAATGTTGAGAGGATGGCAACAAATTCAAGCACTAATTCGTAGATATTCTGCAAATAGTTATTCATATCTCCTAACAACTTATTTTCAACAACTTCATCTACTGAAACTTCTTCAATTGTGTTACTTTTATCAGACTCCAGGAGAATGTTGTATGAGTTGTTGAAAAGCCCTCCTGAGAGTCTGGAGAAAATAGTCACGAATAGAGTTCCAAAGCAAAAGTATGAAATTGTGGTCAGCAGTTTAAGTATTTTTGCATCACCTAAAGTTGTTCTCGGGAACAAAACTATAGTCAGGATAAAGAGTGAAAGAACGTTTAAACCGATTAAAAAGATAGAAATCGCAGACGAATTGCCCAAACATCTCAAGTACACTTGACGAATTCCTATTTGGGATAAGTCTACGAGCTTGCTGGAGGCTCCTTTACAGAAGAGCACAGCCAGTAAACCTGTGATCAATGAAGTTAGACCACCCACGAAAAAGCAAAGTCCATCTAGGTAATCGTTGGTGAGCCCATAGATAATAAATGAGATTCCGAAAATCAGGCACAACAAAACGATGTTGTTGGTGCCGACATGGAGCAGCAATAACCTGTAAATCTTGACACTTCTCTTCTCCTTTTCATCAGGCACGTACTACAACATTATTTACTACTTTTTTGGATAATTATGAGCACATCTTAGTATAATTCATACACACATCAGCGAGAAAATTAATTATCAATAAGACTAAAATATTAATAATCTAGTTAGTTCTTTAAAGTTATTGTTGATTTGTTCTTAATTTTATGAATCACTAAGTAATTTACTGTAATATTAAATTAATTAATAAATTTTTAAATAATTTGAAACGTACGTTTTTATCAATTTTTGAGCGAGCTTTCAAATTGAGTACAAATTCCTTAACAACGTGAGCGAAGGCGACTGTCAAGAAGAGAGAAACGCAAGTTAGGGAGGCGATATCAGATGCTTTCATTATAAATAATCATTAAATCAAGTTTTACAAATTACGGAAATAAATATACTGATTTGTTTCATAATTTACAGAACAGTAAAGATCTAAAAACAATGCAACAATTATGAATGCATGCATCCCGTGTGTAGAATCCTAGAATTAAAGACCACGGCCGATTCCAAAAATCGGCGAAATTTACTAATTTCACTAGAAACTTGGTTTAAACGGGATTTGTGTAAAAAACTAAAGAAATTTTAAAACTTTAAAAAAATGTTACATCACACAGATGAATTTTTTTCATGACATTTGAGGCTTATTTGATGGATTCTACTAGATTTCATATGATTTAATATTTAATATTGTTTATTTTGAGATCTATAGTACATTTAAATCACTATATACTATTAATTGTAAATTGTGTTGCTTTTTCTTCCACACCATAGATTTACACAACTTACGTAAAATTTTCTAAAATGCTTCAAATTTCTACTATTAAATAATTAAAATATGTAATAATTTATTATGCCGAGGTTTCCATATCTTTTCGGCAAATATTTACGCTTCAACGGTATTACACATTTACCATCCCATTACCTATACTATTATTATTCCAATACCAATGAATATCACATATTATATGATTTATATTATACCTATAAACATTTTTTAGGAAAGGGACAATGTAGAGGATTTAAGAAGAACCAGATAATTCATCCCATCCCCGTCAAAGCCTATGGCAGACCTCCTTCAGCCTCCTCTCAAACCGGTATTCTCTTAATTATAACACCATTATTCGCTGTTAATCAGATGATATTTTAGTTTTATACTCACAATTTCTTCTACTTACTCTCTTACTCCCATATTCTTTGAATTTGTGTAGGACTGTACCATGACGAGGACTATAACTATTACACTAAAGTATCCTATTCCCTGAAAAAGACCAGAATTAAGCTTAAACCGTTGGTTTTCAAGAAAGACTTTGAATCTAAACTTTTAAATACCACAGTTCCAAACGTTAGGGTTACCACTTCAGGTATTTCCCACTCACCCTTACTACATACTTAAATATACTACTTGTGTACCTGTGTATAATGTTTTGCAGCATTACATGCGATAACGAGTAGTGGAGGATTTGATAATTATATTTTAAATACTTTCCCGGAACAACTAAGATCGCAAATGGGCGAACAAATGAGAAATGTCATGTACTTTTATAAATCCAATCCAAGTAATACACAACGCATAATACCATTGTTAACACTATACTTAGTTATACCTTTAATTATACTAGAATAGTAATTTATTAATAGGTATAATGAGACTGGGGCTTCCTTGGAAAGTGTATTACTCAGAAAACAGCCGTGTAAGAATTTCAAAAACTAAATTAACGTAGAAGGACCCTGTTTATGCCTATTATAAACACTTGACTGGCAAATACAAGTCTGAAGAACTCAAATTTTTGGAATCTAAAAAATATTCACCATTCTATCTACCACCTGAACAAAGTAACAACAATCCTTTCCTAACATACATTTCTGTCTAATTCTAGTATATTAATGTATTTACAGATGTGATGGTTGAGAGGCAACCATTTGCAAGCGGAGAGGAGGGAATGAAGTTGAATTTGTGGTGGAAAAATAACCCTCAAGAATTCAGAAACCGACTCGGTAACTTATCACATATATTCAAAGAATGGCTTCTAATCGAATACTCTAATAAATTATAACTAATCTGTTTGCATAGGTGAGGCAAGAATGTTTGATAGGAATGGCGTGGATTTGAATTTGATGAATTGCTTCAGAACAGGTGAAGGACGCGGCGGAGGTGGACCTCATGGGAAAAGCCTTAGAAAACGCTCGAAAACCTTTAGATTCAACATCACTAGACCATACTAATATTATACATACATAATATTATATATAGTAGCATAATATTAAGGAAAATGTAAACTTGAGCTTTTGAGTGTTAATTTGGTGGGAGAAAGATCATCTGGGACTTCTATAACATCTTCAAAGGGCTCTAACTCATTAAAAGTCTCCAAATCCTCCAAGTTTAACTCGTCATCTCTTAATTCTATTGGTTCAAACTTATTCTTAATTCCCATGCTCGGTAGTAGGGTTCTCTTGGTGTAGTTTCTCACAATCTCAGGCGAACTCTCTTCCTTATTAACACTATTAGAATCAAGTGAATGTGTCGTATTATCATTAAATTGATAAAAATCATGTGGCAATAACGTTGTGCCAGCTTCCTTCATCCTCTTTCTCTTGTTTTTCAGATGCTTTGAACTTGGTTTAGTTTGCTGTGCAGTGGGTTTATGTACTTCTGTGCCCAGTTCAGGTAGCTGTAAACTAGTTTTATCCAGTTTCGAATCCGGTTTATCTACTTTAGAACTGGGTTTGAAAAATTCTGAGATGGATTTAGTGGGTTTTGATGTGGATTTGCTTTGTTTAGGTATACTGTTGAGGATATTAGCGCATAATTGCTCAACTGATTTAACGTTTAAGTTCCGTCTCAATGTTAATAAATTATCATTAAAATCGTCATCCACCTCCACGTTGAATAATTTTTCCATATATTTCACCAAATAGAGTTGTTGGTTATCCTTCAGTAATTTAATCAGCTTCAGTATGTTATTGTACTTTTCATCGCTGGCGGTCTTAACACTGGGATTTTCTAACAGTATTGGCCTTATATACTGTTGGAGGTTATGGTTCGACTGAGACTTTTTAATGTAACTTAACAAATGGTATATAAATTGCAAGATTCCCCCGTTTTCAAATTGGTTAAACAATGTGATTACGGAACTGAGAAGTGAGAATTGCGATAATTCGTACAAGGTTGTCATGCAGTGAAGTGAAATGAGGTTAAACAATGTCAAATCTAACTTAGAAAGTATTTCAAGAAACTTTTGTGATGCTACTCTTACACGTTCATACCCACTGCAACTATTCAACAGTATTATTATTGATATGTTACTGTCATACACTGACTTATTCAGTGTTTTTGCGTACTGATACACTACACTCTCAGCCACGTACAGGATATTTAGTGTATCTAAACAAGTTGTTGAATTTGTATATTTATAACTTATTGTTACACACCCGTCATTTAGTATGTTTAATTTACTCTTCTTTTGGCTTAATTTAAGAATACTCTTGTTACTTTGATATAATGACAAAAATAAGTCTGTGACGTAGTTGAGTAGTTGATTTACAGTACTGGAACTCATTGTGAACGAGTAGTTATTCTTCAAAAAATCAATATTCGACAGTTTTAATATACTTAGTGCTGTGGAAACAGTAATAAACTTCTCAGTATCATTACTAAATTTAGGCTTATTAAGCAGCATTAGTAATAATTTGTTATGGAGTTGAGGTAGAAAATCAAAATAGTAATCTGTATTTATAGTCTTTAATATTATATATTCATACACCAAATAGTAAAATACCATCAGCTCATCCACCAAATCAGTTCTTCCAGTAGTAGAGTCAGACAGCATCATGTCAAAAGATTTGTTAAACAAAGTTGTGAACTTAGTTTCATCCAATTTAACAAAATTAAAGCTACTCATTAAACTGTTCAAGATATACAGTACTCGCATTACATCATCTGTGTTGTCAACATTGGTATCGCTTTTTAAGTCCACAACAAATTCATATAGTTGGTTGAAGTTTGTATTAAAAAACGAGTTAATCTTATTTTTAAGTGTAGTATTGGAAGAGATATCTTTAGCTTCCTCTCCAGTCTCACTCAGGTTTGATAATATGTTGAGTGAGATAGACAGCAAATTGGGTGAATTTAACAAATAATCAAGACTTTTCAATACTAAATCTACCACCTTGAATTTGTTGGATTTTGTCACATTCATCCTCACCACCTCATTAAACATATTCAACAGTGTTAGCAAATTGTTTTCAGTAGTTTTATTTAATTTATATAACTCATCACAGTTTGTTATGAAATCGTCCAAACTACTAGTGACACCAGTTCCTAAATCTGTACTTGAGCCTGTTGATGACAATGACTTGAGTAATTGTAGTAGGATAGTATTGTATAGGGTGTGTAACTGTGGTGGATTTAAGAACGTAACATAATTTGAAAGAGTAAAATAGGAAAACTCCGGGTCGAAGAAGTTAAGTTCAACTAAATCCGAAACTAAATTATTCACAAATTGGTTGTAACTTTCCTTTTCACTATGTTTTAACATTGAGTTACACATGACTCGCATGTTTTCCATGTAATCCTCACCTCCACTGTTACCCTTACCTGTGTTAAAGTTGTATACATGGTGATGATAGGGTTTATTATTACCACTAAATAAGTTTTGGTATTTACTCTTCACATTCGTTAAATTCAAGTCAAGCTTAAGGCTAACCTTAAACTTTGGCAACTCTTTTAATAAATATACACAGCCGATATACTTGTTATTACTATTCACAATTTTATTGTAGACTGTTTCATCATCTATCACAACAATGTTGGAATCAAGTTTATCAGTTTTAACACCATTATCCGTAGGATCAAGTTTGTCAGTATTATTAGTATTATCAGTATCATCAGTATTAGCAAGTTTATCGGAAGTTTGCGAACAAGAATGTTTAAGGTGTATAAATTCAATTAGTTGATTGACCTCATTGTTTTCACCTGTATATATTCTCAATACTCTTTCCATAATCTTTTTTTCCAATACATCTCCATTGATGAGTATGAACTTGAGTAATAGGGGTAGATTGTCATCCATATTGCTGAGCAAACTAGTTACTAGCTCCATGTATAAAGAATGATGGTATAATTCTGGATTAATAATGGAATGGACTACTAAGTAATAGGCTGAAACAACTCTTAGATCCCCGACAATATCAAAAGACTTGGCTGAATAATTTACGTAAAAACTTGTTTTGACCATGTTCACTATGGCGGAACAGGTGATATTGACCAAGTTAACCCTTTTATATAATTCTACAGTAGAGTTGGATAGAGCTGAATCACCTCCCAATCTGGTTGCAGCCCTTTTATCCAAATCAGCCTCGACCAATAATTGTTTTCTCAGAACCACTTGGTCTTTTTTCAATACATCTAATTTCAGAAGTAGTGATTTAATAAGCTCATTACATGCCACAGTGGATAACAGGCGTACTCCTCTGTATTGACACGTACTTAATACAAATACGTATTCTATTAACGTAAGTAGGTGTTGAAAATACGGTAGCTCAACTTGGAGAATCAGCTCATTGAAAAACTCACAGAAGCGATGAAATCCTACACTTCCAAAATCAATCATCCACCCTTCCTTATAATCCAATTTCTTGTTCAAGAACTTCATCCTACGATTACAAACTGAATAAAACGTATGTGATAAAGAATGTCCGTTTTCAAAGTTTATACTACTCCCATATACTTCAGAATCTTCCAACTCCATGCTAGAATTCCCTCCACGAGGATTAACACCATTAGAACTGTCTTCGTTGGTTAACTGAGTGATTTGGTCAAAGTTAACCCTGTTTGGCAAGTTATTATATAAATTCTTAAAAACATCCCACTCCAGTTCATTTGTTTCATTGGTTGTTTTAGTTGGACTAGAATTATCAAGATATGAGTAGTGAACAAGATTCGGTGTGAAACCAGAACACTCAATGATAAACGATAAAATCTCAGCTATTGTTACAAATTTATCCTCGGATGAAAGTGATAGGTATATACGTTGTAGACAACTTGATAGTCGAGCATGTTTGCGGCCTATTATTATCTCAAACAAGCGAGAGGCTAATACTTCTTTACTGGCACTTTTTATAGGTGTGTCGGATTTTAGAGAATGGTTTCCGTTTTTAAGAGCGGAATTTAAAGTTTTAGGAGTGATATTGGTGGTTTTATTGCGTGAATTATTGGATTTTGTGGACAGTTTTCGAGATTTATTTGGTTTACTTTTATTTTGATTAGTGAAGAGATTGTCACCTAAATTGTAATCTTCGTCATCAGAATCTTCAGTGGAATCCGATTCATCAATCATTTCAAATATTTCATCATCCTTCCCGGTACTTTTTTTCAACATTGTTGATAGATATAATTAAAAATTAATAATTGTTGGTGTTACGGTAAGATGTGGAAGATTGGGTAAAATTGAGAATTTCAGGAAAAAATATAAAAATAAAACGGAATGGAATAAAAATCAGTTAAATGTGTAATCCCCATGATGTGAAATATAAAGTAAAATGAAATTTTTTCTTCTTGAATCCCCCATACCTATGTTAACAGAAATGTAACATCATGATTTTTAAATATAACTTTTTATACCATTTTTCATATGTATAATATTTATATATATAATTTAATTTGTTTTAGCACTTTTTAGCTAAATTTTTACCCATTTTTGTTTTTTATTGACACTGATGGATACTCTCCCTAAAATAACATTATAATTATAATTAAATGAGTTATAACCATATTTTAAGCCTTTTTCTGTATTTATACTGCTGAGAAAAGGACCAATCCTTGCTAAATTTTCACACATTTATACCTGAATAAATAGTACTAATATGATCGTATTGGTATGACGGGATCATTAAAGGAATTGATCCGCAGTATACGCGGATCTAAAACAGCCTCTGAAGAACGAGCAGTTTTGGCTCGAGAGTGCGCTAAGATCCGCAGTAGTCTGAACACTGATAACATAAATTACAGGAGAAAGAACATTTCAAAGCTTCTGTTTATTAATTTACTAGGACATCCGACAAATTTTGGTCAAATTGAGTGTATAAAACTGATAGCAAGCTCTAAATTTTCAGATAAAAGAATTGGATATTTGGCCCTGAACTTGCTTTTGACTGAAGACTCCGAAGTGCTAATGCTGGCGACCAACTCGATTAAGATAGACTTGAATAACCCAAACCCTTACATATGTGAAATGGCTCTACGGTCACTGGCTAACATAGGCACTCACGAGATGCTCAGAGAACTACAGTATGAAATTGATACACTGATCAATTCTAATGTGCCTAATATTAAGAAGAAGGCCACAATCTGTACGGTAAGAATGCTGAGAAAAGCTGCACAGCGTAATTTAACCCCGGACAGCATAAGCATAGACCTGGCATACTCGTTCATGAAGTATCTCGAGCCCTTAATTTCAGACTTTGATAACGGAGTTAAAACGGCGGCACTGTCACTCATGTCTGTACTTCTGGAACATTACACAAAAATCTGTGATTTGGACAGATTCTTCACACTGCTATTGGATACCATGAATGAAGTTCTGAACCCTACTAGTACTAATTTCTCAGCAACTATTCCTGCTAATACAGAAACCTTCACAAGCCAACAACTGATTACAGATCAGTACTCAACGGATCCATTTCTCAAGGTCAAGATACTCTCACTGATCAAACAAGTGTATTTAAAACTACTATACAATACAAATCATCCCAGTGGTATCTCCAAACACTATCACATACTATTTATATACTAATATATTTATATACTAATGTATTTATGTACTGAATATATACTAATAATGGTTAGGTGATGACTATGACGTTAAACTAATGGATTATAAGGAGAGACTGTATGAGATAATCTCGAAGATCATAAAGTCGATAGAGCTCAGGTCTAACATGAACGATGTGATTTTGTACGAGTGTGTGACGACAATAGAGTGTGAGTTCGCAGATGATAGATTCAATGAACTGGGGAAGCAAGTGGTGGAAAAGTTTATGGTGGGATTCAATAACAATGTCAAGTACATATCACTCGGAATAATAAAGAAGTTACATAACGTTCACATGAAGTACGGAGATAGTAACTGGACAATAATAGTCCAGTCATTTAAACAAAGAGATATATCGATAAGAAAGAAAGCATTGGACGTGTCATTGAAGGTGGTGAATAGAGAAACCTTGGCACCAATTGTACAATATTTGTATGAATTTCTATTATCAGCAGATGACGATTTAAAGAGAGAGAGTATGCACAGGATATTCAACTGTGTAAATCTACATTCAGATGACCTGGCGTATAAACTACAAGTGTTTGTAAAAATATTCTCCATCGCAGGAAATTGTGTGCAGGACGCAATACTGTTTGACTTTATAGACCTGTTGTCGAGTAGCACGGAGGAAACAAAGGCAAAAACGACCCTAGAACTGGTTAAAACGCTGAGATATAATATGGGACAATCAGCGCTAGTGAAAGCCGCCCTGTACTCAATTGGTGAATACTATCAACTAATCAGTGGTGAACTGAGTAATTTAGTTACAATTAACCCACAACTAAGTGAAAACAGTTTCCAACTTAATGGAAAACTGTCTAATTCAGTTGGTAGTGAACTGGCCAAAAAGGATGAAGGTAATTTGTTGGACCTTTCAACACCTAAAAACGTTAATGGATTTCATTCGTTTGATAAGTCAAGTGAGGATGATTTTCTCTTGGACCTTTCTTCACCACCGAATGAACCAAATGATACAAACACTAATGAAGACGAATTGTTCTCACTATATAACAATAATAATGTGGCAAATACTCTTGAAACTGATAGTTTGGCTGGCAATAATAACTTGGGCGAAACAAATGATGTAGAGAAGGAGGAAGATGTGGATGGGACTGAAATCATAGTCGAAATGTTAGAAAACATAAGTATAGGATTAATAGCCAAGAATTTGTTGAGTGAATGTGAGTATTTAGTGACATGTATAGGGAAGTTAGTGTCTAAGATGCCAAACAGGGTAGATCAGTTGAGGAAGATTTTGAGACGTTTCAAGAGACATAGTAGCCCAGAATTGCAGCAAAGATCATGTGAGCTGGAGATAATAATTCAGGAAAATATCATGTCGTTGGTAACCCCAGTTTCAAATACATTGCCATCGTTGTATACAGAGTCAGTTGACGAGTTTTTGAGTTTAGGACCAGAAAAATTGCCTGAGAAAACTCAAAAAGAGGAACCTAAACATGAAAAGACTGATATATTCAATGAATTATTTGATACAAGTATTACAGTAGAGAGTGCCACATTTAAGACCACCACAGTGAGCGAGAAAGAGGAAAATAGAGAAGATAAACTAGTGAATAGTATAGTGGAGAATGTATCAGTAGTAAGCTCAAGAGATAAACGAGAAGATGACTTTCAACAATTTGACCCTTTTTAATCTTGTACCATATGATTATACTATGTAATTAACATATTAGTGTACATATACTGGTATGCATATGCCATACCTAATGTACTAGTATGTATATACATATATACCATATACATGGAATTGTAAAAATTATAATAGTATAGCGGGATAAATGAAAGCTATAACAACCACCCAAACTAATAGTAAGAAACAACCAACCATCTTGATCTAAAGAAATTATAATTTTATAAATATCTATTAAAAATAATTATTAGAAAATAGAATAGTAGATAATACGTAGAGGTTGTATCCTGAGAAGTCAATAGATAATCCAGTGTGTGCAAGCCAGTCTTTCCATTGTCTACCAGCATTGGGGACCATCAAATATGGATCACGATTCGGTTCTTCTCTGCCAAGTCCAACCTAAACAGAAATTTGACTGAGTAATTAGGAATAAGTAAGTTTGCAGGGGAAAGTGGAAAAATACATTGTTGGTATTGGCTTCAGATTGAGTGAGAACTTGAAGAGTAACTTGAATGAACCCAGTGGGAGTAGATTTGGGATTTGGATAAAGAGGAAGTTCACCACTAACTTTAACTTTATTGCCAGTAGTTGACACAGTGTTTATATAACTTTTCAATTCAAGATTAACATCCCCAATGAAGATGGGACTCCCAATCTTCCAGAAATCATAGAGAGAAAGCTGAAGGTGACAAGCGCCAAGAGGAGTTTTAACCTCAGGATAAACAACACGCCAGTTGAAAGTAGCATCTCCAGAGTCACAGTTGTAGTGAATGTCAGTTTTCTGTTCAGTGGAATAAGAGCCGGAATAAGTATGACAATCTAAACTAGAACATACAAACAAGTCCAGCATTTCTTTTTTACTCTCAGCGAAGGGAATTTTGGCATCACGAATTGACCAAATTACTAACCTACAGTTATTTTTAGAGTTGTATTAATAATACTAGTTGGTTGAAAATAAGTATAGTAAAGTGTACCTGATTTCGACAGTTGAAGTTTGCGTGACATTCAAGTTAATAGTCTTAAGAAGGTGAAATTTATCGATTTTATCAAGTTGTAAGAGGACATTCACGTGACCCTGAACATGACCGTTTTCATAGAGTAAAATGCGCTCAATTGGAACACTGTCGTCCCGCTGCATTTTCTGCCAAGATTTACTGAACCAGCGGTTCTCAACATCAATATATCCCCTAGCTATCAACTTTTCAATAGTATCCCCTACAAAGAAAAATATAACATTAAATAGAAAATAACTATAACGCGTAGGGACCATTAAGTACCTGTAAAACTATTGTATGATTCAATGACTTTGAAGTTTATTAATGAATGTTCAGGAAGGAAAATTTCCCTTTCATAGCTCTTGTTGATGTTGCTGATAAGACCATCAGAAACTCCAAGTAGTTCTCTAGATTGTCTCGAGGCGATTTCAACTGCAAGATAGGAGTTGGAACCTTCCTGGGTGCATGGAAAGCTGGAACTAGTAAGTAGACAAAGTCTCATCTTAAACAAGGATGATTTTAAGCTTGTTCTGAACATGCGGAACATCTTGGTAGGTTCAACTGCTATGTCTTTATACCGATCATCATAGGAGCAGTAGCGATATCCGCTAGAGTCCGAAACGGTTAAAAAGTATTTTAAACTGCCCATTTCACTCTCGTCATTGGTTCCACCCTGTTGCATTAGTTCACGTGAATTTTTGGACCAAAGTTTCTTGCCACCACCACTCCTGACAAATAAAGGCTGCATTTTGTAGGGAATGTCGATTAGAACTTCCTCAATGTTACTGTCCGAAACCAAGTTATAGGGTAGAGAACTTGAGTTCACAACTTTTTCACCGTCAATCGTCAGTAGAAACTTAGGAGGAACTAAAACACTGGTGTTGTCAAACTTAAGAGATTCAACCATTTTCTTAAACTCTTTAGTGGTATGGAACTGCTGGAAAACTTCAGCTAGAGCATTGTCAACCTGGCCTGAAGAGTTCTTAACGGAGTCAAACAGTTCGTAAGAGCCTCGATTCCCGCTTTTTTGAAGATTGTCAAACACCTCAAACATTCGCCTTGGGACCAAAGAGTGTCTTAAATCTTTCATGTAACTGTATTTTTCCATCACCTTATTATTCTTATATAAAGGGAAACAGCAGTGACCCAGTATATCACCAGTATCATCATTTAGTAGTTTTAGCTCTAGATAAGGGTCAAAAATAAGACCCATTGGGCTCTTAAATTCAAGAGAATGAACAGCAAAAATGTCATAATTCCGTTCGCCATCAGTTACCCAGACTGTTGAATGCTCAGAGCTACACATTATCTCATAAAATTGCTCGTCGTCGGTACAAATGCCGTAATTTTGGACACTGGCCTTTAATACTACATTATTCACGCTATTAGGAAGATTATTCATATTATCAGAGGAAGTGTTAGGAGATAGTTTAAGGTTTCTGAGACCGATAAGGCCTAATTGTACATTAATGTCTTGAACATTTGGTAGCATTTGGAACTTAGGAACTGATTTAGCCTCAGATTTGGTTACCATGTCAACAAATAAAAGGAGTTCACAATTTCCAATCTTGAGCCACCTAGGAACTCCACCAGTTTGATCATGACCACTTGAAGAACTTATTAATCTGTTATAAGTTGTTACTGCACTATACAACACTTCTTCAACATTTATCTTCTCTCTTCTCTTAACTAACCGAGTTTTATGACTATTATTATTAGCATTATTGGTAAAAGTGTCAGAATATGAGTATCTATCTTCTGTGTGCTTTGTGTTTAGAGTAATTAGAATTGGAACATTTGGTAGAATATTGTTGACTGGAGTGAGGTTGGAAGTGGAAATGGTAAGGCATTCCATGAAAACAGGGAATAGTGATTTGTTTTTTCTTGGAGTCGTAGTTTTCTTTCTTCCTTCACAAGTTACTGAGACGGTTATATTATCGTAAATTTTATCCATTTTCGCGCTATATAGGTAGCACCTGAGTTCGTAATCCATAAGAACCATTGAGGTTCTTCTGCTATGAGATGCTACTCTGAACTGCTTATTACTAGATGAATTGAAAGTGGATGAATAAAACATTTCCTTCTCCAAACTCAATAATACATTCAAGAAGCCTGAATTTTTACTAATTCCAGTGTTAACATTGATAAAATCGGTGGGCGAGTCTGTGTCAGCGGTGCTAATACTGCTTGTTCTTGATAAAGCTTTCGGTCCGTTAAGCTCATTCAATAAGTTAAGAGTGTTGTTTATAATGTTTGAAGTGTTATTTGATCCTGTAAAGAGTGAAATCCATACTGGAACCTTAACGGTGTTTGGCTTGTAGCTTGGTAAGTCGTCAAACGTGAACTTTGAAGAACCTAAAATTGAAACGTTTTTCTTATCAGACTTCCTCCTTGCAATTACTCTAATGAAGATGTACCACTGCTCCTCAGGATGGTAGGAAACAAGTAACTCCATAGGATGTAATCTGCCCTGAACTGAATCAAAGTTGCACACCCAACCTGTTATCCTATCAACTGTGTGATTCAAATTTAGTTGACCGTCAGGTCCATCATTATAGCCTAAGAACTGTAAATCCCGATTCAAAACAGCTGAAACGTCCTTCCGATACAAAATACTTTGCCATTCAGTAGTAGACTTGTAAGGACCGCAAGAGATCTCCAAGCAAACTTCAAATGGCTCTGAGAAGGTAAAGTTGTTGGGAGACTCGACTGCGAAAACGTCACAAAAGATCCTGGTGGGACTAGGTGAAAGAGGTTCGAGTTGGTGTGATGATGCCACATGAGCCTTCAACACATCTGAAGCCTTATTTATCCTCTTAACACTTGCACTTATCAATATTCTTCCAGCGTAATATTCATTTATTCCTCCACAATCATCGGTGTTACCAGTACCATTACTATTATTAACATCATCATTGTCAACATTAGTGTTAGTGGTGATAAGGGATGAATCAGTTGACTTGTAGAAATTAAACCATCTTGCTCTTTGACGTTCAGATCTGAGTTTAGAAAGTGAAAAATTGCCTTCTGCGAGTAATTTGTTGCTGATCCCTCCAGTTACACTGCCATCAGATTTGCTGATGGTTGGAAGTTCTATAGAGAAGCCCTTCCAAACCCTCAGAATAATGTTGTCTTCCAAAGTGGGTTCACCTACTGCTACACTCACTGGCATTAAAAAGCACTGGTTGAAGGTGTAATTTGACCTTCTGACCTCAGTGTTATAAGCGAGTAAACTGGTTCTAGCGCTCATATAGTTTGTTATCTTCTCACTGATTATATCAAGTGAGGTTTTATCCTCAGTTGAAGAGATTTCAGGATCTGAGCGCATGGTGTTGGTGATTCCCTTTACTCTGATGGGTTTGGAGGACTGTAATCTACACCCTGCATATTCGCAGGTTATATGTGGGCTGAATCCGAAAAGCTCAGTCTCAACATCCTCGAGAGTGTATACATTAATATACAGATGGAAGTATTTATAGAGCTTTGGAACCTCAGTTGATACCGCACTCCTGTAAACTAGAGGACTTGTGAGTGGTGGAATTTCAAGGTTGTTAGTCTTTTGAACCTCAACTTCCTTAGTAAGTGAAGGCTGTGCATTGTTTAGGGCTTCATGTGATAAATCATAGGCGTTTACAGTAATTCTCAGATGGCCTATTATGCGTACTGAATTGGGCGCAGTTAGTGGGAGAGCGCCTGAAAAGGTGTTATTCCTAAATGTTGAAATTAACTTCAACTGCAGAGCAGTAGAGCCCAAAGTATCGTTCCTCCAAAACGGATTGGCAGACTGAAGCTCGAACTCTATAACTCCAGAACTCCAGTACTTTTGCGACAATTCAATGTTATTCCATTGATGACTCTCATCCCAGCAAGCAACTACTGTCTTAGATGGCTTAACAGAAGTAACAAATTCTTTATCAAAACAACGGACAACCACCAAGGGGTCGATCGGTTTCCGGGAATTAGTACCAGAAAAAACAGCTTCGTGTATTGTAAAACCAACGCTGTAACGAGGCATTACTAAATATATGAAATGTGTGGAAATTCTACCATTATTTAGGAATCGGCAGTAGAATGTTACCCTTTAGGCACAATTTTTCTATTTTACAAAATAAAAACTAAAAATTACACATTAACACAATTTTTTGTGTTAAAAAATTAAACTAAATTATTTTACAAAATTAAAACTGAATGTGTGGAATTTTCCCTGGAATACGTCTTCCAAAAATATTTTATCCACACACCGTCTTTTGAAAAATAATAATTATTATATAATTATTTTTTAACAACATTTCATTCAAAACATAACACGGTCTCTATAATTTATAGAGATTTTATTTGAATTATGTTGGTTTAATAGATTCTGATCAACTTGGTAATAATTAGAATATAATTAAATTTAACACTTAAACTGAATTAAGTTCTAATAAAAGATGGGTTTTTGATATTTTAGATTCCTTGTGCCATTTTGTTGATTGAATAGAGTGTATTTAGGTTGTGGATTAGTGTTTCGTCTACTTTCATGTCGTAATGGTTGAACATTCCAGAAAGTACTTTTGCCCACGGCCTAGTAAATAAAACTCATGAGTTATTAGAAGCTTACCTGATTTCACTCGTGGAATTGGCGTTGATTACATTGTTTAGTATGTTGACGTAGTTCTCACCCAGGTCTGACCCTAGCTTCATTATCGAGTGGATGCAAAACGACTTGATTTCTGGAGATTTTCATGACTCTTTAACTTACCTATGAACTCTTTTAGAAGGTCCAAGTTCCTCTCGTCATCTGAATAGATCTTGCTCATTATTTCAAACAAGATCTTGTTCTGAATCTCAACCATCTGCATCCTCGGAACTACCATTGAATGTGCTCTCTTCACCTGGTTATACCTCTCCAATAAACTCATATAGTTTATTTTGTACAATTCTACAATCAAATTTAGCCTTATAGTTTTTGACTTTATTCTAGGGTGGTAAGGAGACAATATAGTATTAAAGGTGTAAAATGACTAAAAAGTTGAATAATTGATACCGGAGTGGTTCTTTAGCTTTTCTATGCTTGACTTATCCATTATTTTCTAATAAAGAATGAAAATAACTCAAGTTGTACCTCGATTAGTTTATCCTTTGGTTTCTTTTTCTTGAAAAGCTCTCTGAGTTGTTTGAATAATAATTGCTTTCTCCTGGGAAATTGTGACCTTTCCTTCGAGTAATAATTGAATTTCTCTAAACCGCATGCACCTGTTTTTAAATATTTACAAATTGAACAGCTCCAACTATTACCTATAAAGCCGTTGACTCCTCCCTGATGCGCAGCTAAACTTTGATTGACACTCTCCTGCACACAAATCTAATGTCGAAGATTTCTATCAAACCTTTGTTTTTTTGGTATTTGATGGGTAAAGCATCTGATTTTTAGAATCCAATCTCTCCTCTAAATTTCCACTTGATGTGTTTGGATAAATTATGTTATTACTGTTGGAAACGTTAATGGGTTCACCCAACTGTCTATCCATGTCATTACAAAAAGATTCAATTTCAGATTCTAACCACTTATCATCGAGCGTTTGTGATTCCGTTTTTTCATTTCTTTCATTTTCCCAAACTGGCCTTAAAAAATCACTTTCCACCCCTTCAGTCGAATTCTCAGAATCTGTGTCCAAACCGAACCATCCAAGTTCTTTGTAATTTAACTTATCAGGATTGACATCATCACCTACTGAGTCAGTTTCAGACTCATCCTTATAGAGTTGATTTCTAATAATTCAAATTTGAAAATGTGTAGTTCACTTACTCCTCCGATCTAGCTCTTCTTTTTGGCGCTTCCGAATCAGAAACGTTCTTATATAGACTCGGAATCACGTCAACTTCTTTCGACAAAGAAGTCATAATTTTTGACAGTTGTTTGTCCAAATTACCTTTCATTACTACAATATATCATTAAATGTTGAATTACTCACCAGTTACATTCATTAATTGGTCTTCCTAGGTCTATTTTTTATTTTTTAAATTAATGTCTTTTAGAAACTAATTAATAATAAAAAATTAATGTAAATTGAGTAACATGGATAGCTAGCTGTTTAGATTAAGACATTTTTATTTAAAATGGTAAGAATAGGAATGTATGTATTTAAATTTATAAATTAATGTCAAAGTAAAATAATAAGGAAGTCACAAAAGGGGTTAACTGAAGATAACGAAGATTATTCATAAATGGTTGGTTTTAAATTTTAAATTTTATGAATTTGGTGTAATTTAGAATTTTCATAATTTAAGTAAATTTTAATTGGAGAATTAAATGGATTTATTATGATAAATTGGTACTATTTGGAATATCATATCCCCATGTGTAAGCGAAAATGTTAATAACACTGGAATAATCCCACACATTTGTTTAATTAATATTTTTTTGTTATGTTTATATTTGTATCTATGTATTCATATACTGACTGTAGTTATATCTCATACCGTGACATAATATAATGTGTAAATTGATAAATAAACGACATCGTATTAAAGGCTATGAGTATTTTAGCCTTCATTGTAAAATATGAAAATTACATATAAACTTATATTATTTAACTTGTTTTTAACACTAAAATTTAAAGCTGATTGTATTTGGTATTTAGAAAATCCAAACGGTAATGTTAAAATATGTTATAGATATAAGAATGTATATCACACATTTGTATATATGAGAGGATATAACATTGTTTAGAGCATCAATCACCAGTTAATGGGTCGACTACAGGATATCCAAGCAATATACCCGTAAATAACGGTCAATCGCAATCAACCCAAAACCAGGGTTTGCAACAAAATAATAATAGTGACATTAACTCTACTATTATTCCTAATAGCACTGCAAATAATAACAGTAATAATAATGTTAATCCAAATGATATACAAGATGGAATAATAGTGAATAAAATTCTTCTGGGAGGAGTCCACGCAGAGGCGGATTCAACCTTTAAGGCGTAAGTTGGATATAAGTAAATTATTTTATAGAGTTGGTACGGGAGGATTCAGAAAATACGATGCATCAAACGCCCTAACTTTGGGTGGAGGATATTGGTGCAGTGAACATGACCTGATGAACGATCGCATTGTTAAATGGACTGCAACGCTCAAAACTGACGCTGTTTTAAGAGGCATTAAGATTTTTTGGCAATATTTACCTCAATACGGTATTGTTTATCACAGTAAAATTAAACCTAGTTTCAATTTGGATTTCTAAAGATGAAGATGACCAATTTGTACAAGTTTTACCATTTCAATCCTGCGAAAACAGTATGTTTCTACTCACAATATATTAAATTAGTTGAGCAAGAGCAAGAGTTAATATTTCCCAGAAAAGTAAGGGCTAAGCGAGTCCGGATTCAGATGAAAGGACAAGTTAATGGATATTTTGGAATTACATTTGTACAATTCATAGGTGAAGAGAACCCAATTTTCAGAATACAATCGGGAATAACATCATTCGAAGTATACAAATATATAATTTATAGATAAAATTCAAAATAATCCACTTTATAGGACATGTGTTTACAAATAGATAGCACTAATGAAGTGGTATTGGATAGTTGTATAACTGCAATTTCGAGGTTTGACTTCAATGATGTCTGGAGATATAATAACAAAAGTGTGTTCATGGAGTTATAAATAATGTTTAGGGCAGATTTATAACCCTATATCAAACATGTGCATGACACTGGAGGACAACGTTGAGACGGATGGAGGATCTATTAGAATGCTTCCTTGTAAAAACGAGAACGGTGAGGATTACAGTGACGGCAGGAATTCTTGGACCTTCACGTCAAATAATCAAATGAGGCTCAGAAGGCCTGGAAACCTTTGCTTATCACAGAAGGGCTCATCGGCAGGCATGGCAAATGTAGCACTTAATAAAATCGCAAAAAGTAACTTTTCAATCATGAACATGGAGGAAAACGCGGCTGAAAAGGCTCTGGATGGAAACGCTAAGAGCTTTTGGGCCTCAAGAAAATTCAAAGTGAACGAACAAAGAGTTGTGGATTTTATCGTAGACCTACAGGATAGTTATAAGCTTCAAACTCTTAAGATTGTTTGGCAGTATCCAGCCTTGAGTTATAACATATTTACAAGAGTGGATGAGACAGAATGGGCACTAGCAAAAAACGTTGGAGCAAACACTTTGAAGACCACAATTGACTATTTAAATGATAAACTTGTCCAGTACATTAAAATACAACTAACTGCTCCAAATCCCGACTTTGGGTATCTTTTTTTTACTTATTTATATAATAATTACTTTTAAGTAGTAAGTGTTAATGGGTGTTTTAGAGATATTGAAGGATTTGTGCAGTATGGAATAGCGAATATTTCAGCCTACACAAATAGACTAAAAACCATTGTGGAACCATGTGATACTGCGAAAAACTCAAAGGATGCTAGAGATAAGTATTTCCTGGAGTCTGTTTATCAAGTTGATCTCAGTAAAACACTTCCACTTAGAAGGGCGGAAGCACGAATAGAAGAGATTGTAAACACAATTGAGGGAAAGATTTCAGATCTTGAGAAGTTAACAGCAAAAATCTCAAAGTGTAAAAATAGGCATGAAAGTTACTTTAATAAAGTTGAACAACTTAAACGAGTTTATAGATCAAGTCTCGAAAAATTGTCCCAAGTTGGTTAGTTTCTTTCCTAATCTAGTTTCATATATACCACACTAATTTAATTGTTTCTTTAGATGTTCATTTGTCAAGTGTTAAGCCTGCTGTGTCGGATGAAAGAGAATTTTCAGATTGTATTTATATAAAAAATTTGGGTGAGAACAAGCCTAGTGGCTTTTACGATATATTGCCTCAATGTTACAACCAAAAACTTAGAGTTTACTGCGACATGTACACTGGTTCCTCATACTACGTTTCTAGTAAGTAATAATTTAAACTATTTTATTTAGCTGTTGAGGATGATACACTGATTGGCTTGTCAAATGTTATTGACGAGTGCTCAAAGTACGGACTACACCCTTTTCACCTTCAGCATGAAAAGCAGTTAGAGTCCCTTTCAGTCATGCTAAAAACAATGGAAGTTCCTCCCGGTACCATAATTCCAGTAGCAGTAAAGGTTGGAGATTCTCTGCGATCACTTGATCTGGCTGCAGACGTCTCGAAATATGTAAGCCTAGAGAACCTGAAAGACGGAAACATTCTTGGAGTAACTCCGGAGGGAGTTGAGTTATTCGATGGCAGAGATAAGGATATGTCAGGAATTATCTGTAAGTTATTCAACTTTTTATATTCTGAATAGGTTCTACTAATTTTTCTAGTGTGCGGCCTCCTGAGAAGATTCCAACTTTGGCATGTAATTCCAGGATCACTGACAATTCGGACCTTCCAACAAAGCCAGGATCAAAGTTTAATGTCAAATGCCCACAAAACTGTCATGAAACTTGTATCTTATTTCATCATTTTGTATATTATTTAGTTGAGTACATAAATTTTATTGACTGGTCTTAAATTTGTGTTTAGATGAAAATTATGAGGTTGAAGGAGGTAAAGACGGATTGTATTCGTTCAATAGTTCTGTTTGTTTGTCTGCAGTTCATGCAGGAGAGTATGATAATAAGTCTGGGTTACAAGTTGAAATAGTCTCATCGCCTGGGGAATTGGATGGGTTCTTCCAAAACGGAATCAATAGTGCAAGCGTCTCGACAACACTCGGAGAATCAGCATTTAAGGTAAAGAGGATGGAAAACAAGTGCAAGTTCAAAAAGGGAAAGAAAGTGATCAAACATTTCAAAATGAAACTTGCCTCTAATGCACTTAATCGCAATAATATCAACAATGCTGTCAAAATTAATACCCCAAAGGAAACAGATAAGGAAAACAAGGAGACAAATGACAAAAATAAAGACGAGAACAAGGAGAAAGAGGAAAATAAAGATAATGTTGAGACTAAAGAAAAAGAAAAGGCTGAGAATGATAAAAAGCCCACTCTGGATAGTAGTAAAATTACCAACAAAGGTGATAACCAGGAGGAAGATAAATCAGAAGATTTGGAAGAAACCGAGAATAAATTAGATGAAGTTCCTCCAATAATTGAAGTAAATAAACCCAAAAAGAGTAAACATTATCATTTGATGCCGAGTGAAATGTCAACAGGTGAAGCAATTCACTCTTTGGTTACTCACATTTATTCCCAAAATACTAAGGGCTCGCCTGTTTTTTTGAATCTTTTCAGAGATCATACCGGACTCGTAAGTGAATTAATCATATTTGATACATTAGATACTTGCCAACACGAGGGACCTGATAAAGAAGGCTGATTTGAAAAAGATACCAGGCCAGGTACTTTATTTATTTTTTACCGGAACTTTAGAGCATGTTCGTTAACTTGGACCATAGAGTTGAGCATATGGGAAGCGCAATTAAACTTATCGCATCACAATTGTCATATAAAAGACAAATGATGGCCCAGAAAATCAACAAAGTATTTATCTACTTATCTTTACATAGGCTTATAACTTATAATGAAAGTGTGTTAATGAAAATATAGCTAATGAGGGAAAAGAATTTGCATTCTTCATTTGAGTCGTTTTCATTGTTGAAAACAAGTCAGGAGAGTTTGTTTTCAATATTTACTGTGGAGACGACAAGTGCAACCAAAGGTTATCCTACCTGGGTGATGAGTGAACTGAACGTTAAGAACAGCACGGAGTTGACAATATCTCAAATGTCCCAGATTATACCTCCAAATAACACAATCGCAGGCAGTTATCTGGTGCTTAAGGATAAGAAATTCTACGATTTCATATTCTCAGCCTCAGTGTACGCCGGGAGTACTGGAAGCCTCGGACTCGCTTTCCGAATGGTTGATATGAATAATTACTATCTACTTCAAATGAAGCAGGTAATTATATTGTTTTGTTTTTATGCTTTTAGAGTAATGGGGGGTTTAAGAGACTAATTAGGGTTATTGATGGAGAACCTTACGAACTTGCCAGAGTTGAAGATGGTGGATATATCGAGGAAGGTACTCTTAAATACAATTATTACCCTAGAAACATACTAACACTTTACATATCATTGAATATAATATAGTTTGGTATCATGTGAGAATTGAGACAAGGCAGAGCAGGCTTATGATATCGGTGGTTCAAGGTGAGGATGAGATTTTTGATACTCCAAATGCTGTTATCGACGTGATAGATGCGACTCACTCAAGTGGAACAGTGGCGCTTTATACTGGGAAAGTTTCTTTCGCTCATTTTAAAAGGTTCAACGTAGAGGCACTTTCTTGCCTCAGGTACGACTCGCCACCAATACCGCCGGAGCCGCCGTTTTGCAGTTAGTACTCAGTCAATTATATACTCATTCTTCCACTAATGTTTTATAATATTACTTTAGGCATATTTAAAGAGGATTTCCTCTCAAATTTCTCCCACAATTGGTCAGTTTACAACTCCAAGGGGGTAAGTGGAATTTCGCAAAATTATCTGAATATTTAGGAATGGAGGTTTGAAAAGGATTTAATGGGTGAGCCTAATGTGATTGCAAACACGTTAAGTTTGGGAGTTCAGGAGGAGACTGACCCGACGATTTCAGTGCTAAAAAATCACAAAAGTTGTACGTATGGAATATTTTCGGCCTCTATTCTCATGCAGTGTGATTTTGGTACCGCAGGGCTCGTGTTCAGGTTCCATAATGCTGGGGAATTTCTCTTGCTTGAGATCTCACCAAAGTACTCTGCACTAAAACAGATGAATCAGGGGACCCTTACCACAATCACTGAAACTAACCTTAGAGGGGTATCACTCAATGAGTGGACCTCGTTGTCTGTGACTTTCAATGACGACCTTGTCACTGTTTCAATGGGTGGCTCGGTCGGTTCTGATTTGATCTTTTTAAACGTTAGGACAGCTCATGAACTTAAGCCTGGAGGATCAGTTGGACTTGCCAGCCTGAATTGTTCAGGAGTTGCGTTCTCTAACATTTCTCTTAAGCCAATTTATAAGCACAATCAAGGCTTGATTACTGATGCTGGTAGTAAATTGGATAATGAAGGTGTGAGAGAGGAGGGAACCAAGAAATGTTTAGAGGTGGATCGGAGATCAGAATGTGGGAAGATTTCACCCGAGAATCTAGAGGCGTGCGAACACAACTTTTGTAGCTTCTGTTGTCAAACCCATTACATGGATAAAGATGCCCAATCAGTGTGTGAGGAACAGTGTTCAAAGCAGGACGAAAAGGTTTCCATGATTCAAAAATATTTGGACCAGCTTTGGTTCAACTGTTCTGGGTCTGGGTTTATAGAAAAGCATTGTAAAGATAAAGATTGTAAGGGTAAGCTTATTTATTTGTTAAATTTTGTAGCCCGAGTATGTGGAATGTGTTGTCATTCCTTCAAACCTCAGGAAGATTTGTCAAAAAATCTAACACAGATTGCAAAGGATAAATGCAACAAATTGTGTTCATCTCTTTAATATATTACTTTGAACTATTAGCTATATTAAAATACAAAGGGCAGTAGAGCCTTGTTGGTGTGTAATTGTGATTTTGGGAAGTTTTGAAAATACCAAACTTTGTTGGTATGAGCGAGTGAAGAGAGTTCTACCGTGACAAATATTAGGCATAGTAGCCTGAAAAAATTGAGTTTTTAGAAACAAACATGTTCAGATTACAGCAAAGTGATACGTATATTAAGATTTCAGCCAAGTAATGTGGACATAAGATAAAGTTAAAAGGCCCTCCCTTTGGAACCTTGTAGACCTTGGCATCAGATGTGTCGGTTCTGAGTTTTGACAGTTTGACATGGCAGTAGAACTGAATATTTAATTTGTAGAGATTAATTTACCTGTAAACCCTGGGCAAACATGTTTAAAAATACACAAAATTTTATTGGTGCGTAATTGTTAGGGTTGTTAACTGCGAATGCGGTTGCTACATAATAACTAAAAATCATGCATTTATTAATACCTTAGTCCAAATAAGTAAGCCAAAAGATGCATTTTTGATGGTTTAGGGAGCCTAGCAAATAGAAACACTTGTTCAAAAAGTCTCCGCAGTATATGTGTAATAAACATCACTCGAAAGATGTTAAAGAACTCTCTGTGTTCCTGAATTTTTAGGTGTTAATTCAGTTAGAATCTCACCTTGTAGAATAAAAATCCATTTGAAATTAATCCCACGACGTAAAATGTCGAAAATAGAGACTTTGGGACCAGGAATTTAGAATAATTATAGCGATTTGACGTTGTTAGTCGTTTTCCATATAGTGTGTAAGAAAATAATGTTTTACTACTGCCAGTTAACAGAAGAAGAAAGGTGGATACTATGAAGAATCCCCTCACTAGAAGGTCTAGATTTTCATACAACTTCTCAGGAAATTCCATTGAGTATTTTTTATTAATTTAATAAATGTAGTGAACTGACACTACTTACTCTTTAAACTTTTAAGTAACTTAATATGTATAGTATAATTGGCGAATATTTTAGCAGTATAACGTAATGAAATGGAAAATAAAAATTCTGATTTGACAAACACGTGTTTTGAAGCTCTTCTGGATTTGAATTGTATATTTCCCTCTTGGGGTGATCTCCAAGGTAACTTCCGGTATCACTGGAAACAGATTTTAAATTCTAGTATTAATTTTAATGATTCCGAAAATAAAGTTCTAAAAACTTATTTAGCTCTTCTTGAACCACTTGTAAATTATGAACCTGAAGGAATAGAGTCAAAAGCCGCACTTGAATTGGTTAGAAACCTAGATAAACATCGCAAAAATGAGGATAAAGGATTTGAACCTTATTTACTAGAGGAAGTTTTGAGCAGGGATACACCTGCCATCAAACCTCCGCAAAGACCTCCAAGGGTCCCCTCCGTTAAAAAGAAACCTCCACCTTCTCCTAAAATCATCTTAAATGAGGAAGTTGGAACAGCCCATACTTATGCAACTAGAAGATCGAAGCTGTTATCTGAGGCTGATGGCGATTCGGATAAGTCAAAGTTATCCAAGTTTGGTATGGGAAAGCACCTCAAAAAAGGATTTTTTTCAGACTACGTTTGGGAATTTAATGATCTCGAACCCAAGGTATTTTATTAATTATTTTTTTATTTTCCATTAACGTTTATACCTTAGGATGATTCTTACGATTAATTTGTTTTTGATTTAAGATTTCCCATGATTCTCTACATTTTAAATATCATAAGTGTAATATTTTTATTTTTCATTTATTTTCTTACACATTTAATATATAATTCCATTTATGATCATTACACCCAACTGACTTCTGTTCACTTAAAATGTTTTCTAATTCTCGGCTATCTTCTCTTTTAATATCAAATTTATCAAAATGTACAATAGTTAGAGCCGATTTCTATCATTTAAAGAATGTTTTTCCACATATTTCAAATAGGAATCTCACAACTGAGAATATCGCACATTCCACACATATTACTGTACAAAAACAAAATGATACTGAACACTCTTCCCTTTATATGAATCCATTATGTATGCAAATGGATCAGTTGATTTACACCTGCACTAATCATGACCAAGTACTAAATCTGCTTGTTACTCATAGAGGTATTTTTAATTTATAAACAACAAATTATCTTTAGGGGCTATGTACCTTCATAATCTTATTACAGTAATGAATGCTTTGAGACAGTTTGTGGAAAATGAACCTAATAACAAGTATAAGCCAGACTGTGATGAATTATTTCTCGGATATAATAACGTGTTCAGAAAAAAAGAACCTTCTAAAAAGTCGGATATTGACCAGTCAAACTTCTCGGAAACTGAGAAAGAAGTAATCAACAAGGCCCAGTGGGAGATAATAAGGCACTTTGAAGACCCAAAGAATGAAGAGTACCTAACAACCTATCACCATAACAGGGACCTAAGGGACGCAATAATAAGAGATGAAAGGTACTACATTATTGAGTGATAATTATTATGAATATACTGTATAATTAATTGATTTATAGGTATGATTTACTTTTGCAAGATTTGTATATGAACAAGAACAAGTTGGACGTGGAGTCTATTTGCAATGTTATCATTACACTTGATGCATTAGGCCACCAATACTATAGACTTTACAACGGTTTACTTAAAAGACTCTTAATTCTTGATGTCTCATTTCCAAATCAAACACCGACTTTTATTAATAAAGTTGGTCTTCTGCTCTTAAAAACATGCCACTGCTTTGCTAGTAGCGGTTTCTATGAAATCCCGTTATACAACAAAGTGGTAAGTGAATTATTTAAGACCAATTTATCAAATATGTTAATTGATCAAGAACACTCCCTTCTACTTTCATACATAATCAAGCTTTACGCAGTTGTTAAAAGTTACGATTATGGAATATTCTGTAAAATATCAGACTCTGTCAACAAAGTTAATTTGTCAACCACTGATATTACCTGGCTCTCAGTGGCCTTTTCAAACCATTTGAACTTTAATAAAACGCACGACAAGGTGCTTTACTACGTTGCAAGGAGAGTAAGTGAAGATAATAAATTATTCAGTACTCAAGAGCTTTGTATGTGTTTGTCATCTCTTTCAAAAATGGGCCTCTACTTTAGAGAAGTATGGGATGTTTGCGCAAAAAGACTTATTAATGAAATTGAAATTTCAATGTCCGGCTTCAATGATATTAATCTGGACATTAATACTCTCTGTAAGGCTGTTTACGATATCGCAACTGTCGATAAATCTACACATTTAATCCATTCTCTAATAGATAGGGCGTCTCTCTACTTAGAAGAACGGATAGACTCTTTAGACGAACAGTCATGTATAAATTTTGCAATTTCAGTTATTTCAACTCACTCAAGTTCTTTATATAAAAATAACAGCATAACCACTGGATTAAATGAAAGTATAACTACTAGTTTAAATGGAAATAATCAGTTGGAACCCGTTTCAGTGAACAAAGAAATTAACTTAAATTATTACCTTCTTTCCTATGTGTGGAGAAGAATAGGATCAGACACATTGTGGGAGAAGGAACCCCTGAAAGTGTTTGCAATTTGGCTCTTTCACATGCTAGTTCTGCCAGAATTTAAACACAATATTCACATTCGGTGCATTATCCCATGTAATCCTAACTTAGTTATTTATAATCCCTAGTTTATAGTTAATTAGTGTTTAAATGCATTGAAATTTAGGTTTCCGAGAATGGCTTTTGGTTTATTTTACAAGGCATGAGATAGAAGATGAAGTGTGTAAAGTAATAAATGATTTATCTGGGAAGTATAAAATATACTCGAAGTTTGATTCCTCTGAGTTCTTTAAACCTTTGTTTTTGTCACCAGTCCCAGCTGATTTTCTAGTTGTGGATGAAAATTTCGGAAATAAAGTCATAAATATTATTGAATCTCCACTTAGAAATGACACTAAGAGACCTAGTGGAATAAATGCAGTGATAAAGAGGATTTTTGAGAATTTTGCTCTGGAGTTTCATACTGTCGATACCAATTTATGGATGAGTCTTGAAGAACATGAAAAAACTGAACTGATAGAGTCAATTATAACAAGTGGAATTTAATATTTTTATGTATGTGTGCATATATATACTGATACTCATACAAATATTATATATCACACAATTGTATTATTTTTAAAAATATTATTAGTACAAAAGAGCCTTTTTCAGCTCAAGTTCAATGTCAAAGACGTAGGATACAGTGTCCCTTAGCCTTAGAGAAACAAGACGCTTTAGTCCAAGATTTGAGTCGGTTTGGAACTGGGGTTTTCTGGACAATTTATTTAGAAATCTACCAAAGATTGAGGTTTTCTGATTGGAGAATTTAGGTTGACTTGACCAGATATTTGAGCTTCCCCAGGCCTCGATGTTCTTCCAGTACCAGACGAAAAAGGCCCTACCGCAGGGCTCTATAAGAAGATTATAGTAAAAAATTGATATTGGCCAGGCTTTTGAATTATTATTATACAGGGTGTTACTAAAAGATGGACGCCTGTACCAAGATAGGCCCAACTTATAGGTGTCGATCAGGTCCACAAATTTCTCCTTCTTTTTAATCCAGTTCCCTTCACCGTTCACTAGTCCAATTATGTAAGTCATCAAGTTATCATGCCTTCTAGTGTTCTCAATACATGTGGAATCAGCGGCTGTCTCAGCAAACTCGTTGTGAACAGACATGTCAACTATGGTAAAATTCTCCTTCAACTCGCCAGTATCGTCATTAGAGCTGTAATCTACACCATTGGGAAGAGTAGAGTCCTGTGATTTATCATCAGTTTCCTCAGTTCCATTTTCAGTTCCTGCGGTTCTTCGTTTATCAGGTTTTTCTGTTTTTGAGTTGAATTTGTCAGGCACGAAGACCTCCCATGGCAACAGTTGCAGAGGAATGCTGAGAATTGAGTAGATGTAGGAGTAAACTATGCAGGTGAAGCAGAGGAAATTGAAAACCTTAGGGTTGTTCTTGTCAAGAGGAGCTTGTTTCGGAGCACTTTTGAATTCAAAAAATATTTTACAAATTAAGGATAAAACTGAGTCAAACCTAGATAGCACTTCTGAAATACTCAAATCCTTGTATCTAGATCTCATGCGGTATAAATTTAAAGCTAGGCTGGCCTTCCCAAAAACACGGTTCGTAAAAGACTTTAGTAAAATGGGCTCAGTGTACTTAGAGTAGCAATTCTCCTCAACGAGAATGTAAGAGTAAATAAAGTCAAGTTCGTAGACAAAATATGACAAGTTCAAGTAACCCTCGAAGTTAAAATAGTAAGAATTGTCAGAATTCATGGCATTTTTAAAAATCAGCTCGTTGAACTTGGTTAAACAGGTAATAAAGTCAGACTTGGAGTCGATATTCAAGAGACTCAAATAAGGGCCAGGAACTGTGGAGTGGTCGGGGAAATTCCTCAAACCAATGAATTTAACGTTATTCAAGCCGTAAAGATATGTTAACAAAATCAAAGTAGTAGTCTTTGGTTCAATAGCGTGGACAAGTGAGTTATCCTGGGGAGGAATTTTAAAAATTGGCCTTGTGCGATCTATCAACTCTAGTTCTGATTGATAACTAAAAAACAGTTGTTGATAAAATACTACAAACTGGTCCTTTGAAAAGTGTTCAGGTCTATTTGTTAACTCTAAACCCTCTTCAGGTGATACTAAAGAATGATTATAAAAGGCACAGCTTTTTTGCGATGATCTCTTGGTATTCCATATGTGAAACAGAGTATATGCATCCAAATCTGTGCCACTAAAGGCTTCACTTATAGCATAACCTATGAAATACTTCTTATTAAACAAATCCAACAAGTTTCCGTTCTGATTAGTGTTTTTCAAGAAGGAACTAAGTTCTTCGTCGAAGTTGCTGTTTGAATTACAGGAAGCGTCGGACGATGAAGCTGCACATTCCTCTAATTTCTTCCTTGACTTAAAATTTACCTCAGACCTACTTTTTAATTCCTCCTTTAGATCAAGAAATAGGTTCTTTAACGACCTAGGATTCTCAGGTGTTGACGTTGAGTCAACGTTGCTCATTTTAAACTGGTAGTTTTTTTAATCATATCTAAAAATGTGTAATTGTGTGTTTTAAAATTATTAATAAAAGAATCTTATTTTAATTTACATTAAAAAAAGTATATACTCAGATTAATACTTGGTTGTTTGCCTCTTCCCCATCCCAGGTTCATTTATTATAAATTAAAATGTAATTGTACCAATAATTTTAATATTTAAATTTGCTATAAATGGTAATTTGTCCTGCTGCAATTTGTAAAATATTTGTACTAACATCTTTCGAAAACAGGGAGTGAAACGATGGATATGTGCAATGAAGACACTTCTGACTGCTCAGAAGTCTCAATGTCTGTTTTGCTTACAAATTTAGAGAACAAATTTAAAGTCAGAGATTATTTATTGAACGAAGTGATCGAAGGTCTCCAAAAATTCTCAGATGTATCGAAAAGGATCAAATCAATCAGAGTAATTCTAAATTCAGTGCTAGTCAATTACGGAAGTCCGTCAGCTCTTAATGATAGAAGTCCGTTTTTATCAAAGAACGATTTAGATCAAATTTTAAGCCCGGAATTACTGGAGGAAAAGGTAGTTAAACCCCTAATCGCAGGAGAATACTATAACGAACTTTTAAAGGAATCTGTAAAGTTAATTTTTGCTACATCCTCATATCTATCGCCTGAAATATACGGCAAACTTTTTACACTAGAACTCTTAATGACGTTAATATCAATAGCAGAGGTCGCTAGTACTGACATAAACTCTAATACGGAAGTGTGGAATTCATGTATTTCAACTATTAGAAATCTAATAGCTCGTTTTCATCTATCGAATGAGCTTCTTAATAGGATCGTTAGCTGTTTTTTTAATATCGTCGATGAGTCATCGCTCCAGCTGTGCAACGCAATAGTTGTTAAAATCTTGTTCAAATCAGAAGACCCTGATGATTTATCTCCAGGATCACCTCAATCAAATCTCTCCTTTGCAATAAAGTTGAGTAGAAGAATTGTTGATTATTTGGTTTCAGTCCTCCACAGGACCCAGGAAGCTCAAATTCTATCAATTGCCTGTAATACTCTGGTTGCCATCTGCGAACAATCCTACGGAGTTGACTTGCTTCTAGAGTCTGGAGGACTTAAAAAGATAATGGAATTGTCCCTCGTTGTTGTAAACAAGCACGAAGCCCGTGTTTCAATGGAAAGTAAGGGGAATATGAAATCCGAAGTGCCTCAAAAGCTGATGGTTAGTTCTCCCAATTTAAATTCAAACGTTGACCAGTCATTCAATGAAATCTCATTTGGAGCGCTCTCTGTGATTAGTAAGATGGCCTTTGCAGCAAGCCATAACCAGATACTCTCATTAATAGATGGTGATGTTCAAGACTCACTCGTAAAGCTGCTAAATTGCCCAGTCACGACATCTAGATGTAAGGCTAGAGCCTGTAACACTCTTGGAAACTTAGCCTGTGAAACTGATAGCGAGGTCCAGGCAATAATCGACTCTGATGCTTTGAAATCTCTAGTTGATGTTTTCCAGAATGATTTGGATCACAGCGTTAGAGTGGAGTCGGCCTACGCAATTTGTGCTTGCCTTTCCAAAGCTAACCGTAAACAAATAGGATATATAATATCATGTAATTCTAAATCAAATCATCTCGGTATGTCAATATCAGATTATACCCAGATATACTTTTCTACATATATAATATACTACCATAACTAAAATAGCATAACTAAACTAGTATAACTAAAATAGCATAATGGTTGAGCTGGGATAACAAAATGTTTTTCAAAAATAATTTTTTATTTTTAGGGGATGGTACTTGTATGCAATTAATGTCGAACATGCTCGATTTTATAGTAAAGTGTGATCCAACCGACCAGAGCAGTATTAAGCTTTCCAGAGTAGTTTTAAACGGAGTCGAGAATATTTTAAGGGTCGGAGAACACGAAATTAAATCTTACAACTTAACTGAGAATCCTTACACGAGAATGTTTAAGGAAGCTGAGGTATATATTTAAAGTACAGTAGCCCTCTAGCCATTTCTGGCATTATTTAATAATTTTTATTAGGGAGATGTTAAATTATCAAGAGTTTGCTTTTTCCCCGAGTATAACATCGCGAAGAAGGCTAGAATGCTAATGGAGGAATTTTTCGAGTCTGCGAGGCCATGGAATATCGAGTCAGTACACTAATGGGGGCATCTTTTTTTTAAGTTCACCAAGTATAATTGTTTTTCGTGATTTTTTAATTTATAATTCTAATTTAATATATCGTAAAATTATTCGTCCATATAAACTTTATTAAAGATCGTTACTGTTAGCCAGATCACTGGAACTCACATTTGTGGCATGTACATTATTTTGAATCACCTACACATTTGAGTTTTTCGCCCATAAATAAAGTTAAAATTATGCAATAGCAAATATTTTGTAAAATAGTATCAAAATGATCACCAAAATTGTAAATAAAAGGAATCTCCCGTTTCTAAGGGGTAGAATCCATGTACTAAATATTATATCATTACCCATTCTCGCAGTATCCGTGGTTAAAAATCACGATGAAACACAAATTATAGCGGCGTATTTCATATTCTTTGCCTGTTGTTTATTTAATCTTTTCGCCAGTTCAATCCTACATTTAAAGGAGTGGGATAGTACAAGGGATTCCTTGTTTAAAAGGCTAGACTATGCAGGTATTCGACTATATAAACCATAAGGAACTAATATAAATTTGTTTTAGGGATTTTTCTAGTGATAGGAAGCTCTGCGTTCCCAGCAATTCTGTACTATATTAAAAACGATTCGATTTTGTTATTTATATCATTAATCCACTGGATTGTCATATTTGGAGGTTTGTCGTTACATAAATAAGAATTTTTAGGTGTTTTTGGAGCGTTGCTATTTAATTTTATCAACACATCAAAGTCCTTTCGATCGATTATATACCCATTTTTCGGAGCTCCATATGTTTATCTGGCGTACAAATTTATAGTAAATGGAAAATACTATTCCGCCTTAATGGGATTCTTTACAGCATTTTTTTATATAACAGGAGCAGTTTTCTACGCTAAAGAAAGCCCAAACCTTGTTCCTGGCATTTTTGAATTTCATGAACTGTTTCATGTTTTCTGCTGGTTTGCATTTATGGCATCGTTCTTTCTTAATTTTCAATTAACGAAGTTAAAGCCGTGAAGGCCACTAATTCACGCCCATAATGTAGTTTATTCTACTTTCATGTATTGATAAACTGGGGTTATTTGTATAAATTGAGTTATTCAACTTTATTATATATCATAAATGAATGTGTAGGTATTGAAACCTACACCAACTTTATTTGAATAATACCTCTCAATAGTCAAGAAAATGTGTAGATTGGTTTAAATTTGAGAGAATATTTACAGTTTTACTCCCCCATAGATTCAAACGGAAATTTCCCTCAAAGAAGACAGCAGATTCAATAGATGTAATTTCTTGGCACGCAAAATGTACAGTATGATTCAATAACGCAATCTTGTACTATAACTCTCAAAATGTTAAATGATTGTGCTGAGTGGTTGAACAAGAAATTCTCTAGTTTTGAATCTCCTAGGAAAAAGGTCCCATTACTTAGAGGGAGGGTATACATATTTAACCTTTTAGTGATTTTATACGGATATTTTAAAGTATATGGGAAAAATACCCATACTTGGTTTAAACTCGGAATGTTCATATCCCTTTTCTCCTCACTTTGCAATACTTTGATAACAGCATTTTATCATAATAGGGATTTGAACCTCGAGCAAAGAAGCGTATTCAAGAGAGTTGATTATGCAGGTTTGTAACCATAATTTATATGTTTTTCAGTCATTTACTTGTTCATTCTAACATGCTACTTCCCGGTGTATTTACATACTATAAAGAACAATTTCGCGGTTATTTATACCTTGGGAATTTGGGGAATCGGCCTTTGCTGTAAGTTTTTAATTTCTCAATTTTTTCAGTGGTCTTTCAATGTCTCATATACGATTTTTGCGGGATGCCAAAGTGGATCAGAGTTATATCATTCACTACCTTTGGCTTTGCAAACCATTACCTAACTGTAGCTTTATATAAATCGAGGGAATTATTAATTTTATGGGATGTTTTATTTTCAGCCTCCCTTTACTTACTAGGCGGTATATGCTACGGGTCAAAGTTCCCAAATCTCATCCCAAAAATCTTCGAACATCATGAATTCATGCACTTACTGATGATTATAGCAAATTACTTTTCAATGCGTGGCAATTTAAGAGTCATGTAAGCATTTAAATATTTATGGTCTCATTTAATTAAAACCCTTGGAAAGATCCAAATCAAAACATTTTAAATATCGTAAAATTTTAATATATTATTCGTGCTTTTATTAAATATTTATTAAATATCGGTTATTTGGTTATAAACTCTTCGTTTGTTAGTTAATCGTTCATTTCCGTAATACTAAACCAGTTTTAAAAGATCATACGCCAGAAAACACCATTAACACTAGGAAACCTGATAGAAAAAAGAATCTTCAATAATTAACAAAAATTAAATAAAAAATGTGTAAATTATAATCAAAAAATCCCATAACGTAATAAATTTTGGAAACGTTAATGAGAATTAGAAGATTCCATTGACAATATTAGAAATTATTTTTTATATTGTATTAGTTAAATGATACAAACCGTGAATATTTAGGGGAGATTTGTTATTTATAATAAAAATTTTAAAGGATCTTATAAGCTATATTTAAAATCATACGGGTTTAAAGAATATTCCCATATATTTCTGTATTTTCATGAATTTTCATATATTTTAGTAAGATATTTTGGGCGAAGTATCGTTCTAAATAAATTGGTCATATACCTGAGAATTAATTTATTTCATGAAATAGATCAGTGGATTCATTTGAAATTCTAGAAATATTTAGAATTTAAAAAGTATAAAAAATTTTAAAATTTTAAATAATTATGAAAAGTTAATTAAATTTGGAATAAAAAATGATTATGCTCATGAGAAACATATTTTACTACCTGATAAAAAAATTATAAGATTAAATTTAGAAATTAATAAATATAATTGTTAAATAAATTTAAAGAGTTGTATATTAAAAATTATGTACATTAAAATACAAAGGCCTAAGATTGCTGAATTTCGGAAATTTTATGTCATTCTACACACTAAACTAATGTTTCTGAAGGTTTAGGCAAAATAATGTAGTAAAAGTAAATGTAAATTATTAAAACGCCGTTATATTGTAGTTATTTCCCCATAGTGGCAGTTGGTTTTCTGTAAGTGTCCGTATTTCTTGTTTCAGATCAAACTCAGAAATTTAGTAAATTTTCATTCTAATAATTTAAGTTGTTTTCAAAGTATTATACCCATAATTTCTTTTGTATTATATATAAATTTGCGGTGCAAATTATAAAATTTTCACTTAAAATGTTAATTAAAGGGTGATTCTTATTTGATCATATAAACACATATAAATAATTAAAAATGTCAAAACGCGAAGATATAATTGACAAGGTCCACGTGACTAAACGAAAGGAAAAGGTTCCGCTCCTCCGTGGTAAGATAAACATGGTCTTTTTCCTAGTGTTCCCCTTCGTATCATACTTGTTCATCAAGTATGATATAGTTTTGGATAAACTATCCTTTTTCATATTCTTGGCATGTGCAGCCTTCAATTACCTCTCAAGCATCGTACTCCACAGCAGAATGTGGGACCAAGAACTATACTCAATATTAAGGAAAATCGACTATGCAGGTAAGTGGTGTTATAATTTAATGATTTAGGAATATTTCTGATGATTGGTGGAAGCGGATTGCCAGTGTATGCTGTGTTTATGAACGACGACTTCACAGTAGTTCTAGCAGTCTGCCACTATATACTCCTTTTCGCAGGTATTTTTTAATTTAAGTAAAATTTTTAGGAGTCTTTTCATCATTGATTTTCAACTTCTGCTATACCTCAAAGCCCGTTAGATCTATCGTATACGTATTGGCAGCAGTACCATATTACTTTGTATCATATAAGATTCTGTTCACACTGAAGAGCACCCAAGTTTTCCTCTTGTTTGTGTTGGGGGGAGTCTTCTACATGATGGGAGCAGTTGTTTACGGTTCGAAGTTTCCGAACCTAGTCCCGGGTGTATTCGAATTTCACGAGTTGTTTCACGTGTTTTGTATATTAGGGTTTATAACCATATCCATTTCGAACTTCTTGCTGTTCAAAAGGGGTGGTGCTCAACTGTTCAACAAGTTTCTGCAGTCTAAAATACATCCCATATGGCCTTGATTTCAAGAACTAGTGAGTTTTCAAATTTAATCTAATCAGTTGTTGTATATTTTAATTATATGTGTTGGTAGAAATTTAATATTTATCATAAGTGGTAACGACACGACAAGGGTGTATATTGTAGAGAAAGAAATATGTTATTTTAGATTGTTTTTTTAATTTAATAATATTTAATGGAAAAATCATTTGAGTGTATAGCATCTCAATTTAAACCGAGAATGTTGAACATAATCAAATTGCAATTTCTTAAAATGAGTTTTTGTTTGTAGATTCGAAAATTAGAATTTTGGTAAGATAAATGCTAAAGATTAACTTAGAATTTCTGTATAATAAAAGGAAGGACGCACCAATACTTAGAGGAAGAGTGTACAGTGTCAATTTCTTGTTGCAGCCGTTACTCGCATACACAGTATTCCAAAATAAAACCGATAAATTAACCAAACTAACTTTTTCAACTTATTTTATTTCTTTCTACCTTTGTACCTTGATTTGTGTTGTTTACCACGGAAGTTCATGTAAAGTTATAGATAGGTCATTGTATGCTAGAATCGACTATGCAAGTATGTAATTGTTATTTCATCAATAAATTTAGGTATTTTCGTGCAAATTGTTACTAATTTCCTACCCTCATTTGTTTACTTCATAGAGAATGATACACATGTTATATTATCGATGTTTCACACGTTACTAAACTTCGCTGGTAAGATTCCCTATTTTAAAATTTATTCTAGGTGCTTTCGTATCCCTGTTCATGGACTTTATTGAAACCAGTAGAAGGTTTAGAGTAGTTGTATTCTGGGTTGGTACGACTTGTACCAACTTTCTTCTGTATAGTTATCTAAAGAACAATATGTATGTACCAGCATCACTCTTCTTACTCACTTACATCGTAGCTGTCTGTGCTGGGTTGGTCTACTCTTCAGGAAAACCTAATTTAATTCCTGGAGTTTTTGAATTTATCGAACTCTCACATTTGCTGTACACCATTGGCTCAGTGACCCTGTTCTATGCTCACGCAATATCGATGGGACTGATAAAACATGATTTGTACTATTTAACATGAATTTAAATCTCAAATTACATATTATAATTTGCACAACAAGGATGCTTGCAGTGATATATGCAGTGGTTCCTCTTGTGAGAAAACGTAGCGTTTTGATTGCCTCTATTCATACCGCAGGTCGATTGCCTAATATAAGGTTCTTCATGTATTCCCCTCTCAATTCTGGCGTTCTGAAAAGGATAATTTCTGTAAGGTGTGGGTTCAGAGTTCTTAACAGTGATGTTAGGAGGAGGGTTCTGAACATAAATGGGCTGAGGAGGATCATTTTTCACAATAACATTGGGAGGAGGCTGTTGAACGACAATAGGAGGCCTGGATTTATTCCTAACAACAACAGTCTGTGGTTTCTGAACGAGAACAGAGGGAGCATTCTGCCTGTTGTTCACATAATATATCTCATTTTCATTTCTAAGCTGTTTGTCAAATCCGTTAAATTTTCCATAACACTCGGAACACCTAACTACCCTTCTAACAGGATTACAAGGGTTTAAATTGTGAGAACATGAGTGATTACAGCCGCTTTTGGGAGTGTGTTCCCACAAAACATTAATTGCATCATTATTGGACCAACAGTTATTATCATTATGTGAAAAATGTAAGTTTGGAGAATTCATCGAACATGATCTTTGACAACTTCCAATACAACCCCGGTTTCTCTCCCGAACTGGATTACCAAGTTGAATCCAACCCTCAAACTCTATCTCGGAACCTTCCTCATCATTTTGAACAATTCTATGGCAAGGTGTGTGTGATTGCCCATTACAGAAGTTTTCCCTACCTGGTAAATAAGATACCATTTTAAAATATTAACATGTAATTTTTATTAAAAATTTTCATGAACCATTGGTGTTATTAACACATAACTGATTCACGCATGCTATTAATCTAATCCGAAGATCTTTTCAAACATATGTATGTGTAAAAATAGTTTATATCTGGAATTTCCTCAACACCTTCCTCATTTTCAAAATTCCGTAACAAATCCACGCCCTGCTTCCTCATCTTTACAACCTCAACCTTCCACAACTCAGTCTAAATAAATTGATTTTAGAACACACATACGTTAAAGTACATGAGTCTCTCCTCTGAATTCCCTCCAGAAATTACTATTAAATATCCTTCATCTCTAAAATTCCATTACATACATAATATATATGAATTTGTTAAAAGTTTTCATATATTTTGTAGATTTAGATGATAATAGATAGAAAATAAACTTTAAACAAGTGTAGAAGTTTTCTAAAACTTTTTGAACCTTTTCCCGGTAATTTTCATGGCACTAAACGAGATGTAAATAAAGAATAATTACCAGAATGGAATCCAAACACCCTTTGTCTATAATGAGGTCAAAGAAATTTTCAGAAAAATTTTTTCCAATATCAAGAGCATCAAGAAGAATATCTGAACAGGAATGTGATTAGAGAATTTTACAGGTGAGATGAGGATATTTTGCCCTCATCAAATTGATACAGGATTCAGAAAAATCGGCATTGATAACGGATTCAATCCCAGAATTAAATAAATCGATTCCGAGGGCTAAAGTAAATAATGTGTAAGTAAAAGGTAGAACTTGATGAACCACAACCAATGTGTAGAACTTTAGAATCAGGATTTATTTTCAAAGGAATGTTCTTAGATATTTCAGTCCATGAGTCATACCATTCGATATTTTCATCATCTCTAAAATTGTTGGTAACATTTAATTCTGAACCATTCTTACCCGTCATAGTATGCGTTCCAATAGTTGGAGTCAAAATACTGAAAAAATAGTTTAAAAATATTAAACATACCATATTCATTGTTATGTTTCTCTTTAATATAAATTTAAAATGTATTTTTTGATAGGAATTTCCGGATATGTTTTCTTTCCGGATTCCATCAATTTTCCTCATTTATCGCAGAAATATCGGTTGTATAGTACGGCAAGGTAGTGTGAATGCTGACAAAAAACTTGAAACTCCAGCAGATATCGCTAAATTTATAGGTTAGATTAGATATTATTAATCCCTAACTCTATCTTACATGTATGTGCAGAGAAATGTTCAAGGTTACACTCTGAAAATAAGAGTTTGGATTACGAAAGATGTAAAAAATCGGTTGATTCCTTTCTTAGGGGGATAAATCAGTTCACGGTTGCGGAAGTGAGAACAATAGCCTATAACATAACTGGGATGTTTCCTGACCAGAAGAACCCTGATTGGTCCAGTACAATTTCGAATTTTACATTAAAAAGATCGTATATGATGCCAGTTTACTTTTTATATCCATTAATTAACAGTATTTCACTTAATTATATAGTTTGTTTCAGGCGTATGCAAGATGGGAATGAAGGAAACGAGTTTTTATAATAAAGTTTTACCAATTGCTCTTGAAAGAATAGATGAAGCTAATAGTATAGACTTGGCAACAATCTCTCAAACTATGGTTTTGCTCAAGAACCGAAAGATTCCTGTGGATTCTAACCTGGTTAAGAGCATCATGAACAATGTATCTAAAATGTGCTTAACTGATAGAATTATAACAGAAATTTCTGCCACAAATTCTGTTTTAATTCTATATTCATTTGCCAAATTGAACATTTTCGATGAGGTGCTGTTTCCAAAGTTATTGGGACTTGTTAAGCATATAAATAAGGAGAATTTCGAGCCTCACCTGATACCACTGGTGTTGTACGTTTTATCGATATTTAACGTGAGGGACCACTCTGCTTTCTCATTAATTTTTGACTACATTTCTGAGTTCTCACACCTGATGAAGTATGAAAACCTAGCCAATTGCCTGAACTCAATGGCGAGACTAAACATTAGAAGCCACTCAGTTATAAGAGGTTTGGAATTTTAATAACTTTATGTATATATAGAACTTGTTGAGAATTTAAGGAAACATTTACCCTCAATAAGGGTACGCGAGCTTGGTAAGATGTTTTTTAATATAAATGGCGTTAGCAAATGTTATGTGGAGTCTATCAAAGCTAAAATATAACGATTCTGACTTCATGAATGAGTGCTTCAACAGGGTCCAGGAGTACGATTACATTGATCCCATGTCCCACGCTCAAATATTTGAAGCCATAAAGAGAACTAATTTTAACAAAGAAGGTATTCTTCAATATTTTCATTTGTTCAGATACTGTGGATCATCTTTTGAGGAAATATATCCCTATCATGAAGGAATCACCAACTCAAGTCATCACTCAAGTTGCCTGGTATCACTCTAAAGACATATTTTGTATTTTACTTGATACATAAGTGTGTATGCTGATATACAAGCTGTTTAGGTGCTGTTTTGTCCAAAATATAGATAAATATAATCTGATCAAGGACTCCTTGGAAGAACTGTCAAAACGTGAACTGAACAAGGTTGAGCTTAAGTATGTAAATTTATTGTCAAAGTAAGTTCCTAGTATTTATAAGAGAAATTTATAAATTTTTTTGCCTAAAAAACTTTTTATTTCAGATCACTAACGGACTGTGGTGGAGAACAAAGTAGTGTACAGTAATCTGACATCAGTTAATATTTTTAAAATGTGTACTAGTATATATTATGTTTCCATATTATAGCTTTAAGGGAGATGTGAATAGTTGTGTGACCAGGGTCCGATTCTCGCCTCAAAGGAGTGATTCCCTGGCTGTCGCTGTAGATTCCTCCGGATATATAAGGTTGATGGACCTGAAAGCACAGAAAAGCTCAAACCACAAATACTTGGAGAATATTTTCATGGAAAATGACATGAATTTGCCACATTTATGCGACTTCTCCTTCAGTAATTCAGGAAGATGCGTATACGTGTCCTCATCAGACGGTTTTGTAACAATAAGCGCCATAAACATGGTTGGAAAGCACTTAAATAAGGACAACAATCTGCTAACAATTCATGATACATATATAGGAGGCACATTTTGTGTTTATCCCTCTCCGGAATACGATTTTATGATATACACCGGAGGTGGAGACGGCTTCCTGAGGCTCTGGGACCTCAGGCTAATGTCTAGCAATAATAAATATAGCTCCCAAGAAAATTCAGCGGAATTTAAGGCCTGGAATAAGCCCCTGGTGTCACTCTGGGCACATGTAGCTCCTCTATCCTCAATGAGCCTGAATATCCCAGGAAGGATTATAACTTGCGGGTTCAACGAGAATATCAGGGTCTGGGACTCCAATTCTCTCGTTCCACTCCAGACTATTGACGGAGGCTGTGGTGAAATGGGCGTTTGGGACCTGATTGTGGACGACAAAACATCAAAGATGGCTGCTGTGGGTGATACAAGCGTTCTCAGCACATTCGAGTACGAATGTGACGAGGAAAGCTTTGTGTGTAAGAATCTCAGGAAAATTATGTATGAAAATTATGTAAATGACGTTAATCTCGACTTTATGAGTGAGGATCAGATCCTGTTCATGAATTGGAGGAGAATCTGTCAGTATGGCAACAATTTGGTGATTCCAAGCCTAAATACCGGAAATTCTGCGAAAGCTTTTATTTTAGACATCTGTTCTGGTAATATTGTGGATAATTTGTCATATCAGTCGAAACCTGGGACAAATAACCATAAAATCTCCTCCGTCGATGTACACCCTAACCCAGATGTAGGGCTTATTCTCTCTGGAGGTTAGCTTTTTCTCATTTTTATTTATCTAAAAAATTTATTTGTATTTGTTAATTTGTTTAAAATTTTTAAATATGCTGAAATTTTGAAGCAAATGTATACTTAGGCTCCATCATGAACGGAATGTGTACTGTGTGGCTAGATAAGGCCAGAATGTAAAATAATTAGTTTGCAAAATGCAAGATCCAGTAGTGATAGATAGTTTGAAGAAACTCCAGCTGAAAGGCTCTGATTTATCTGAGGAATTTAACTCTAAATTGTCTGAGTTATATAAGTGGTATAACGACCAATTAAACCTAATTTCCGATGATATGTTACACATTTTAAATAATCCTAAATCATCTAATAAAACTAGCATAAATAATGAGAATCCGCCAGATATTTGTGATAATGGTCCAAGATTAAAGTCGAGGGAGCCCACGGGCGAGTTTGATATCATCTTTACAAAATCCAGCCCCCCCGATAAAATCATCAATGTCGATAATCCTGAACATGCCACTAAGAGTTGGCCAAAATTCTGGTTACATGCTCTTCTGGGCTGTAAAACAACTCGTTTATGGATCTCTGAGAAGGATTATGACATTCTGGAATACTTGAACGATATCAGGGTTGAGGTTTTCGACTCGAATGAAATTGTTGAATCTTTTGAAGTTACGTTCTATTTCAACGAAAACCCGTATTTCTCAAACTCAAAGCTGTGGAGGAGTTTTGACTTTGATAGGAATCTCATAACCTCAGAGTCCAGCGAGATTTACTGGACTTCAGAAGTATGTGTACCCTGTTAATTATTAATTTAGGTCATTGACGATTCTTATTTCGGGTTCTTTTCCTTCTTTAACACTCTGGTATTTTTTATAATTACCATATTTTATCCATTAGATTGAGTATGAGGACTTGAAGTTTGCAATTTGCATAAAGGATAAGATAAGAAGGAATCCTCTCAAGTACGTGCTAAGGTATCAGTCAGAGCTTTCCGGTGATAAAGAACAAGAGTCCGACACAGATGATGAGGAATATAGTAGTACCAAGGCCGGCTCCAGATATCCATTCTCTTGGCTGTTTCAAAAATAATATCATCACATTTGCTATACATTTAATGTTCAATATCTAAATGTATTATGCTAGAATATAGGTAGTTATAGGACAAATTCCAAATTTTTAGGTGACCGTCCCTACCTCCAGAGACTAGTAGGTTGTCCTCCCTTAAAACCAATTCACGGACATTTTTTTCCACATCTTTTTTAAGCTTTCCCATGGAGTTCAGTAGCTCAGGATTTGAAAATGATAAGGTGGTGATGACACCCTTGTGAGCCGACTCTACCAGTACTTCACAGGATTCTGAAGTGTTATTAATGGGCCAGAATAAAATATCGCCAGAAGAACAGCCGGAAATGATAAACTTTTCAAAGGGGTCAAAAACACAGTTAACCTTGTAATTATCGTAGGTTTGGCCCCTGTAAGATGCCAGAACAGTGCCGTTATCAACCAGTTTTATCGTGTCATCAAGAGAGGCTAAAATATAACAATCTGGTACTCCAGTGAACATTGAAAACCTAAGAGAAATTGTTAAGAATAAAACATACGAAATTACTGAATGAGTGAAAACATCATCCTTCAAAACGCCTTTACGAAGATCGTAATGACGAACATGACCATCCATAGATGAGGCCGAAATAGTAGAATTCCGTTCATCTACACATGATATCGTATCCTTGGCGTCTGGAAAAGTCTGGACTGGGTTTTTCGACCTGTTATCCCAAACCTTTACCATCTTATCCTCACTACCAGTTACAAGAAGGTCATTTCTCCAAACATAGTTACAACAACAAATCTTCCCTAAAAGAAATGATAAGCAAATAGAGTTTAATTTAGTTCTTACCCCCATGGTTATACTTCCTTATGATCTTGGCCTCCAGAGTGTCCCAGAGAAAGGCAGAGTGTTCAGCGCCAACTGATACAAAGTTTTTGTTATCTTCCCTAAGGCACACGTCGTTAACCTCGTAATTGTGAGGGCCTAATAAAAAGTTCTTTAATAAAGTTTACAAAATACCGAAAAACTTCTTTATGTGTAACTTTTTAGATGGATTCCATAATCGAACTGTCCTGTCGTTCCCAGCAGTCATACAATAGACTCCAGTGGAGTCGAATTTAATACTATTGATACATCCTAAATTATTTAAACTAAAATCAGTGTGAATCAAACCTTTGTGTTCGTTTAATGAGCCTAGTAATGTGAGAGAGATATTCATTACATTTTGTGAAAAGAAATGTATGAAATAAAATTCAAGTATATAAAAACAAAAAATATGTTACAGATTAAAATTAGTTAACTTTGAATTGAGATGGACTGAGGTTAGAATAGTCATTTAGAATTTTTGCATAACTATGTAGTGCCTCCACAATGTCGTTGTCGGACTCTTCTCTGGCCCTCGATTCCATCACTAATCCGTTGTTTATACTCGAGAATTCATCCAGAATTTTGGATTTCAGCTTCTTGTCAGATTCCTGTTTAAACTTCTTCAAATCTGAAAGTTCATTCTTCAAGTTATGATAGGCAGAATTGATCTTTTCCAACTCCTCATTTATTGAGGAGTCTGTTTTGAGCTCAATTTCAGAAAGACTCTTCAATATTTGCTCCTCCCGCTCTTGCCTGGAGAGTTTTTCCTCCTCAAAACATTTCTAAATAGATATTTTGACCTAATAGGATTAGGTACCTGAAGATTTGATAGTGTTTTTTCCAGAAGTATGCAATTGGACTCTATTGTAGTTGAAAATTTAGACTCGTTCTCGTTAACGTAGGTTTGGATGTTGTCAATTCTGTCTGACAAAGACTGAATGACGCTATCCAGCTGGTCTAGCTTCTGCATAAACAGGTTTTCCACCTTGTTTTGTACAGAATTAATTTGGCTTTCGAAAATCTGAAAAAGATATTTTTATCTAAACTCACTCCATGAAGGGCTTTAATCGTCTCCATTCGCCTTTTAGATTCCAGCGTAATAGCATTCTGTAATTTATTCAACGATTCATTTATATTTAATAGCCTTGATTCTTCCAGCTGCCTCCTCTGCCTAGACTGTATTTCCATTTGGCGTTCAAAACCAAGCAGTTTGTCGTTTAGTATCAACAGTTTAGACCTAGTCCCAGTGTTAAACCTAGGGTCATAAGTTTCTGGTTTTTCAAGCAGTTCATTAACCACTAAAAATCTATTAAATTGGAGCTGTGTACCTGGATATGGCGATTTTTCATCTGATTTCATAGAACCATCAACAGATCCAGAAAATGAAAAAAATGATGAACCTACTGTTCTAGAGTGTTTCATTAGTTTTTTAATCAGGAGATCGTCCTTCAAATCAACCAAATTACAGTTTTTTTGCTTCGATTGCATGTCTGCAAATTCTTCGTTATTTTGCGATACTACCAAATCAGAACCGGAATTTTTAAGGACTTCCGTCATTTTAAATTAAATATTATGTGCAAGATTAAAATGTGTATAAAGAATAGTTGTTTTAAACTTTGATTTACGTCCTCACGAACAAAACAGACACATCTCATAGTGTGTAGAGGTGAAGCAATATATAAAACACAAAATTCAGAATATTTTACAAGTATACAAAATTAAAATTCGTAATTAGGATTTGAGAGGTGTTAACAGGAACATGAAATAATCTTATTTTAACCCATTTTTATCTCAAATATCATGTATATTAAATATTCAATATTTTTAGAACATCTCTCATTTAATTTATACATGTTCTTCCAAATATAGTCAAGTGCATTGTCATTAGGATATTATTTATTATGGTGTAACCCGAGGATTTGATTCCGGAATTTTCTCATTATTTCTCATTATTCGATACTAAGTCTTTCTAAACTAGTTACAAAATAAATATTTACCTTCTTTTAAAGAATAAATTTACAAATATAGAACTTCCGAATCCTCCTTCAAGTTTACTGTCATCTTAATAAGCTTAAAATATAATAAATCGCTATATTTTGAATATATTTAAAAGTAAATCAACTTGTTATTATGTCTATGTGTGTAATTTAAGAAATAGATTACATTTAAAGTGTCAATTTCACAACTATGCGTACTTTTTATGGATATAGTCCATTCAGTATAAGCTGACTGTGTATATTATGTGTCTCACGCTCATCATCTAACTGTGTAGGTTCATCCGTTTCTAATTGCGATTGTTCATTATTTGCTACTGGATGCGATAAATTATTCTCTTCTATAGAAACAGTTGTTTCGCCAGTTTCAACCACTGGTTCTATTCGTGATGATGGAGAGATACGCATTACCTCTAGTCGATCGTCAGTTGTAAAAGAGTCCACCGGCTGACCTGCTTCGAGTCTTTGCTGTAAAAGTGTTTCATGGTTTTGATGAATAAAGTTTAAACGTTTGTAACAATTTGCAATTTCTCCTTCCAGATTTGGGCAGGGGAATTTATCAAAATCTATATGGGATTGAGTAACCTTAACGACGTAGGAAAATAACACATCGTTCCGTTTATATTTATAATTTAAAATTGCGTAGCAAAAACTAGCATTTTGGTCTTCTTCCCGGTCCCAAAGCACTTGCGCATCATAAACAACCGTTTCTACAGGAAAAAAGTACATAGGATAGTATACCCAAAAATCTGCGTCCTCATACTTATGTTTTTCTACGATAAAATATGAATGGTCAGAGTCAGGACTGACATTCAGAACCAGTGGGCTGTTGTAGATTCTGCAGCCAGCGAGGTTAGAAAATAGGAGAGAAATGGTTACAAACGCCTTAAAACTTTTGATACTTGCCACCTTCAAGTGCCCATTATGTAAGAGTATCTCAAATAAAGAACATACCGAGAACAAGAACTTACATATGGGGAAATAAAACTGAAATAAGGATATATAATCCACTTAAATGTACGATAATTTTATCATAAATTCAATTAAAAATCTTTACCTTTATTTCTGTAGAAAAAGTTTGAGATTTAAAATTGATTTACTCATTATTCCTATGCTTTTTATATTTTTTTTTCATTTTCTAATTTATGATTTTTTTGATTTAATGATTATGGACCTAATAACGACGTTCTTTTTGAGAGTATAATTCAATTGATATTATTTTAGGAAACATTTCAATGCTTGAGTTCAACCTCTATTTATCCTTTATCATACACATACTTTTGAGTTTTTCTTTATATTTCTTAATAAGGATATTTCTTGTTTACTTTTGATTTATATCAGTTTCTGGTTTTTACCAGGTACTAACCTAACCGCAATAATTATAATATATATTTTGATAACACATGTATCTTTTAGAGTATATTATTTTTAAGGTGTTGATATAGTATTGTAATGTTGTGTATTTGTGTTAAGGATATATTACACTTTGAATTTCGGATGAATTTCCAACAATAGATGGAAACTCTTCCTCAGAATTTGATACTTCTGATGTTTGTTGATCAACTGGCGTTGAAACCTCTGTGTCAAGATTTGAAACTTCTGATGTTTGTTGTTCTTCTGAGGTTGAAACCTCTGTTTCTGACTGGGACCATTCTGTAACTGTTTGTGTTGTTTGGCCATCTGTTCCTAAAAAGCTATCTAGTATTTGGGAAAATTCGTCTAAACGTCTCTGTTCTTCTTGCATCATTCTCTCAATACGTTCATGGGCAGTCTTTAAACGACTATAACAGGATGGAAATTCGGCTTCCAATTCTGGGCATTTAGACACATTTTGTCCATGATAATCATTCCTAGAAACAAGAACGAGATTAGTGAATAATGCATCTGTGTTTTTATAACGGTAGTTAACTATTATGCAACAAAAATTTTTATTTGCATTCTGATTCCAATTCCAAATAATTTCATTGGTATAAACAATCATTGATATTCGAAAAGTATAGACGGGATAATATACATAGAAAAGTGCGTCTTCATATTTATGCTCTTCTTTGATAAAATTTGGATTTACTGCTGTGGGATGAATATTCAGTACCTCTAAATTGTCAATTTTTGTCGACCTACAAAAGTTAAAAAATAGGATAATTAATATACAAAATATACTACGTTGGATTCGTGCCACTTTTATATATGCATTTTAATAACACGTGTTATACTACATAGCAATACTACAAAAACTGAAACCTATATATGGGGAAATAAAACTGAAATTAGGATAAAAAATCCACTTGAATGTACGATGATTTTATCATAGATTCAATTAAAAATCGTTGCCGTTATTTGGGATCAGAACCTTAAAGTTGACTATCGATTTACTGCATCATTCTTATGTCCCCCTTAATCTATCTCATTGCTAACTTAGGGTTTTCTTTTGATTTGCTAAGTATTTATAAACCTAATTCACAAGACTTATTTATGAAAACAATCTAGAAATATTATAAATGCATGTGTTTTTGTCCTTGTTTTACCGTTTTCTTAGTTCTTCATACGCATACTAGTTCATTCATTCTTTATTTTATGGATTGTTTATTTTCATGTAGTATTCATCTTAGTTTAGAACTATATATGAATAGGTAATACTTATTAACAATAGTAGTAGCATTTAATGTTATGTGTATGTTTTAGAGTATATTATTTTTAAGGCGTTGATACAGCATTGTAATGTTGTGTATTTGTGTTAAGGATATATTACACTTTGAATTTCGGATGAATTTTCATCAATCGATGAAAACTCTTCCTCAGAATTTGATGGTGTTGAGTGTCGATCCTCTGAAGCTGAAACCTCTGTTTCAGGTTGTAATGTTTCAGGAACCCTGGTTGTATGTTGATCAACTGGCGTTGAAACCTCTGTGTCAGGATTTGATTCTTCTGGTGTTTGTGTTTGGTCATCTGTTCCTGAAGTAATTCCTAGTAGTTGGGAAATAAAGTCCATAGGGCTCTGGCCTCTTAATATTCCTTGAAAGCGTTCATAGCCAGTCTTTAAACGATCATAAGACACTTTAAGCTTGTCATTCAAATCGGGACATCGAAGTACATTTTGACGATCATTATCAAAACTGGACAAGAGAATAACGTTGGTGAATAATAAGTTTTCGTTGTTATATCTATAGGTAACTATAATATAACAAAAACTTTCACCTGGTGAAGAATCCCAGTCCCAAATAAACTGATCGTTATAAACAACAAGCGCCACTTTAAAAGTGTAGACAGGATAATATACAAAAAAGACTACATCATTATAATGATGGAGTTCTTTAATAAAATGTGGATTTTTTGCTCTAGGATGAACATTCAGGACTCCTAAATTGTTAAATTTCATGGACCTTCCTAAATTAAAAAATAGAAGGATAATTAATATACAAGTTATATTGAGGTGGATGCCCACCACCTTTGTATAAGAATTCTAATGGGCTGTTACGGTGGAGAGGAACGCTAAAAAACCAAGGGATATATATGGGGAAATTAAATCTGAAATTGCAATAGGTAATGAGATCTCAGATAAGTGAATTGTCGGTGGGAATGATATAGAATACCTTTGTTATTTAATTACCTTGCTTAACTGAACAGTAATCAGGTAGAGTTAATTAGGAGATAATCCTTATAACTGACAATTCTTTTACGTAGTCCATCTCATGCGGAATGTTATTTGGTGGGTTTTGATGGAAATTCTCTCAAATATTCAGGTATAATATCCTATAATACTAACTGATTTCTTCTGGTATATCCGTAGTATCCTCGTATAATTTTACAAGTTCTTTTAGTTGTTTTTGGTCAGATAAATAAACAATGGGCTTATTCCGAACTTTTGTGGAGGGAAATCTTTATTATAGAATTTGGTAGAGTGGAATTATTCTATATCCAAAGTTTATGAATTTTTTCTTCTATTAAATGTATTAAAATGTCATTTATTTTGCAATTATTTTTTTGATTTATAGTATTAGGGATTTCATTCTCATATTTGTATTCTAATAATAATTAATACTTGGGTATGTACCTTATGGTTGTTGTTTGGAATGACGAAAATGCATTGTAAAAATGTTTAACATAAACATATATATGTAGTTTAAAATTTACATTAATTTTAACAACCCAATTAAAATAAATATGTTGAATAAATTATGTGCGAGTTCATTCGTTATTAACTTAGGCAGTTGTTGTTACTGGAGCATTTGATTGCGATTGTTCATGAGTATGGGATTGAGGTCGTTCAGGAATTGGTGGTGGAATAAATCTAGATCTACTTGACGTAGAATTGGTGTTTAATTTCTCTGAAACTCTGTTACTCATGGAGGTAAGGTGACGCCTTATTCTTTTAGATAAATTTTTTATATGATCTTCAAGTTCTTCTTCAATTCCTTGATAAATTAAGCCGGAAGACCTCAGATTTTGATAAGTTTCATTAAGTTTTTCATTTAAATCAGGACATTTAGAAGGATTACCATTTAAGGAAACAGATAGGGCAAGATTGATGATATTAGGAACTAACATAGATGAACACTTAAGATGGTAGTTAACTATGGCATAACAGAAGTAGGTATTTCTATCCCTGTCCCAAGACCATAATATTTCATTTTTGTAAACAACTTGTTCAGCGTTACATGTGTAAACAGGATAGTATACATAGAAAACTGCTTTTTCGCGTTTATGTTTTTCTCTAACAAAACGTGGATTTTGTTCTAAGGGGTCAAGTTTCAGGACAGCTAAATTGCTAAAATCCGTACTTCCTGCAATTCCAGGATTTATGAAAAAACCTAATAAACAAACTATATTAAGGTGGATTCCTTTCACCTTTATATAGGCATTTTAATGGCCTAGGTTAAATAAGATACATTATCAAAAATAACAGATATATGGGGAAATTATTAACGGAATAAATCCAAATAATTGAGTTGTTTATTTGTAAATTTATAATATAAGTAGTGTAATTTCTCTGCTTTATTTCATCCTTGAACCTTAAAGTTTCTCATCAATTTACAACATTATTTACTCCCTCTCCATATTTTATCTCATATTCTAACTTATGAATTTGTTTCTAAATAGTCGAGAATAAAACTTTTAGTGACTCTTTATGTAAAAACGTATATTCGTTGAGTATGTTATCGACAGATATTTTCAGAGTTAAGACCAAGTACTTATTGATATATATATATATACCTACTAGGCTGGTTTACTTTAATTATAATTACCTTGTTATGTTATATACCTTAATATTAATAATTGTACCCTTATAGCTATTATGTATTTACTAATGGGTAAAAGCCATTACAAAATTGAGAAATTAATTTTCGTGACTAAAAACCAAATCTGAAAGGTTAGGTTGAAAGGATAGTTTATTGACTAGGATCTTATGACAATTTCATTTGATAAATGCGATAGTCGAAGTGGAGGAGCTCTTATTGGTTGCGATTGAAAATTCCTCGTGGGATCGTTTCTTACAGTTCTTGTAACACTTTCTTCAATAGCATCAACTCTTTCCCTAATTGAGTCGTTTACACTATCTAGAAAACGTTGGTTTCTTTCTGTCAATGCTCTATCTAATGCAACACTTAAGCTTTGACTATATGCCAATTTTAGTCTTTCATGTGGATCTTTAAGTTCATATTCCAAATCTGGACATCTGACTGAAAGTCCTTTTAAAGAGCAGTAGTTTTGTGTCTTTGACACATGATAAAATAAAAAGGGTCTGTGTTTATATCTATAATTTACAATTGCGTAACAAAAGCCGGAGCTTTGTTCTTCTTCCGAGTCCCAAAGTGTTAGATCATTATAAACAAGTAATTGAACCTTATAGGCGTAGGCAGGGTAAAATATGTGAAATGTCGCATCCCTGAATCTATATGATTCTTTGATAAAACAAGAATGGTCAGCCAAGGGGCTAATGTTCAAGACTAACAAATCACGAGGCTTAGCGCATCCTACAAATTTACCATATACATACAAAGCAAACATATAAATACTAAGAATCCTGATGTCCACCAGCTTTATATAGCCATTTTAAGGGCCTGGGTCAAATAAAGAACGTCGGCAAAAAAGTAGCTCATGTATATGGGGAAATTTTTAGTAAAAAACTGTAAATAATTAGGGTTCAGGTGGTCAATAAAACTATATACTATATATAAAAACAATTTATATCATTATTTTATTACATTCAAGTTGGTATATGTCCAAAAAAGTGAATTTGGGTGGAAGCTGAAATTGCTTTACACAAAAATCAGTAGTAATCCTTGTAGTGATTTAGCTCTTTTTTACAGCGATCCGACACATTTCTTCTAATTTGGCCCATTCTGTCAGAAACTCTTTTAATAATTTCTGAGCTGGTGGTTTTCAGCCCAGAATCGACGTATCTGAGAATTCCCAGGCTTTCCACGACTTCCAAAGGGTTTGAAGCAACATTAATAAGCCTAGAATCGCTATACTTTCCAACCGCCACAATATCAATTCCGTAGTTCTAAAACAAGTTAAATGAGTAAAAAATACCTTGATAAATTCCTTAGTAATTTTGTAAGGAGCGCCTAGAATGACGTCGTCAGTGTACTTCATTGCTGAAACTACAAGGCACCTGTCAAGCATATTGGTGAATGGAAACGGTGAGCCTTTAATAGTTCTGACCGTCTGGTCATCGTAGATTCCGACAATCAGATAATCTCCCAATGCTCTGGCTTTCTTCAGAAATCTCACGTGTCCGTTGTGAAAGAGGTCAAAACTCCCATCCACATATACTACTCTGGCATCTTTTGGCCTTTCTTTGTTTGGTATAAACTTTGAAAGCAGATTCAAGTTTAATCTGCACCTCGGGTATGAAACGTGGTACTCATAAGATCTTATCGTTTCAGCCTCAGTTAAGCCCTCGTTCAATAAGTCGTTCTCGTTCTTTAAAAGGTCACTCTCAAAATCTGAAGGAATTGACCTGTGATTCCCGTTAGTTAAATGTAAAAATCTTTCATACTCCAGCGATTCAATTAATCTAGACAATGTCGATGATGTACTCACTCCTGATCACATTATTAGATTTATGTTTACTATATACTACATATACTAATGTAATATACATAGATTTATTATCTAGTATAGTATATAATTTATATATAAACATGAGTAAACTGAATGAAATACCGTAGGATCGTTTAAAATGTATCATTAGTCCGGCGTTTTTTGGTTCCATATAGGAATCAATTCCGCTTGTGCCGATTGCGATATCGTCTCCGTGGGCCACAAAATCACACTTTGCAGTGTTCAGCAAAAAGTCCAAAGAGACGTCGTAGGGAACGCCAACCATAACGTCGTTCACCCACTTGCAGGCCTGGACTATTTCAGCCCTCTCCTGGTCAGTATAAATCGGGGGGATCCCCTTGGCCCTCTGCGTGTCATCATCTGATATAACCCCAATCACAAGTTGTCCGCCGAGTTCGTAGGATTGTCTTAGGGCATTAAGATGGCCCCAATGTATTAAATCGAAAACGCCGTCCACGTAAATGCGACGGCCAGTCAAATCTCTAGTTTCCTCTGCGATCTCTTTCATCTTAAATTAAATAAAAATTTTCACCTCATGTATATATCAATTTTATAGCATTAAACTATTCAAATACAATATAAATTGTGAATTTGAGTCAGATCAGATAACCCCCTACTGATGAGCCAAATATATAAAGTTAGTTCGAGAAATTTGTTAAACATGAGGCCGGAAATTTTATAATTTTAAAAAATGGGTGGACACGGTGGCTTGAACATACTTCCACAGAAAAAGTGGAATGTTTACAGGCACGACCGGCAGTACCAGGTCAAATTCGACGAACATCGGGATATAGAAAAAAAGCTCAACGATAAAGAGAAATTAAAGAGGGAAAGGTTAAGTGATTCCTTGGTAGAATTAAGGAGAAGGGCACAGGATACTCAAAACAGAGATGTTGATGTAGAAACTGAGCTTAAAGTTGAGGATAGAAGTGGGTTTAAGGTTAAAAGGTTAAAAAGAGATAAAAATAAACATAAAGATAAAGGAGATGAATTTAAAAGTGAAAAAAGTGATTTATTCCCTGAATTAAATGAAGATATAAAGAAGGAAGATGGGAAGAAAAAAACGGGGCACATTAATTTTTTCGAAAAGGAGGAAAGAGAAGCTGAAGAGGCGAGTATTAGGAGAAGAGAACACTTAATTAAAAGTGGTCATTACATTTATAACTCTGATTTTAAGGGGCCGAGAAAGGTTAACGTTTACGTAGACGAAGAGAATGCAAAAGTCACACCAGATTTTAAAAAACAACAAACACCTTGGTATATGAAGCCGAAACCTCCGGATTCTAATGATTTTAATGAGGTTTCTTACACTGAGTATTCCCAGTTAGGGAGAGAATCTAAAAATAAACAGCGTAAAACTAAGGAGGAATTACGTAGTGAAAGATTATCCAGAGAATCTTCCGAAAGAGAAAGAGCTTTAGCGCTTTTAAAATCCAAATAATATATTTTAAATTTTATTCATAATTATTTATTAAACACATAGAAATTTGATTCTGGGTGGGGAGTTCAATCAATGATAAATATATCATTTAATGTTAAATATATATGAGGTTCAATGCTCTCTGAATAGAGCAGTTTCCTCAGTTTTCTATTTGAATGGACCTGAAGATGAATTAAATTCTCTTAAATTGCTCCATTCAGCTTTAGAATCATTAAACATTCCAAATTCTAGTCCCAATTTTGATAAATTTAACACTAACTCAGATGAGTTTGGATGTAATTTGATAAAAAATGAGCTTAAAGAGGATTTTAACCAATTTTTGGATAATTTAAGCAGAGTTTTATTCCTGTTTTCAACAAGGCTCTTGAAAATAAGAGATTTAAACCCCGAATTTTCCCATCTGTACATTAAAATATTTTTAAAACTGACAAACATATTAAAGTATTATAAATTTGAGTATAAATCTGACATTCTATCACTTTCGCTGGTTAAAGTATGGTCGGAAGTTCTGTGTACAAATGATACTAGTCAAATAAATTCTGAAACTTTGAGTAAAAATTCGGATATATTTAGTGATTTTTTACCGCTTTTGTTAAATGTATTCAGTTCACTCGAAAATGAGAAGGAATTGAATAAAATTTTGTATATTATTTTGGAAATTTTTAGGAACACAGACTCAGATGAGTTTATACAAGAGATTTTGGAATCTTTGGAGTTTATACCATGTAATTTAAACGTGTTTGAGGTTTACCCTGGGCTTGTTTCAAGAATTGTAAACAAAGTATCGAGTTTGAACAGAACACTGTTTTCTAAATCAGTTGATTGTTTAACAGTTTGGTTTAAATACTTTTTGAATAGTAGAAACCAAAACTATTCTAGTAACTTGAACGACTTAAGTTATATAATAAATAATAAAGAGGATGATGATTTGCTCGAAAAAACGGTAGAATCAATAAGTTACATAATAAAGAGGTTTAGGAATAAACATAATAATAGAGTGTGTTTGTTCTGTACTGATCTTATAGAATACGAGTTTTTAGATGATAATCTTAAATATACCTTGGCAGGTGTAATTTTGGACTCTATCACAAATGAGGATATTAAGTCTCAAATTTGCAAGAGTTTAGAAACTGCTCCAGTGTCTTTTAAACTAATTTTAAGAGATGTTGTAACAAAATCAATTAACGAAAATGATGAGAATTCAGTCAAAACGTTCAATTCATTTTTGATAATCAGTGACTTGATTTCGTGGAAATTGGATAATTATTTCGTGTTGAAATTTTTATTAAATAGTTTAAAAGTTGATTTTAGCGAAGTTTTAGAAACTCGACTAGTGAATAAGAAGTATTTAGTTGACACAAATGATACATTTTCTGACGAAATTAGCCTTAAACCTACAGAGAAAAACACAATTTCAATGTTGTACTTTAGTAAATTAACTACAGAGGTTAAGCTAGATTCTATTTCAAATCTGATATCACTGTATGAAAAGGTTGATAACTGTGAAATTAAACTTAGAACTTTAACGCTTTTAAATGAATTGACATCTGTATTGTTTGAGTCAAAAGTTGGTGAAAGTGTAACATCTGACGTTATTTTGAACCTGAAATCCACGTTAAAACTCAATAATATGTTCAATTCTGTTGAAAACTTTATTGAAAATGTAGTGGTAATGTATAAAATTAGAGTGATTGATTTATTAACAACGCTGTTGAAGAATTGTAATGAAGAACATTTAACACATTATGATATAGAGAATTTATTGTTTAATATTATCCCGGAGTATAACTCAGATTACATTAAGTTGTCGCAATCTTCAGCATTGTTACTGAGTGAACTGAACAATTATTTTGGAAATTATGTCAAAAAATCTGAAATAACGGACAAGTCGGACTTCTCTACTATGTTAGAATATTATAGTAATAGTTTAGTGAAGAAGATAGTGTATAATATTGACACGGAAATAATCCCAGATTTGGTGTATACATTGACTAGTTTCAGTAATAATTCAATTGATTTGAAGGTAATTTTTGATCTCACGGTACAGTTCTGCAAGTATTTCGATGAAATAACTGCGTTGACAGAGTCGAATATTTCCAACAGATTATTGAGGATATTTTACAGCTTTAACTACATTTTAATTTATATTAATAATAATTTAAATCACAAGGAGATCTGTGATGGTGAGGATAAAGTAAAGGAATTTGACGAGACGGGAAAAGGTGATTATATACTTACGATATCAACGTTAATAATAACGAGGTGTAGATATTACACAAGTGTTAATAATAGTAATTTGGAGTATTTGGCACTTTTGGCTCTTTATCGCTCGCTCATTTTGTGCTCTAAAAGTGAATATATATTCAGAATTAGAGTTCATGAAATCTGGGACTGTCTCACAAATTCCCTAGAATTAGGCCTGAAAAGGTTCAGAATAGTCACAATTCTCCTGGAAATATTTAAATTAATTGCAATCAACTCATTTCAGTTCATAGAAAACAGGTATTTTGCACTTTAAATTAGATATAATTTGATGTAAATTAGTCTTCAAAAGTGTTATGTTATCTTTAATTATTCACAATTTAGTCTATTTATACAATAGTTTACACAAAATTATACTTTAAATTCACCAATTAATTGTAGATTGATGATGATATTTGAGATGTTGGAAGAAATAGTACTAAAGGATGAGAATGTAGTAGGAGTACCAGAGGAGAAGAATTCAACGTTGAGGTATAAGTGCTATTATAGAATTGTGGATTTCATGGAAATTGTGTCGAAAGAAGTAGTAAACAGAGCTTTGTTCTCAGAATTACTCTTATTTGGGATTAAAATTCATTCAGCTAGAACATGTGAATCCTTAAACAAAGTGTTAGGCAGAGTTTTCATTAATTTGTCAAGAAAAAATCCAACACTTGTGAGAAATGTGCTGTTGGAAATGGGAAAAGGAAAGGAAATGAATAAGGCATTTATTAAATTCGCATTTAAGAGGGATCTGAAGACTATTTTGGGGAAGATTCCACCACAACCCTTGATAGAACTGCCAATAATTCCTTGAAACAAAATGTACATAATAATTCAATGAAAATGTATAATAATCGCAATAATTTTATATACTTCATATTTATCGCAGTATGTATAAATGTTTGTGTCAGTTCCAGGATTTTGGATCGAAGCCCTAATGTGTGTGCCATTTTACCTAAAATTACAAATTTGTTGCAAAAAAATAGCCTTCTAGGTGTTAAAACTAAGGGGAAAGAGTCTGATTTGATAATTTTAAACAATTGTTCAGTTTCTAAATTTGTAAAGAGCAAATTGAATGAACTGGGAATAGATTCTAGCCTTTTAAGAAAAATAGAAGACGAAAACGAGAAGAAAAACGTTACAAACTCAATAATAAACTTCATTAACGATGTTTATAAGGAAAAAGGATATTTTAACAGCTCCGTACAAAGTTATGAATACGATGAGTCTGGAAAATTAGTAGTTGAGTGTGTGGAAAAATCAATTCCAGAGTGTAATTTTAGGTTATTTATAAAAGATTCAGAGTCTAATAAAGTAATAGAGATTAAAGAGGAAAATGTAATTAAATCGAGTTTAACAACTTTCCCCTCAGGGAATTACACACAAATTCCCAATAATTACCTCTTTAAAAAGATTTTCAAGGATAAAAAAATGGTTAAACTGGACCCTATCGTCTTTGAATCGATAAGGCACACAGGTTTATACGAGAATTTACAATATGTGATTCATAGAGATAGAGGTGAAGTGTATTTGGATTTCTTTTTTGATGACTATGGAATAATTCATTTAACAGCACCAACGTTATCTCTGCCACCTGGTGGTCCTGTTTTGAACTTAATTTACAGAAATATTAACTTTTTCGACACAAAATCAGTGTTTAAACTTTTAGCGGAACTTAACCTTTTAAAAATTTTGGAGTATAATCACAAATTCAGGCTCTCACTGTTTTCAGATGTTGTCGATTTATCATTTTGGACCAGCCATTGCTCAAGTCCGACACTTTTAACACTAAACCTGTCGTTTAGCAAGAATGATATTACATCTCTATTAAACTTTTTAAGACCATTTAAACAGAAACTAAAATCCCTAATTAAAGATAAAATTGGATTAAGGAATATGAGGGTTGGCTTGAAGAGCCATAGGAAATTGGACGTAAAAAAATTAGATGAGATAAGAGAAGTGACAGCAGCGAGCTTAGAGAAGATGAAATTTGGAGAAAAGGAGGGAAATTTTAAGGATTTCGAGCTTAGTTTGGGATTTTTAAAGCTTCTAGGTAACTTTAAATACGTACTTTCAACAGCTTTTGGAACCCGCAATGTAACCATAACAAATGACCTGAATTACAAATTAAATACCAGTTACCTCGAAGATCCCGTCCTAATCAAGACGACTTTGATGAATAAAATTAAGTATAAAAGTGATAGTCCTGCAAGTGAGGGTGGGAAAGGATTGAATACTCCTAATTTGTGTTATAGAGTGCAGAGTAAAGTTGATGTAACTTTAGGCTCAAAATGTAAAATGTTATTTAAATATTTGTATGGAAATGAGATGTTAAACGGTGATTATAGAGGACTTGGACACAATAAGCCCAAAGATGCCTTTTTCATAGCAGGGCATGATTTCGTAATTCCAATCACATTTAGGTTTAAATTAATACCATATTTTGGTGTGTTTCTCGATTTAATCCACTCTACTGGTAACGCTATAAAGGATTTGGATCTAAGTTTTGGACTCAAACTGATGGTATTAAATATCGCAATTTCAGTACCACTTCTCACAAAACTCAATTCTACATTCATATTTAACAATTTCTCAAAAGAAAATCGAAGATTGTTCTTCTCCGTTTAATATTATATATATATATACTATGTATATATATAGTATACAAGATATATTTATTTGGAGTATTTATATTGTATGGTGTGTTTGGTATTATAATTTACAAGGCCAGTAAGCTTGACAGGTGAATTCAAATTCTTGCTTAGAAAGTTCATTCCAACTAATAAATCATGTTTCCAAATAGTAAACGTACACTTTTGGTGGTTTAAACTCATTTTTACAAGGAAAATCATATTTATAAGCTGCTATGCATTTATTATTGTCCCATTTCCAATCCTTAGGACATACCTATCACAATAATAATACTATTTACTAGGGCTATACTTAATATACAGTTAATACTAAACTAAAGAGTAAGATAATAATTAATATGGAAGTTAGAAAAAATACTTGAGAATAATCTTTTTCACAATTATCTAAGCAGTCCCAGAAAGCTAAGCATTTTTGACTGAAAGTTTTCTTCAGTTCTGGAGTTGCGATTTGGCTAAGCTTGACGAATTTGTCACATGGGCCATTATAAGTATTTGGAGCTATACAACTTTCAGCTTCCTCTTTCCAACCATAAGGACACTTCCTAAACCAACACTTTATAAAATGTAGGGAGTAAATTGTAAATAACAAAACTAATTTTATAACAATAAAACTAGTTCAAATATTAACACTTAGTAAATAATAGTAAAATTAGTGTAAAAAGTACTTGAAATAGTTTTCTTTGCATTTGAGTTGTGTGTCAGGGGATCTTGGTGGAAACTTAGCGTTACAAGTGAAGGCCCAAATCCTCTTAAAATTAGGAGAAATATTAGTAAAATCCACTTTTGTACCACATTGAGTGAAATTGTGCTTAATTTCACCCATTTTAGCCCTGCAAATAGTACGCAAAATCTTCCCATCCAACTTCCGCTCAATTTTCCAGCCCTCAGGACAAGGCTCTCGTACATAATCTTCGTCCATCATCTCATCACTATACAAATACTATTAACTATATAGATAATTAAATATTAAATGGCTGGATTAATAGATAGTTGTAATGTACAATTGTAATCTGCATGTGGAGTTGGATTTGAGATTGTAGCGACTAATGATGGTAAAGCAATTTGGTACAAAAAATTGATAACTTTTTGGTGCTATGCATATGTTCTCATACTTATCCCAATTATCTACACGATATTAACTCGATGAATAATTAAATAATAGGTAGATAACTTGGTACATGGACAATTGTGTTTATTTTTAACAATATTCGATGAAATTTGAAGGAAACTTGGTCCGATTATTTTCTTCTCCAATTTATCAATTGTATACTAAATCATCAATATAACAATGCTATATACTTAACTACACTTTTAGATGCGTAACTAAACTCTGTACAAATTACTTGAAGTGTTGATAAGAAATTATCATCGTGTGACAATTTTCTAAGTTTGTATAATTCTTTTAATTGTCGTTGTAACACGTCAATTGGAGTGTTGAGTTCATTAATTTGGCTCTTTTTAACAATTTTAAGCTCCGGCTCAATAGCTCCATCTTTGTAAAATTTCTGAGTTGGAGCGTTTGGTTTTGGTGCGATCTGCTCATTTGGGTAAAAATCAACCAAGCAAACGTTGGCCCAAATGTTCTTCAATTTCCTATCAAACTTCGTAAAATTAACCCTAATCTGACAAGGACCCTACAAATTACACTAACTAGCTTAAGATTACTTGATAGTCAGGAGGTGAAAGACATAGTGAGGTGTTAGGATCAAATTTCCATTTATATGGACATTTTTCATCCAAGTATTCCTCATTACGAGTTTTAAAATTCCTATACACATGTTAATCACTATTATATATACTATAGTTATAGTGACGGGAAATATCAATTGTTATACCATGTCAAATTGTACTGATAAGTTTTAGAGAATTTATCTTGAAGATCTTTGAAGTATAATTTACCTTGAAATTTAGTGTTGTATTTATCATCTGGGACACAAAACTCGTTTCCAGAGTATTCAGACCCAGTATAACCCAATGAACAATTTTCACTAAAATCTGACAAATTAGTAGTGTTTAATAGGTTATTGTCCCACTCTAAACCACATTTTAATGTTAACTTTTCCCTGTCCTTTGATAAATCCTCTAATGATATTGAATTACAAACTCCCATATAACTCTCATGTGGTACACACAATTCTTCTGCATCCGCATCAGTGATAGTGTTATTTTAGAAAATTTGTGTATAACTAAGTAATTGGTGTAAATCTTAGTGATACCGTGAGTATACCAGAATTTGGGACATTGTAAGATGTTTTTGGGAATAAATGTTAATTTGTTTAATTTACAAGGCCATTGAACTGAGCAGTCATTTGATATTCGTAACTTGTCCAGAGGGGTTTTATCTGAAAAGTCCATGACCCTGTCACAAGGACCATTATAACCAGAGTCTGCCTTACAGTGTACGCCGTCACCCAAATAATACTACACATATTTATACCACTATTATAATTATTTAGAGTTAAGATACCCAATTTTGAGGACAAAATGAAGAGAAATCAGGCTCACAATCGGAAGATTCAAAGTTTTCCAAGTTTAACATTTCACTCGCTTTCACAATCGAGTCCTTAATCTTAGTCTCCAATACTATAATTAATATTATATAAATGTGTAAAATATAGTATAAATAGGGGTAAAATAAGGATCAATTGTTGTAGATTAAGGGAAAATAAGGGGTTGGAATTACTTTGTAATTGAAGTTCGTCTGCGATATTTCCATAGTGTTTAAGAGTGATTTCTCTTAATATGTTAAACAATTCGGTACATTCTGAAAAAATTCTACAAACTGAGAAAAAGAAAATGATTATTATTTTCTCAAATTTCATCCGAAAATTTAAACATCAGCCAAATTTATATAATGTTTATAAAATTCTTTATGAGTAGTTTACACATTTGAATTTTACAATATGAATCTTACAATTTTTAATATTATCATTGAGATAACACTGATTTATAACGTTTATGTGTTAATTAAAGTGTAAAAAAGTGAGAGAAATAAGAATGGATGTCGTACCCCATCATAGAAATGAAATCGCCTATAAAAGTATCTTTTATGAAAATTTTGTTACTATGTTTTAGCTTTGTTGTTAATTATTTTTTTTAATAATTTGTTGAATCAATAATATTTGTTAGATTCCATCAAGGTTATGGAATTATCATATACATACCATATTACCTCATCGCAATATTGTATTCATCCCAAATAGTCACCCAATAAATAATATAATATAGTTTATAAAGTGTTAAAATGCCAGTATTGTATAATTTGACTTTGAAGAAGCCTACGGGTGTGACTGCGAGTGTTCCGGGGAGTTTTTCAGCTCCGAAGGCACAGGAATTTGTAGTTGCTCGAGCTCACGTGCTTGAACTTTATGGTTTAAACGCTTCTGGGAAATTGCAGCAACTTGTGAGTGTTGAAGCCTTTGGAATTGTAAGAGCCCTCGCAGCGTTTAGACTTACAGGAGCACAGAGAGATTATTTGGTAGTCACATCTGACAGCGGTAGAATAGTAATTCTCGAGTACTCAACACAGACAAACTCATTTAAAAGATTACATTGTGAAACGTATGGGAAAACAGGTATTACCCCTTGATATATATGTATATGATCTGTAGTCATTAGTATATAAGCCCTTATCTTAGATATTGGATATCTCTGTTGATTATGTATTTAGGAGTGAGAAGAATAGTACCAGGACAGTATTTAGCAGTAGATCCAAAGGGAAGAGCGTTAATGATAGGCGCAGTAGAACGCCAGAAATTTGTATACATACTAAACAGAGATTCAAAAGCAAATCTTACAATCAGTTCACCACTAGAAGCACATAAAAGCCATTCAGTGTGTTTTGATCTGGTAGCTCTAGAAGTGGGTTATGATAATCCGATCTTCGCATCACTAGAACAATCTTATGAAGCCATCGACACAGTACAGATGGATATACAAACAAAGTTGACAAAGGAAATGGAAACAGATTTATTGCGTAAAGGATTGTCGTTTTGGGAAATGGATTTAGGACTGAACCATGTAGTAAAGAAAGTAACATTGCCAGTGGATTTATCAGCACATTTGTTGGTACCAGTGCCAGGAGGACCAGGAGGTGTGTTAGTTTGCTGTGAAAATTATCTTGTGTATAAAAATTTAGAACACCCTGATGTTTTCTGTTCATACCCAAGACGTTTGCAAATGGCTGAAACCGATAGCCTATTGATCATTAACTATTCAGTGCATAGAATGAAGGATTTTTTCTTCATACTACTGTTATCAGAGTACGGAGATTTGTATAAGATAGAATTATCCCACGATGATACTACTGTGAGTGAAATAGTGGTGAGGTACTTTGATACGGTGGATGTGGCTAGCACGATGTGTATATTAAGGTCAGGGTACTTATTTGTAGGGTCAGAATCAGGTGACCATAAACTATATCAGTTCACAGCACTAGAAAATGGCGATAAGGATGTTATCTGCACAAGTTTACACCCAGACGCTAAAAATGCAATTATAGCTTTTAAGCCCAGGAAATTACAGAATTTAGCCGTCGTAGATAGAATGAATTCAATGGCACTGGCAGTGGATATGAAAGTGGTAGATGTGCTGGGATTAAACAACTATGATATATTTGTAGCATGTGGGCGCTGGTACGATTCACGACTTAAATGTTTAAGATATGGTTTTAATACTGAAGAGTTAGCATTTAATGAGTTACCAGGTAGACCGAAAGCCGTTTTTACAATTAAGTCACTTGAGTCCAACTACGATGAATATATTATCATATCATTTCAAGGCAATACGCTCGTATTATCAATTGGAGAGGCTGTTGAAGAAGTCACTGATTCATTCTTTCTCACTTCAATTACAACTCTGCACTCTTGCCACATGGGCTCCACCAGTGGCAGTGTGGGTGGTGGAATATTTGTGCAGGTGCATGATGGAGGATTTAGATATTTAACAGGTGACGTAGTTAAGGAGTGGAAAGTTCAAACAACGAAAAGAGTCAAATTAGCAGATAATAATAATACACAATTGGTATTAGTGCTAACAGGGGGTGAAGTAATATATTTCCAACTCACAGAAGCTGATGTGTTAGAGTTGGTAGAAGTGGGCAGAAGAAACTTATCTACAGAAGTGACGTGTTTAGCAGTACAACATCAAGTCTCAGGAAACAAAGCTGAGTTCTGTTGTTGCGGTAGTATTGATAATATTGTAAGAGTTATGAAGTTGGACAAGACATTAAAGTTATGTTCATCACAAATCCTAGGGAATAATTCATTACCAGAATCAGTAGCATTGCTTACCACAAGTAATACCATAGTCATATTTAATAAATTGATAATATATAGTTAATACATTATTAAGTATATAGTTAGGTATATAGTTGATATGGTATTATTCATACCCCAATCCCACTTAAACCACTATCTATTGTGTAGGTGTTGATGAATTATATTTATACGTTGGACTGAATAACGGTGTGTTGATACGTAATACAGTTGATGTGGCTGGGAATTTAAGTGATCAGGAATCAAGATTTCTAGGCGCTAAACCGTTAAGACTTAAATTAGTCCAATATCTGGACCGTCAATGTCTGCTACTGTTGACTGTGAAGACATTTATTGTGGTGCCAAATTATCCAACTAGTGGGAATGGGAACCTCGAAATACTCCCGGTCTACATCAATTCCACTAATGCAACCGTCACATTGTCACCCAGTAACGCGATGTTGTCAGTGGATAGCATTGATACGTTCAATAGTTTACTGTGTTTGAATGGGTTTGTGAGCATATTGGGAAATAGTTTGAAGATATTCCGTTGCCTAGTTAACGGTGATGTTTTCAGTGAAATTACAATCCCATTGGAATATACACCGAGAAAATTAATTTTACTACCCTCTAGCACATTAACCCAGGGTGCCCTTAATACAGGAGTTAATCCGGCAGTACCACAGGGTCCAGTGCCAGGTCAATTGAATGTGTTACTGTTGGTAGTGGAGTCAGATTACAATTCATATAACACAGAACAAGTGGAAGAGATTAACAAGGAAATGACGTCAATACAATTGGAAGGAGATCATTTTGAACCTATGGAATTGAAAAATTACAGAGCGGGTCCAGGCAAGTGGAGTTCATGTATAAGAATCATAAACCCAGTTAACATGGAAACTATAGCAAAGTTGTTGTTTACAGAAAATGAAGCAGCGACTGCAGCATATAGTTGTGTATTAAATGGCCAACAATTGCTAGTGGTAGGAACCATCAAAAATGCACATCTATACCCATCCAATAACGGTATGTTATACATAGTTTGATTATATAGTATAGTTTTACAGTGGTGCAATAGTTATATATCATCCCTATATACTTGTATACTTTTTTATTTAGTGATATGCTTAGTTATTTAGTGATACAGTAAGTTGCAATTTTTTACACTATTTAGTAAAAAATAACTCTAACTGTAACTAATAGTATAAAAATAACTAATAGTATAAAAATAACTAATAGTATAAAAATAACTAATAGTATAAAAATAACCAATAGTATAAAAATAACCAATAGTATAAAAATAACCAATAGTATAAAAATAACTGATAGTGTGAACACATTTTGTAGATGATGGGAACGATGAAGTGGAAAGCAGTATCCGTGTGTATGAGTATGATTCCAACTATGCAAATCTGGGTAACACAGGATTCTCAATTAAGCTGCTCCATGTAACAAACACCAAGGGCTGGATACGGTGCTTTAATAACTATGAAAATAAGTTATTGCTCTGCGCAATTGGGAGTAAACTGAGAATGTACGCCCTGGGAAGGAAGCAAATGTTACTAAAGGGAGAACACAGAAGTTTAACGAGTAACGGATTTATGGATATTAAAGTGGTAGGAAGTAGGATATACTGTGGTGATATTAGAGAAAGTGTGCAGTTACTGAGGTTAAAGTTTTACGGTGAAGATTTGGGAGAGTTTGAGTTAACAACCACAAGCACAGGCCCGAGATGGCTGTCAACAATGGAGTTACTGGATTATAGCACCGTGATTGCCGGGGATAAATTTGACTCATTGTTTGTGTCTAGAGTACCACACAATGAGGATGTTGTAAGGAGTAATTACTTTGAGTATCATAACCAGTTTCACCTAGGGGATATAGTGACGTCATTGCAGAGAGTTAGGATTAATCCCATACACTCAGAAGTGGTATTGTACACCACGCTGATGGGCTCAATTGGAGTGCTGATACCATTTGTTAGTAAGGATGAGCTGGACTTTTTGCAGCATCTGGAAATGTTACTGTGTAACCAAATTGACACAGTAACAGGAAGAGAAGTGCAGATGTTCAGAAGTTATTATTTCCCAGTACAAAATATCGTCGACGGAGATTTATGCGAAATGTTCACGGCTCTGGGAGATGAAAAGTTCAATGTCGCGAATCAATTAAATCTAAAAGTTGCAGAGGTTGTCAAGAAGTTAAAGAACATCAGAAACAGAGTCTTCTAATTTTTTATCACTATTATTACTTGGTATATTATTATTAATCACGTTATTTGGTCATTATTTGGTTTATTAGTATTTATTATATTTTTATCACACTATTCTTTTCTTCGTATTTATTTTTAGTACTATTAGGAGCATATCTGGTGGTTAATAGTAAAATAATGGCATATATATCTATGGAACCTTCCCATAACATGTTACTAATATTACTTAAAATGATAAATAGTACTATTAATTGGATTAATAGTGTGGAAAATAATAAAATAAATAAATGTGACGGGAGTAATAAAAAATGTGTACGTAAATAACGTGATAAACTCAAGTAAAAAATTGGTGTGGTGTTTATAAATTTGATTTACGGCGAATTTGTGGTAAACTAGCTCTAAAAACAAGTAACCGTAATAAAAATAAACAATATGAATCAAAATAATCAGAAAAAAGTGAGAAAAAGATAAGTTGACAAGGTGTGTGGATGTGAAATTTTAAATTTTTCAAAAAATACACGGAATTAACTCCTGAAAATTCGTCATCGTAAAAAAGGTGTAAAAGGACAACAAAACTGGTGGAGTGACATGAATAGGCCAAGAAGGAAAGAATCTGACATTATTCCTTGTCTTTATATAAGGGGGGGTTAGGTGACAAATATATACACTTCTTTAATTTTTCAGCTAAATTAAGGGGAATTTCGATGAATGTAGTATTAAATAATATAATTATTTAAATACGTAGGGAATATATAGTGTCACGTATGGTAATAAAGGCGTAAAGGGAAGATTGGGGAATTGGACACAACGTCAAGAAGTATACCATACACACAAATGTAAGGTTTCTATTCTCTCATGTTGGGTACACACATAACTCACTCTTCCTTTTCTCTACGACTTCTTTTAACTCTATTTTCAGTTCTAACCTAGTATTAAATTTGTCAATTCGGTATTCCCCCTGTTAACCTACTTGCAAAATGACACAACTATCAGACTCGGTCAAGAAAGATGTTGAATCATCGGAGAAAGTGAGCCAGCGTGTACGCGACACATTCACCTCAAGGGATGAGACAGACCGGACCAAGGAGCAGTACTCACAATCCAGGGACAAGAAATCCGATGATTCTCCATCGGAGTCATCTGAGAGGTCCTCAAGGGATAAGTCAAGGGAGGCCCTATAATTCTCTAGATGATTCTATACCATATCAGTAATCTAATACCCAGTGCTACTAGGTTCGAACTCCCCTCTAACACATGCTATGCTATGAGTACCAGTGTTGAATATTAAGTCTATGATGTGTGTCGTTAGGGATGAGTGGTAAGATTCTGGTGGTATAGTGGACTTTAATCCCTTTTAATTTTTAATCTCATACACACGTCATATGCACATCTATTACATATTTCATATAGTACCGTGGTTATATTTGTAGCATGGTTATGTTGTTGTATTGTATGGGGTAGTGAAATACACATAACAATTATTATTTGAAATAATCAGTGAGAATAAGTAAGACCATGGTCTCTGTAGTGAATTCGATGAATAACGCGGCAGAGAAGGTAGAGAAGAAAATGACAGACACGCTCAGCGGCAAAAAGGAAGAAGAAAACTTGGTTGAACAAACGAAGAAGAAAGTCGACGACGTCACTTTCCAACTCAAAAATTACTTCTCACAATCTTACGAACAAGTCAGAGAACAAACGAAAACCGCCTATGAAAAAGTCGCTGAAACGCTCAAATCCTCGTTCAAGTAATATCTTTACACCCTTTTAAAACTTTTCACTTTTTTACGAATTTTGACTTCTTTCACCAATAATTTATTTTTTTGATAATATTTGACTGGTGTTGATCAATTCCAATATTTTAACCAAGTATTTGGTTAAATAATGTTCTATAAAAATTGTATACATTAACATAATTCATATTATTGGCACAGTTACTGATTATATAATAATTTCCTTAATAATAACTTAATGGTTTGCTGAAATCCATTGAATATTGGACGAAAAATTGGATAGGATGATTAGTGGCTGATGTGTGGGGGTTGAGATAGAATTAATTAGTAATTATAACATTATTATTAAGAATTAGCGAGTTTTATAAAAATGGCAGAGACGTTGGATTCAGTAGTAAGTTCAGTGACTGGAACGGCAGAGAAGGTGAAGAAAGATATGGTCGACACATTCAAGAGCGCGCTGGAAAAGTCGGATAAAGCCACTGAAAATTTAGCAGAGAAGGTAAAAGAGACGTTTACACTCGTGTCTGACAAGACTAAGAATTTTTCGGAAAATTTCACCTTCGACGTCTCACAAAGCGCACGTAAAGTCGCAGACTCAGTCACCGAATCATTCGATAAAATGCCTGAGAAGGTGATGGATACACTCAACTTCGTCTCCGACGGAGCTCAGGATTTTTTCGGGAAGATGAAGCATAACGTTAATGAACTCCTCGAAACTAGTACTAGTACTACAGTTGACAGTGGCGTTAAAACTGATTCTACTCTTACTACCACTAACAATACTACTACTACAGTTGATACTAATAGTGTGAAAGTTGAGAATAAAGTGGATAAGTTGGAGAGTTTGAAGAGTACGGTAGAGAGTGTGGTTGAGAGTATGAAGAGTGGAATGGAGAAGGCATTACAACCTGAGACAAGTTCGAAAGAACCAGAATACGTTGAAGAAGAGGAAGTTGTCGAAGGTGATTGGAAAGCACCCAAAGTATTCGTTTACACAATTACTACTTAGTTATTACTATAATAATACCCTATCAGGGATACCATTAGTATAATTAGTACTCTACTAGATGCTATTAGTATGATAATGCCCTAACAGTAATATTTAATACCCTTATCCGGTTATAATAATGACGTAGGTAGAAGTAAAGGAGATAAAGGTGGAGACAGGTGAGGAGAATGAGGATGTGTTTTGGAGTCAGAGATCGAAGTTGTACCGTTGGGCAACTGATACTGACGGTTCTGGAGTATGGAAGGAACGTGGACTAGGTGAATCGAAGCTACTACGTCACAAGGAGACAGGCAAGATTAGGTTCTTGCTAAGGCAGGAAAAGACTTTTAAAGTTGTAGCAAATCACTATGTGTGGCAGACTAATAACATGTGTAAACTCACACCTAACGTTGGAAGTGATAAGATTTGGGTCTGGACAGCACAAAACACTCTCGAAGATGAAACTAAAGTAGAACAACTTGCACTCAAGTTCCCAAACGTCGAACAAGCCAAACTCTTCAAGGAAAAGTTTGATGAAGCCGCTGAAGTCAACAGCAAATTATTCAATTAATATACTATACACTCTATATACGTGTGTGATATACTATATACTATGTATCATACATAAATATAAGAGTTAATTAAAATTATGGAACTAATGTAGGAGGTTGTCCTGCCCTAGCCTGTTGATTTTGAACGACACCTTCAATGTATAATTTTAAAATTTTGATCAAGATGATTGTAATACAGTCAAAGAGTAGAAACACCCCAAGGACAAAACTTCTAACCAAATTTACATCATCAACCATTAAAACGTCATCGTCAATTAAACCCTTGTTTACATTGACATTTGAACCACGAGAGAATACAAGTGAGGCTGTCAAACCGGCTACCAGACCAACAAATGAAGAAACAAATATCCCAGTTTTATGACTTAACCAAGGGCTACTCAAGGCATTACTATCGTTAGATGCCTTGGAAGCAGTGATCATAATTATGACAACCTCAACAATGACAAGTATAAAAACTAACAACATTGGTGAAAATATACAACAAATAACTTTCTTAGCCACTGATTGATTTTCTTGGTTTTCACGCGTCGAAGTCCTCGCTCTTTCCACACAAAGGCCAACTAAACCTGAAACCAACCTGCCAAGAAAGTCGAAAGCACATTTAAATAACAACAACTTGGCACGACCCAATAAAACATCATCTCCAGCAGTATATATACTCATCAAATAAAGTACTACACAATTATTAACACTATACATTTGGTATTATATACTTGGTATTATATACTTGGTACTATATAGTTAAAACCAAGTAAATTGTGTAAATGCGGTTCCCCTTGGGGGACATTAACTATTATGAACTTACGTGAAACTACTGAGAAAATTCCAGAAAGAGAACTAGAAATTAATAACACAATGATGCATTTAATTTGTCCTGAGAGTCGACGTAGACCCCTGAAAAGTATCCTGGATTTATTAATAGCATTGAACTTCATCCAAATCCTGTGATCACTGTCATTGAATTTGGTGAAAAATATAATCATTATACTGGTCATCAAAACTAATACGAGAATAATTGACATTTTGTAAGTCAGAAACTTGGCCAAATTAGCCCCAAGGCCGGCCATAAGCTCATCATAAACTGTGAATCTGCCCAAAAATTCTGAAAAAATGGCTGCAATTTCACCCAATGGGTATCCTAAAAGGTGGAACATCAACTTCATTGGTGTTTTCCCAGGAACAAAACGGTCGGTGATTAAAGCCATTCCGATCATCGTAATAGCTCCAATACCTAAACTAGCACCTGCATTTGTGATGTAAAAAAAATATTTTATCCCGTCACGAGAAAGGGCAGTTGAATTCTTAACCAGCATATGGGAGGGTATAATCATACCCAAAAACATAAAAAGAGTAAGGTATAGTAATATTTCTAGCCAAATTAAACTCACAGGAAAGAAGATATATGCTAATAAAAGTCCCGAAAAGTACAAGGCAACTGATATTATCTCAAAATTAAAGCCGAAAGATATGGTGTCAGCGGGATTGAGCTTAAAAATTAACATAAAAACTTTCGCAGCTTTGTCGTGAATTTTAAGTCCGAAAGCGGCTAAAATGCCCAGACAAAACCAAAGAAAGCAAGAAAACACAGATTTCCAAACTGAGGATTCAGAATGGGATTTACTTTCGTGCCTTGCTAAAACCTCCATTTTAAACTAAAATAACAATTTATTTAAATTTATCGCAACTGAAGCTTTTTAAAATTATTTTATAAGATATTTAGTGAAATATTTAAGTAATCTACAAACAGCAGCAGATTGCAAGTAGCCATATATTTATGCAGCTATTTTCCTACCCAGTAGCAATTTTTCAGCTGTTCTTTCAGCTGATAGTTATTTTATATGCATTTATATATAATTTTCGATTAATTGGCTGATTAATTTTTGAATATTATTGAATTTTTAAATTTTTAACATTTTTTATAGTTCAAATTACTTATCACATTAATTTATAAATTTTTGTATTCTACTCCTAATTTACTAGTATTTACTATTATTGTAGCCATAATCCTTTAATAGTTAACTATTTAGCATTTAAAAGGTGTTATTTGAATGGCGTTATCTTACTCAGTTAAACTACTAAAGTAATAATATACTATTATATACTAATACTAGAATAATAGTGAATATGTTAATGTACGAGATTAAAGATAAGGATGATGTTTCCTGATATTAGAATCGACTTTATGGTACAGTTCGGTATAATCAAGTTTATTATCATATTCTGGTAACTTTTTAAGCCTGTTTGAGAAATCTTTTAAAGGTTTAACAACTAATACTGCACATGTTGGCCTTTTAGAGTGACAAACATCAGATAACACTCTTTTACTTGCAACGTAAGCATAGGAAATTGATAGCTCCTCACATAGGACTGGCACATGTGAGACTACATCCACAGGATGAACATCAGAAGCGAGTAATACAATTCCAGTTAAACCCTTACGAAGTGACTTTGTGACGTCCAAAACTCCTCGTTTTACAAGTCTTGTAAGTGCCAGGTCTTCAGAACTGTTGGTCTCCAATTTCTGCTGTTTTGCAAGCTTTTCAACTGCCAAAGCTCTTTTTACAAGCTTCAATGAACGTATTAGTGATTTTCCAGCCAATTTGGGCCTAGCAATTGGTGAAACATATGTGGAATCCTCCAACATATTATCAGATGCTTCCATAGCCTGGTTCATTTTGAAAATATTATTTTATAGTTTTAAATTAGATAATGGAATCCCAGTTAATTTAGATATAATTGAGGAATATTAGTTGCAGAATTTGGTTGACTGCATATTAGTCAAATTATTGGAATAAAATTTTAAATTATTAATAATATTTAAGTTTAAAATTAATTTAATTATTTAAAATAAATTTGACGCCATTTAAGGTTAGAATTGTGTTGTTGGATTCCCAATATTGCTATTACTTTGAACCATAAATTAGAATAATTAAATTGTAAATTATTATAATTACATAATCATGAGTATAAGTAAATAATTATGAGGTTAATTAGAACGAATTTTCGATTTTTGAGGTTTTTATCAAATTTTAAAATTCCATCTTATACTTCAATTTCTAACTCTTATACTATACACAATTATATACATCAAGGTATAATAATGGTGTATATTTAATACACTATGTTATAGTATTCTATAATCTGGTGTTTAGGGAGTTTAAGGAGTAAAAGATTCTTTTCAACTGAAACTGAAGTAAATTTGGAAAAGGTAATAAAATTTTGTTTAATTTATTTATTGTTAGGAGATTGAAGAAAAACTCAAGAAAACCATTGAAACTGAAAAGATCCTCATTTTCATTAAAGGAACCCCTGAAGATCCTCAATGCAAATATTCCGCCAAAGTACTACTCTACTCATTTTTACTATACTTTTACCTACTTCTATATTTAGTTTTATTGTGTACTAATCTTATTATATAAGTCCTTAGAAAATGTGTTAACTCCCGATAACTATTTAATCCACATAACTAATACCATATTAATGATGTTGTAGTTGATAGAAATCTTGAATAATTATAAGTTGAATGATTACGCGTATATAAATGTGTTTTCACATGAATTATTGAGAAAATGTGTAAAAAACATTAGTAATTGGCCAACTTTCCCTCAACTTTATGTCAATGGAAAACTCGTTGGGGGCTGCGATATCGTCAGTGAATTACACACCAACGGACAATTGCAGAACCTTTTCCACTCCAACAGCTGATAACTTTAGTTTACAAAATTTCTGGTTTTTTATAATAAAATACACAATTTTTTGTAATCAACTGTTGAAATAAAATAAAAAAAGTAATTAAACAAATTTAAGACATTATATATGGAATTGGAAGTAACTGGAGTAAATGTATAATATATTGAGGAATATGATAAATTAATATATTAAATTTACCGTGTGTATTATAATTGTCTAATTAATATTTTACACATTAAGTGAATAAGAATAGTAATTCGTTATGCTGCCCACCAGCAATGGAAAATTTGAGGGTAATCTCCGACTAGCATGTTAATAATTTACGTTAATCATGAATAAAATAATTTAAAAAGCTTAAATCTGTGAAGAAATAATTTGCATGCAGTTAATGCAACATGGAATCTAATAAGTGTTTATATAGTTAGTAGATCAAGGAATTTTACCTTAAAAATGAACAGAATCTTGTAAAATAATTATTTAAATCAATATCAAAGTTGGATGAGAGTCGAGCGGAAGAATTGTGTGTGTAAAATATTGGATGGAATTCGCCGGATGTGTTAAGTTGCATGATAATATGTGTAGGCAGTTTTACACACTTTTAAGACGCCAACTATATTATTTTATGGTAATTTAATATAAATCCGGCTAATTCGTATTATTAATGTGAGTGTGTGATTTTTATGCCCTTTCTAATTCGCAAATTCACGTAATTATAATGCAAAGAATCTGGGGGCTACGACTATGAGATGTATGTATTTTCAAATTGTGTAAAATATTTTTAATATGTTTTTATTACAATTTTTTATTTCAATATTTTTTACATAGTCTTTTCTTGCAAATAATAACTTTTTAATCATTTTCACACTTTTTCTTTACTAATAATGCTACTATACCGTTGACTTTTCTGGCAATTTTATCATTGCCCATACCATTTTTTTGCCAATTATTCTTTAAATTCGTCTGTTAACACTGATTTATTGCTAATTTTAACTTTGCCCGTAAATCTCAGCGGTGATTGATCTGGTTTGAGCTTACTGCTGGCTGACTCGGTTTAGTTTTGGTTTGATTTCGGGTTTAGAATAATTGGTTGTGTATTTATCTCTTTAATTGAGTCTCATGGATATTACTTGTTCAAATCATTGTTAATGTAGTGAAATCCCCGTGTATAATAATCTGTAATATTTAATGAAGTTTCAACCCTTTCTTTATGCAGTTTCTTTCTAGTTCAGTAAACTATTTAAGTTTTTCGCACTCCAAATTCAGTTTTCTTTAGTATTTTGTCAAATTCAGTTCTTTTTTCTCTCAAATTCAGCTTTTCGTAATTTCAGCACTCAAATTCAGTTTCTGTTTAGTTCAGTAATCAAATTAAGTGTAGTAAATTAAATACAGATTTGAAAAAATGGAGTTGAAAAGAGGTTTGATGAATGTATATGAAATATTGAATAATAACAAGAAGAATGCAAGTTTGTACTATAATCGTTTAACTGTTGTCAATAACCTGAGGCGTTATCAGAACAGCCACTGCTGGATACACGAAACTACACACCCGATCCAACCGTTCCCCAATACTCTCAAATGTCACTGCTATCAACATAATAACACGGTTGGTGGTGCTGGTGACGAAAATAACGGTTTGGGGAATCCTAATACTGGTTACTTGGTCAGTGGTAACACATTTGGTGTTAATGGTGCTGGCCATGGCACCCTACCTGAGGAATGTGATGAAGTACAGTATGTGAAGAAGATACTGAGTGAAATATTATATAATAATATGATAATAGACTTTACCTCATCACAGTGTATATCAATAATCTACAATAATCACTTGTACTTATACTCAAATTTATCCACATGCAAGTACGCAAATGTGGTGAATGGTGGAAATGTGACCAACTGCAATGAGTGTAAAGTTGTAGAAAACGTACAATTTACACGTGAGCAGGTCCAAAAGGCACTTTACGAAATAGTTGAAAGAGGCGAGGATAACAAGTATGGCCTAACACTGTTGGAGCACTCAAGTGTGCCAAACCTGCTTGAGGGTATCGATAAAGTACAAAGCTCCGTCAAATCCATAGGTATTCTCGAAGGTCTCATACAGACTAATAATGGCAAGAAGTCAGATATTGACAATATCAACGTCATACACTGTGACATTCTCCTTGACGACGTTAATAGTGTTGGTAATATCAGTAATAGCGCTAGTGGTAGCAGCACTGTGAGAAGCATCGATGAAAATATGGAAAATCCTCTTACCTTCAATTTTACTGGTAATTCTGGTAATGTTGGTAATTCTGGTAATGCTGGTAATATCGGTGGTAATTTTAGTGCTGGTGTTGTGGATCCTACTATTTCTCCTAGGTTTGGACCTGACACCGTAGCGGAATGTGTAAAATATGCAAAGAGTTTAATTGAGAAGGCGTGTGATGAGTTGAATTCAATATGTAGTTCTTTGGTGAATCAGCTGAATTCATACTGTCAGCCGCCACTGAACATCTCAATAAGGTTTTTGGAACACTTCATGTGTTTTGAGTACCTGATTGAGTACAGCTGTGATTTGAATAGTTTGCAAAATACAATTTACGGCATGAGTTACATTAATAAGGAGAACGTCATTCTACACGAACTCATACAGCCGAATTTACTCTCGAAAAACACTATTCTGCACACCTTTAACCTCTTGCTAAATCGCATCAAATTATACATCACCAGCAAGACCACCAACGCAATGGACACTACTACAATCGATGACCCAGTTGAGAATACTAATATTTTGGACGCTCGTAACGCTATGGACACCGATAACGCAGTTGATGTGGATGGGGTGTTGGAGGGTGAGATAGGAACACCGTCACCGAACAAGAATAACTACATCACGAGCAACGATATAATGAGATCACTGAAGATGTGTGAGACTAAGATTGTTGATTCTTCAGATCCGAACAGCGTCAGTAACAGTAATACAAACACTTTCAACACCAATTCTGAAAACGTCTCACCCACCACCCACTCCTACACCACAAACAGTGGTGTGGTTGTCAGTGACGACTTTAAAACCCATGATGGTAACACTCTTAACTACATACTACAGTAAACACTATTATACAGTTAATACTATATTATTCGAATATTAAAATTAATAATACTGTTACTTGTATCAATGTTAATAATATTGTAGATTCTGTTATCACGAGTAAACACATACCTGACACCGCTAATGGAGATACTACAGAGAACAACACCAACATAATTAGTGACTCAACTGACCCGTTACTTACCGCTGATGCTAATGATGTTGTTAATGATGTTGTTAATGATGTAGCACCTGAGCCGGTAATGGAAGAGCGTGTAATGGATATCATGCCCTACTGGTGGAGGTTTTATGTGGATGATAACACGTTGGGTGAAGGTGAAATCAATGGCAGGTACGAATCGATGGGAATAAGACGTTTCACACGTTCATATTTGAAAGAAGAATCGAGTACGCCAAAGAATAAAAAGCACACCAACGGAGCTAACTACCTGTTAACTCGGTCAGCCTCTTCAGACTTTAGCACCAAATCCAATATTAACCTCAACTCATCAAGAGAAACCCTAACACCCACTGATCTCTCAACTAACACGCAAGCCAACGAAGTTCTACCTTGCTTCTGCACCAACTGTATTAATTACATTTCAAACATTACGAGAATTCTTCATGACGGTGACAGTTGCGGTGATACTGAGGATAAAATTGACACAACAGGTAATAAACAGTTAATTTCACAATTAATTTTAAATAGTTATACTGGTAGTAATACTGTATTACTATTATTAACAATACTATACTAATACTATAATACAATACTATTGCTAATCCCAATGCTATACTGAATTTTAAATACGAATATTGGTTTATTGATAATTGTGTAGATGTTGGGTTGGGAAGAAGTTTGACTGGTAGGTTATCAGGTGAGTGTAATGTGTCAGGAGTTGGATCATTTGAGACTATGAACAGTGATTTAGAATCAGATGATAGAATAGTTAATGGCCTGAGACGTTCAATAAGAACAGCGTTGGAAGTTGGGTCCGCCATTAAAAAGAAAATCAGCTCTGACTACAAGCCACTAATTGATACGCTTAACGTTGCTCTACTCTCAACCTTCAGACTTGGAGAATATCTTTTCACACAGTCTCCCAACAATCAGCTCTCCAGTCAAGGTGTTGGTAACGGATCCAGCCATCAACTTTCCAGTCATGGAGTTGGGCAGGGGCCTGGTCTGGGATATCAGGGTTCAAACGGACTAGGATATCAAAGATCAGTTTCTCAAGGACTAGAATACATTAATCCGCCCTTTGGCACCTGTCGCTCAATTAATTCATTCACTCCATCACACCAATCACACACTAACAGATCACACGAGTCGCATTTGGATAGCATGGAAATCATAGAGGAACTAGAGGACACTGTGGGTGAATTGATATACCTGGACATTGGAGTGGATAGTGTGAGGAGCACATTTGAGAATGACCAGTATTTAAACTACGACATCATGAGCGAAGATGACGGGTCGTCGTTCACGTCGGTGAGTTCAGCGAGTCCAAAGATGTTTAACAAGAGGAAGAGCCCGAGCAGGAGTAGGAGAGCATACAGGAGTTTAAGTAGTTTGGAGAACTTGCCAAGCAGTCGCAGAAGCACCAGGGACCTTTCGCAAACTGACGACATGTACATTTACGACATGAATAATTTAAGCGACAAGGGTGAATTTGAAGACTGGTACAACGAGGACAGTGACTCCAGCAAGAAGAGCGTAAAGTATGTCCAAAAGAGAATGCCCCCCAGCAGACCTTCAGTTAGCAATTTAACTGAGATTTACGGTTCTCAGGACATGCTAATTCCCATGGGCCCCTTACCTATTGGTGTTTACTTTGATGCTTCTCGTAAGCTCTGGCGTTGTCAATGGCGTGAAAACGGTAAATTCCGCACCAAGGGCTTCTCTTTGGGACACTACAACACTCTTGCTGACGCTCGCCATGCTTGCATTGTTTTCAGATGCCAGGTTGGTAACATGAACATTCAGCCTGAGTGGCTGACTCCCAACTACATTAAGGTGTCGGAATTGCTCAACAGGAGATCTTCTCAGCCTAGCAACAACACCCCTAAGAAGTCCAATCGCAAGAAGAAGCGCCAAGAAGATTTATACGAACCCTTCTCATAATTTCATCAACCCACTATATACATGTGTGTATTGTGTATAGTATATGTAATTGTTTATTTCTAGTATTAGTATATGAGGTGCAGAACTATTTGTATACAAGGTGTAGTAGTATAGTTGGTATATTACTAGTGTAATCGTATAGTAGTATAGGTATATAGTATATTTACAGTATTTGTATAGTGTATATAGTATCAGCATATTACGTATATTACTCCAGGTTTACAATACTGTAACTGATGTAAACATAGTACTATATACATAATACAGCATAGTGCTATGTATATGATACAACATAGTTTATGTATACTATGTGTGTATGAGATTATTGTGGGAGTATGGTTAATTTTCCATCTTTGTATGAGATGAGTAGATTGTCATGTTCTTTATATTGGTCGGAGAGAATTCCAACTGCGATTGGCGACTCGATTTGTTTTTGAATTGTGCGTTTTAGTGGACGTGCACCATATGCTGGATCATACCCAATATCAGCAATGTGACTCATCGCTGCATCATCTATTGATAGTTTTATATTCTTTTCCGCTAATCTGTTACTCAACTTCATCATCTCCATATTCACTATCTTCTTCAATTCTACAACATTATAATAGTTGTATAGTATTGTAATGGTATATAACTGGTGGAAGTGTATAACTAATAGGTGGTGGATAAATAACTAAAGGAGTAGATAGATGAATAACTACAAAACTAAAAAGTAAAAAACTAAGAAACTATATAACTATTCGTTTACAAGCTCCGTAACGGGTAACGCACCTATTTTAGTTAATGAATCGAAAACGATGAATTCGTCAATGCGATTAAGAAATTCAGGTGAAAAAGTCTGTCGAACAGAGGTCATGACTTTGTTTTTCATTTCATTTCTCTTTTCTGGATGCCTTGCAAGTTCAAGAATACTTTGACTGCCAAGGTTTGAAGTAAAGATGATCAGAGAATTCGTGAAATTCACCTTACGACCAAGTGAATCTGTTAACCTTCCGTCATCCAATACTTGTAATAATATATTATACACATCACTATGTGCTTTCTCACTATGATATTATATTAAGTTGGGAGTATTATGTAGTTAACTAAACCACTACTATGGTGTATAAATAGTATGTAACTGAGAATATAAATGGGTGTCCTTTAGTGACTAATTAACTAACTGTATATAACTAAGTAACTGAGTAGTTTTTGGAAGCACCGTAATGGAGATACATTTCATCAAATAATAAGATAGAATAGGGTTTTCTACGAATAGCTTCAGTAAGTAAACCGCCCTGTTCGTAACCGATATAGCCAGGAGGAGCACCAACTAATTTCGATACACTGTGCTTCTCCATGTATTCACTCATATCAAATCTTATTATCGCTTCCTCTAAAATGTTTTATAAGGAGTTATTCTTTAAATAGTTAACTAATTTAGGCAAAAAATAGTTAAAAAATATGGAATAACTGGGGTAATATGTAACTAAATACCCCCGTAGGGATAACTAAGGACTCCGGGGGGAATAACTAAGACCCCCGGAGGGAATAGAGAAGATAGTAATTTAGTACCAGAATCAAATAATTGTTCAGCAATGGCTTTTGATAGTTCAGTTTTTCCTACGCCAGTTGGTCCAAGGAACATGAGAGCAGCGATAGGCTTCTTAGGATCATTCATGCCAACTCTGGAACGTTGGACTGCATTAACCACGGCATCAATGGCTTCCTGCTGTCCAATAATACGTTTATGCAATTCATCATTCAGTTGTAAGATCTTCTCCTTCTGACTCTTTATCAATTTATTCAATGGAATTCCTGAAGCAATATTACCACACTATTACTGTGGCGAAGATAATTGGTAAAAAATGATTCCAAATAGTTAAATAACTTGAGTAATAAATAACTAGTTCAGAATATTGGTAGTAAAGTGGTACCAGTCCATTTTGAAACAACATTTGCAATATCTTCTTTCGTTACAGTATCCCTTAATAATATATTACCGCCAGTCTCCATCACCTGTATCACACATTAGTACTAATATGTACTAATACTAAATTAATTAAAGTTAACTGTATAAAGAAATCCCCGGGTATGAAGCCTGGTAACGAACCTGTTTGATGTAATTTTCATAATTGTTGACATTGGTTTTGAGTTGATTTTCAAGATCTGGAAGAGTTTCGAATCTCAATTCGGCGGCGTGGTTTAAATCAAAGTCACGCTCAGCCTTATCAATCTCGATCTTAACAATGTCAATCCTCTCCTTTATATTCCTTATGTTATCCACCAGTGATTTCTCCTTCAACCACATCTCATTCAATTCATCCTAAGGAATTATTACACTATTATTATTGTATTAAGTATGTATATGGGGAAGAGTGTGGAACCTTTTGTTTGGTTAACTCATTGACGAGTTTGTCGATATTTTCTAATCGCAATTTGTCATTCGGTTTCAAAGTGTCATTCTTCTCATTCTTAGATAATATTCCTACAAAATGTAAGGGAGGTATTTAATAATTATACATAATTAAATTTGGTTAGAATTAAAAAAATAGAGATAACTACGAAACTAGAAGGCAGTAGTGTGATACCGATATTATCGTTATCATTGAGTATAGAAATCTTTTCCATTTCAAGTTGCAGTAGTTTACGTTCAATGATATCCAATTGAAGTGGTTTACTACTCAACTGAATCTTCAATTTCGCAGCAGCCTCATCAATCAAATCTATCGCCTTATCCGGTAAATATCTATCACTACAAAAAATTTTACAGGAGTAAATATGATTTAACTATTTTTTAGAATTAATAACTATAAAACTGTGTAATGAATAAGTACATCCGTGTTGTGATACGTGATGTAGCGATTGGATAATAGGACAGCTTGAATTAGGGTTGAGTCGAGGATACGAACACCATGATGAACTTCATAACGTTCCTTTAATCCTCTCAGTATATTTATCGTCTCCTCTATATTCGGCTCATCGATCTAAACATGGAATTAATACTATAATAATACGATAAAAATAGTGTAAAAATAGTGTAGATAAATAACTGTGAGTATAGCAGGAATTGCCTGCATGCAATGCAGTACATAAATAGGCTGAAATCTCCGTTCTAGAGCCTTATCCTTTTCGATTTTTTGTCTATATTCTTGAAGTGTAGTGGCACCAATGCAGCGTAATTCACCTCTCGCCAGCATTGGTTTAAGAATATTTCCAGCGTCCAGAGAACCTTGTGACTCTCCAGCGCCAACCAAAGTATGAATCTCGTCAATGAACATGACAATCTCGCCCTGAGAATTCTCTATCTCACTCAAAATCTCCTTCAATCTCTCCTCAAACTCTCCTCTGTACATTGTACCTACTCATTATTATACGGCGGCACTGATTAATATTTAAGTATTCATTTTAAAATCAGGGGTAACTGGGGGAATGGAAAAAGGAGTGAATAACTGTGTAAAAAGTATACACATAAATGTAAAACCAAGTGAGATAGAAAACTGCGTAACTCACCTGCAACAATTGCAGCAATGTCTAGTGATAAGACTTTCCGATTTTTTAAAGAATCGGGAACATCACCAGAAACAATACGATTAGCTAAGCCCTCAGCAATGGCAGTTTTACCAACACCGGGATCACCGAGAAGAACAGGGTTGTTCTTAGTGCGTCTACTGAGAATCTCAATAGTACGTCTTATCTCATTATCACGGCCTATCACAGGATCCAACTTACCATTCCTGGCCATATCCGTCAAGTCTTTGCTAAACTTATTCAACAACTTGTAACTCTAAATTTTCAAATTAGTCTTAATAATTAAATTATAGTTAAGCAGTGTTATACAATGAATAAAATTGTCTAGTTAATATCAGATTCGCCTTTTAATATCATATTTTTGAATCATATGATAATAGTTTTATCATCATGTGGTAATAACAATGGTATGAATAGCGTTGAGATACGTTTTCGGTGTTTCTTGAAGTGATTTTACGTTTACCACGAATGGACAAAACGGAATCCTTTAATTTTTCAAGTGTTACTTTATTCCTTGTCAAATAAGGTCTAAAGAATTTCGTATCCTCAGCCGCCAATCCCAATAATAAATGATCAACACTTATATATTTGTCCTAAAACATATAAGTATGTTGCTGAGATAATTCAATCAATTTTATGGAAAATAATCTCCAAATTGTAAATGACAAAAAAATTGCAAATAATGAAACTAGTGTAAATATAAATATAAGTAAAGCATACGCCAAATTCTGATTTATATCGTTTGGAGATGTTGAGAACATTTTCGAGGATTCTGCCTAGGATTTTGCGATCACCGAATGAGCCTGACATTCTTATTTGTTTCCTAAGATGATTTTCAAGTTCCTTTTTAAGGTTTTCAGGATCAATTCCAACATTAGTTAGGACCCTTGTAACCACATCGTCATTGCCGTTAACCAGGGCATATAGTAACATATCGCCTTCAACATAAGAAGAGTCAAACTCATTTGCAATTTCAGTTAATGAAGTGATTGCCTCCCATGCCTTGTCTGTGTAATCTTGAGAGTTAAACACGTGTCCTCCATTACCCATCATCATTAACTTCGTGTCATGCTTAGTCTCCACAAAATCGTTATCTACACATTATTATATCAACGATATGGGTCAATTAGATAAATTTACGAAGAAATATTACAAATAGTTAAATAATGTAAAAAAATGTAAAATGAAGAGTAGCTAAAGAAGAAATAACTAGTGTACTATGTATATGATATGTAACTAAATATTTGGTACCTGAGACGGGATTGTAGGCGGTTTGCCCAGTATTGGTGATCATGCACATGGAGAAATCATGAGGATTATGCTCATTTTCATTAGTACCAATGAGATCCGTTAAGGAGAAGATATTTTTTTGATTTGTGGCGTTTGTCTTGAAATTGTCTCTGAGTTGCTTGGATTCCAAAGCATTGTTATTTATACTGTTAGGACTGTCTACTGTATTTAATAATAGGTGGAATCTGTGTTCCATAGGATTGCGGAAGGATTCCACACATTTTAGTAATAGTAGTATTACCGCCAAATTCCACATCTTTTGTACAACTTTTCATATATTTTTAACTCATCGTTAATCAATAGTAAAGAATCGGGGAAATATCATTAAAATATAATAAAAACCGAGTAACAACAATATGGTGTAAGAATTGCGATGAAAAAGAGAAATTCTTGAAATAGTATAGAATTTAAAATTCGTGGAAAAAATGTGTAAAATAAAGACAAAATATAATAAAAGTAAATTAAGCGGAAATAACTTAGTTGGAGAATTTGGTACCCAAGATTCTTATGGTGAATTATTCCTACACTTATTCCTTAGTAATGTTATTATAGTTTAATGGTAATTATGGCAAGAATTACCGAATTTCCTTAATTTATTCCCCTGCATTTGAATTTAGCAATGATTTAATTTTATTAATATTTCAACATTTAAATTTTTTTGTAAAATGGTTATTTTGTACTATATTAACTCATTACACTTGAACATTTCACTGTATAATATTAATTAATATTTATCATGCCTGCAAATGAAGAATTCGGATAACAATACCCAAAACTCAACCACAAACATCCCTCAGGTATTTTTCTTACCATAATTATTACCATCAATTCAGTTGTATTTTAGCTAAAATTATATATTAATAATGAATAATTAGATGAAGAATGATTTGAAGGGGCTTGGTTCATTTTTTGGTTATTACAATAAAATTATCAAGAAAATTAAACTCATTTCAAACCCCTTCAACTCCAAACCTACTACCACTGATGGCGATACTACTAGTGTAGGGAATATTGAGGAAAATGATGCTCCCACTGCTGACAATACTAGCGATGCAGTCGATATTGTTAATAGCGAGGATGGAGGAGTTGAGGACCTACTGGACGAGTTTAGAGGTTTAAAAGTTAGCGTAAGAGATGAGGAGATAAATAAATTAAATGAAGTGTTAAGAAAATATCGTGAAAAGGATAATAAGTTAAAGGAAAAGCTAAATAAATTAAAAGTTTCAGCAGAGGAATATGACTACTTTCCAAAAATCGGTGATAAGGATCACGATATCTGGGACCTTAAAACGCTCGCAGTACCGTACGATGTTGATACTCTCAACTATATACCCATACTATTCTATAACAAAACTGTTAATGGTATGAATGGGAATAGTATTGGTAGTGTCAGGGGCAGTATAGTCGAGACTTTGAGGAGAGTTAGGGAAATGGAAGGAGTATTGGTGGATAAATTCGGAATAGAAATAACTAAATCTAATATTAGTTGTCTCTTCAGCAATAATTGGCTCAATGATGAAATTATCAATTTCTACCTACAACTACTACAAGACACAAATGGTAACTCATACCATACTATTGGTATAACTAATTTCTATACTAATACCAAACTATATATAATAATATTGTAGATGGCGTTGTACCGGATTGTTATTATTTTAGCACATTTTTCTATGAACGGTTATCTGGCAGCGAGTCCAGCTATGACTACAGTAGTGTACGACGGTGGACACGAAGGAAGAAGATTAATATATTCCAAAAGGATTTATTATTAATACCAATAAATGTATCAAAAGTACACTGGGCCCTAGGAGTGGTTGACATGCGGAGAAAGTGGCGCAGAATAATGGTATTCGACTCTTTAGGAGGCACTAACCCACACTTTTTCAAAACTATCCGACAATACCTGCAAGATGAACATAAAGATAAATTTGATTGTGCACTAAGCGACGTCAGTGAGTGGAAAGTTAGAAGCGGATTCCATTCTGAACCTTACGCGCCAGTCCAGCAAAATTCATACGACTGTGGATTATTCCTGTGTCAGTATGCCAAGAGCATAACAATGGGAAGAGAATTCAGCTTCACCAACTACACCTCGGAATTTCTCAGAAACCTCATGATACACGAAATTCTCACATGTAATATCATACCAATATATTTTTCACATTATTTTTGGAAGTAGCGGTAGTTGTAATTTTAATAATTATTATTCATGATATCCCCATAATGTAATAATAATGATACTAAATTAGTCAGTTAATCGGATAAATAGTTGAATAACAATGAAATAGAATAGTTAGTTGAAATTTAATGTTTGGTAATGTAATGTATTATATTGCGAAATTACTGATATTACCTATATTATTAGAATGTGTGGAAGGTTCGAAAATTCTAACCCAGAACTACGGAAATCAGTACCAAGGCTTCCATTTGAATGGAGTGGATTTGGATATCAGTGAGGACGTAAACGAGGGTATAGAAGTTAGGACTATATTCCCGCATGAAATCGAAATTAAACAATTTAGATGTCTCCCAGGCTTTAAATTGGCGTATGTTCTGGAATCCTTACACAATGTTTGGGCATCATCAAATGAGCAGGTTTGTACTAAGGCGACAGTAGCATATGATGACAACGTACCGACCTTCCTCACGATCATATGTAACAAAAATGGCTATGTAAACTATAACACTAGTAATGCTGCCAATACCAGTAATGTTGCCAATAACGTCGGTGAAGTAAATGGTGAGAATGAGGGAGCAAGTGAGGAAAACGAAGAATCACTGAAATTGGATGAATTTATGGAAAATCGTCAACAAAATAAGGAAAGGGGACATTATCTAAAACATAAACAATCTCATGATCACCAGAACACTAAACCTAACGAGAATAATCCTCAAGCACAAGAGCACACTGAGGACCGCTATGAGATAATGTACATGATTAATAGCGGAGAGGAGTGGTTAAAGTGTGACGAGAAGTTCTTTTACAATTTCTTTAACGAGTTCGTGTTGGGAAGAATGGTGCATCAGAGTATAGAATTGGATATCTCATCGACGTTAGATGAGCACTTGTTTTACGTGAATACTGTGGAGAGTTTCCCATTTATTATCATAATACCAAATGTATCTGTTAGAGTACACAAGGTCACGGATAGTGGCAGATTTGTCTGGTCGGCGTCATCTACAAGTAAACGCTGTTTATACATATCAATATATAATAATTCTGAAACTCCTTTAATGTGTTTGATCTCAAATGCAGATCCCAAGAAGTATTACTATCACTTCACAAATGATCAGTGGAGTCTGATACCGCAAGATGAATACTATGAAAATCTAAGATTGTTTGGAATTGATTTAGAGAAATTCGATAACAAAGTTGAATTAAATGTTGATAAAGTGGACGCGAAGTTCGTCAAACACAAATTTGGCAGTGAGAAAATATACCTGGAAAAAATCAGTCCAAAACCAGGTTATAAACTAACTAGCATCACATCCAATAATGGTAAAGTGTGGTCTGGCAACAGAAACGAGTACTGTACATACATTGATATTAATATGGTGGATCCCAATCACCTGATGACACTGTACATCAAGTCGAATAATAATTCTAAGGTTTTATATTTCTGTAAATATTCTCATTGGAAAGCAATCACATCTCAACAATACCATCAACTACTGACCGTCAATACTGGTAACTCAAGTAATAACGCCAGTGGTAGTGTTGGTGATAGACTTATGAGAAGTAATTTCGTAAACGATAAAGGAATAAAGATAAGCACCTACCTGTGTAAAACAACAAACCCGGTGGTGAGAGGATCGATAATATTAATTCATGGAAACAGGGAGTATTTCAAGTCAAATTTCTTAAATTACAACAAGGAGTGGAATTTTGAACAGTTTGGATACCCGTCATTTCCAAACATTAATTCGATTGACGATTTCGAATTAAATATCCAGCGCACAAGTTGGAGAAATGACAAAAACAAATACTCGGAGTTCTTCACTCAATTTGATAACTATAACAGAAATGAGTTCAACAGTAGCATGGTTGAACTGTTCAACAATGCGGGTCTGAATGTGTACGGCATGGATTTGCAGTCCTTTGGGTATTCCGAAGGCATGACTAGTTCAAGATGTTACGTGAATCACTTTGACGACTTCATCAACGACCTGACTAAATTCATTGATATCATCAGGTCTAACAAGTTCTTCAGCAGTAGTGTTGATAGTTTTAGGGTTCGAGTTGATGAAGTGGACGGAGCGTATAGAGGAGGGCAGATATACATTCTAGGATATAGTATGGGAGCAAACATAGTAATGCAAACATTACAGCACATTAATAAGCTGAATAAAATGCGCGGAATCGGTGGAGTTATAATACTGTCAGGAATGCTTAAGTTAGACCAAAGATTTTCAAACTACATCACAAAGATCATTTCTTTGTTTTCATTGTCATTCATGAGCTTACTGGCGCCGAAATCTGAATGCGAAAGAACTGCATACGGAGATTGGACCATGAAAATTAATGACTATCATAAACTTAACGTATGCCAATAGTTAATTAAATTATTGTTAAATTAGTTACACTAACCCCTAACTTATCCTCAAATTATTAACTAACTTTTACTAGTATAATTTACTATTATTTTAGTGTTAGCTAATAATTTAGTATTAGTATTAATTATTTGTGTAGGACGGGTTTTATTATTCAAGAGGGTACCCTTTTAACTTATTACATGAGTTGTTTAAGGCTACAGAAGTACTTAGACAGAACATGAACTTTTACCCTAAGCATATACCAACACTATTCATCCACTCCAAAAGTGATCCCCTCTGCTCCATTCAAGTATTTCTTCACATAATTCACCCAGTTACTCAGTTAATCATTTAATAGTATAATTAGTTTATCATATAGTAAATAGATAAAACTAGTGAATGAATAATTATTTAGGGAGTTAAGGAGATATTTGATGAGCATTTGTCTTCTAATCCGAACAGTGAGTTAGTGGAGTTGGAAGGAAGTTCACACGAAACACCAAGTCCTCAGTTCATATTTAACATTGCACCGCCATTAAGAAGCTGGTTGGAAAAGGTAATTCCACAGCCGGAATTTGACTCTTCTAAAGGATTTGAAGGGAAACACAAGGTGGGTAGAGTTGATAAAGACTCGGTAACATACGAAGTTGTTATATTAATGATAGTATCACTATGTTTATCCGCAGCGATAATTTTCGGAGTTTTAAACGCATTTTACAAGAGAAGCACAGATCCCGAAGATCTAAAAGATTTCGGGGAGGCATAACGCATTCATCACATAACACTAGTAACTCATGACACGGACATTAGTAACTCATGACACGGACATTAGTAACTCATGACACGGACATTAGTAATTCATGACACATTCAAACATAACACGGTCAACATTATAACTCATAGACTTTCAACAACTGGTACATTCACAGTCAGCTCAGTATTTTGTAAATGTTTTAATGTAGTGTGTAACACTAAAATGTTAATGTTTAAGATTTAATTGCAGATTTTAAAGACGTATTGTAGCACTTTCTCGAAGTTGAGAAGTGAGTTGTAAATAAGATGAAATTAATCTTATTCCAATATATATAATATATTGTATTGTACTGTTTATTGTTTATTATTTAGGATTATATTAGTATTGTTACGGATTAAACTAGGTATATTAAATTGTGTTTGTATTAAATTAGAATTGTATTACATTGTTTAAGCATAGATTTGATGTCATTTTGAGAAATTAAAGAATTGTAATCTTTTTCCTCTAATGTCAGTTCAAATAAACAATTTCTAAGTTTAGTCAAATCTTCATCCAATTCCTCAATCAAGTGATTGGAATTATTGTTTAATTTACTGGAACTCTTTAGTTTATAGGGAGTTGACTGTAGAATATCCTTGACAGAGTGTAAGAATGATGAAATGGAAGTGATTGGAGTAAGAGTCGTTAGCAAAGGTTCAGAATCTGATGGAATAAGTAAGTGGAATAAATTGTTTGAAGCTTTTGTTAGTTCAGATTTTAATACAGGATTTATCTTGCCCTCGAATCTATTTATGTCAACAAATACAACTTCCAGCTCATCACTAAAAAATATTAAAATATGATTAGGGATTACCCGAGGAGTGTGTGAATCTGAGATAAAACAGATTTAATAATGTTAATTTGCAGAGAATTTTCATTATTTTGAGAAAAATAATAAATTATCACAGGTTTCTTAGTGTCAAGTAGGTTTAGTAAAGATTTGGAATTATTAATCACTTTGACTTTAGAATTAAAAAATAGAGTTTTAGAGGTATTTGATTGGGTTGTATTGGCTTCATTTAAGCTATAGTATTAAGTTAAGAATTGGTTGACTTACTTGTGGGATAAATTCCTGTATTTCGATGTTAAATATAAAAATAAAGCAAAGGGAAATGGAATAAATAATAAAATAAACAATATTGAAACGCCTAAACAATCGTTAAAACTATAAAATTCAATATAAATAATTAAAATAAAGAAAAATTAGTTAAAATAATTTAAAAAGCACCTGAAGAGAGGTATTGGTAGATGTATTCGGAAGAAGTTAATCGGGAAGGACTAACAAGGAAAGAATCTGAATCAACATCAAGCGAAAATCTTTGAAGATTTGGAATTTTATTCCGTAAAATTATTTTTGTGTTATTCCCAGTAGAATATTTGAAATTTTGGTGTAAAAACAAACTTCTTCCGTATCTTCTCACAAATTTAATACTTCTCAAAATAGTGTACATGTCATTATAAATTTAATGTATAGTAATAATTTACTATAATAAATGGTTTGATGGAGCAATGAGTGAAGAATGTGTGGTAATAAATATTAGTAAAAAATAATATAATAATTTAAATGAATTAAGTATATGAATACATTTAGTAATAAAATCGTTTTTTTATCAGTTATAAACGAAAATGTATTATAACCATTAATTATTTGCTTCATAGATAGTGTATACAATTGATATCCAGTTGTATATAATTGGTAATGTGTTGATTGTAGGATGAGAATGTGTTCAGTCGTAAATTTGCTGAAGTTGATGAGTCGGAAATGCAATTTTCAGCTTTCGCATCACTTGATATTATTAAAGAATTATGTACCAAACACTTAATAAATTACTTAATGATAGTTATCAATTGATTATATATTGAGTTACCATATTATTTATTGAGCTAATTATTTGTATTAGTGTCGGAGCAGATATCGATGGATTATTCAATAATTGATCCGTATTTGGGATTTATAAGTCCAACGTTAATTGGTTTAAACTTCTTTAAAGTTTACGCGTACATCACTGCCACCTGCTTAAAATTTGTTCTCATACTCAATGATATGAATCTCACATCTAATACCATACGACAGGTAATTTTCAACTTAGTTTTAGGTGTTATTTAGTTCTATTTACCCACATAATACTGTTATTACAGCTGTTTGAGGAGATAAATGAATTATATACGAGAACAATTTGCAATCCTTTATTATTTAATAAGTTAACAAATCAGAGTTTTTTAAACAAATTAGGTAATTTTTACACTAATTTACAATATATCATAAATTTAACAATATTTAATAAAATTAATAATGTTTTAGATGAATTAGTATTAAAGTATAATTCACAATAAATACATTATTCAGTAACATCGATAATTCCTGAATCTGATCTAAACAATTCAAATATATGTTAGTAGTATAACTAATTATTATGTGTGTATTGTGGTACAATTCGAAAATGCATTCGGATTCTGGTAGATTTGGTGAATCATAAACTTTACAAATTCTTTGATTACCTTTACCTTTTCTTAACGATAGTCTACATGTGGAGGCATGACCAATGACATTCCCACCAGCTAAACGACATAATAAGGGATTATATAACTAAGAATATAGAGAGTGTATAAGTAACTGGTGCCTCTTGAACAAGCAAACTAACGGTGAAACCTGGTTTGATAGGATTGGATATGAAAGACAAAGCACCAGAAGGTTCAGAAATTACATGATTAGTTAAAACAATAGCAACGTTAAATTGTTGAGCAATTTTTAATAAATTTGATAGTAATTTATTAAGTCGTTGCTGTCGTTCAGCAAGTTCACCCCTGCCAGAATAATCAACACGAAATAGTGACATTATAGAGTCAATTATCAGCAATACAAATCGTTCCTCTACCATCTGAAATATCACAATTATTGGTTAATAGTGTATTAACTAATGCTCATTAGGGACTACATATCTAGTAGTGTACAAGCGCAGTAACGTACTTTGGAAGTAATGTTGCTGATTAATTGCAGTAAATGCTCATTAGTATAAGCCTTAGAGTATAAAATGTTATCAAGAGTAATCATTGGGTCCAAATCAAACCTCTCACAAATCTTCTCTATCTTCTCAGGACGAAATGTATTCTCAGTATCAATATAACATACCTAATCATCACAATATTACTATAATAATAATTATATAGTTAATAATACAATTAAAACTATTAAGTAACAGACTGCGTAGTTGAAACTTTGAATGGTTCGGTAGGATTGATGATTTGTGAAGTAACGGAAATGGTATGGCAGATTTGTGTTTTACCAGTACGATTTTCACCAAATAATTCAGTTATCGACATCGTCTCTATCCCACCATTCAATAATCTATTCAACATCTCACTCCCTAATATATTATTAAAATGTGTTAAATGCGAATTAAGTTTAAATCTGAGATGGCGTAGGGGCCAATAACTGAGTAACTAGCGGCACGGTAGCAAGCACCGTAATTGGAAACCTGTATTAATTTTGAGAATAGATTTTCTTATTTTATAGAGTTCAGAAGCTGAAATGAAAGAGTTCGTAACTTCTAATTTCGAAGCGCAATCTGAAATTTTATCAACTTTCAATTCGGTTAAGCCTTTGATGTTACATAAATCTTTCTTCTACAAATTATAATAATAGATTTACTATTACTGTAGTTTGAATTACTCCCAATACTGTACATATCCCAGCAGCTTTTAACTTATTTATGTCCGTTACATTTATCCCCAATTCCTCCAATCTCTCCTATAGATAATTATACAAACGGGTCAATTAAGTGTTGATTGGTGAAAAATTAATTTCTATAGCTATATAATAGTATATATAGTAGTAGTGAGTAGTGTATACAATGGGTTGAAAGGGTTTGAGAATAGTATCAGAAATGTCTTCGTTAGTTGAAGACTGTATGGAAACACCTTTAGACTTTGTTACAGGAACCGTCACCATATCCACCAGTAACACTATTTATCACACTAGTTACAGAATGTATTAACTCGATGTAGAATAATAATGCCTTTTATTATAAAATAAATGAAGTAAAGATTAACTAAATGATAATAGGAGGAGGATTAAATGGGAATAAGAAGAAAATTTTGGAGCTTCGAGGAAAAGAAGGGGAAGATTGATTTCAATTTAGGAGAAGGTTAAAGAATCAATTTTTATTATAAATTTTGTGAAATATGTAATTTTAAATATTAAAAAGTAATTTAAGGAAATTAAATAAATTTAATGATAAAAGCGTGTAAAATCTTTTCCAGCTAATTTGCTCTTAAATTTTAAATTTTTTTAAAAAATAAACTTAAAACCATTCAAATGCAATGTTAATTAAGGTTTGGAGTCTAAAGGAAGGCGAGAAGGTAAAATGTGTAAAATTGATGTCAAGGATGGTGCACAGTTGAAATGTATGCATGGGCCTTTGCATCTCAGAATTAGAATTAAAATAATTAAATTTGTTGTTTTTTGTTGCTTTTGTAAAATTTTGTAATTTCAGTAATTAGTTTGTGACTAATTTCTTTTTTCCATTATTACTATTCCTGTGTAACTTTTTATCTGGAGTCAACTGAGTCACGTTTCAACAAGCCAAATAATAAAATGAGTTGCATTTTAAAGTGTAATGACACTAACGACGAAATTATTGTCGGCGATATCGATAACTACAACAACAAAACATACGATTACGTACGATAACACATTATCAATATTATTATTAGATATTCAGATAGTCTCATTACGTTATTATTATTATGTAGTTAACTCTTTACGGTGTTTGTAAGACTTGCTATAGGTAGAGAAACCTTCAGTAATGTATAAACCAAGTACAGTGGTACCTCCGAATAATATTCTCGAGATCACACCACCAAAGGATTTGGAATATCCAATTACCTTTTATCCCACTGTCGACACTTTCTTTGATAAGGATAATAACAATTTGGTTACTCTCATGGAGCTTCCTGGATTTCCTATTTCTGATATTGAAATTAATATCGGTGATGGTGAAATGATTGTTTCAGGTATCACATTACGGCCTCTATCCCTCCTGATTACTTGGTTATATAGTTTGTGTATTAGTCTTACTTTATTTAGCTAACTAACATTCTTGTATAGGCCCTAGACCTAAGGAAGAGTTGTATGAGAAATTTGGAGAGAATTTGAATATCCAAATCAGAGAAAGAAAGGTTGGATACTTTTACAGGCGTTTCAAACTTCCAAATAATGCCATGGATAATACTGCAAGTGCATGTTATGATAATGGTATCTTGAGCATTATTATTGAATGCTCCCAATTCAATCCCATCAGACGTCTTGAAATTACCAATACTCCAAACTACTTTATCAATAATAAAAAAAACAACATCAACAAAATTAACTCCAACAGCATTGATAATAATAATGATCAAAATTAATCTCCTTCAACATTATTCTACATACTAATACTATCATACTGTGCTATATACAGTAGTATATTATTGAGTTTGTATAATGTGATCGATGAGACCGTATTGAAGAGCTTCTGAAGGCCTCATGTAATTATCTCTGGAACAGTCTTTTTCAATTTCCTGAACACTTTTACCAGTAAATCGAGACAGATTTGTATTAAGAATTTCACGAATTTGTAATATCTCATTTGCTTGGATTTCTATGTCGCTCGCCTGGCCATGTGCCCCTCCTACATAACAGATAAAAATATTACCTAGTTAATATTATAATAGTATATAACTAAGTAGTGAATAACTAGACTAGGTGAGCGGTAGCAAGCACCGTAATGGAATACCTAAAGGCTGATGTATCATAATTCGTGAATTTGGCATAGCATATCTCATGCCTTTGGTGCCAGAAGCTAAAAGAAAAGCACCCATTGAAGCAGCTTGACCTAGGGATACAGTCTCAACTGGCATCTTCAAACTCCTCAATACATCAAATATGGCTAACCCTATCATACACATTAGTAAGAACTAATTGTATAGTTAAAATAATGAGAGCGAATGTCTGTATTACCAGCAGTAACAGATCCTCCGGGGGAGTTGATGTAGAATTTAATTGGTAAATTTGGATCATTTTCATTAATTCTCAAAATGGAAGAAATGATTTTAAATGAAACTTTATCATTCAGTTCACCAGAAAGGAAAATCATACGATTTTTGATAAAAAATTCATCAATTGCCTTATCATAAGATTCCTTCTAATAAAAAAATGAATAAAATTTACAGTAAAGTGTTAAGAAAATTATTAAATAATTAAGGTATTGATAGAATGTAAAACCTGGTTATCATTGTCTGTGGAATCATTGTATAGTTTTAAGTTATTATAGTTAATTTTACTGAAATTGTTGATGAAGAGCGATTTAGGGTAAAAACTATGCGATGAGATTCTTTTGGTAAAAGAAGACTTTTTAAAAACAAATATTAAAATTATATCAAGTAAAATTATATTTAAATTCATTAACAAATAAATTTACAAAAATTCATTTCTATCAATTCTCATACCTTACACATTCCTACACCATTTAACTATTTTTTAAAATTTTACCAATTTTCAGAGTTTTTACTCATAGTTAAGTATTATTAATGTTTGAGAAATGTAAGTTTTGTGTATATTGATAATTGTTTAGATCCAGAGTTAGTTGAGGCTTGTAAGAAGTGTAAATTGGAATTACCCTTTAGTGACTTTGACACTGGTGAAATTAACCGAAGATTAGAATACGTTTCCTGGTTCCTTAAAGAAAGAAAGCCTTTAAACATGGAACAATCCCTAGAATTACTCAACGTACCAGTCACATATATAATTAGTAGTATATAATAGTATAAATAATGTATATGTGTATTAGATGATAAAAGGTATTAAGGAGGATTTGGGATTTTAACCCAAAAAAATAATTTTAATCAGTAAATTAATTTCGTAAATTGGTACAACAGAGACCAATTCCAGTCGAAGGTTCGGCTGAAGCAGAAGCCATTATATCACTAACAGTCAATGATAATTTTCTTGCCACTCTATATCCCCCTATACATCTTTATACCCCTAACTATATACTTGAGTATGTTAGTAATATATGTAAGTAAGACTAAGTTAGTGTAGCAAGCACCGTAACGGGATACCAGTATAAAGCTCAAATTTATTACATAAATGATAACCATCAGGACATGAACTCATCGCTTCCTCCTTACTAATCAATATGAACAGTGTGAATGTGTAATACCTGCAATTGGTACATCCGATGGTAATATATGATGATTCAATGCCACCCAATGAAAATGATGCTTCAGCTTGTATTTCATCCGTTCCAACAGCCTATCCAATCATTATACCAATAATATATTAATAGTATAGTAAATAGTAAACTGAATGAAGGAGTTACGTGTGAGAAAATGGATAATTCATCGAGTAGAAATGGGAAGTCACAATTAGTAGTGAAGGGTGCTCCACCAATATACAATGGAAGTGGATTTGGTCTTGTAACAGCTAAAATCAACTAGACTTGGAAATTCTTTTACCTTTCGTTACATACTTAGAATCCAATATTCCTAATCATTATTATAAAATTAATTATAGTAGAGTATATTATATAATAGTATAATATATTACCATCGATGAAGAGAAGTATATCATATTTATCTCGGACCAGCGCTATGTGATACCAATGATGATGTTGAAGTCTACTATTAGACGTTAACTCTAAACACTTATTAAGAATATTATGTACATACCAACAGTTTTATTCCCTTGTAATGATACGGATACTTTTAACCTCCCAGTCTATCAAATTTATTAACTGTGTATATATGGTTACTGATGGGTTAATTGCGATTTCAGGTGAAGCTTCATTTGCCAAATCCGTTTTATACCCCTATCACAGATTAAAACTAGTATTAAACATTACCTTGTGTATTACAGTACAGTATTGATTATATTTTAGACTATTTTGTACAGATTTCTCATCAGATAACATGTAAATATAAAACATATAAGTGAAGTCAACTCCATTAAAGGAGTTGCTTGAGGATATGTGTATAAAGTTTCCTCTGAAATATGCTGAAGAGCCTATACCGCCAAAACCCGAATGACCTGAAATCTGGCCAATACCGTGATTTCCATAACCACTACTATCAACGGGAAATATCTCATCAAATTTCATATACAATACCCGACCTAGTAGATTATTCAAAGGATAATATATAAAATGTGTAAACTACTATAAATTGTGTAAAATGTGTAAAGAAGATACCAAAGCGTTTGGCGTCTGGAAGAATGATTTTTTCAGTATTATTAATACAAATAGCGGAATCAACAGTTAAGTCACATTTATCATATTTTGTACCAAAAGTAACAGAAATACACATTAGATAAAAAATACTAAAACAGCAAAATTTTACATTAAAAAATAAAAAATTAATTAAAATATGCGATAAAAGGTTCATAATTAATTTTACAAATTTCACATCTTCACAAATTGTTATATAAAGTGTAACATCACAATATAGGGAACAACATCATGATCTAATTTACCAACAAAATCATATTTTTTCGAATTTTTTCAATCAATCAACTCAACCATATATTTTATTGATAATAAGCAAGTTTTTTATTATAGTAATAGCTCTTTAATTGTGGAATTCAAGTATCCTGTTTAACAGTGGGTTAATGGAATCCAAATAGTGGTAATCTGAAGGTTAAATTAACGATATTAATAATGGAAATGTTTATTATTAAATGTGTTGAATTATATCTATAGAATCTATACCTGTGGGGAATCAATAGTAGAATTCTAATCCAAAACTATCATTAAAATTTTATAATAGTTTGTTATTGGTATGGACCAGAATTTGTATGATGAGTTTGGGAATTATATCGGACCTGGATTTGAAGACGATTCCGATAATGGGCTCAATTCTGATCTTTCCGATCAAGAATCCCCTCAACCCATCAGTAACAATGTTAACGCAGTAAATGCTGCCGATATTCTTAGGGAAAGTGTTGTAGAATATACAGGCGAAGAAGCTGATGACGAATATCCGGACGTAGAAGTATTTGTGAGAGAAGAGGATACACAAACAATTGAAGTGCCAATAATAGAACCACACGAAGAGACTGTAGAGAGAGTAACAAACATTAAGAGATTAGACTCAGATGTAACGGTGAAGAATTTTGATATTTTAGAGGAGAATTTGCCACAAAATAAATTTAGTTTTCAATTCTTAAGTTCGTTGACAAGGAAACCAGAATTTATCAGAAATATCTGTATTTGTGGTGGATTTCATGATGGAAAAACTACATTAATTGATAGGTTAATAGAATTCAGCAGATACCAATCTACATCGTTGGATACTAGGAAGAATCCTGAGTTCACACGATATACAGATTCCAGATTGGATGAACAAGCTAGAGAATTGAGTATAAAGAGTACTCCAATATCACTAATATTTCAAAACACATTATACGAAAATATAAATGACGTGAGTGAGTTTCCAAAGTCTAAGTCATACCTGTTCAATATATTTGATACACCGGGACATGTGAATTTTATGGATGAGTTTGTACACGCTTTGGCAATTTGTGATGGATGTGTATTGGTGATTGATGTTCTGATGGGATTAACAAGTGTAACTGAGCAAATAATAAGACAATGTGTACACGATCAAGTTCACATGTGTTTGGTGTTAAACTGTATTGATAGATTAATATTGGAACTAAAATTACCACCCAATGATGCTTATTTGAAAATACAACATACACTGACAGAGGTTAATAGATATGTTACATCTCTGTGTAAATTATTGAATAGTGAAGTTAGTGAGTTTAACCCGGTGAACAATAATGTAGCATTTGCGTCGGCAAAGTTTGGCATATTCTTCACATTAAAATCATTTGCTACCTTTTATACTAATGACAATGTTACAGAATTCTCTAAACTACTTTACGGTAATTATTACTACAATCCAATCAAGAATTCTATTACCACTAGTAACACAGCCAGTCCAATGGTAAATGGTAGTGAGCATCTTAACGGTGTGAATGGAGTGGTTAACGGAGTAAATGGTGCAAATGGAGTTGATGATCATAACACAGGTGATAATATACTTAATACTAATAACCATACTTAATGCCATATTTAACAATGTTATAGGAGAAGTAGATTTGGAGAGAACCTTTGTGGTGTTTATATTGGAGCCATTGTATAAGTTAATATCGCACATAGCAAGTGATGAGAAGGAAGATTTAGACCCTATACTAGCACAATTGTCAATTAAACTTAGCAAATCAGACTACAAGTTAACAACGAGAAGAATATTAAGGAAAGTATTTTCACAGTTATTTACAGACGCCTCGGCATTTGTGGATTTAGTCCTCACTTCAATTCCATCACCGCTGGAAAATAGTATAAATAGGTTCAGACAACACTACAGTGGAACGCTAGATAGTAATTTAGTGGAAAGTGTGAAAAACTGTGATGGGTCAGGACCGTTAGTAATATTTATAACTAAGAATTATTATAATTCTGGTGATGCAGGATTCAATTTATTTGGAAGAATATTCAGTGGCACAATAAGAAAAGGTCAAAAAGTTAAACTATTGGGTCCAGCCTATACATTAGATGATGATGAGGATATGGTGGTAAGAGATGTTGGAAGTGTTTGGATATCAGAAGCACGTTATAGAGTTGAAGTCACGAGTATGTGTGCCGGTAATTGGGTGATGTTATCTGGTATTGATATATCACACTATAAAACCACTACCGTAACCGAGAACACTAATAGCACTGTGGAGTTGATGAGAATAGCATCATATTTACCATGTGTGAGACCAGTGTTTAAGGTTGGATTAGAACCTTTGAATCCCAATGAATTGCCGAAAATGGTAAATGGATTAAGAAGTATTGAAAAAAGTTATCCAGGCTCATTAGTTAAAGTTGAGGAAAGTGGAGAGCACGTTGTTATTGGCACCGGTGAACTTTACCTAGACTGTGTGCTACATGATTTGAGACGTTTGTATGGGAATTTGGAAATTAAGGTCTCGGATCCCGTCGTTAAATTTACCGAAACTATCACTGAGTCAACTTCTATGATCTCATTCACACGTACCAATAACATGAAAAATAAGTTATCAATGATCTCGCAACCGTTAGAACAGAGTGTCAGCTCATTCCTAGATCTGAATCCTAACTATGCTGCTAGTGGTGTTGATGCTGATACACTTGATGGCATGGGAGTGCTATCAGAATGGGATAGATTGGATGTGAAAAATGTATGGTCATTTGGTGGAGAAGGTATACCAGACGTGTTAATCAATGATTCAATACCAGGTGAAGTCGATCAGAATTTATTAAATCGAGTAAAATCATCAGTAATTCAAGGCTTTAATTGGGCAATTAAGGAAGGCCCATTAATAGAAGAACCAATTAGGTATTCATTACCATATTTTCTACGACTTACTAGGTTATATAGTTATCCCTCCCCTACTTATTTTTTTAAATAACTTGTCCATATTACATATTATTGATCTTCAGGAGTGTTAAATTTCGATTAATAAATTGTGAACTTTCAAACGAATACATTAATATAACACCAGGACAAATCATTCCAGCCACCAGGTAATTATCCACAACACTATATTACCATAGTATACTACACTATTAACTACACTATTACTTATTATTGTAGGAGACTGTGTTATTCATCGTTTTTGTTGAGTACACCACGATTAATGGAGCCCGTATTATTTAGTGAGATTCATTGTCCAGCTGATTGTGTATCTGAAGCCTATAAAATACTCTCAAAAAGACGTGGGCATGTACTAAAAGATATGCCAAAGCCAGGAACACCATTTTATGTAGTTCATGCCTACTTACCAGCCATAGAATCCTTCGGTTTCGAAACGGATCTTAGGTAATCTTAGTGCTGTTTAATTGTTATTTATTTAAATAATATTGTTAATAGTGATTCCAATTGTATAACCAGTATTAATGTGTGTTGTAGAGTTGATACGAGTGGACAGGCATTCTGTTTATCAATGTTTGATCATTGGAATATTGTGCCAGGAGATCCTCTAGATAAAGTACGTTACAGTGCTTTTTATAACCTACTCAGTTATTCAGTCATTTATACTTAGTTATCACATACTGGAGGATTGTCTTTTTTACTTACATTAGTTACATTACTATATATTAATCCTGCTAATTAACGCCATCTCATATTGGTTTAGTCAATAGTATTACGAACACTGGAACCAGCGCCAGTACCACATTTGGCACGCGAATTTCTGGTAAAAACGCGTAGAAGGAAGGGGTTAACTGAAGATGTGTCGATTAACAGCTTTTTCGATGAAGAAATGCTCTCGTCGCTGGCGGAAAACTTGCAAGAATTTTATTGATCCACTATTAAGGCTGCTAATGTTGGTTTCAGTATATGTGTATGATTAGTATAGTATAAATGGTATTAAATGTAAAATAATAGAATAGTTAATGAATAAAATAGGGTAAATTGAGGAATAGATATGATAAGTACATATAATATTATAAATAAATACCAGTATTACAAATAAATCCGGATTTATAATGGATCAAAGTCCCAATCATAAATTATATTCAATAAACTAAGCGTTCGAGGCGATAAATACTAACATTCTGTAATGCATAACTTAAATTAGTGCTAAGAGTAATATCTGATGAATTAAGGGTAGAATCAACACCACAGACGATTTTAAGTATTTTTACGTGATTTCATACTTTTTCGTTTTTAAACTTTATTTCCCCTTTTTTAACAAATTTTTATCCGTGTTTTATTTCTTTTAATTGGAGATTGTTCTCTTTTTTGTTACTGATTTAGATTTCGTTAAATTTGGCTAAATTTAAGAATATTTTTGGATAATTTACTGGAAATTTAATTTATTTCGAAGATTTAGCCGTAAATTTGGATATTGAGTAATATATTTGGAAGATAAATTGGATAATCTGAATTTTAAAATCAAAATTTTAATGATCTAATGCCTATAATAACGACAACATAAAAGTATAATTTAATACAACTCTGGAAAAAAATGAGAGTTCGTAATTTACAGACATATTTACGTGAGCAAAAATGTGTCCGAATGGGCAACTTAACAGTATGTAGAGGAATGCGATTAGGAATAGATGCAGTATATTTTTTTAAATCATTGAAATCGTTAAATGATCCGTTGAGCGACGCGTACGCATCACTATCACCGTCGTTCATCCCGTGTTTGGAAGAACAGTTGAACCTGATGCTAGCATTGGATTTGCAGCCTCTGTTTGTGTTTCAAGGAATGCAGCCGAAATCACACATGTTACTGTCGGCACAAATGATAGGATTTACAATGCATGACGGCTGGGCAGCGTACGTAAAAGGAGAGGAATCATTAGCATTGAGTAAATTTTCACAACATATATATAAGGAATATTCGGAGGATATATTGCAGTTATTAATGTCATATTTAAAAGGGAAAGGATATGAAATAATCAGAGCGCCATATTTGGCAAGTAGTCAGTTGGTATATTTTATGCAGGAAGGATTAATAGACGCAGTGGTAGGTCCGCCATCAACATTGTTGTTTGGCGTGCCAAGAGTGATCATGGGATTGGATTTGATAAAAGGAACATTTGAATGGGTGGAATTGGATGAATTGTTATCAACATGGTCAATAGATAAAGAGCAATTCATAGATTGTTGTTTATTAGCAGGAACGGAGCATTGTTTAAGTTACCCACTGTTGACGCAGCCATTTTCGTTTTCTAACGCTATAGAATATATAAAACAAGCTCCCCTGATTAAGTATTTATATCAACTGCCAACGCGTGACAGAATAAATGAATATATTGATGGATACTGTATAGCTAAGTCGTTAATAACACACCCATTGGTGATGACATTGAGTGGTGAGGTGACGAATTTATCTAAATCTGAGACACTTCCGTCCGACTACCATAAAATTGTCGGCTGCAAATTGCCAAAACCGCTATATTATTTATTAAGTGAAGGGTTAATATCAGTACAACTACCATTTGCATTAGCACTGGGAGAATGGATGGATGAGCCAAATCAAAATGCCGATTCTCTTGAATTTAGAGATTTATTGTCAGATTTACGAGAATACCAATGTAGAGCATTAGGCTTGTTAGTGATGAAATTGGATGATCAGTTTAGAACAAAACAAATAAGGTACCCAAGATACGTGTCATTAATGAAAACGCACCCAATGAAACAGTCAGCTAAGTTATTGATACCAAATACGTGTCAAATAAAAAATTGGAATATCACTAAGGAATCGTTAGATGTAGAAATGAAGAGACAAAACGTACATCAAGTGACCATCGAGTTCTGTCTCAACTGGCATAACTTCCAAGGTGTACACCTACTGTCAAGTCATACCAACAGTCTCAACACGCATAACTCCAACTCCAGCACTAATAGTCATAGCATGAACGCTGTGAATAACGTTAATGGAGTTATGGGAGAAGATATAAGAGTATTGAGTGTGTTATTGTATTTTATGTTATTGGAGAATTTGGGATATTTTACTAATGAATTGGGGTCAACGGCATTTGGCCGAGTATTATCAAGTTCAGGATTAGGAATGACAGGGTTGTTGATATTAGAGTTGATGAAATTTGGATTATTTACAGGAGATACATTTGAATCACCGCCAGATGTACCGTATGCGCCGGAATTGCAACATAGTAAGTCAGACGATAAGAGAACACAGCACATGGTAAATTTAATTGGCAGATTGGGAACACTGTCAAATGTGACGTTGGATACGAGAATTTGGATGGGGAAAATTGATTTCGATATTGCCTCCTTTAACATGGTGGTTAAATTTCTAAAAAGGTCAATTAACTATTTAACGGAGTCAAGTTTGTCATACCTGCTGCTGAGTGACATAAACAGGTTTTCACACCTGAGAAATAACGTTTTTGATCCTCTTAACCCACAATTGCCATTATTTTACACTAAACCGTCATTTCTGGGAGTTGTTTTGAAGACATTGTTACAAGATAATAATATCAGTTTGGAAGGACTGAGCAAAGTGTTTCCAAACTGTGTTAATTTAAAAGATGACTTGACACAATTTGCACAATTCTGGGCCAAGATATACACAATGTTACATAATCTATCATATTTAATACAGTTGGGAGAAGTATTAGAATGTTTTGATGGAGCAACAGGATTATTGAGAAATAGATTAGAAAAATTAGGAATTGACGCTAGTAGTCTAAAACTTTAACCATACAAATTATTGATTTAATAGATTAACACACTAATATACTGTTACAGTATATCTCATAACTATTGTTATTATAAGTGGTATTATAATATTAGCAGTATATTACTATAGTATAATTAATCAATTAGTAGTATACTATTAGTGTAGAATGGGTTAGGGATGTGATTAGAATTGGGATGATCAGGTGTAGTAGTGAGTCTAGTGTGTATAGTCTATTAAAACCCTAAAATGTCCTTATAACGCATGTAATAAATATTAGTTTTAATATCTAACACAGAATAAACCCTTAAATTAAACTAATTAAATGAGTCAAAAATAAAAACGATGTAAAATAATGGAGTGTATAGATCTTTAAAATATTAAGGGTTAAAAATTATTAAATTACTGAAAAGTAATTCACTTTATTTTAAAATCTTAAAATTTATTGAAAAAAGCTAAAAGTTATTAAATATTAAACCTAGGATTAAAATTAGTAAAATAAAAAATCAGAGATGATTTTAAAAATATTTTAAAATTCATCCAAGCCAAATCACTGGTAAGTTTATGATACAGTTGTCAAAAGGAACAATTAAGATATCTTACAGTTCTTGTTCAACTCGTCTTTCTTAGGACCTTCAGTCGAGGGTTGCTCGTCATCACCACAATCCTCCTCATCTGATCCTAATTCCACCCTAATAACCTCCGGTTCAATCTCCTCTTTCTTTCTCTTTTTGTCTTTTTTCTTTTTATCTTTTTTCTTTACAGATTTCTTGAATATTTTCAGTGAACTATACGGTCTTGGACTTGGTTTTGACGAACCGTCGCCATCTCTTACATGACGAGTCTTAAGTTTTTTCCTCGTATGCTTCTCAGCTTTTTTATCAGGTGGTTCCTCCTCAATAGTTTCAACATCAACAACAACATCAACATCAGAATCAGAATCACTGGGTAATTTACTTTTACTACTTTCATCACCAGGATAATTGGGGTCTGTATCAGTTCCTGAGCTTTGTGATGTTAAATGACTTCTAAGTCTTTTTAGAGGTTGAGCAAAGTATTTTCCAAGGCTGCTTCGAACGGAACTTGATCGAGATTTAGCGGGACTACTCGAAGTTGAAGTATTTGAACTTGTTGTTAAACCTCTAGTTTTAGGGTCATATTTAGGAGGTTCAGGTCTTGCAGATTGCGTAATATAGGTATCCGAGAAAACATTGTCGTCACTTAATAATGTAAGTTGTTCTTCGCGATCTGCATTATCCTCATCATCTGTTGTTACCATGTGCTGAATCATTTCTTCCTCAGTGATTTCAGGCTGAGTTACAGAAGCCTGAGTTGAGGCTTCACTCTGCATTTGAGGTCTAAAACTGTCCATTGACTCATAAATAGGCTCTTCAGAATCTTCATCCTCGTCCTCATCACTATCAGGTAGATCTTGTTCTTGTGGTAAATCTTCTGTTGATTCCTTTGAATCTTTTGATTTCTGATCATCTGTTGAATCCTTTGGTGGAGTTTGTTGATCTGGTGTTTTGGGCACAGTTGATATACTGCGCATTTCTTCATAAATTGGTTCTTCCTTACCTGAATCATCAACAGTGTCTTTATCTTTGTCTTTATCTTTGTCTTTATCTGTATCTGTATCTGTATCTCTGTCATTGTCATTCTCGTTGTCATTGTCATCATCGATAGATAATCCACTAAAATCTAACTGATCAATATCCATAGCTTCTGGTGCACCTACATTTGATGCAGTGGCAGAGCCACCATCTTGATTTACACATTTCCAAATACCGCCCATATTACGATATAGTAAAGCAGTTTCTTTTCCCTCTGGTCCATGGGTTATCTCTATTCTTGGGTCGGGTCCAGCGTAGTAATATCGTACAAACCGAAGTCGCATTGAGCCACCCTTATTGTGCCAAATCTGTACACCGTCAAAATTAACTTTAGTAACGTTCGTATCACCCCATGGTAGGTAGAGTATATACTGACCCTTATCATCGACAGAATCACTAATTTGTACATCAAAGCTGAAATAGTCAGTAATTTCAAGTACGTGGTCAACACATATACACCAATCTGTCAATATTATGGCAGATAGTGTAAATATTATCTTAATTTTACAAATATGGCTCATCAGATTGCAGTTTCATCAGTTATCAAATAGCTATTTACACATTTTCAGATCTATGGGGGAATAAAAAGGATTAATCCTTTTGATTTACCAATTTTAATCTTGATTTCTCCTGGTAAATCACTTGGAATTAACTGGATCTTTAACTGCCCAAACGATCAAACCCAGAAAGCCCACACAAATAATGATATAACCATATCAAACTCATGCATATGCATTTTGCCGTTTTATTATTAGATCTGAGCAATATTAACCCTTGACAATTCAATTTTTTTGTTCCAGAACTTTTTTTGATTGTTTTTTATCAGTCAAATTTAACATTAAATTAGTTCAAAATTAAAGGCAAATTTTAATAATTTGCTTTTTAAATGTGTATTAAATTATTACTTTTATAAAATTATTTTACCAGCAAAATAATATTTATGTCATGTAATTTGTCACAAAATTGGAAACTAAATTAACACACATAAGAGAATATATAATTGAATAATACTTTAATAATATTAAATTATAACAATATTGCATTAAATTTAGGATAGAATTAAAAATTCGATAAAACCAAGCTTAACAGCATGCGTTAGGAGTTTCATCAGGAGTATAGTTTGGACGTGCGGATTTTGGAGCGTTAATATTGTGTTTTTCGCACTCTTTATCCCAATCGATATCCTTACCATGGCCTTTGGGGTAATATTTGATAACCTCCTCAGTACCTTCAATTTCCTTGTAACGTACCACTTCCTTAACTTGTGGCACTTCAACTCTCCTCTCAACCCACTGTTCAATGATTTGTGGTCTTTCAACGACTTTCTCAACCAACTCCACCTTGGGAACTAATTTGTTTCTATATTGAATTTGTGGCACTTCGACAATCTTGTCAACATATTTTACATCTGGAACTTCAACAACTTTTTCTACAATCTGAGTTACTTCACGAGGTACATGAATAACACGTTCCTTAATCACAGGCTTAGCCACAACACGCTCTACGGTTTTAATTACTGGGATTTCAATTGTCTTGGTAATGGTATCAACAGGCTGATATGTTGTTACGGCGACCTATAAATAAATTAGTTGTTGTTGATATGCGTTAATTTACTAAGTTTGGATAAGAGAAAAAATTGGTTAAATTAAAATTAAGGGTAAAATTATGTAAATTTGGTGTAAAAATAAAAAGGAAATGGAAATTCATAAAACAATGAATAAAATAATAAAAATTGTTGAAAATGTGTAAGAATGTGTAGGAATGTGTAAATAGTTTAAAAATCGGTAAATAATTGAATTACCCATTGCCTATCCACTCTTGAAGAGACTTCATGAGCTCTAGAACGATCAGCGACGGTATTAATGAGTCTGACATTACCTTCTTTGAAATCTAATTGTCCTTCGTTAGCAACGTTATCAGAGTTACAGCAATTCATTTTAGTATTAAATTAGTTTAATAGTAAAAAAAATGTGTAATTACACGTTTAAATATAAAGTTTGACTCAAAGATAATTTAAAAAACTGATTTGTTCTATGATTTTTGTGGTAAATTAAACTAATTTAACAATGCACAGCATGTGCATGTCAATGCGCAATCGAGTGCCTTTAACGATTTTATAACAGAATCATAAAACACCTTCCATTAAAAATTTTTTTACACATTTTTTCAATTATTTATATAACAATTTTTCTGAATTTACATGTAAATACTACTGGTAATATTACTATCTCATCAACATCATACCACACACAATATACACATTTACTCCATATTAATGAAATATTATCATTATATTAAATATTTTAATACAAATTTACCATTTAACATATTTTATAATTGTTTTACATGAGTTTTAGAAGTATTCTATAGGATTTGATTTTTACACATTAACGAAGTATATAATAAAGATAAAGATTCCATAAATATATACCAATAAAACAATAAATAAAATAATAAAATAGCTTTAAACATCCTAAAAATAGCTAAAATAACTGTATAAATGCTAATACATATAAAATAGTACTAAAATAATGGAATTTATCCAATTACGTATTGGAGTCTTAAAATATAATAAAAATGAATCTAGTATGTTAAGTGAATGATTAGAATAATTTCAATGTGTATATTATATTATATGGAATTTATATGCCCCATTGTTTAGAAAATTATTTTTCTTAATTTAGCCAAGACAGTAAACTATTATAATTTAGTTTTAATCTTTTAGTTATCTATTACGATTTATTATTGGTTGAACTTAAAAATGGATAAGGACTCTAAAGTTCCAGGCGAATATGATGAAGATAATCGCATCCATAAAATCCGACTTACCTTAGTGTCTAGAGATCTGAAATCAATTGAAAAAGGTAAATTCCAATCCTAAAAACTAAAATTTGTTCATTCTCTATCAATAACTAGTAGTTAAGAGAAAGATTATTATATTATTATATTTGTGGTGTTATTTTTACTTTTACTCCCTTAAATTGGTTGTTACGACAACTTACTAACTAATATAATAATAATTATTTTATATTAATGATGATTTAGCTTGTCGTGATATAATTACTGGTGCTAAGGAGAAGAATTTAAGAGTTATTGGACCAGTTAGGATGCCCGTCAGAAAACTCAAACTAACGACCAGAAAATCACCTTGCGGAGAAGGTAATAATTAATACAATTTATCATAATTCATGTCATTGGTTAAAATAATAATTTGATGATATTATAATAACGATTGTAGGAACTAATACATGGGATCGTTTTGAGATGAGGATTTACAAGCGTCTGATTGATCTTCATTCTTCCAGTGCTGTTGTTAGGAAAATTACTTCAATTCCACTCGATCCCGGTGTTGAAGTCGAAGTCTCCATCTAATCTACACCATAATTTTTTTCTCTAATTCACAATATTTTTTAGACCATTATTTTTATTTTTATTATTTATTTTATGTTTTATGGAGATTTGTAAAATTATGTAAAATTAGTGACAATTTTGGTATTCGTGTGGAAGATGATATACTCTAGAAGAGCGAATATTTATGATTTAGTGAGCCTAAGTGATTGTAATTTGGTAAATGTAATCGAGAACTATCAAATGAAGTATTACTTTTATCATCTTCTCTCATGGCCTCATCTCACTAATATCACTACCAACAACAGAGGACGCGTTTGTGGATATTCCATGTCAAAATTGTATTATCTCAGTTCTTAACACTATATATACTTAGTTATGTATATTATTAGCACTAATTAACACTTCTTAATGTATGGTAATAATATATGTGGTTAGGGAAGAGGATAAGAATAAGTCTGGACATGTTACAGCAGTGGGAGTATTAAGATCATTTAGGAATTTAGGCATCGCCACTAAAGTCATTAAACAAACTCGTAATACAACACTATAGTTATACCATTATTATTATTAACTATATAATTAGTGTTTAAGTGTTAATAATTGTGTTAGATAATGCGATGAATAAGGTGTATGATTGTGATTGTACGTATTTGTATGTTCGAGTTACAAACTGGGCTGCTTATTCGCTGTACAAATATTTAGGATACTTGTAAGTCTTACACTATTCTATCCCTAATACTATAATGCTTATGCTTCTACTAACTTCCGTGCCGTACCTAATAGTATACTTAATTTAATAATGATGAATAGCGTTGATGAGGTATCGAAGGAATATTTTCACGATAAGGAAGACGCATATTCAATGAAGTTAATTTTTAAAAACAATCTCTAAAAATTTCATTAACCCAATTTTTTACACATTACTCATTAACTACTAAAATTATCCATATTAACATTAGTGTCCATGTTAACAGTAGGATTGATAGTGTTTTCTGTGTTACTAGTAGGATTGAGGATGATGGGGAGTGAGGGTGTATTGAAATAATTATTTTATAAAATCCATTGAAATGTTTTTGTCATTAAAAAAGTTATCGCATGAATCGCCAAAAATCCAGGCTGTGAGTTTTTTACCAACAATTATTCATAATCTCAATATTTGTAACTAATATGAATATTTAGCCGAAGGATGCTGGAGTAGTTTTCTCAAACCATGTTCTTCCAATTCGATTCACGCTTAATTTCAAGCCTTGGTTCTTCCTCTGCCTAGTTGGATTCACTGGTAGTCTTTGCGGTAATTTTTTCTACAAAAAGTTCCTCCTAAGACCAAATCCACCAAATGTACACCACTATCCACTATTATAATAACTATTTATACACTTTGTATACTAAGATTATAATTTTTGAGCCTAATTAATGTATTTTTAGCCGAAAAGGGATCCGAACGAGAGACCACCAGAGCGACATCCACATGCTCCAGAAGAAGAATAAATAACCATTATTAATGAGATTACTGTGTTTAAATGTATTCTACTTATTTTTATCACTTTCCCATAAACTTCACTGCCTGAATTTTAAATCTTCTCCCAAAACTAATTACACATTTATCAATACTAACCACACACATATAAATTCTAGTGCGAAAGGAGCAGAAAATGAACAGATTGTTTTATGGGATTTAATGAGCAATGACGACTTAAAGGATATTAAGAGTGAAAAGAAGATAAAAATTCCATATTTTGTTGAATATCCAACTGATAAGGTAGTTGAAGAGCCAGATGTCACCAAAGAAGATTTAGCCAAATCAATACTCTCAGAACTAGGATTCTTCAGTTCTAACGACTCTACTCCTAACACTAGTGTTAATACAACTCCTGTCACTAGTAGTAACACTACTGTGGACATAGTGGATAACTCTGTAGAAAATATATCCAGCGTACACTTTGAAAGTAATTTGGAAAATTCTTTTGACAGTAATGGTAATATACATACTTAATACTATAATACTACTATTCCTAATACTTAGGAAAATAATTCTGTAGAAAATGAACGAGATAACGATAACTCATTCGATAGTGATAACACATTTGGTACTGAAACTACCGACAATATATTGGGGAACGCATCTGAAACTACTGATAGTAAGGAATATCTGGTGAAAACAACAATAATTGATAGATTTGATAATATGAAGAATGAACAAGAGAGTTCAATACTATCTGAGCAGACAAGTCCAGTAGTAGGTAAGCAAAGAGTGAGGTGGTTTCCAAATTATATAAGTCGAAGTTTATCACAACTGCACTATTACTTGAAAATGTCTGATATAATTCTGGATGTTAGAGACGGTAGAATCCCGTACATACCACCAGATGACTATTTCTTCAACTTGTTTGAAAGTGAATTCCCAACAAAGCCGAGGATTACAGTTTTTACGCATTCTGATAAATTGCCGAAACTCGGAATGGCACAGTGGCTTAACTACTATCGGACTATTGACCGATCTGTGCACAGCAGTTATAATAGCAATATCAAGAATGCTAGCGAGAAAAGAGTGTTGAATAGATCAATGTTTGTCGACGCAATTAATGGATTAAAAGAGATTATTTATCTCCGAAAACATATTTTCAGGATGTGTAGAAGAGTGAATGAACGTAGACTAAGAAAAGGGTTAAATCCTAGAGAAATTAGAGTTATCCTAATGGGTATGCCAAATGTAGGGAAATCATCACTGGTTAACAGATTACTTGGTAGAAAAGTTACTAAATCATACAACGTCCCTGGTCTCACCAAGAATATTAATATCTACAAATCCACCACGAAGTCTAACACTATTAAGAATAAGAGATTGTTGTTAATTGACACACCGGGGATAGTGCATACAAATTTGATAGGGGAAATGAAGGACAATCTAATGTTAATTTACAGCGGCTTGAATATAATAAGTGAGTGTGCATATGAAGATGATGAAGCGGCCATTGCGATACTTAAACAAATACTAAAAACCATGTCAATGAATAGAAAGTACGTTGAATATAACATTAATAAGCATATGCTGCTGAAGTCATTGTTTGACAATTTTAACCCCAACGTATCAGACAGGGCCATGGAATTTAATATTAGTGCTTCCTTGGATAAAATGACAAAATGGTTTTTTGGCGATAATCTTTCCAGTTGTTGCAGTAAATTATTAAATGACTTCAGAAGAGGCAGACTTGGGAAGATCATGCTACAAACTCCTCCACTCAGTTTAGATGTTGCTGCCTATAACAGACATACAAATGCTAGAGAATCAGTGGATAACTCAGTTGGAAATAGAGATATGGTACTACAATACAAAAGAGGTTTATATGAAGGGTGGTAGTACAACAATTATTTAATTGTCAATATCATTCACATAAGTTATATCACGTTTATTGTATTATTTTTAGAGAAAATATATTATTTTTAGTTAAGGTGTGTTAGATAATTTCAATTAATTTAAGTGTTTTTTCTTGATCCTCTTCGTCGTTTTCAATATTTTCCTCGTCAAGATTTTCTTCGTAATTTCCCCCAAAATTCTCGTCATAGGTTTTTTCTTCAATTTCTATATCTTCGTCATCTTCATCATCGTCTGAAAAATTATGTGTTAGAAAATGAAAATTTTAAGTGTATAAGAGAGTACGTATATCAAAATTGTAAGGATGAAAGTTGATAGTAGGAACGTTCTTGCGATATTTTAACATTTGACCCATCAAGTATCTCAAACGTTTAGAATTACGATTCAACCATGAATAACACTAAATTATATTGTTAATACTTGGACTAGTGAGGGAAAGATAGTTGATTAGTAAATAAGTAGATTGGTAAATGAGTAAACTAGTAAAAAAAATACTTGACGTTGTTGAAAAGAGTCACCGGAAACGAGAATATAAATATCAGCGTGAGTACAGTCACTGTTAAGTTTAACTTCCATGACACTAATCCCATGAATTAACTCTGGACTAATGTTGTTCCCAATACGAAGTCCCCTCTCTAAAATAAATTAAATTATCATTAGTTAATAGTGAATTAACAGTAAAATGAAGCTAAATAATCTTATAGAACGATAAATAATGTGGAAAATACGTCTGGTAAAAATCGATTCGAAGGAATCATAAATCTCCTTTTGTCTTCTCAATCGATATATTTCAAACCTCTTTGAAAATAGTTTAGTGCTTCTATAAGGGCAATTTAGATTTCCATACTTGAAATTTATATTCTTATTCAAATGTGTAAATGTTCCACTATTTATATTACGGAATCCAAGTACCAATCCACAAATTATTATATACAAAATATAAATCATATACTAAACAACACATTAAAATACAACAAATTATATTAAAACAACAAACAAATTAAAATATGTTAAGATGATGAATTAAATTAAAAGAGATTAAAATGAAATATTAAATTTAGTAGTGGACGGGTTTGTATTTCTTGTGGAATTTGGAAAGAAGTAATAAAATATAAGGTAGCACCACTTCAGAGAAAATCCTTCTACGATTAACATCAATGGGTTTAATAAGGAAAGCGTAGCTTCCGATACCAATAACAATTTGACAAGTGACTTGCATGGTAATGTATCGGAGGGCTTGAATGTGATGGAAAAAGAATTGGCAAGTAAAAAGTCCGATAAAGTATACGATATAGAGTAGGAAAAGAGTGGGAAATCTTAAGGGTAAGAACGCCGCAGTTTTTGTCATGAGAAATTGCATCACTAAGCTGTTGTGGACTGGATATGGCGGTGTTTTTAAACCCAAAGATATAAACACATCAAATAATGATCCTATGAAGTCAACTAAGCATAACACTATCATTATCCAATAAATCTTCACAACTTTTTCCAATCCCTTACTTTTAACGGTTTCCATACCCTTAGTATTAAGTGTTCCGATACCCTTAGTTTGAGTTGTATCGAGCCCCTTGGTTTCCGAATTAGTGGAGGATTTTTTCATTTTAGCTTTTGTTTGAGTGATTGATGGAGTACCCATTGACAGTATAATAATAATGATAAAAAATGAAATGATTGGAAACAGGATAAACCTTAAAGATATGGTAATTAAACCCTTGATATTACTTACAAATAACTCTTTATCCACCTTACTCAGTGTTAAATAATGTCTATAACATAACAGAGAACTTCCTAAATCATTATTGTACCACTGAGTAGTTGATATTACACAGTAAAGTAACAGTATAATGGTATAGCAATAGTATAACTGGGTATATAATAACGCCCGTTGGGGAATGTGATACCGATGAGGCTATAGAAGATGATGAGAATAATTTCAACCATTGTGATACTATAAAACGATTTATTAAAGCAATGCATCCACTTGACATAAATAAGCTCATAAGGATCATGAGAGAACATGTGTAGAAAGTTCCATCTAGGGAGTGATTCTGGTCCACTCCAGCGTAGAGAATTAATCACTTCCTGCTTCCTCAGCACTCGTTCGTGATGTAAGAACATTTTCCTCATTAACTTCTTAATGAATGAAGGCATTATGAGGTATGTCATCTTCAAAAGAGGATTATTTATTTGGATATTCATATTCAAAATCTTATCAGTTACCAGCACATTGTCCAAACTATTTATGCTAGTCATATTATACGATAACCTATAACATCATATAATATTGTCTTAAGTATATTATTAACTATAATTGTACTATAATATAGCTAAAATAATATTATTTAACTATCGTATGAGGATACTGTGAATTAAAATCTGAATCGAGATGTTTATAATGGAATGGAGCGGTTTCAATTCTTTTATGTTCATACATAAATTCTCTTTCACTAGAATCATCAGATTGCTGAACTAATTTGGAGTGTAAATTGTCTTGCGTTCCGACATTTTTTATAAGTGTCAGTTCATCATTTAAAAGAGGATCGCCTAAATGTGACATTGCTTCCTCATTCTCAAGTAAATTCTTGGTAAACTTCTTAATCAAACTTTCATCAAATTCCTCAATAGTCTTTTGGTTACTAATTTGATTGTTTAAAATGATTCTTTCTTGAGAATATGTTCGGTTTCCACTAGGCTCACCCTCACTTTCTCTCAGAAAATCCATCCATACCTCATCATTCAATTCTTCAGTCACGTATGAATTGTATTCTCTCACATTCTTCACATTCTTTGGAGAATTACTGAATGGGTTGGGTGTATCGGTGTTCGTGGTAGTAGTAAGAGAATTAAGTATGTTGACACTGGTGTTAGTGGTAGTATTGGTGAGGTTTAAATCAAGTTTTTTAGATGAATCTAAATCCTCATCTTGTTCCTTTATAATTCCCCAAGATAAAGTTGGTTCATCGGATTCCAATTTTTTATCCTTTGCGGGTGAGCTTAAATTTTTACGCTTTAAAGGTGAACTTAAGATTTTATTTTTAGGTACAGGTGAATTTGGTGATTTAGTGTCAAAATCTGGACGATGTGAATTATGAATTGGATCAGTAACTTTAGTTTTTTCAAGTATTTTAATTTCTTTCGACTCCATAAAGAGAGATTTACCAAAAATTAGTTTTTCAAGTTTAATTAAAAAAGGGAAATCATTTAAATAATAGCTGGGTTTTGATCGCCACTCTGACATTAGTAACCCTAATTTCCAAAATCTACTATAAAATAAAATTCCACCTAAAACTTGAAGATAAAGAATAGCCATGTCAACCAGCACAATAGAAGATTTAGTAGCTAATCCGTAACCGTAAGTGGTAATAAGGTCAGGATATTTGTTAACGACTTCATCATCAGCAAGTTTAGAATATAAACGTCTGACAAGAATCACGTGAAATCCGGTACCAAATGAGATTCCCACCAAATTGATGAGGATTAAAAAAACACAAGGAAAGCCTGTAAGAGAAAAGGAAATCAGTACAAGATGTAAAGCTAGGACTGTAATAATCCCATGATAAGCTGAGAGTGTAATCATCATTACTAAACTAATAAATAGTACCAGAGGTAAGAACCATTTATGGAATTTACCATAAGTATTATCATTTTTACGCCTGGAACCTGCCAAGCAAGTGGTAAAAAGTACCGTAGAAACTATTAAAGCCCAAGCGTTGTCCTGAATCTCACCAATGTCAAAAGAGACCCTCAACACTCCAAATCCAATCAGTGTTAACATTAGCACGTGAAGAATCGAAAGCATTGCCATGAAATCTGACGATTTCAGGTAATATGCGTGACGTAAATCCATCCACTTCATTTTACTACCATTATTTACACATTCAATTCAAATTGGGAATTTTACCACAACTTCATTTAATTTAACACATTTTAAATATTATTCCATTTATCTGCAATATTTTTAATTTTTTACCACACCACACTACTAACCAATTTTAAAATAATTAACTGATTTAATTTTCATTAATTATTTGATTTATATAATTTTAAAAGAGTAAAAATAGTATTTTAAAATAATAATAATAAAATTGTGTAGTAGTATGGAAGAAGTTAGTAATGATTGAGATTGAAATAGTTGTAGTAATGTTTGAGTTTGATATCATCTTCTTGTGAAATATGATTCGACTGCTCTGCTCTGGCCTTGATAGTGTTAAACCTTTCTAAGCTGTTTTTGTAGTTTGAGCTGGCCAGAATTTCACCCATTGAGGGTCTTGGACCGTCATAATTCCTCCAGACTGAACACCGAGGATCATTCCAGTTAAACCTTATATTCGGGTCAGGTGTTACACAGAAGCATTTTTGAAGAATACACACATTTTGCGATTTGTCCAAATATTTATTTGTTGCATTTATGTACCATAAAACCTCAGATGTCAAAAGGGGATCCCTGTTCCAATCCGTCACCTTCCGCGACTCATTTCTCCACTTCTCGCTCAAATAATTAAATAGTCTTTCGTCTTCATTATCTACAGACGTATATATATATACTAGTATATAGTGTTACCTGTATTATTGCCATTCGTATTAGTACCATTATTTGTGTTAATAGTATTATTGATGAGAAAGTGCTTAAGAGAGCCTATTACGTAGTTTTTACTGGATTCGAGATTGAATACGTCATTGAGACTAACATATGGAAGTGATGAACCGAAGATTGAGAAGGGGTTCCAATTCTCCTGTTCAATGGCTTTGTTATATAGTTTTTCTCTTGTGAACCACCGTTTTCTAGGAAGTTCTCTAGATAACCTCTTATTCACTTGGGATAGAGGTAAATTAGAAAAATCCAACCGTTTCCTTAAATTTTTGTATAAACTTTTATACTGAAAATCAAACCATTCATTCAAGTCTCTCTTATCCCTGAACTTTGAGAGCTCAGAACACTCCAATAACTCGTCATCCATTAAAATTGAAGCACCCATTGATGATTTTGGACCACCAAACCTGACCAGAAAATAAAGCCCTAAGTCGAAATTATTATCATACTGCTTCTTCCTTAACTTTAACAAGAACTTGTGTTTATAATACGATTCCACTCTTTTATTTGTCTTCGGCGTATTTATGGGTGTTAATTTTGATATCTCTAGATTATTAGTTGGACTATTAATTAACTGTATCGGAGCATGTGTTGGAGAATGAGTTGGTGTCTGTGTTGGAGTAGTAGTTTTAGAATTATCGCTTGAAACGTAAATTGGGTCATCGATAGTGCCGGTTACGATTAAATGTGAGTCTTCTTTTTCACCTTTTAATCTTTTAGGCGTTTCCAAACAAGTTTCCTCTAAATTAAACACCGAAATCATTAGTCCAAAACTTTATTTATTATGATAAAATTTATGATAATGATTCAACACTAATAATAACAGGTTTAAATTGTATTTTTTACATATTATCAGGTGTGTATGTTACATTTTGAAAATTTTAAAGTCTGAAAAGGGTTTTGGTAAAATGTGTGAAATATTTTCAAAGTTAACTCAACAACACAAAATGGTGTTTGAGTAATTAATAGATCACTGTGGAATGGGTTGAAAGGGGTGGAATTCTGTAAAATAGTCTTGAAAATAGATATTAATTGTGAAAAAATTTTCTTGTAAAAAAATAAAAAGTGTGATGAAAAATTATCCAGAATTAGAATATAACATTGGAGTGGTTTTACATTGTAGTTTAAATCCAATTTCTCCTCTAGTTTACACAAATAAAGTTAAAAATGATTTAAAAAATATAAATCTGTAAGGAATCTGATCATATTTAGTGGAATGGTAAACCCCCTCAACACGACATACATTTTGATAAAGTTTCCTTATTTTCAGTATTTTTTACTCTAAACACTTACACACTCAAATTAATTCAGTTTTAAAATGTATTTACATATTTTACACAATATTTTAACTTAATGTGTCGCAAGCTCTTCTTACACATTACAATTACAGCTGTAATAATTATTCCATTTCCCCTGCAATTATTGATAAAATTATAAATTGAATGTTAAACGTGTAAATATTATGAGAATTTTATTGTTGGTATCTACAATTGTATTGGTGGATTGTAAGATTTTTACTGCTCCCATTCTAGCTACTCTCAAGAGTAAAGATTTACCTGAGGATGCCACTCTCGATTACGCTTATATGACTAAGAATAGGGGAAATGTGCCAAAAAATGAACCTAAAGAAGTGGCAAATGTGGAAGAGGTGGAACAGGAAGGTGAGGAGCCTGGAGTGAAAAATGAGATTAAGGGGAATTTAGCCTCAAACAATGCCCAAAGTGGTACTTTTGGCGAAAACAGTGGGAACATGAGCAATAACACAAACTCAAACAACACTACGACCACGAATAATTACCAAACAGCTGAAAAGGGTTTCAAAGATGCTGTCCCAGTAGGAGCTATGCAGGTATTTTTAACACTTTTAACACTTTTCAGTCAACTCCAAACAATAATATTAAAAATACCACAGGTACTGCTAAACTCTAGTTATATATCACAAGTTACACTATACCATACTATACTTATACCATGATAATATGTGTATTAATAATGTATAACAGATGCTTCACATCATAAGGGAGATACATCGACATTTGTGACGAATAATTTCTATAATCGTAAGTTTAGATTTTAGAGCAAATTAATGAATTTTCAGCGCCTAACAAAGTCGATAATACATTAACAATTGGTGGCCAACTGGAATACGAATATTTATGGAAAAGAATTTACGATATTGATACGAAATTAGCGGAATTACATCCTGTAATGAAAAGCGATCAACCTGGACCTTTGAAGAGAAAAGGGCTAATTATTACCTTTGATCCGGAATCTGACCCCAATAATAAAACCCTGAGTGTAGATAGTGACGGAATACCTAATAACGTTTAATATTTTTTGTATAAATTATTTTGTAATATATTAATAATGTGTATTGATATTTTTTGTTATAATGTAGATTTTACTGTTATTCATAATGAAAAGTAGGCCTAATATTGGTTTATCTCTTTTATGGATCGGGATTTTTTTAGGAATTCTTGGAGTTCTATTTGCTTTAGATCGTTTACTTCTTCTATTTTGTAATCTTTTTATAAGTTCTGGTTTTTTCTTCCTACTTGGCTCCAGTAAATTCGTTATTTTCTTTTTAAAGAGGAGAAAAGGCACCTTTTTATACCTTATTGGCATTTCTCTTATTGTTGTTCCCATTTACGAATTAAATAATAAATTTGGTGTGTATATTCAGCTTATTGGCATCATTGTTCAGATTTTGGGCTTCTATTTCTTATTTCATGAATTTCTTCCCAACCTTATCTCCTATCTAAAGCTCACTCCTCTTAATTCAGTTTTAAAACTCAGATTTGTCGATAGAGTGCTCAATTTCCTCTCACTTAAACAATTACCAACGTAGTCAATCCCACTAATGTATTAATATATTATACACAGTGTAATATTATATACTATATGTACTATGCATACTATATATTAGTGTACAATAAATTATATGAGCTGCTGTTTGAGGTTAAGATGTTCTTCATTTGTTATATAGTTTAGTTTTACTAACAAGTTACAAATTTTAGCAACTTTCTCACTTAAATTATACTTGTTCATGTCAACTAAATAATTCACCAGAGTGTCTCTATTCACCATTTTGATCTCATCTTCTCCTGAAAACAGCACATAAACATTATATAACTTAGTTGTAATACCAATATAATAATAGTTTAACAGTGATAGTAGGATAATTGATAATACTATAAAAATGGTAATAATAATATAGTAATAGTAATAGTAATAGTAACATACTGATGGTGTGTAGTAATGAGAACAATAGGAGGAATGTGTTAATATTGGCTCTGGTTATGATATTGTTGATGATGTTAATCGTCTCTTCTCTATTTTGTGAAGTTAATTTATGAATGCAATTGATGACAATGTTAGTACAATTTACTTGATTGTTAACCTGTAGTTGGTGAAGTAAAACGGTTAAAATCTGTTTATACAACTTGTCGTAATATTTTACACTTAAATTCAACAGTTTACTCATTAATGAAAATACACTTGTAAGGTTAAGCTCAGAATCTTCTGAGTAATTATTTACAGAATTATCAACTCCAACTACAGAAGTTCTTCCAGTTTCAAAGGATCTATCAGTATCAATATAATTCTTAGTATCACTATGTACTGAAGCAGTAACTATGAACCTTAACATTATACCTAAAACCCTTTCCACACAATGTTTGAATGAGTTCATCCCTTTATTACTCAAATACAGCAATATTGAAAATGCTCTATTTACACCTCTTATACTAATGTCGTTATCGCTATTTAAGTAGTTTAAACACACTTTTATCAAATCCGCATTAACCTCACTTTCACCCACTTCTCCGTTAGTCCTATCACTACTGAGTTCATTAGTATCCATTTGGGTTATATGATTATAAATTATGTCAATTAATGTGATTTCGTTGTTTTTATACACATTGATTATCTTGTTTAGAATTTTATTCAGTAGAAAACTGATGAAGGCTGAATTGTGTGTAGAACTAATTGTGTGTAATATAAACTGCACATACTCCTGTATGAAGTTTTCCAGTATGATTTCGTAGTTTAGTAACTTGTACAGGATCATGTAGTATACAGTTGTGTTTACACTAACTCCATTAAGTGAACTTTTACTAATGTGTGAATTTCCATTAACTGTATTAGTGGTATTGTTAGTGGTTGTTAAAATCTGTTGAAAAAGAATGAACACTAGTTTGTACATGTTTTTCTCATGAATGCTGTTTAAAAATCTGTTTACCAAGTCACTCTCATCCAAGCTGTCAATTGATCCAACATCTGTTATCTTATTAATAAAGGTCAAAAATAACAATAACAAATCTACATTCTCGAGTAACAGTGAACTTCGGTCCAAACTACACAATTTCAACAACAAATTTAAAGTTTTCTCCTCACTTTTATTCAAATTTAACAGTTTCAATAATTTCATAAACACATACCCAAAGTATCCACTTTCATTCTTGACTATGTTATATATTATTGCTTCAGGATCAGATGATTGTAGATTTACCACATCAGAAACTTCTAGCTGCGAGTTGATAAAATCGGCTCCATCTAATTTTAACTTCATCAAGAGTATGTTTAATATGTTTATGACTAATTTGTTCTCATCACCCGCCAACTTAACTGTCTTGTCCACTGAGTTATCTGAAGTTGATAACTCAGTTTTATATTTGAAGTTGATGTAGTTCAACAGTTCCATCGCAAACCTTACTGTATTGCCATGTTTTAAACAGAAAATTAAGAAATAAACTACTTTTTCAACCAATTTCCTACTTATTAAATCATTCTTCATTAATTTATACAAACACATGCACTTTCCCATTATTATTCCATCAACTGAATTAACGGTAGTAGTATTGTTAATGATAGTATTAGTGGTATATTCTGACGAGTTAGTGGATTCAAATGATTTGCTGGATGAATTCTTAAATGATAATTCTGAGTTATCAAATGAACTTGTTACTGATGAGTAATCCTTATCACTAACAACACTATCCTCCTTATCCACAACATCTAATTGTTCTACAATTTGATCATACAATTTATACTCTCTATTCCTTATATAATTTGATATTTCAACTATGCTGTAGTGAGAATTTACTTTATTATAATTTGTCTCCTGTGTTAAACTCGTTGATAACAGATCATTGAGTACATATTCAGTGTAAGACTGATTATTTTTCAAATTTTTAACCAAAAAGTTAACTATCACTAACTTATTCCTCATGGTGTTATGGTAAATATTATCCAGCATTACGTCAATTAATTCATTACTAATCTTCACTTTTGCATTATTATATATGTACAAATAATATTTTACATACTTATTCACTTCGTGTCTTCTTTCTTTTTCCTCAACACTACCATTAGAATTGTCATCAACTTTATTCTCAAATGGAGTTGGATAAAATTCCTTTTTTTCTACATTGTACAATAACACGTTTGGGTAGTGTGACCTCATGTTCCCAGTAAGCATCACATTCATGAGTTCCAAAATCATCAAAGCTTTTGCATCATTTATATCCGCTTGATCATCCAAATTGTCCAACTCAACATCATATCTTTGTTCTGAACCAAATAAATTAGTTTGTTCGGAGTTAGGATATTTGGAGAAGTAAAAGTTGTACAAAATGTGATACACAATTGTCTTGACGAAATCCGTACCAACGTTGTTTGAGATAAAAATCAGCGATGTGATAATATTCTTGACAGTGTCAACTTGTTTGTTATGTTGGAAAAGTGTGAAAAGATTATATAACAAATTGTCAATGTCGATTACCGAATAACATGTGTATAGTATAAAGACCAACACCTCTAATTCATTCCTCTTCAATACATCCTCGTATATATTTAGTTTACTTTCTTTATTCATATACATGAGCAGATTTAGCAGTATATTTCCCTTTCTACATACATCATTCATATTCTCAGTCTTTACGCTCATCACTTTGTCATATATTGAAATTAACACATTTTCCTTCTCAACACTCTCACTAACCAGTTTCTCAGTTTTCTTCTCATTTGTTTTCGAAAAATCGACAAACTCTCTTCTTCCAATCGGAGTATTTAAGTTTTTAGTTGCTGATTTAGAAGAATGTGTTTCATTACAACTAACCCCTCTAGCATCAGACCTTTCAGAGAATAACTGATATTTACTAGAAAATGTAGTGATTATGATTAGTATATTGTTAAAAATGTCCTGGTCATTGTCGTATATCAAATTGAACAGCAAATCTAGCACAAAATTATAATACTTGTCCAACTGCGAATAGTCAGTAATATCCTGAACCATGTACTTGCATATAATTGTCAACTTTAACTTTACACCGACCATATTCAAACTTTTCTTCAGTATATAATTTATCAAATATATATCAATCTCCTCACTCATTTTTTTATCACCATTATTTTCTAGTTCACTACCTACGGTACCATTGTGTCTATTATCAATATTGCTATCCAGTGATGTTGTTACTGAATTTATCAAGCTAACTAAATTGGTATTGTTTGGAATTGTAAATGTGTTGTACAACTGATTCCTAATGTTGAAGAATATGGAATTAACGTCCAAAAAGTTAATCAGGTTGCTTGCTATTCCCTTTGCCAAAGTGTTCAGCTTAGTGTCAATGTTAATAATATACTCGTTTACTATTAAGAGAATTTGATGAAAATAAGATTTCAAGTCATATTCTTCGACCAGATGATTCGAAATCAACAGATTATAATACAATATCTCATTCTCACTATTCTTTACATTGGTTAATAAGTACATTACCAGTTCATCCTTATCATCAATCTGTTTAATTAAGAATTTACAAATGTGTAAATACTTAATATCGTTATACACTACTTTAACAAGCTCACTCACATTTATTACGTTCTTATACTTCAGAACAATTTGACACATTAAATTAAGTCCGTTCTCAGCTTCATCACCTGGGGTACTTAAGTCAGAGTTATTTTCTGGCATTTGGAGACCATTAGTTATTGTTGAAATTAAAAATTCCTTATCTTTATCATATGGTTTAATCAAGTCTACCAACTTATTCATGTACTTATTAACACAGTCATCCTCCAAAAGCAATAAAAATATACTCATATAATTCCCGTCATTCAAACTCAACGAATAAAACTTATCCATGAACTTTACCCTTGTTTCATGTGGAATATTGAGTGGCCCATCATCCCAATGTTTCTGATGTGATTTGTTCACATTCAGTATAGCATTATGTACAGTTGATACTAAATGTTTATTGCCTTTGTGTTCCAACTTTTCTAACACACCTTCCAACAATCTTCCATATCTTGAATCAGAACACTTTTGATATAATATTAACTTGGCTATGTCAGTAATGTGTAATTGATTATCTCCGAGTCTCTCTTTAGAATCAACAAACTTTGCCAAATTCTGTAAAATCACCATATTACTAATTTTATTGGTCATTAGCTGTATGAGTTCAAAGTTATTCCAATCCATAAGATATGAAATTATTGCTACCACCTCATCTGACTTCAGGACGGAAATATCGGTTTCCAGAACAATATTGTACAATAGTGTTTCCAAATGATTAACCTCATCTAAAGAACCACATTTATCAATATAACTCTTAAATATCCTCAGTGTACTTAATATTCCATAGTTTTTCCTAAAATACAACACAAATACTTTCATGTTATTCTTGTAGCATAAATATATTTTCATTATTTCATCCACTTCAACTTCCACTTTACTACTTAATAACCTGACCAAGTCAAACAAGGATAGGAATGTAACCAATTTAACCTGAATGTATGGCAAATTAGTACTTGTTAAATACTCTGGTTGGATCCCTTTATCTTTGATATATTTGACAACGATATCCAATATTGACTCAGTGCCTATCACAAAGTATAAATGAAACAAGTATATCAAATTTCCATCCATAACTACATTCTCCAGCAATTCCACAAGATCACTAATTTTAACCACACTATTCCGCTTATCGGAATTATTCAGAACAACCATTTCATGGTACTTGATAATGTATTGGAATATGTAATTTCGGTAATAGAATTTGTTTTTCAACATCTCTAGAATAATATCATACAGGAATTCCGCTGTTAGCTTAGACTCAACTCTATTGAGTAGAAATGACAATATGATCATTTTTTCATTTCTATACTCAACCTCATCAAGTTTCACTTCATTATATAACATAGTTATCAGGTTAACTGCGTCTGGAACTGAAACATCAGGATTGTATATACTCATAATGAACTGTACCAACTCATCTACTGCCACTTTGTCCCTTCTACACTTATTCTCATTTTTAAACAAATGGTTAAACAGGTGTTTATATAAAATTTTGTTAAACTGTTGTAAAATTGGGAACTTGTTATAATTTAACATCTGGTTAAATAGGGGTTCAAATGAGACTTTATCACAGTTATTGATTATTAATGAATAAATATTCAATAACTTGTTAATCAGCTTTAGCTTTAATCTCAATTTGATCTTCAATTTGTTTAATTTAATCTGTTCAATTTCCTGTTTCGTGACATTCTTTAGTACACTCAAATCTACATCTTCGTCCTCTATCTTATCTTTAAAATTAACATTGCATATATAAGGATAATCCTCTTGCACTGTTAGCTCAAACCTCTTGTATAAATCTTCCAAATAACCTTGAACCAACTCGTCATCAAAGAACACGACTGTAATATCATTTTCATATAATATTTTAATAAACTTCTTGATATAACTTGGGTCAACAACCATGTACAGAGATTTAACAATATAATTATAATCCTTATTAGTGATATTTGGGAACTCAAGTTTTAACTGTAGAAAACCAAGCGATAGTTCATAGGGCCTTAATAGAACAAACAAAAATAACAAACTCAACTCCGTATCATTAGCCTTAACAACACCTTCATACAGTTTGTATACCAGTTTCTTATTTATCAAATCATTGTTCGTTGACATTACGTATAATAAACTCACAATATCCAAGTATGACAGCGCTGATAAATGAGTATCAAGAACACCCGTGACTAAAGAGTTCTTCGAATTAACAAGCTCGTTGTAGATTAATAAGATGTTATAGTGGGCAGTGAATTCTTCGTTGGGATGTGTAAAATGATGAATAAAGGACTCTAAAATGTTTTCACGGTCAAAGGTATGATTTACTTTCAAAATCTCATTATTATATATGTGAAGTAGCAGGAGTAGATGATATTGTGAGTTTAAAAAGTCTGAAATGTTTACGTTAATTTGATATTCCAATCCCAATCTCATCATGAGATAACTGACTTCAACCATTAATAATTTATACTTGGTCTTGTTTTGGATGTTATTGTACAGTGAGAGTAAATTCGGAGTATTAATAGTATACTCCTTATCATAAGATACATCTACTTGCTTAATCGGATTAAAGAAAATGTTAATTATATGATTCACAATAGTAGTGTTATTAATATTCAATTGTGTATATAACTTAATTAGTAAGTCCAACAACTTAGTATTCCCCGATATCAAGTATAATTTGGTGGTAAATTTGATAAAATTCTCTTGTATTTTTGGGAAAACCGTGTTATTACAATTATGTTCAATCACACCCAAATGCTCCTCTATCACATCGTTATATGATGACATCGAGTTTTTTAAGTTTAATTCTAAACTTGTTAAGTCACTTTCCTGTGTATCAGTATCAATGTAATATGGATGATACACAATGTGTGATAACATAATTGATGACTTTTCACTATTATTATTCGATAATATCCTTTTCAATATTCTTTTATACAGCAAAACTACATTAGAATTTGAGTTTAATACATTATTTTCTTCATTTGAGGAGTTAAAAAAACGTATAGAAACCTGATCAATAATGTGTATAGTGGTGTCATTAAACTGATAATTGAGTAGTAGAAACAAGATTTCTTCATATGTTTGGAGTGGCAAGTACTTAATAATGTAGTTTAAAATTTGAATTACAGTATTATTATTTCTCTTAAGTTTCCTGACTATCTCAGATATAACCACCTCGTCTTCAATTGATTTAAATTTTATTAGTTTGAGAAATGAAATGTTTTCATATTTCTCATTTAACAAATCTAACAGAAGTTTAGTTAAAGGAGAATTTGAAGAGGAATCACAGTTAACAGTGATAAAATCATTGTGAGTTGTGTTTAAAATTACTGTCAAAAAATCATCATTAATTGAGTTTACCAATTTTTTACTTCTTCTAACATTCTTAATTAATTTGTCAATTAGTTTGATATTTGAAGAATTCGTGTTTAAAATGCAAGAAGTTATCAAACTTGGTAATTCAGACGAAATATCAGAATCTTCTTCAGAATTATCCACATTTTGTACAAATTTTATTAATTTGTTTACATTTTCTCGGGTTAATGAACCGTTCTTGATACTCTTAATCGTTAGAATATCCATTTGATAGAATGCCAAAAGAAGTAATCCGACATGGGTTTAGCAAACAAGATTTAAAAATAAAATTTATACACCCTAACAATAAGATAATAGAACAACTCGGTTAAATTATATGAATTAAAGAGATTTCAGGGTTTAAAAGTAAACAAAATAGAAAGTGCGAAAATACAAGTAAAAAAAGATACTACGCTACTAATTTTGATTATATTACATTAATAAATAAATGCGATAATAATGATAAATTATAAATTTAAATAGAAGTTAATATAAGGGTTGAAATTCTGATTAATGTGTGGTGTTCAAGGTTAATTTTAGTTTTTTGTTATTTCCTTTTTCTTCGTAACTTTTATTTTATTTTGTTGTTTTTGGTTTTAAATGTAATAATGGCTGAGGAATCTGAGGTAATTCCTGAAACCAACGATAACAGTAGTCCTTCAAACCAGGTTCTGGACGAAAACCGTGAAGTGATTGTTCAATATGTTAGAAAAGTTAAAGAACATCGTGACTTGGAACAAAAACTCAAACAACGTATTTGATTAACTATTTTATTCTTATAATAATTTAATTAAAACAGTAATATAATACCATAATGTTGATTATTGATTAGTTCGAGCTGATATGGTGGAGCTGAATAGGAAGGATGCTAAGATAGAGGACGATTTAAAGGCTTTGCAGAGTATTGGTCAAATTGTGGGAAATGTACTCCGGAAAATCGATGATAACAAGTACATCGTTAAGGCTAGTTCTGGTCCTCGTTACGTTGTCTGTTGTAAGGTGAACATTGACGTGAATTTGCTTAAAAGTGGTACCAGAGTAGCTCTTGACATGACTACTCTCACAATTATGAAAGTTCTACCAAGAGAAGTTGATCCAATAATATACAACATGTTAAATAAAGACGACAACGCCAAGGATAATAAGGATAAGGATACATATAATTCAATAGGTACTATAATTAATTAACTAAATCTGATTATAGGTGGATTAAATAAACAAATTAAAGAAATGAGGGAAGTCATTGAATTACCATTAAAAAATCCATACCTCTTTAAACGCATCGGTATAAAACCACCAAAAGGTATTTTTTACTTAGATAACACTGTTATTATAGGTGTTTTATTATATGGACCACCAGGAACTGGGAAAACTCTGTTGGCCAGAGCCTTAGCTAATGATTTGGGATGTAATTTCCTAAAAGTTGTTGCCTCAGCCGTTGTTGATAAATATATCGGTGAATCAGCTAAAATTATACGTGAAATGTTTGGTATCTTGTTACCCCTATGTATAATAGTATAGTTATCCAAACCATTAGACACTTCCATAAGATTTACAAATTGAGTAGGATATGCAAAGGATAATCAACCTTGTATAATATTTATTGATGAGATAGACGCAATTGGTGGTAGAAGGTTTTCACAGGGTACAAGTGCTGATCGTGAAATTCAGAGAACTTTGATGGAACTACTTACACATCTGGATGGATTTGATGAGCTGGGCCAAGTTAAAATTATAATGGCCACCAATAGACCAGATGTGTTAGACCCTGCACTTCTCAGACCAGGAAGAATTGATCGTAAAATAGAGATTCCACTCCCAAATGAAACCGCTAGAATCGAGATATTAAAAATACATACACAAAAATTAAATATACAATATCCCATCAGTAATCCAAATATTGAAAGATATATAGTTTAATAAATAAATATAAAGTTAAATAAGTAAATAAATGAGTTGATATATGATGTTGTAGATTTTAATAACATATGTAAATTATGTGATGGGTTTAATGGAGCAGATTTGAGAAATATATGTACAGAGGCCGGTATACACGCCATACGTAACATGAGGGATTACATAATTGAAGAGGATTTCTTTAAAGCGGCAAGGAAGCTTACGGAGAATAAAAAATTAGAAGGCACATTGTCATATGAACAAGTTTAATTTTTTCAACCCCTCAATATATATAATTTTATATATAATTAAATATATATATTGGGATTTTATAATATTTTATGAGAGCTTCGCGCCTTGTATTTCCCCATGTGAGTGAATTCGGGACAGTCATTTTTGATAATGAATGTAGATGAGGAAAATGTACTCAATTTCCCAGTTATGCTATTAACTGGACATGAAAGTGAGATTTACTCAATAGAATTCTCACAAGATGGTCAATTTCTAGCCTCTGGTGGAAAAGATAGGCAGATTCTTCTATATGAAGCCTTTGGAGAATGCCGTAATTTTGGTGTATTAACAGGACATAAAAACGCAGTTTTGGAAGTGCACTGGAATAAAAATTCAAATTTCTTGTACTCATGCTCAGCGGATTTTACCGCATCAGTATGGGATGTAAATTATGCTAAAAGGATACGCAAATTAAGTAAGTTTCCAACAATATATTAATTTTCTTTAGAGGGACATAGTGGTATCGTAAATAGCTGTTATCCAGCGAGAAATAGGATAAATGGACTCCTGGTAACGGGTTCCGACGACGGCACAGTTAAGGTTTGGGATTCCAGAGATAAAAGTTATGCTAATTCAATTTCACATGATTTTCAAATTCTCTCTGTCACTACTGATCCCGACCATAATTTCATATACTCCGGATCACTAGACAATATCATCAGAGTATTTTACACTAATTATATAACTATAACATATAGTAATAATACATATCCAAGTTTAGTAATAGTATAATTGGTACAGATATATGATGTGAGAAATGATAATAAAGTGTATTTGGAGCTGAAAGGTTGTATGGATTCTATTACGAGTTTGGATTTAAACGAAGATAATTCACTGTTGTTGTCAAATTCAATGGACAACAAGTTAACCATTTGGAATATTTTACCGTACGCAGATAATAAAAACGGTGTTAACAATCGCATAGTTAAAATATTGTACGGACCCAAACATAATAGTGAAAAGAACTTAATTAAGAGTCATTGGGGGAGGAATTCAGTGATCTGTAGCGGATCTGCAGATCAGTTCGTGTACATTATAGACACTGTGGATGAAAAGATTCTATATCAATTACCAGGCCACATAGGTAAATTTTGTCTAAATTTAGTCCAAAAACGTTTAGGCACTGTAAATGATGCACAATTACACCCTAACATACCAATCATCGCCTCCTGTTCAAATGATAAAACTATATACATCGGACAATTATAATATAATAACCACTATTATACTATTATACTTTATTTGTGATGTAGCAAAGTATTGTAAGAGTTTTCTTGAAATTTTGGTGTAGTAATTTTTATGGTGTGTGGAGAAATTGAGTTAAAATATACAAGTTTAATAGTTTAAATTATTTAAGAATACTTTAAAGTAAGTTTTTTAGTGTTTAAAAAATTAGAAATACTTTGAGGAAGGCTAAATTTGGGAAGAGAAAGCCAAAAACCGAATCCTTATTGAATGATATTTATCCCCACTTAATGTTGATTCCGACATCAGAATATTAATTCTTCCACCTCCCCAGTTTTTTCAGTTAAGGAATATTGAAGCTCCAATGATGAAGACTGTTCTTTTGTGTGTGGTATACACATTTGTCTCAGTGTCAGCAGCACCATTACTCCTCAACAAAGACCTTTTGACTAAACGGAACCCAGGTGTTGCTACCCTCACCCATGCCTCGTACAGAGAAACCACAAGAACAGGCATGGCTGATGAAGGTTATGTCAGATACTTGTATATGGTCCCAACTACTGCTCAGAAATCTTACCTTGAAGACGGTGTAGCCTCAGGCCCTCTACTACACACTCCAGTTGTACACAGGAATCTGACTCCAGACTATTCTAGAGGTGAAGTCATGACCGAGATGGTTGGTGTTTCAGACTGCAGGAAATGGCACGCTGTTCTCGTCGGCCTTTGGAATGGAGCTGTCCAAACTTACTTGTATTTTACAGGTGTTAAGACTGATGATGGTAAGTGGAAATGGACCCCCTACACCAACTTACAAGAACTTGTTGACTTCGTTCACGGCATGCTCCCAGGTGAAAAATTCAAGGCTTTGGTTAGGAAGGGTGTTGGAGCTCATGAATTTTTCCTTAAGCTCTTTACTTCATATGCTTAATTTTAATTTTGGTGGTTAACCAAGTCTATTCTGATTCTCAACATTTCAAGCCAAAAAATGATTATAAAATTCTGGATATTTTTAGTTTTTGATTAAACAGGATTTTTTCATAATGGTTTAATTTATTTATTTTCCTCCATTACGTTTCTGGGAAAATTACTTTAATCCCAATAACTAATGTGATATTCATTCATATACACGAGTTATATGTATAGTGGTTTGAGTGTTATAGTGTACATATGTGATAGTCTGTATTACAGTATATATATATTAGTATAAAATTATTTGTTTAGTGAATTGATTAAGTGGTTTCTAATGAGTTCATTGCTAACGTTGACCCGTTTAATGTAGTCAAAAAATTGCATTAGTAAGTCATTATCAAAGTTATTGGCACTAGTGTATTTGTTTAATAAAACAAGGTAAATTTCATCATTTCTTAATTTAGTGTTATGTTCCATTAGTTTCTTAACCATTTCTTCAATTTCACACACGTCATTACAAGTGTATACATATAATAGGAGAATGTCCTCGCCCTTACTGGAATTGGATAATAACTCATTAAATTCAGGTGCGAGTGCAAGTTTTCTTAATTCTTCGACATTTAACTTGAGGTTAAAATCAACACATTTGTTATTAATCAGTTTCAATAACTTGTATACATCTCCACTACAGTTCCTTATACTATGCCCATCACTATGTTAATATTAATAATGTACATCTATGTAAGTAGCTATCGGGGTACAATAAAGAATTACTTGAGTAGCGTATTGACTATTGTTAAGATGTAATTGATTTGAAGTAAAAATAAATCTTTGTTCAAAAGTTCAACAAATTGCTTCATAAATTCAATTACCACCTTACTGGGGGAATTGATCCCGGTGAAATCACTTTCTTTAGTTGACTCAGTGACTTTATTATTATTAAGGAGTGTGAGTAACAAGTTGTATATGTTTCGTGTATTAATTGTGTAGGATGTCTTGCGATTACTAACATTTTTAAGAGTATTAAGCTGTTTAAACAGATATAAAACGTAGTTTATATCACTGTTTAATAAATCATCCAACGGGTTAATCTTATATATTATAGAATATATTTCTTCTTTGAGTGATTCAACAGATAATTTAGTGTAATCTTCATTACTAACTTCATCAGAAGTGTTGACAGAACCATTTGTAGCATTTAGAATATTGTACAAAACATTTAAATTAACCTGGTTTACCTTATTATTAAAGGCATAGCAGGTGTAGATTTTAACTATTATGTAATTCTTTAGTAAATCATGGCCGTTAACTCTAGTTATGTTGGTCAGTATTAAATTTAGTAAATTGTAATTTGCATTATTTTTTGTTAAATATACTACAATATTATACAACAAATTGAGGAGGTGTAGGTTAATCAGTTCACTGTTCTGAAAATAAAAATTAATTTTTATATAATTAAATTACTTACATTTTGTGATAGCTGTAATAAAATGTTAACAATGTCGTCCAAGTGTTTATCCAAAGGAGCTTTAAGTTTAAGAAGATGATTTAAAACATTAAAACACTTGTAAATTTGGTTAATATCGTTAGAAACAAGTGTTTTTTTAATGGAAATTACCAATTCTTCACATGATTTAAGTTTGGATAATCTCTCAGTTAATTCCTAAAATTAACATAATATCACTGTGGAATCTTACCTTAGAATTAATTCTATGGGAATCCTCTAATATATATGCCAACACCTCCTTCATAATAACAAATAATAAAAGATAATTTGAAGCGATGAGTGGGGAAAAGGAAAACTAAATTTAATAATTATTTTATATAAGTTTATATTTAAAATGATGAATAATATAAATTATTATAATCCGAATTATTATTACTATTATCCTCCTAATTATAACACCAATTACTACTACCAACCCCTGTATAATAATTACAACTATAATATCAACACTAATTTCAACACTAATACTTTCTATAATAATTCCTCTAACAGAATAGATAATAACAATAGAAGTAACAACTTTACTAATAATGGAAGGAACTATAACAGGTAATAAATTAACGTAAAATTATCTTAAGTTTAAACTAATTTAATTTTTGCAGGAAGACGATTTGCGATGTTTGCAATGTGTATTTTAACAATGAAAAGCAGTTGTTGGATCATATAAATGATTTACATATAACTTGTAACTACGAAAACTGTAACTTCAGCGCCCCTCTAAGTATTCTGGAAATACACAAATTAAAACATGTAAAAAACGAAGAGGGTAAAACTATAGACTCCAAGGATGAAATTAAAAAGTGGATCAATTCTAGGATTAAGAATTTCCCAAAACATAACTCCAGTGATTCTACAACCATTGACTTAACTTCCCAGGAAAATAAAGGAAAAATTTTCAACTCTCCTTCCAAGGATAATATAATTAATAAAGACGGAATTGTTAGTAAAGAAGAATTGAACAATGGTGAAATTAATGGAAAAGGGCCTGAGTTGGAAGAAATGAGTATACTGGAGAGGTACTTAAGAAGTAAAATGAATAATGGGAGATTTGATGAAAGAAATAGTAAAAAGTCAATTGTGTTTCCATATTTAAATAAAATATATAAACAACCAAGCGCGTTGGTTAGATACACAAACCCTGTAAAATATGAGCAGATGTTAAAGAGGCTGGAATCTGTAAAATCACCATACAGTTACAAATCATCAATTTATGAAATTAACAAATTTAAAAACGGCGTTAGGAGAAATATTTATTCCGTTCCTATTCGTCCCCCAGCGGTTTTGCAGTTGATTCGTAGTGACGTTGAAAAGTTGGACAATAGTGTGGTGAATATCATTAAATATATAGTAAACAATAATTTTTTAAATTGATTTAATGTGTATATATAATATAATAATAATTAACAGTGTAATATATTAGTAATGGGATAGTTCCGTATCTGCCATGGGAGTAACGAATCTACTGGTACAAAAATTCATTATTAGCCCTTACATAATAATTAATAATTATTTAGCAACATTTAAAATCCAACGAGAAGAATGTTAATATAAAGAAATATTCCGGATGTGTAGCGGCAATCGACGCCATGTGTTGGATCCACCGTGGTCTAATATCATCGGCAGTGGCCAACGTTCGGAATGAAATTTGTGATAAATATATGAAATTTATTATTTCAATGCTTCAACTACTGATTAAGCTCAGTATCACACCAATCATGGGTAAGAATTTGAATTGTGTTAGTATTATTTCAGTGTTTGATGGGTACGAAATGCCGGCAAAAAAGAACGAAAATTCTATTCGAAGGGAGCGGAGAAACAAAGCTAGAGCTGAGGCTTTGGAGATGATAAGGAAGAACAAGGGCAAAATCAATACTGAAATTATGAGAAAATGTATGCAGGCGATCCAGATAACACCTGAAATTGTTCATCGAGTTATCACAATATGTAAGAAAGTCAACGTTTCGGTTGTAGTTTCGCCCTATGAAGCTGATGCACAAATTTCATACCTCTGCCGAACCGGTTAGTTTTCATTCAGTTAATTTGTGTAGGGATTGCCGACTTTGCCATTAGTGAGGACAGTGATTTAATCGTCTACGGATGCCCTAAAATTATATTCAAGTTGAATAAAGAAGGGAAAGGTGTAGAGTTAAACGTCCCTTTTTTCAATAAACAGAATAAATTAGTACACCTACCAGCCAAGAAAACACAAACTCTCCTTACCAACACTACTGGTGATAAGCCTAATAATGTCAACAGTAGTGATAAAAATAATCAGAAAGATGATAAGGATAATAAGAAAAAAGGCAAGGAAACAGATTTTGCGGATATACCCTACGACCTGGATGGTAATATGCTGAAGCTGATAGAGTATGATAAGTTTATAATGATATGTATATTAAGTGGTACTGATTACGACGACAAGTATCACATAGGCGGAATAGGCATAAAGGTAGCCTGTAAACTGATGTTACAATACCAAACTATTGAAACATTATTAGAATATTTAGTTGGTAATGGCAAGTACAAGTTACCTGAAAAGGTACCACACCAAGAACTACTATCACACTATAAAAATATCTATAACATATTCCTCTACAACGTCGTATATAATCCCACAGATAACGCTCTAGTCCACATTAACAACAAAGTTGAACTTGACGGTGCTAATGGCTACTTCAGTTACTTGAATGACATGGTCCTAAACTTGAAAGAAAAGGGAGTCAGCTTCATTAAAATCGCCCAGGGTGTGGTGTCAGTCCACGATCACAGTGAAATTAATTACTCACTCACGGAATCAGATTTAAGCATGGTTGAAAGCCTGAAAAATAGTTTAATCCTTAAACTATACAAATTTGAAGTAACCATTGCCACCAAGTTTTCTCTCATTGATATCGCTAACGACTTGGTCAAGCCTGATGTTACACACTCGGATACCGCAGTTAAGACTAAATTGGAGCCTAAGAAGGAAGAATCTGAGGAGAAAGACTATAAATTACTTACTAATTATAAGAATATTAAGGCTGAACTATTAAACCAACAGAATGGTAAAGTGGATAAGGTAAAGAATCGTATCAGTCCTGTGAAGTGTAAGGTAGAAAGGGGAGTCAAGAGGAAGAATATAAATAACTTGCTAAATAACACTGAGATATATGTGATAAAGCGTAAGAAGAGATGAAATTAGTTTTTAATCGACAGTAACTTCTCCTTCATTTCCTTGGCACTGTGATATAACTTATCGATATCCATATTCGATAACGAAGATCTTTGCCTCATTTCAGCGTATGAAGTCCCATTGTACGGACTACTTCTGTAAGGTTTATCCCTTGAATTATGCGATGTAGATCTATATGGGCCATCATAAGAACTGGATTTATAAGGTTGATCATAAGACCCTGATTTGTAAGATGGATCGTAGGAAGTGGATTTATAAGGAGGTTCGTAGGAAGTGGATTTATAAGGTTCATAGGTGTTTGTTTTAAAAAGAGGTTCATGGGTATTGGATTTGAAAAGGGGATCGTAACTGTTTGATTTGTAAGGTAAATAGTAGGAAACAGATTTATAAGGAGGATCCAGCATGGTTGATCTGTACCCAGGGTCGTGTAAAGTGGATTTATAGGGAGTATTCCCGTAAGATTTATAGTTTAAATCTAAATTGTTTGAAAAGTTCAAACCGAGACTGTTATTAGAAAAGTTCAAGTCAAACTTATTTAAAGAATTTAAATTCTCCTTAATCTTATCCAATTTATCATTATTTAGATCAAAGCGATTAGAAACATTTAAGTTAGAATTATAATTATCGAGTTTCGGGTCGTTCCATTTATTAGGATTATAATTATCGAACTTAGGATCATTCCATTTATTAGGAGTGTAATTGTTATACCTATTTTGGGGAGTGCTGTACTGATCAACACTTTTTAAGTAGTTGGGAATGTCAAACAAATCATCACTATTGTACAAGTTGTTATAGTTCTTACTATAACCAGTGTTATACTTGTCAAACCTATCCGAGTTGTCGTATCTATTGTAGTTTTCATAGTTATACTTGGTATTGTTTAAGTCATTATTATATCTATTGTAGTTGTTGAAATCATTGTTGAAGTCGCTGTATCGGTTGTAGTTGTTTAGGTCATTATTATATCTGTTGTAGTTATTGAAGTCGTTATTATATCTGTTGAAATTTTCATAGTTATTGTTGTATCTATTTTGGTAATCGAATTTACTGTCAAATCTCGAGTCAAATTTGTCAAAGTTATCACGTGCGTTGTATTTATCAAAGGTGTTTAAATTATTATTATATCTGTCCCAATTGTTGAGACTGGAGTTGTATTTACCAAAGTTTCTATCGTAGTTGTTTCCAAATTTGGAGTTGAGATTATATGAGAAATTCGACCTTGACAGAATCGGAGAATTTAACGATCTTCTAAACTCGTCAAAAGAATTAATTGTCATCTGAGGATAAAATTAAAACAAAAATAAAAATGAAAAACAACTAAAAATAAAACAAAAATGAAGAAGTGAAAGAAGTTGAAAAAATAAAAATTCTAACTATTACACACCCAATACATGGTTACTGATAAATTCATTTAAATTTTTATTTTTCTGAAAATATACATGGATTTTAATGAGTATGATAATATAATTGACAATATTGAGGTAAATAGCCCTGAGAGGCCAAATACTGATGAAAACTTTGCCAATGAAGTGGAGTACGACGACGTTGTTGCCGATAGCGACGACAGTATGGGAAGTGAGAGGGCATATCCCCTGGATAAAAATAAGCTCAAAAAATCTTCTAACGTATTTTATAATCCATCTACTCTAAAAATGGGTAATAACTAAAATTTTTTCAATTATTACTTCAGGTAAAGTTAGAAAGTATAAATATACTCTGAAAAATATCGGAAGCCTTTATATAGCAACTTGGACGCGCGAAGAAGGTGAAAAGGATAACGATTTGTCTATATCTTCTTCAAGCTTCAAGCGTGAATACTCCAAACGTAAAATCAAACAGTTTAATTATTATCAATAAGTATATATGTTATTATGTATATCATATGATATGAAAAAAAAGAACTCTTGTCGTCCCTATGGACACTGATGTCCAAGGCGATACTTTTTATGAAGTATTCAGTGGGAAGGCCAGTACTGAAGACTACGATTATACTGTGGATCATAACAGGAATATTAAGATTTTCACTGCCAAGGGTAATTCAGTGTTTTACCAGATTATTAAGACCAGTGGTAATTGTTGTGGAAGTGCGTGTTGTGGTTCAGAGACTGTTATTTGGGAAACCAAAGATCCTACCAAGTATGCCTCCAAGGTTTTTACTGATGGTATCGGTGCCTGTACCAGTGCCAGTAATGTGAGTGTGTACCTGATGAACGGTGATATAGTACATTTCAATAAGGGTGGTTGTAATAAACCGTGGCTCCCTGCTTCTAACAAAATACGGCTTAACTTAAGTAAGACCTCCAGTACCATTTTCTATGACTTTCACCATGATGGTGAGAAGAGGACTTTCACGGCTAAACCTGGTTATATGTTTTACAAAGTATTTCTCAAAAGTTCTTGGATGTGGACAGTATGTTGGTCTAGTTGTTGTAAGTCTGGATGTCTCTCAGATAAAGTTTTTTGGGATGCAAAAACTGACAGTGAGTGTTCTAGCAAGGTGGTGGTCTACGGTGTGGAGTCAAGTATTAGGAACGTAAATGTATTCCTGGAAAATGATAAAGTGATACACGCCCATAGGGTTGGCAGGAATTGGGTCTCATCAACTGGCTTTATTCTTGATATCAATAAAAATTCGAATAATGACCTGTTTGACTATAGATCGACTAGGGGATTTGGTCACTTTAATCCTAAGGCCAATTTGACAATCGAGAGTGTTGTGAAGAAAAACCTTGAGGTCTGGAAAGCCGATCCAAAAGATCATGGACTAAAGGTAGTGTTAATGGGTTCTGGTTTAGGTGAGAAACATATATCCATTCTGCTGCAAAGTGGCGGGTTTGTACTTCTTTGCAAGGAGGGTTTGGGTAAACCATGGAAAAACGAAACAGGATTTTTACACAACTTCTCAGGAATCAAGTTGTTTTCCTTGGATGAGGGTACATCCCACTATCATGAGCTCACTAGGAATGACTACGATCCTACAGTATTCGAGTCTAGATATGGGTACGAATTTAAAGAAGGTGCCAGGTGTGTGATGATCACCCATGAGGGTAAGACTGTTTGGAGTCACACTGAGGATCCTGAGTTTGGATACCTGAGGGGTTTTTATCTCGATCTAGTTAAAGATCAGTTCATTGTCACAAGTCTCAAAGATCAATCAAAGGAAGTACATGTCAAGAAAGGCGTTTCCATAGCCAAGGTAACTCCTGTGGCAGCACCCACATTAAAAGCTCCAGTTTCTGAAACTGCTGTCACCCCTGTAGTTAAATCTCCAGTGGCAGGTCCTAAGGCAACTCCTTTATCTTCGCCCTTAGATATTTCATCATTTACCCTTTTGAAGCTTTCCGGTGTAAAATCACCTGATAAAGTTAAGTTATATTCCACTAAGTCAGATTCATCCACATGTAAAGTTGAGAAAGAGTTTGATGACTTTGACTATGACCTAAAGGGTCTTCAATGTGAATTTATTACCCATGATGGGAATTGTGTCTGGAGACGTGATGATGGTCAAGTTTATCCAAAATATGCGAGCTATAACGAGGAGGAATGTAAAATAATTGTAAGTTTAGAAGAGGAGTACTATACGTGCTACATGGAAGAGAATCATTGGAAATCAGTGATACGTAGTTATGGGTTTGGGGGTAGGGACGGTCCTTCATATCCATTTGGCCAGACTACACCTGTTGCTACTGTTACCGCTCCAGCAGTTACAGCCCCTGCCAAACCCACTGAGGCCACCAAGGTAACTCTTGACATTGAGAAGAAACAGAGCACCGGCGAGTATGACTACAAGGATGAGAATGGAGTCGTCACATACACTCCCAAGAGTGGTCATCTGTTTAATAAGGTCGCTCAGGGCACCAAGGTAATTTGGGCTTCAGTTTCTGACGTATTTGGTAAGCTGGTTAGGACTAAGGAAACCAAGGGTGTTAATTACCTTGTAGTCCTACTAACCAATCGTACATTCAGTTTGTTCCAAGAGGGAGTTAAAGAATGGACCGACATCACTTCCAAGAGGCACGATGTTAAGAAGCTAAAATTCTACGGCGAAGGTGACACCGTGCTGAAGGAGACAGACTACGATGTAACTATAGTAGACATGTCATTTAGTCACACATTCAAAAGTGGTGTCAATTGTAGGAGGGTGTTGCTGGGTCAAGAGGTTGTCTGGAGCCATACAGACGATCCGAAGTTTCAACAGATAACAGTATTTTCACTAGGTCTTGCTTCAAACTGTTTCTTCATTAAGAACCCGTCTGGTGATGTCAAGAAGATAGAACCCAAGGTAGAAGCTGAAGCGGTTACTAAAGTGACTGCGGCTCCGGTTGCCAAATCAGAACCCACACCCACACCAGCAGAGGCCAAACCTGCCACTACTCCAGCTACTGTTAGCAAGACAATCAGTCTTGATATTGATAAATCTCAGGGTACAGATCAGTTTGAATTCACTGATGATAATAATGTTAAGACCTTCAATGGGAAGAACGACTGTGTGTTTGACAAGGTTTCAGAGAAAAGTGATGTGGTTTGGGAGTGTAAGGATGGTGTGTCTGGTACTATGGTCAGGACTAAGAAATTCGCTAACGGTGACATGTTCTTGGTCATACTACTGGAGGATGATATGGTCAGGCTGTTCCAAAAACCTGCTGGTGGAAAATGGTCTGATGTTACTGCTGATAGATTTGATTTGAAGAAATTGAAGTTCTTTGGTGAAAGTGATAAGGAACTAAAGTCGTCAGATTATAATGTAAATTTGGCTTTTCTATCATATGAATTCGTATTCAAAACTGGTATCAAATGTCAGAAGGTGAAATTGGGAGATGACGTGGTATGGAACCATGATGAGGATCAGAAGTTTGAGGAGATCAAGGCATTTACACTTGGTCTTACCACAAATAAATTCTTTGTGAAGAACCAAGCTGATGAAGTCAAGAAGATAGAACCCAAACAATCAACACCAGTTAAGGAACCAGATAAGGCTCCAGAGACTAAAGAAGAGGCTAAGGAACCAGCCAAATCTGCGCCTGTTACAACTGCCACTACAGCTGAGTCGACTCCTGCAACTCCTGCAACTCCAACAGCTACGACAACTCCCGCAGCTACAACACCTACAACAGCTGCTACAACTACAACTCCAGCAACTACAGCTCCAACTCCAGCAACTACTCCAACTACTCCAACTCCTCCAACTACGGCAACTACAGCAACTACAGCAACTACAGCTCCAACAGCTACCACGGCTACAACGCCTACAACGCCTACAACGCCTACAACAACTGGTACCAGTAAACAGGTTACTCTTGACATTGATAAGAAGGCAGGTACAACTGAGTTTGAGTACTGTAAGAGTGGTAGCTATCCTACATACACTGCGAAATCTGTCTGTGGATTTAACAAAATTGTAAAGAAAACAGATGTCATCTGGGAATCCCAGAATAATGTGCTTGGAACCATAGTCGTTACTAAGGGTAATGATAATGTTGCAATATTTCTGGAGAGTGGAGGTTGTTTAGTACTCAAAAAGTCTAGTGGTAAGTGGAACAATACCACGAGTCAGAAGCATGATATATCCAAAGTCAAGTTCTTTGGTGATAAGGATGTAGAGATAAAGAGAGCTAATTACAGGGTTAAAGTCCTAGGGTATTCAAGCAGTTTTGCCTTCATTTATGAGTTCAGTGGAGTTAAGTGTAGGAAAGTGAAACTTGGAGAGAAAGAAATCTGGAAACAAAGTGATCATCCAGGATTTGAGGTTACCATGTTCCAGTTTGATCCCATTAAGAACGAGCTTTATGTTGCCAAGACCAAAGATTCATACAAGAAACTAAGCGTTTAACCCCTAACTCCAGTTACAAAACAAAGTGAACCAGTTGTTAAAGGTGTAGAAACAATGAGATGGTAGTAGAACCAGTCAATGAGGTAGTAGAACCAGTCAATGAGGTAGTAGAACCTGTTACCAAAGCTGTAGCTCCTGTGTCTGTTCCTGTTGTGTCTGGTCAGGTAACTTCTGTGTTCCATAAGCATCTGAGGTTGTGTAAGTGTGATTCTGTTGATCGTAGTAAGTCTGTTCCTATGGGCTGTGATGTTCTTGAGTATCCCAATAGTGACTCGTTACTATATTTGTTAGGTAGTGAGTGTTCTAAGTTGTTGTTTGATGGTAAGTGTGTGTGGAATTATGTGTCTGGTCCATATCCTACGTCTTTATACTTTAAGTCTTCTGGTTTTCTATATCTGAACTTTGATCCATACTATTATTTATATGTGTATGATGGTAAAAGCTGGGTCCTCAGGAAAAATTATTAGAGTACTACGAAAATAAATTTCCTAACTAGTGTGAACTGGTAATAAAAAATTATTGTAAAAAATCTAAAGAAAGTTGTTGGTTCAAATCCAGCTGATGTTTTAAATTTTGTTTATAGAACAAATTAAATTCCTTGATATCCTTCAGCTCATTACTGTTAAAGTTACTGTCAAATTTATCACAAAGTTTAGTTGCAATGTAGTCGTTTCCAATGCCCATCCGCTTCAGAAGTTCAAGCTTCTGGTTATAACTTAAAATAGCGTGATCAGTCTCCATTTCAGAGTTTTCATCGTCAAATCCAAAACTGTCACTGTTACTGCCAATGAAAAGCTTTTTGTTAGAGCTGGAATTTAAGTAATTGTACTTGTTTATAAAGCTGTTAAGGTCATTATTGTACACTTTCTGAGGAGTTAGTAAATTCTCATAAAACTTCTCAGAATCAACGTTACCCACACGATTAACACTTTGAGTGACTGATTCAGGTTTTTCTAGAGAGTTAGATTGGTCTCTAGAGTATAAATTGGGGCGAGAATAAGTACTGTGTTGTGTATTCTTGTGTAAGTGGCTGCTAGCTATATGTGACTGGAAGCCATCTTTGGTGGAATCAGGTTCAGAACTTTGATAAGAGCCTTTTGGGAATAAATTAACAGGAGTGTCGAATTGAGAATTATTGCAATTAACTGAGGAAACCATTTTATTATTATATTTATTTAAATAATTTAATTTTTTAGATAAAATTTGGTAACAGCGGTTACGGAAGTTTTTAGTATCTATCACAGCCTCGATATAAGTTTTTAGTCCGACATCGAGGAAATCGGTGCCATATTTATCCTTGTATTCGCTGCAAATCCGGTCAAGTTCGTCTTTTTCCAAGTTTTCCATGGTGTACAGATTTTGTGAATCATAATTGGACTTTAGAGTCAGATTTTCCAGAGTTGGTGAAATTGGTGAGGACCCGCTTGGGTGCTCGATGTTGTTGACAGAACAATTAAAAGTGTTGTTTGATTTAGTTGGAATTTCTTCCTCTAAAATATTAAAAGCTCTTTTAAAAGTTTTAGGGTTAGGATTGGGTGAGGATTCCGGCTTCTTAAATCGGTTAGAAATTGAAGTTTTAATCTTGCTGAGAGATTTACCAAGGCTCAAATGGCCTGATTTATCTGCCATTTCATATTAGTAAAAACATTGAAAAAAATAAAAATTTTAATTAATTGTGCTTACACATGTTTTTTGGCACTGCCACACAAGAAAAGAACATTATCTGATTTACCAAATATTTATTTCATTTGTAGATGATCTCCAGCATTTTAAATCCATTTTAATATTTTGTATCCAATTTTGAATCTTATAGATATTCGATACATAAGCTGTACATTATATATTGTATTATATTACAATTTTAGAGTTAAAGGATATTTTAAAAATAACTTATCTTACACATTTATTAGAATTTATGCCAAATTTCATTATTTCCAAAATCAAATCGACAATGTGAACATTTTTAAAACTCACATTACCAACCAACAATTTGTAACATATACCAATCAACCAAATAATCTGATTAATGATATGAGTGGATCAATTAGATGAGCTAATTGGATGTATTAGAAGACCTAATTGGATGAATTAGATGAATGAAGTGGAAGAACTAATCAGATGAACTAATTGTATGAATTAGACGGATGAACCGGATGAATGAAAGAAATATGTGATGATAATAGAAATAATAATCATATGTACATTATTAGTGTGTGGATTTAATAGAATTGACATATCAAAGGAATCAGTAATAAGTTCATATCAGACACATACAGGTCGTTTGGGTGAGGTCGAGCTTAGGATAATAAAGCTTCCTCATAGGCTTACCGTTCAAATGTTGGACGACAGTGGCGTAAGTGTGTGGAAAGGAACATCCACTGAAGCTCTGAGGGAGTTAAATATGTACTTTATCAACGGCGAAATCTTTGGTCTTTACCTTTACTCAATTGATTACTTTTCCTCACCAAATGAAACTTATTTCCTCTGTAAAAAAGGACAATGGAAAAGAGTTAGCAAGGAGAAATTTGATTACGTGCTCTTTGATAAGTCACTACTCAAAAAAATGGGAGTACAAAGCACATTCGCACACTCAAACCTAAGCTTGATTTACCTCCTCATCATTCTCCAACTTTTAATGTATTGATATTTTTCATACATCTCAAACTAGAATTAAACTATAAATGTATTAATATTAGTTTAAATTAGTTTTATTCGAAATCCTCTGCTTTAGTTTATCAGTAGGAGGATTTAGCTGTTCCAATTCATGTAGTTCATTGGGTTGACTTTGTATTAATTCGTTTAATTCATCTTCAAACTAAAGAAATGTGTGGATAATGTGTAATTTACCTCGAGATTTGGTGAGATGTTACTTGTCATTGTGTCCAATATCTCCTGCTGTGTCTCCCTACTCTCCTCCAACTCATCAAGCAAATCATCAAACTTACTCGAATCTCTACAATACCATTAGTAATATTATTATAGTAATAGCGTGTTACATGGAGGACTGTAGAAACTTTTGAGCGTTTAAGGAGTCGGAAAGGGCTGAGATGGCCATGTGTTGCATTTGAGCGCCTTCTAAAGCGATACTCTGAGTTTCAAGCGCAATTAGTGTTGATCTTAGTTTATTTAACTCATTTGTAAGTAATTTCTTCCTTCTTAAATGGGATAAAGCGTTCGTTTTATCATTTCTCCTACTACATTCCAAGGCCAATTTAACACACTCCTACACAATATTAATGTTGCTATCCTTACAGTTATTTTATTCTCTAATATTTCTTGCTTTTTTGTCAAGTAATTCAGTGTAGTCTCACTGTTCGCCAGAGCCAAATCGATCTCACTCTAAAATTTTTTTAACAACATTATTTAAAATAATTATGTAATTGGTGAGGGGAATACTTTTTTAGCTTTAGAAACGTCCTTTACGGGACTTTTTTTATTCTTTCTGAACCCAAAGACCATTAATACTGTTTAAACTTCATTTAAAACTTTAAAAATAAAATAATAAAAAAATATTAAATAAAACATTAAAATAAATTAAAAACAACAAAATGTGTAAATAACAAATTTATCCAAAAAAATAATAATTAACAGAACAATGCTATGTACACTATACTACAGAACATTCGGACAAAATGAAGAAATTTAAGGATAAAATAATAAATTATAAATAAATAATAAAATATTGAGTATGAATTGGGAATAAAAAGAGAATAAGGAGAATTGGTAGATGTGTAAAATAAATATCATGATCTGGAATATTTCAGGCTCAAATGTGTAAATTTGGATAGATTTGAACTTTAAAAATAATTAAAAATATGATTAAACGAGAATTGAGGCAAAGAAGGAGGAGATCGAGGCGTTATCTACAAGTATCAAGGGTGTACAGAGTAGTCCGAAATTGACTTTAGACAGGTAATTTTACGCTCCTGTTAAGTGTATAGGGAGATTAAATCATGGTGTAAATTTTAGAATTGTTGATGGGTTGAGTTGGTGGTAATTTGAGGAGTTGTTGAGGGATTTAGTTGACTCAATTTTTGATGTGGGGGGTTGCTCAAGGCCCATCATGCATCTGCACTTTTGTCAGATTTACTTGATTTTTTTAGGTTTATTTCAAATTATTTTTTTTAATTACGCTTTATCATTTTTTCTGATATCTTTCAACAAGTCATATCAGTATTAAATACGAGCCCACACTAAAAGTCCAAACCAAGTTTGTTCATTACCACTATAAAATTATTTATCTCACACTTTACTTTATATTACTTTATATACACTCTCCACTCCATTATCTTATCCTTTTATACCTAAATTTTTTCATTATTTTTTTGGTTCAAATCATAATTTAACAAATTATTTATTCAATCTATTATTTAAAAATTAGATAAATTAATTTTAAACTAGTTAAAATATTTGAAAATTAGATAAATTGATTTTAAACTAATTGAAATATTTAAAAATTGTTGATTAAATATTTTTTAGGTAATGTTCCTTGATTATACTCCTGGTCTTAAAGACCCTTTTAACCAGACTAATACTGATGGACCAATAAAGTTAGTTCACATACGTAACCACCAACGCAACGGACGTAAAAGCGTGACAACTGTCCAGGGCCTCGAGGAGAGCCTTGACTTAAAGAAAATGGTGCGCGCACTCAAGAAAGAATTCTCGTGTAACGGAACCGTGATCATGCACGAGGAACATGGAAGCATCATTCAGCTCCAAGGCGACAAGAGGCAGGACGTTGTCAAGTTTCTCGAACGCGAAAATCTCGTCACTCCAGATCAAATACGCATCCACGGAGCTTAAATTTATACTGTATTCTTATTATATTAATATTCTCCCATACCCTTACTCGTTATCTTTATTTACCAGACCTTATAAATTTTTAAATTATTTCCAAATTTTAAAAATAAAATTAAAAAATTGAATTAAAATGTGTAAAATTGGGAGTGCTTGAAATTAATGAAAATTTTGTATAATATTTTAAATCTAGCCAATGTGATAATATTCTACAAATGTGTGTATAGTTTTAATGTAGTAAAACCGCCGTATCCTAAATTTGATGTCCTGGTCGTCGGTGGAGGCCATTCGGGAATTGAAGCCGCTACAGCTTCCGCCAGAATTGGAGCTAACACTCTCCTAATCACTCCAAATTTATCTTCCATAGGTATTTCAATAGGATTTTCATCCGAAATCTTGTTTAATTTAGTCAATTCCGTGATATATACATGTGTAATGAGATTCCGCAGATTTACCAAGTTAAATATAAATTCAAAGTATAATAAAAAGTGTAAAATTGAGTTTACAGGGGAGTTGAGTTGTAATCCGAGTATTGGCGGGATTGGTAAGGGTAATTTGGTGTGTGAGATTGATGCTTTGGATGGCGTGATGGGAATGTGTGCAGATTTGTCGGCTATTTCATTTCGTTGCTTAAATACTTCCAAAGGACCAGCAGTTGTTGGTCCTAGAGTCCAAATCGATCGTGACTTATACAAAATCAACCTCCGAAAATTATTAGAAAATTATCCAAATCTCTTCTTCCTACAAGATTTCGTCGATGAATTACTTCTTAACTCTGGTGACTCAAATGATACAGTTGACACTAACACAGTCGATAGTGACACTGGTAGTACAATGAATGTTGAAGGAGTAAGAATGAAAGATGGCGGAGTAATAAAGAGCAAATGTGTAATATTGACAACTGGCACATTCTTAAAAGGCCGTTGTCACATATCCAAACAAACGTACGTCAACTATTAATAGTATTGTGTTCAGTTATGGAGGAGGAAGGATTAATCGTATTACTGGCGAGTTTGAATCTGCGGCAGATAATTTGAGTAATATATTCAATAAACTTGGAATTAACACCTTAAGATTCAAAACAGGTACACAAATTGTGTTAACTCTGTGTAGGAACACCTGCGAGACTGGATAGGAAAAGTATTAATTTTGAGAATTTGGAAGTACAAGAAAGTGATGAGAATCCAAAGTTCTTTTCATATTTAAATGAAGATTTCAAAGTCACAAATCAATTAATTAATTGCTATAAAACACAAACTAACGAACGGGTACACAGGTAAATAATTAAATTGATGAGTAATTTTTAGTATTGTGAGGAATAATTTACATAATTTACCAGATTATACCTCAGGATTAGGACCAAGATATTGCCCATCAATCTCCACCAAAGTACCTTTTACACAGTTTACACAGTCTTACTCGTACATAATCAATTGACTCATGACTACACCCGATAAATATGTGTAACATGTGTGAATGTAGGTGATGAAGCATCCTGGGATAAAATCGCATATAGTTTGGTTGGAGCCTGAGGGTGTTAATAGTGATATAATATACCCAAATGGTTTATCCGGCTCATTCGACATTAATACACAGGTACAAAATAACACACGCACTCTGTGTAGAGGGAGATGCTGAGAAATATAAAGGGATTGGAAAATGTGAAGATATTAACACCGGCGTATGATGTGGAGTATGATTTGATAGATCCAACAAATCTTAAATACACATTAGAATTGAAGAAAATAAATAATTTATTTCTCGCAGGTCAAATCTGCGGTACCACAGGTACACTAACATAATATAGTTAAGTCAATTGTATTAACTAAATTGTGTGTAGGTTATGAGGAGGCTGGAAGTTTGGGTGTAATAGCTGGCATAAATTCAGCCTTGAAAAGTCTTAATATTAATGAACCCTTTGTCATTAACCGTAATGAAGGCTATATAGGTAAAAAATTATTATTACATTATTATTAGGAGTGTTGATTGATGATTTGATAAGAAAAGGTATTACAGAACCTTATCGTATGTTCACTTCAAGGTCTGAATACAGACTACAAAACAGGTAAACGCACACTAACAACTATATTACTCACCTCTTTATGTTGTAGGATAGACAATGGAGATGTTAGAATGTTAATAAAGGGAATAAAATATGGTGTAATAAGGAATAAAAAGAGATTAGACTTGATGAAAAATAAGTATATTAAATCAATAATCGTAATCTCAACTCTTCAGTAAGGAAACAGAATGATTATTATTTGGTAGATCAGTGACGAATACGCTTAACTATTGGGGAATTGACAGGAGTTGTAATGTGTATAAAACAGGCTGGGACGCACTAAAATGTGGTAAAAAATACACCGAAATCAAGGAAAAGGTTGTTGAATTACTGAACTTGGGGAACAAAAACTTTATGGAAAAGTTTAAACTAAATTTATTCAATTTGCCCTTCTCAAATCATGAACAAAAATCCATCAACTTTCTACTCAGTCATATGAATACAAAGAAATCAGAACAACCGGAACACTTTGATAAGCCTAGTGATGATCAAACTGAGGCCATTGTTAGCAAGGTGATAAAATATTATTTGAGAGAAAATGAAAAATTAAATGTTGAAATGGAAAGTTTGGTTGAATTTTTAAAGAGTTTACTGAGTAATTTGAGCCCAAATGTGATTTCATTTATCGAAGCACAGGCTAAGTATTCGTCATTTATTAAAAGATATAACCAACAATACCAAAGAGCAATCTCAGGAAGAACCATACACATACATCAAGATATACAATACAACCAGTCAGTGCTACACATTTACACGGTTATTTAATAATATTACTGAGTTAACAAAGTGATTAAAATTTTTATAATTAATGTTTAGTGAAAATTTTAAGTTTATGTCGATGGAGGAGATAGAGATATTATCAAGAGAGAGGCCGGAAACAATACAAGAAGCGATGGAACTTCCAGGAATAACACCAGCCACCGCCGTACAATTAGCAAATTATATCATCAAAGATCACAACTAATTTTTATCCCAAATATAATTTCATATATAAATTTTTTAATTTTATACATTTAATCTTTAATTTTATATGTTTTATAATAATTATATAGTTGTAGTGCTTGGAGGATAGAAATAATAATTATTTTTAAAAGGGTGGGATAAAATGTGCCCGGAATTTCTCTTTGAAGATGGAGAAATTAATATTCTCATAAAATCTTGTTTAAAGTGTTTAATATTGTAGAATTTATCGCGATTTAAGTGTACCATAGTAACAACGTCGGATAACAGGCCGTTTAAACCTGTTTAATTTGTAATATAGTGATTTTCCCCGTAATAATATTAAATAAACTATAGAAATTTATAGTTTCCCTAAATTTTAGTCCTAATGTGTAATCAAACACACAGTACAACTTTCATCTCAATAAATGTAAAATAACAATCATATCAACCTGTTAACTAATGTATAATTAAGGTAGAAGAATGGAGTTTTCTAAGGGTAAGGATTTTTTCGCGAAAAAATTCGAGTTTTTACAAAAAACTGGGCTTAAGGGGATAGATAAAGTACTCGGAGAACAAAGTAATTTAATACCCAACGCCACTACTGCCAATCAAGTTAACACAGCCAGCTCAGTAAGTAATATTAATGCTACGAATGAAGTGGAGAATAAGGACCCGAATGTTGGTGCTGTTGAGGGTGAGAATGTGCCTCAGGAGGGAACCGCAGGAACTCCAGAGGGTAATGAGATAAAGGAAAACTTTGACGATGATTTACTTTGGAGTAATCAGTACACGTATGATGCCTTTATTGACTCGTTGAATACTCAGTACGAAGAACGAGGAACTAACATGCAGGAGAAGAGGCATTGGAGTTATCCAAGACGATGGAGTGTGAAGTTGTTTAATCTTAAAATTGTTAATTTGTTACCTGAGAGTTTAAGTTGTTTTGCAGAGTTTGATTTTGGCGGTACAAGAGATGAGTGCAGAGTCCAAATCGGTAGCTCCAACTACATTCTAAGCAGAGGAAAGAGTAAGAATTATATAAGAACACCTGTTCTAAAGGACATTGAGAAGGATCAGACGAGGAGTTTCCAGTGTTCTCACTCATTTGAGTATCGTGGGAGTTACCTGGACTTGGAAAATGAAAAGCTAAGAATTAAACTTTGGAGCTGTAAAAAGTACACAGTAAACAGTCTTGTAAGTATTTATGACCAATTCCTAATCAAGTTTGCTGAAGGTGATGAACATATAGAAATCCCAATGTACAAGTACATTGATAACCAGAAGAAGTTAACCTGTAACTTGTCATTTAACTTATTTTTCCAAGAACTCTACGACTTTGAAATTAACTTGATAAATTTTAAAATTAACAACGCCATTTCCACGTATTTTCTCTTCAATTATCTACAACTTCATCTTTCCAAACTTAGTGATACGGAAAATAGTAACACTGTGAGTAACAGGGAGGGTACGAATAACTATGTGAATGAGTGGAATTTGTTGGATAAAATGAGGTATAGTATTTTTAGAACAAAGATGGAACGGAAGATGAAGAAAATCAAGGCTAACAAGAAGAAGGAAAAGGAAAAGGAACAACAAGAGGACGATAGTAGTGACGATGATTTCGATGAAGACGATCAAGAGGATAATCAGGAATCAGGTGACTCCACTACAAATGTTGAACCACCAACTACGGACCCCCACTCAACACAACCAACACAATTACCTCAACAGTCACCGCAACAGTCACCGCAACAGTCACAAAAAACCTCGAAAAAAAAGAAGAGGAAGAAAAAATCCAAGGCTGGAGTGGGTTACAAGAGTACAGACGAAGACAAGGAAAAAAAGGATAAAGAGACGACGTTAACATTCCAAAGTGACAACAACGAGTACATTACAATTTTGAGAGATAATATCAAGTTTTTTGTGCAGGTTGGGAAGTACGTGCCATTTGTGTGTGAAATTGAACCCTGGCCCAGATTATTCATAAGACTTAAAACTGACAGCATGCACCTGAAGAATATGTCACTGTTGTCACACTCTGTGAAAAACGCATTCAGCTGTGAGTGGGATAACTTGGGAGAGATAGTGTTCAGAGGTACACTGAATGAATTATGTAACTCACACCTGGAAATAAAGTTGATGGATTGGAGTGCGCCAAAAGCGGCAAATTGTATAGGAGTAGCTACAATACCAATGGAATCCATCGTAGACTATCCCTACATAAGTAGTAGACTGTACCCGCCAGAATGGCTTAAACTTAAAAGTCAGTATGAGGGCTGGAATGATAAATTGGATGATTTGCAGCTGGGAACAGTAACTGGCACAATGATAGTTAACCGCAAGCCAAGATATAGACAACTTAGAGGTACTAACAGACCATCAAGTTCAAGTCATCTGCTCATAGTACATATTAACAATATTGACCAATTATTGGCAAACACGCAAGAATCTGTAGATTCTTACGTCGAAGTTACGTTTAATAATGTGACTCTGAGGACTAATTTGTGTAAAGACATGCTGGGTCCAAAGTATAATGAGGAATTGTATATCCCAATCCCACCAGTGACAACTTATGAAGAGTTAGTTGAAATGGGCTCCATTAAAATCACAGTTTGGGGCTACATTATGGAAAAGTTAAATTATTTCGGGAGCTGCGAAGTAACTGTGGGTGAGGTTTACTATAATAAGAATGTGCTCAGACCACTGACGAAGAAGATGCATAACCTGATGGACTCATTCAAGTATGAAGTTACTTATGAAACTATTGTGTTCACGACTTCGAAGAAGCTGTATCACTATCAATATAATGAACAGGACCATATCTCAAACATTTCATTCTCAGCCTGGTTCTATCCCCTCATTACTCCGTCCAGAAGTTCAGAAATTGGGAGACTCTCCAATCTTAACCCTAATTTTAGACCTGATAATGTTAATCCTAATGTTAGACCTAATAGTGTCAGAGTGAGTAATACTGTTAGAGCGGGTAATTCGGGAGATTGGGAGAAGCTGATTGAGATTTGGAAGAACATTTGTATGATTTCAAATAATGAAAATTTCGCAGAGTTGTATTATTTTTATGACCAGTTTGGGAATAAAATGTTCCCAACTAGTTTTGTACATCCGATACACTCACCACCGGCTGTTGACAGTGTTAATCACATGTTCCACTTCGTCAACTCAATACCGTTTGTAAATAAAAAGTTACAAAACGTTTTCACCATTGATTTCTTGTTAAAGTTGAAGACCGGTAGTATCATTGATCATTGTGTTTTATTTCTCAGTTTTCTCATTAATTATAATCCCAATTTCGATGTCTACGCCGCCATCGGACAACAAAAGGATAAAAAATTCAACGCATTCCTCATACAATTTTTGAAATCCCGGGCTGATAATGTTACCGATGGTACTACTGACGGTGTTACCGACACTATTAACGGTGTTGAACAGAAGAATAAATTTGACGTGATGGTGATGTATGATTTTAACATGAAGCATGGCAAGAAAATACATATGGAGAGGGAGGTAATGAAGAGGGAAGTGAAAAAGTCAAATTTCCAGACGATAAATATACTATTTAATGACAAGAATTTATGGTTAAATGTGCAGAGCAGGAAGGATATCGCAAGCCTAGACTATGATATTAATAATATTAACAACTGGTACCCGTTCATTCCATATAACCCTACCATGCACATTACTAAAGATTATTATCACAAAATCATCACACAAATCAACCAACACATTAATTCCCATTCTGGCGTCAACACTGCTGTTAACCCCAGGGTGTGTGACACGGGCGAGAGAATGGTGTATTATATAAACTGGCACAGGAAAAATGAGTATGTGGTGAATATAATAGAGAATCGAATGTTAGAGGAGCTGAAGCGTTACATAAGTATGTACAGAAGTGCGCAGAACTTGGTGACTAACTTCAACGCCTGTCAGAAGTTACAGGAGTTTCTAAAACGCTACATCATCATGGTCCACGCCAGAGATACGAATCACGAAGATAATTTGGAAATCATCAAGAGTCAAATTAGTGAATGGAGATCACAGCTGGAAAATAAAATCCCAAGAGGATACAGAATATTGATTAGGACTGTAAGGTTCAACACTATAGACTCTGGGAACATGTTTGACGTAATAAAACATAAGCTGGATTTTCTAGATTCTAGGGAGAGCACAAGTATCTTTGTGGTAGCTCTGAAGATATTTGAAATGTGTTCTGACCTTTTTAGCACATACTTCCTCATAATGCATGCGAATAAGATCGATGAGACTCTGAGGAATATAATTTTACTTCAGACTCACGTGGAGGACAAGGTGAGGAGTAGGGCACCGGAGGATTCTGAGGAAGCTCAGAAGAATAAAACTCTGGAGGAATTGGCATTTGAAAGTAATGTTGCAGATGTACTGTATGATCCTGAAGGGACTGGGAAGGCTGATGAGGACCGACTTCAACGTATAAGGTCGCTTAAATCAAGATTTAACTCTTCAAAATCAAGATTCACTTCTTCTAAATCGAGATTTAGTTCGTTTAAATCCACGTTGGAATTTGCCAGCGGCTCTGGAAGTCTTGTGCTGAGCGAGAACAGCTCCACTGAATACATCACAATGTCATCACGACAGTCGGAATTCTATGAGAATCTAAAAGATGAGGAAGTGCTCAAAATGGATTCTTACGATTTTACCGAAAAATCAAGCCATAGACATGAGAAATCCAAACACAGAGATGAGAAATCCGACCACAGAGATGAGAAAATGAAGTATAGAGATGAGAAACCCAAGGGTGGACGTAGACCTGATAGTTCCAAGTATAGAGATGAGTATTCATCAAATTACACCTTCAGTTCTATGAAAACTTATACCACAAGTAGTCTTCAAGAAGCTTTGTCCAGTGGCACTTTGGTCAGCGGTTTCTCGATTAGTAGCCTAAGCGGTAGTTCAGGTTCTAGACTTGATACCAATGTTCTAAGCAGCAGCACATATACCAACAGATTAGACTCAGGAGATACTTTGAATTTAGGAGATAGAATAGACTTAGGAGATAGAATGGATTCACGTAGTAGTTTGAATAGAACACTGACAAGTAGTACAATACTGAAGAAAATCCTTACAGATTCTGATTTAACTAATGATTTTGAGAGTCACAAGACCATTAATGTTAATTTGTACTTGAAAAAGATCTTGACAAACTCGTCAATCACAACCGAAACCAACAAGGATAAAATTAAAGATACCAAGATTAAAGATACTAGGATTAAAGATACTAAGATTGGTGATACTAAAAATGAGAATACGAAGAGTGACGTTAGTGACAGTAGTAGTGAAATATTTAGTTCATTGAGTTCAATGGATGATACAATGAGTAGTAGTGTTAGAGTAGTGAATAAGAAGTTACCGCTCAATAGTAAAATAATCAAGAATAAAAAGAGTAATAATTCACTCAGTGAACTGGACAAATTCTCTAATCTCAACACACTCAAACTCAGTACACTAAGCACTGGTAACACTGTTTTACACAGGAATGATAATATCTTTCCCAGCCCAACTAATATCGATCAAACTAGTTCCAGCACTAGTAAATCCATCACTAGTAGTGTAATAGAGTCGAGTGGTGTAACGGATTCGAGTAGTTTATTTACTAGTGATTTATTCTCATCAAGTCGTAGTGCCGAGAAATCAATTATTCAAAGTATCGGCAGGAGTTCATCGAATCGTTCTCAAGGCTTGGGAATGGGAAGTGGAAGAGTTACAACACCGAGTCTCACAAAATCACTTTCCAGCAGTAATAAGCTCAGTAGCAGCGGTAAACTCACTAGTAGTGATAGAATTAGTTCTATCAGTGGTAAGACTGAAAGTATATTTGAAAGTGATCATAAATCCTTGGTTAACAGTACTCATAGTAGACCAAGTAGTAAACTAAGTTCTGGTAGTAGACCAAGTAGCAAACTAAGTTCTAGAACTGGTGTTAGTGTGGTGAATAGGGTTGAAAATAGTTTAAGTAGTGGTAACATAAACAGCATAATCAGAAGTAGCTCTGCTACTAGTTACACTCACAATAACTCTGTAAACAGTTCTGTGAATAATTCGGCAAATGAATCTGTGAGTAGTAGTTCTGGGTTTGAGGAACCTACGCATAGAAAACCTTCGTTGAGAAGTGAGAGTATAACTAGTGTTACTAGTACGATTACAAGTAGTTCCTTCACTTCCAATAATAATTTGGATAACTTCAAAATTATCAAAAACTCCTCCGATACCATTGGTCAACATACAATTAAACATGGTCACACCTCAATCAATGGATCTGGTAGTATATCAGTTAGTGAACAATCTGAGGCTACTGGTGATACGGACAGTTCGAGTATTCGTACTATCATAGCAGATGAAGAAAGTACAAGTGATTTCTCAACTACTTCTTCAGGCACTGGGATCTCATCAAGCACATTAACTTCCAGATATTCCAACACCTTTCTCAGCTCCAAACACACCATTAACATGACAAAGTCGCTAACACACGCATACACAAACAATTCTACAATACAACCAGATGACTCCAGTGCACTATTAGATGGTTCAAGTGTACAATTGGATGACTCCAGTGTGCAGGTGGAAAGTACGAGTAAAGAGGAGGATACGGTAACGGGTAGTAATGAGTATGTGGAAAGTTGGTCATCATTGAATGAGAATAGCGAGAGTAGTAGTTACAGAAGTTATAGAAGAATTAACCCGTACAGTAACTTCCTAACCTAAACCCAATTTTTCTCAATTTCTTCCCTTAAAATATATTATTAAACATAAATATTTGTATAATAATTAATTAATATATTAATGATAAGAGAGAATTGTGGAGAAATTGTAGTATACAAAAATGATAAGTCAATTGTATTATATAACCAAACTGGACAAATCAGAGCTCTACCAATCTACAACATCACTCAAAATAACACGTAAAAAATTATTATATACAAATTGTATAAATTATTATTATATAAATTGTACAAATTATTATTAAATAAATTATAATATTTTACACATTGAAAAATAAATATTGAAAAATTTTTTTAGTGATAATGTATGTCCGTTTTGTGGTAGTGTTTTGAGTGGAGAGAAGTATAATTATATTGCCAAGGCTTATTTCTATCTCTTACAGAACTCATTTCAAACCTTCTCAAGCCAGAATAATTACCCCAATGACGTCAACATCTCCTCACTAGAATTACACGAAAATTACAACCCAAACACTGCTAACACTGACACATTCAACGGGAACGGATTTGGTAGTGGAACTGGTGATAGAATTGGCGAGAATGGACTTCGTGGTTACTTGATAAGAAATGACAGTTTCTCGAGAGATGAGGACCAATCACAAAGTGACTATAAAGTAGTTGATGATAGTGAGGTGGACGTAATGGAGCTAATGGAGTTACCGAAGAATATCCCGAAATATTTATTAATAACGGGATATTATAAGAGATTTTTCATTGAAGGACCGAAATTAGGTTCCGGCTCCTACGGTCACGTCTACAATTGTATACACATCCTCGATGAACTCGTTCTCGTACAATATTAATCAGTTTACGACACATTTACACAGTTACATAGTTAAATCTATTACGTAGTTAATTGTGTTATATAACTGATTGGTGTGTTAGGGAGAATATGCGGTGAAGAAAATCCCTATTGGAGATGATATGGAATGGTTAAAAAAGGCGATAAAGGAAATAAAAATAAGAGAAAACATAAAGCATAAGAATGTAGTTGACTATAACCATTCCTGGTTAGAAATGTACAGAATGAATGAATTGTGCCCTTACATTCCTTACCTCTTCATTCTCATGGAATATTGTAACGGTGACAATCTATACAATTTTATACAAAAAATATACAAAGGGGAGGATTTACGTGATTCCGATAGTATTTCCCGTGTGTCAGGTGATGATGTGAATTATCTGTCTGATGACGAGGTGATGATAATATTTATTGATGTGTTGAATGGGTTAAATTATTTACATAAGAATTTTATAATACACAGGGACTTAAAACCGTCAAATATCTTACTTAAATATGGTAATGATAGTATTACGGTTATGATTTCCGATTTCGGTACCTGCCAAGTCTTCTCACAAAAGTCAACCAAGTCAGGCTTCACCGGTATGATGATAGTATTTTATTATTATTTTCAGGTACCATAGAGTATACTGCACCGGAACTCTTGATTTCATATTACAACACTTTTAAACCCACCGATACTACAGTGGATAGTGTGGGTGATACCCTGGATACAGTGGAGGTATTAGAGGATAAAATAGATTTATGGAGTTTGGGAGTGATATTATACTACGTATCATATGGAGCGTTACCGTTTTATTCTAGTGATATGAAGGAATGTGTCAAGTTAATTATTTACTCGAAACTTAAAACCCCTGCACATCCTAAAAGATCCAAACTCATACACAACATCATACATAACCTACTCTCCAAAGTAATTTACAGAGTTTTCACTCATTTAACACTATTTAGCACACACTATGGACTAGTTAGTTACTCAATTATCACTTGGCAAGTAGTGTAATTCTGTTGTAGAACAGCGGGAATCGTATGAGTTGTGATGATTTGTTGAGTATTCCTGATATTAATAAATACTTGGGAAACACGGAATTCAATCAACAAATCAGATCACAAATATGCCAACGCTTCTCCACACAATAACATCAATATATAAAATTTTATATAGTTTAAATTTTACATATTAATTGTTAGAGGTAAATTTTGTATATATTAATTGTATGTTTAGAGGTAATTTTTGTTAAAATTGTTGATGATGCTGTTGTCAGAATCGTAATCTACATCGTGAAAATCGTCATCCGTCTGGTCACTGACACTACTACCAACTTTCGTGATACTATTCCCAACTTTAGTGATACTATTCCCAACTTTGGTGATACTATCGCCAACACTGTTGGGATCACGTGTGTTTAAAGAGTTGATGAGAAGTTGGTAATTTGATTCTTGGGAATATTTGACGTTGTTCATGTGAACCTGGATGAAAATGGCAATTTCATCAGGTCTAGTTAGATATGGAAAATCACCGCCACTCTTCAAATAACCAACTTTAGAATTCGAATACCTACACAATGGTATGGGTATAAGGTTAAAAATGCATAGACAACCCAAATTTGGTAACTATCAACTTTTACTTAACTACGGAATTATATACTTAATTATATGGTTTAGTATGTGTATACCATAGTTTAATGTCTTGTTTGAGATTGTGTGGTATGTTATTATTAATAGTTTCAATGAGAAGTATTTTCTCCTGACTAAACCCGTTTAAATCCTTATTATACACATAATCACACGTTAACTGTAGTCTACAACAGGATTAATAATGATAATTGTGTGATTTGGGTACGTGATTCTGGATCCGAGATCACTGGCTGAGATGTGATCGAGTTCACAAGCCATGAATTCCTTGGCGTATTGTTCTCTCAACTCGACTCTCTCGTTGATATCCTCAGTTTTAGGACAAATGTAATACTCAATATACAAATTCTTTAATATTACATGCGGTAATAACATATACAAATTACCATACACCTCACGGAACGCCGGAGATATACTAAAGTCGTCAGTCCTAAATGAAAAATAAATTAAGTAATAAGTAAAAAATAAGTAAAAATGAGTAATTAAGCTGTAAAATAAAAATACTATAGAGAGGTACTTGCGATAGGAGTTGCATAGTATGATGGAGCTTAGGAGGTTTGGGTAGGATTGAACGAATAATTGGAGTAGAAATCCGCCCAAATCACTGCCAAACACACAGGGTTTATATAAATTTAAATACTCTAAAAAGTGAGAAAAACCACTAATCCACTCATAAGGAGTTTCATACTCGGGATACTGAGCAGATATACACCGAAACCCCTGAAATAATTATTAAATATTAAGTATAGTAAGTGTATAAATGAGTAACTAACTCCCCTAGGGGAATCGCCTGTAACTAAATATCCGGGAGTCAAGTAAACCAAGATGGGTAGAATTAGGGTATTAGATCTATGTTATATACAGTAGTTAAGAGTATAATAGTGTTGGAAATACCAGTTCTGATAGTTTATTGAAGAGATAAAAGTAACACCCAGCGGTACCGCAGATGCCATGTAAAAGTATGATGCTGGGATTATTTTTATCAGCTTTAGTTGATTTTTTATGATTATAATTTTCATAATATGTCCAGTAAAGCTCACTTACCGGATCTGATACTCTTTTAATCGCATTCTTGTTCTTAAACTCGTAATAATCTTCCTGAATTGAACCCACCGATAATACCCTCTCTACCGCTATAAAATTATTAATATTATTATATAATTATTAACTGAGTAAAAGGGTACTTGGTTCACGAATTTGTGCATTATTCATCCTAATTGTGTAAGATATTTACTGAACTACCACATAACACACTTGAGAAGAAAATTAATATTAATAAAAAATTAATTATGTAAATTAGTTGTAACGTGTAAATTTTAGTGTTTTAAGATGGAATTTGAGAAGGTTCCAAATTACTTGAATAGTTTAAAACAACAAATAAACCAAACCCTAAAGGATTCCTCACATGTCGATAAATTCCTACTCTCTTACAACACATTATCCGAAATTAGCCAACACGTAATAAAAATATTTAGTTTATTTATCCACAAATAATTATTTTATTCAATTATTTTACTCCTATCGGTTAATTAGTGAAAAATTATCTGAATTTTGGTGAAATTCTGTAGATTCCAAAATTGGCTGTGACTCCAAGATATTCTAAAGTCATCTACGACTTGTTCGAATTATTTATTGCCTCGGTAGAGGATGAGGAGAATTTAGAGGAAAAGAGAGGCTTATGCCTGGTAATCTTGACGAATATGTACATTAAGTGTGATTTTATAAAGGCTTGTAAGGACCCAGTTGGCTCCTCTGTGTATCAAAATAGCCTAAACTGCATGACAGCGTTCAAATTTAACCATGATTTTGATCAAATTCTAATACACATTACCAAGAAAATTGAGTAACCCCAACTTACACAGTCATTTATACTTAACAGTCATTTATACTTAACACTGTGTAAACTGTTGTAGAGAATGTTTATATGAGATGTTTTATCATAGTTCGGGCTCACATTACTTGAGGAGTTTAATACTTGCACTCGTTGGTGTCCAAGATCGTAATCAGTACTACTCCAAAAGTATTTTTACACAGCAAATTAATCTTTTACAGGTAATAATTTCGACAATCTAACCGTTCCAGAGGTAATTATCACAATTTTACTTAATTTTACTCAATTTACACTTTAAAAATTGGTGATCAGGTGGCGGACTGGCGTGTGAGGGTATTAACGAGTTGGAGTGAGATATTGTTTAAAGATTTTAAGAATTTACTCTTGAATACTCAAGCTTCTTCTACCTTCTGCCTACACATCAACATTCTCAAAATCGCAAATCTACGTAACTCACATACTTATTACTTAGTCAAATTTCGTATAACTTACTCTAGCTTAGTTAAGTTTCCTATAACTTAGTCTAACTTATTTAGTAAATTTGCTTAGTCAACCAAATATTTTGTAGTGGATAGAAAATATTTAATGGGAGTGATAAAGGAGTGTATACCAGTGGTTCGGAGTGTGAAGAACTCAAGTTATATCCTAGAGGCATGTCTTAAATGTTCAACCAACTATGAATACACTTACATCTTCAATGAGCTTATCTCGAACGAGTTTCAAACACTCTGTGAAAACAACTACTCAAACTACGTCGTACAAGCCTTCATCGAAAACCCACACTTCCAATCCTCACACCTACAATACATGATTCACAGTATTTTCTACACAGTTTACTCATTAGTATAGTAAATATTAAGTATGCAAACGGTATTGTATTGTTTAGATATGAATATTGTGTCATTGATGAATGGGAGGAGTTCCAGTATATTGTGGAAGTTGTGTAAGTCGTGTATAGACTTGTACTCATGCCAGGAGTTATTTTATAGGAAAATAATATATGATTTTAAAATTGAAAAGAATGAGGAGATCTGGTACACAGTCTTGTCAGCCGGGAGAACCAGAGATGATATACACATTAAACCGGCCGGATGTTCAGTGCTGGGGTACCTTGTCAAGTTCCAAAAATCCATAATCTCAGACCTAGTTTCCTCGTTTAAACCCTTTTTTAAACATGTAATTGACAGCGGGAAGTTTATTGAGGTAACTTGTGATAAACATTTCTCAAGGGTACTTCAAAACATGTTTGATCCCAGACTTTCACTCATACAAGATAAGTTCTGTAAATCGCTTCTCGCAACGTTTGAGTCTAATTGTGTAGCATTGTCGGTTAATATGAACGGATGTTATGTGTTGTATAATTATTTTTTACTATTGAAGCCGGAGGATAAGTTTAAGATTTTGTCAAAGGTTGTGGAGGATTATGAGGAAATTAAGTTAAAATCGCCCAAATATTGTAAACTAATGAATTTGTCAGAGTTTAAAGCGAATCCCAAGTTGTTCCAAAAGAAATTGGAGAAATCTGATTCCGTACGAGAACTCTTCAAAGATATACTTCAAACTTAATGTTACCACTGCTATATATAATATAGTATAGTAGTATAGTAGTATAGTAGTGTATAGTTAATATATTAATATTTAAAGTGTTAAATCTAGGGGCTAATAAATTTAAACATTAATCTCTGAATTTTAAATTATTTAATAGAGATAACTTGTGTTTTTAAACCAGATTCATCAGCATCTTCATCATTTTCGGGGAGATCTCCAGGAAGATTGTCAGGATGTTTAACTATTGTTTTCATAATTAATGTTATGCTATGGTCGCAAAATGCAATACTACTATCTGATAAATCAATTTCAAGTCCTGCAATGTATTTCCTAATTAATTTTTTCCCGTCATATTTAACCTTGTTGCAGCCAAACTTGAATAATATTTTAAACCTTAAAAACTCGTATTTCACTTCATATTCCTCAGGTGTGAGCTTCTTGAAATTATAGAAAAATTGGAATTTGCTCAATTTTACCCTCGTCTTGGTTATGTCAACCCAGTTATTCAATTCGTTGTCCCTTAGGAATAGGAGATAGTTGTTATTTTCCTGGAGTATACAGAGGTATTTATCGGGATATCCATTCTTAGTCTTTGTTACGCTTAAAACCGATACGTTTTTGGAAAACTCTCTAGGATGTTCAGTTTCCCAGATGGTTTTTTCTGACTCTGATGTGGGATCTTGACAAACGACCCTTTTAATAGGGTAAAAATGTCTAGGAGTATAAACTCTGCATTTCGATTCCCCAAGTATATGCGCAACAGTATATTGATGCTCTTCAGAACTAGCCTCGCAATTTATGTTTATAGTCAACTGCTCAGCTTCTGACCAGACTCCGTCATTTCTAATCATTTTTTTAACATCTCCATTTACAAGTTTTAGGTAAAGTAGATTTTCATTTGCCTTATCAGTAAAGTTTACTTCATGGACATATTCATTGGGGTTTGTAGTTTGCCATACCAGTTCGTCCTTGCCAGATTCTCTGTCTGCTCTGATAACTCTGTTAAATATAAACCCTGAAGTCGGTGTATATCCGTGTCCAACAATTGCGGCGTGTGTTCTATTCCTGTTAAGTTCAATGTTTACTATAACAGGCACAGGTTCTAGACGATCAACAACCCCCAAAGGTTTATGTGAATCGCCGTTTAAAATGTTATGCGAACCAACGTAAAAACTCATAATTCTCAGCTTAAATTAAATTATATCAACTGATCTAATAATTTTAGACACTTCTAGATTCATGTATTATCAGATCTGCATATCCAAATATATGCATACCAATATACTAAGTATAATATTATGTAGAGTATTAGGAAGGATTAAAATACGGTTGATTATCTCTGAAGAAGAAATAGAACATTTGATGAATCGGATCAAGACTACGATCCTTTTCCAAATACTCATCACTCAAATATGGTAACAACTCATCATCATCGTTACCACCCTCGGTATTATCACCCTCGGTGTTATTGGTTCTAGTATTATTAGTGTTGGTTTCTTTTTCTTTGAAAAGATTATTGAATTTGTTGATTAAATAATGATTAAAATTGTTGTGTGCGACAATTATTAATGGTTGACTACAATATAGTCCCAATGAATCCATCTCATTAAAATTCTCAATACTCTAAACATCCTCATGAATGAGTATAAATAATAATTAACTGTGTAAAAATACTCTGAGCCTTTTTCGTTCATGTTTATTGATAAAATTGTTATAAATAAAGTTGTAATCACAGGAAAATATACCATCCCAGCCCAACTCCTTATACCTGTACCACAATCAACTCTGAACTATGTAAATAGTATAGAGTGGGTTACCGTTGAATTTGTAATTCTTTGGTGAAATAATCGGATAAACTGTGCATTGGAGTGAGTTTCCCCTGGAAAATATTTACAATACTATTGTTACCCATATGGAGTACATCCACTTGAACAAAGATGTGTTAGGCTTTATCTGAAATATTATAAATGTAATAAACCTTACATATTCCAAATCAACAAATAAACGGAAACTCCTACAATTATCACAAAAATGCTTTATCACCTAAAATACCCAATTTACTCATGTGACAATAGTTAAATGGTGATGCAAAAGTTAAATGTGTTACTTGATTGGAAAGATGATTTTCTAAGTATGTGAGAACGAATTCGCTGAGAAAAACTGTTGGTAATTCATAAGAGAATCCATGACTCTTCAACTTGTCCAAATTCCTCACATCCCTCAAATCACACTCCAACTACAACAATTACACAATTACACAATTACACATAACTAATTTTACACATAACTAAATCTATAAATAACTCAAGATTTAGTGTGATACGACGTGGTATCGGTTGGAATAGAAATCTAATTTCTCAACTTTATAGTTGGGGAACAAACTCAACAACTCTTTGGTATGTGTGATAATGTCGATTTTAGTTTTAATTTCCTTTTCGAGATCGAGGTCAAAACAGACGAGATTTGGATATTTACTGAGTAAATAAAGTGACACTGTGTCTAGACTAGAGCCTAGATTAACAAATTGGACCTTATCTCCAGTAAATTCTGACAAAAAGGTTTCAATAATAGTTCTGATCCCAACGACTCTGACGTAGCTTGCTAAAAAAATAATAAAAAGTAATGAACTTACTGAGACTTAGGAGTGGATCCTGGGTCCCTTGGGATGAGAAATACTTGATAAACTCATCTTCATAATAGTATTTGTCAACGGCGATTCTAAAGATTCCATTAACTGCTGAGGATAATTGCGTCTCCTTACCGCTTGGATAATAATACGAAGTGTGACCAGAATCTAACATCCTTAGGTAAATCCAATTCATACATCGGATTATTCTAATCCCTCAAATCCCCAATTGTCAATTTTATTACTATATTAAAAGGTTAATTACCCCCAGATCTACAACTCTCATCTACAGTAATTCATTAAATCTCCAACTCAACCGACCATATCACGCACAATTAATAGTAATAATAATATACGAATATATTACGAATTAGTAAGTGATATGTTAAGGATTAGACAAATGGGTGTAGCATTTTTTTGAAATAGTCAACGTCTAAACCATCTTTTCTAAATCCCACGTCATATGGAATTAGTGTCGATGTCTCCTTTGTGACATAATTTGTCATGTCATATAATTCTATCAGCCTAGACAATTGTTCCTTCTGCGTTACAGCAGCACCAATCACTGTGTGATTCGGTAACACAGCAAAGTAATCGAAATTATCAAATTTACTCAGGTCCTACATAATATCACAGTGGTAAGTTGTTACCTTGAGTCTTGATCGTTCTTGTTCGGTGATGAGTTCGTTGTATGTGAAGCTCATTGGGTTGACCATGACATGATCCCAGCCCAATTCTTTATATCTAATGAACTATGCAACCGTTAAATCATACCTTTGAGTATGTTTTTCTATTGTATCAAACTTTTTAAATGATTTAAATTCAGCTCCAAAGTTCTATACGCATTGACAGTGTAATATTTAAACTAATATATTTAATACTTGTTACCTCAAAGAGTTTGGAGTACCATTGACCAAAGGCAGTCCAGCTCCCAATCTGAACAACAAATTCAATAATTGATCATACGTAATCGAGAAAAATGTAAGCCGAGGGTTTGGAGGAAAAGGAGCTCAAAAACTTTATTACCTAATCATTAGTATTGTCGGAGTGTGTTACTTGGTCAGAAGTATCATTTTGTACGTATGTAAGACAAAATTCTGATAAGAATACAGTTGGAAGATGTCTTGAAAGTCCGAATTTTTCAAGTTTATACACCGATTCCAAATCCTCAAAATCCATCGCCACCTAACCCAACATACATAAATACAACAATTAAACACATATATTTAACCTATTAACCATACATCTAAGGTATTAACTATATAGTTAAGATATTAAGTATATAGTTAAGATTAAGTATATAGTTAGGGTATGCTCGAGTGTATTATCCAGGCAAACGAGAACTATAGTAAATGAGTAAGTAGTACCATTGTGTATTTGTTGGATTTGACGAGTCCGTCAACGACTTGGTAATTTAAAAATTCGAACCCGTTAGACTTGGTTAAGAGTTCAGTTTTATATAATAAATGATCTTTAAAATCCAAATCAAAACAGACAACATTCTTGTATTTACTGAGTAGATAGAATGACAGCGTATCGAGACCAGCGCCAAGATTAACAAATTGAACTTCTTGGGGAAACGACTCGACGAAAACTGATAACAAAGTTCTCAGAGCCGTGACACGCATGTAAAACCCTAACCAAGATGATAGTATAAAACTTACACATGTGAAGTGACGGTGACTGGTCAGAAGGAGAAGAGAAATATTTAATAAAATTATCCTCATAATATCCCTTGTCCACAGTACTTCTAAATCAATTATCAGTAAATTAGTTAATGGAAGTTTATTATTTACCGTTTAAAATCGCAAACACAGTGACTTGTCTTAACAACGTCAGAAGGCGAATTCGCCACCATTAATTACTCAAATATCTTAACCCTCAAAATAATAATTTAACATTTAGGAGAAGAATACTGTGGAATATACTGTGGAATATACTTTGAAATAATTAAGTAGGAATATCCCCAGTTTAAGAATATTAAAATAATTTCAAATTTTAAAAAATAAAATTCTTCCTAGCTTTCTCAAATTAACTAAAACTTTATCTTCAAATTTATTCCTCAATTTATATATTTTATAGTCCGGTAACTATTTCCCAGTATTTAGCCTTAGATTACACATATAATTTGTATGTTATGCTGAGACGTTGAATTGGTTGAGAAAGCTGGAGCTAGAATTACTGGAAAAAATCTCGTCTAAATTAGTGTTTCCAAGATCCAAGTGATAGAAACAGTCAAGATCAACTTCAGTATTATAATCATACTCCAATCCATAGGGAATGTCATAATCATTTCTCAATGTGTAATCATAGTTTTCCACGTTAAACAGTGATATCACAGTGGGAATAGTATTTTTATACAGTAGAGTAATATAAATGTGAGAGCATAAGGCGCCTAATTCTCTCATTTTCTCAAACTTTTCCAAACTCTACACATAATAAACTAGGTAAATTAGTACTTTGATTCTCTTTTTTTCTTCTTCTGAGGTGTTTAGATTGTAGAATTCACTGTAACAAACCAACTTCACATTCCAGCGCCTGCTGTACCTACTCATCCAGTGAACTGAGTGATTCATACCTCTGGATTTGTGATTTGATATTTGGATATTCATAAGGTCCAAAAGCTGTAACTCCTGCACACTAAACTATTAACAGTTAAAAAATACTTTAAGAAGTTTAGAGTAAAAGTTGGTAATTTCTGTGGGTAACGAGACCTAAATAATAAATTAAGTTTGAGTAGTTACAAATTCTGAAACTACAATCACAGAATCAGCACTAGAAAATGAATACAACCGTTCAATCACCTACACAATGTGGATGTGTAATGAGAAAAATACCTCATTGACAAATTCTGATTTGACATACATAAAGACAAACTCAGCGAAATACAACGTCGGGAACCTGACACACATTAGTTCTAAAGTTGTTACTCTGAAGATAGGCCAGCCTCAATAAGATTGTTAAACCCTGTGGGATCAGCCAAGTCATATGGTACCTAATGAACTATTATTCTGTGTGAGTTACAATTTTGTATCGTTCTGACATAACAAAGTTGTCAACCATCTTGAGATCAGGTAACAGTGTTCTGAATATGTCATTCCCTGCTATAATATTGGATTTGGTCCTCATTTGATCGGGGAAATCCGTGTCAAAACACACGACATTCTCATAATTCTTCAGGGCGTAGAATGAAATAGTATCAAATCCAACACCAAGATTTACTAGTTGCACTCTTTCCCTAGGGAACTGAGACACGAATTTGTCCAAAACTAGACGTAACGAATTTGTACGAATGGTATGTACTAAGAGTAAAATTAACACTAGAAATACTAACAAATGTTCATGAGAGGAGAATGATTAGTGGTTTCGACAAATGCGTCAATGAATTCATCTTCGTAGTAGCCACGCTTCACAGCTACGCTACACCAATTATTAATAGTTTAAAACGTACGCCTTAAAACTTGATGTTAAATCTGATGTTTTCTTAACCAAGCCCGAATCCATAGGAATTAAACTTTAAAAATTAAAACTAAGTCTCACAGAATATAATAATTTAAATAATGTAAAAAACATGTTGAAATGAGAATTTTTGGAAATTTTGGATTTTTCCAAATTCTTCCAAATTTTTCTAAACCGAGTTCTAGCGGGTAATGTGTAAAACAATATAACGCAATAATAAAATAATAAAATAATTGTAAAAATGATATGAAATATTTTTAAAGAGTTTATGAAGATTATTTAACATTTTAATTTATTGTGGAATTATGTGTAGGACTGTTGCCCGGACGTTTCCCTTAGTTTACATATGAATTCCCAGGATTCTTTGAAATTCTTAATAGCCAAGCCTAGCATTAAGTGGCCGCAAATGACTCCAAGTTCTTCCACCTCATTAAAACTCTCAAGCCCCTAAACAAACTAATAATTAAATTATTTTACTTTGATTCTGTGCTTATCTTGCGGATCCAGGAGTGACCACATTGTGTTCATATTTACCGAAACCACCTCGTCCCAACCCAAATCCAAATATCTACAACATACTCCATACAGTACTGTAGTACATACAGTACTATACTCCATAGACTACTATAGTACATAAAGTACTGTAGTACAGTGGTAATATGCTGAATAAACCGGGTAATGAGTACCTTTGATTATGTTCTTCTATTGAATATTTCACGCCGGTAAGTTCAATGTTATTTTCCTAGAAATAATTAACTTTATAGAGAATACTTTAAAAGTTTGAATGGTTAATTGACCAAATTTATCATTAGGATTTGTCTAAACAATGATAATCAGTGTTAAGATACGAATTCCCAGTAAATGAGACAAGAAGTAGAGAATTCTGATAATTTCCGGAGTACCTATGGGCAAATAGAACTAAGTTAAAGAGTACTGGATCAACTTTATTTGTGTCAATATACATGAAAACTGCTTCAGCCAAATATACCGTAGGTAGCCTATGACACACTGTGTTATATGGTTGTTACTCTGGAGATAAACCGGCGCTGATTAAGTTGTCAAATCCGTTTATATCAGTTAAATCAAATGTTGCCTAATGAAATTATTAGTCAATTTTGAGAGAGTTGGTTACGGTTTTGTATTTAGTTGAATTGATGAATCCGTTTACCAGCTTTAGATCTGGTAGCAATCTTCTAAATATGTCATTTTCGGCTATAATCCTGGATTTACTCTTCATTTGATCGGGGAAATCAGTGTCAAAACACACAACATTGTTGTATTTACGGATTAACCAAAATGACGTGGTATCAAATCCACTGCCGAGATTAACAAATTGTACTGTTTCTCCTGGGAATAACTGAATAAATCGGTCCAAAGCCATTCTTATACTCTTTACTCTTATTGTATATACTACAAGTATTATATTAATGGTATGGAATTTACTGAGGGAAGTGATTGTGATTTGTGGTTTAGGGTCAGAAAAATGATTAATAAATTCGTCTTCATAATATCTCACACTCACAGCATTACTAAATTATTCAATTTCATCAAGTTTAATTATTACTATGAGGAAATGGAGTAGATAATGGGTAAATTTGTAGGAAGGATACCGTTTGTGTAGTATAGCACTTTGAGCTGACTTTTGTACATATTCCTCAGCCTCTGTAAATCTTACCATTCCCAAAATTTTATATATTTTATATATTTTACAAATTTTACAAATTTTACAAATTTTACAAATTTTATAAAAATTATAAATTGTTAAAATTATAAATTAAGATTGTAAAATTGTGTAGTTTATTCCTCTTCTTCGGATTCTTCAGATTCTGTAAAATTAACCATTATCCACGGGGAATTGACAAAGCAATAAATAATTAACTAAGTAGTAAATAATTAACTCAGTAGTAAATAATTAACTCAGTAGTAAATAATTAACTCAGTAGTAAATAATTAACTCAGTAGTGAAAAAGTGAGTAAGTAGTAAACTGAGTAGTTTTGAGCAAGCACCGTAACGGGGTACCGTCTTGAAAGTCTTCATCTTCTTCGTCGTCCTCTTCTTCCTCTTGATCCTCCTGTTCGTTGTAACTTGTGTTGTCAACGTGCTCCGTCTCCTCACTCGTCTTCACCCTTATGTCCTTACTCAGCAAATACTCATTCAAATACTACACAATTATCAATACCATTTAACCACATTACCTAACTATATACTCAATAATTAACTATATACCAATAATTAACTATATACCAATAATTAACTATATACCAATAATTAACTATATACCAATAATTAACTATATACCAATAATTAACTATATACCAATAATTAACTATATACTAATAATTAACTATATACTAATAATTAACTGTAGAAAACTAGGTGGAAGAATACTTTGAATTCGGTTTTATCGATGTTGGTGAATTCGTATTCGATATTGCCTCGCATGGAGACGAGGATGGCGAAGAAACGGTTCTGTGTCGTCGCACCCGTCCTGCTAAACTCAACACTCACAATGTCCTCAAATCTACTCACACAATTGTATTATTATTGTGTTACCTGATGAAAATGACGGGTTTGACGATGAATAACAGGGAACGGTTCAACGGAAATAAATGACCACTCGTCGCCTTATACGTACACGATATCGCCTACACACATTATTATACTATAATACCAAGCATATTATACTATAGTATAGTATATAGTATAGTGGAGTATATAGCTGAGGTTAGGTGGTGATAGTGGGTATACTGAATCTCCTTTTTCGGATTTGAAATCTCCGGGAACGACGATGGAGCGGTTAACTAAAGATCCAAATAACCTTGAGACGACGTTATACGTCTTGCCTAAGGAATTATTCAGTTGTGTTGAGTGTACCTTCGAGGACTTTATCGAGTTTGTATTGCTTGAGGTCTTGTTCTTGGAGGTTTAGGTCGACTTTAGTCTCATGGTCACTTTCAAATTGCATTACTATGTAGGCGTAACGAGTCTGACCCTGTCTCATCGATTGGGATAATCCTACAACAAAGTAATCAATAGCTAATACTATAGTATGAGGAGTAACTAGGGAATAGTGCCCCGCAGGGAGAAATGAGAACCCCCGAGTCTAAAGAGTCCCATCGAGTGATATAACTCTGTAGAAACATAACTAAGTAATGAACAAGTGAGTTGGTACAAGCACCGTAACGGACCTAGAATAAAATTGATGTATGGGCTGTTGGGTTTTGGTAGGAGGAACATTCGGATAATATTAGTGAATAAAAGGGTGTAATCGTAGCTTTTGCCATGGAGTTTAATACTTCTTTTGGTGAACTCAATTTCATAACGACCCCTGGGCACTATTAATGGTATGTCCATCAATAACGCTATCTTCTCACTCTTCATCTCATCCAAACCACTCTTCACCAAAAACGTCTAAACACATAATTAACACTGTTAATTATTATTTAGTCATAATTCACAAATTTTAATTGTAAAAAATGGGATTTTGGAAATAAATGCAAAAGTTGATCGGGCTACGAATTATCGAGGAAATTTTCCTCCCATTCTTGCTGCTTCAACCACTTATTTATGAAAAAATAATTGTAAATAGTAAAATAAATACCAACAGGTTGCAAAATAGAATAGTAACTGGGGTAAGGTAAATAAAGGATAGTTAGGAGCCCTGGGCCAAAAAGAGTCCCATCGGGGTAGCTAACTCAGTAGAAAAATAACTAACTAATAAATAACTGGTGCCGTTAGACCAGACACCGTAACGCACTTGTTTAAGATCTTCGAGTTGAATTTCATTATCTTCGGGATCGAGTTTATTTGGAAGGCAGAACCTGATTTCAACAAGTTCATCAGAATTATTAAGCGTGTTAACATTCTTGAGCTCAATGGCAAGATCAGTTTTTGAAGGAATTGTGGCCTGAATTATTGATTGGGCATCAATGTCAAGGCCAGAATTATTATTAATTCTGAGTCTGAACGTGGTGTTGTCAAATTCATAAGTCCCCCAATGCCAACCAGTACAAGAAACCTCATCCTTCTCACAAGACATCTTATAATTCTCCTCAAAATGCTTACTCAAATCCAGCACATTCTACAACACCATTAATCATACAAGGTAAATAATTTAAATTTGTTGACTCGTGATATTGTATATTGTTTGAGACTTTTTCAGTGAATCCGTCGAATCTTAAGACTTTAAATTGCTTTGACTCATTCAACTCAATTCTCAATTGGTACAAATCTACAACATTTTTCACTCAATTAAACAATTTAATTTAAATAATTTAGGTAAAAGAGGTTGAATAGGTTGAATAAATTGGGTAAAATAGGTTGAATAATTGTGTAGGAGAGGACTGGAGTTGGTTTTAACGAAGGTGATTGAGGAGACGTCGGATGACCTGTGTTGTAATACTTCGCCGGTTCTTTTATTCTTCCATCCAAATAACTCATTCGATACCTTAAACGCACCCTAAAACAAATTTTTCATTAAACTTTCAATAATTAAATTTTTTAAATTTTTAAAATTATGATAAAATTATGATAAAATTGTGTAAAACAATAAATTTTTTGTAAAAAATAATAAATTTTTTGTAAGATTGTGTAAGATTGGATACGAAATCAGGAACGTCAGGTCCTTTGATATTACCGAAAGAGGAAACCGTGCCAAGTGAAGTCATTTAATTATAAATTTATTATAATTAAATTCCAAATAATATTTAATGAAAATTATTATTAAGAATCACACCACATACACAATCTAACACAACTTAAAGAATCTGACACAACTTAAAGAATCTAACACAACTTAAAGAATCTAACACATCATACACAATTCTCAACACTGTGAACAGGGTTAACACATTAATATTAATATATAAAATAATACAATTTTTCACCTTGGTACTGTAGTATTATACAGTAAAGAGTGGTACATATAGTGAGGATCAAGCGTAAATATGCCCGTATAACTGGAATTTGTGAGATAATTTAGTGTTTAAACGTATATTGAGTAAAAGTAATCAATGATATTAAAGTGTAAAACATAGACAAATTGGAAAATTGTTGTTCAGGCCAGTGTGAGACCAGTAAAACAGTACATAAGTTTTGATGAGACTTTGAAGTTTCAGAAAAAACTCCTCAACAAAACCTTTGGAGCACTATTTCCTCTTTCTTTACCATAAAAACAGCCTTATTTGACTGAAAATTGTAAAAGAGCCAGACTGAAAGGTGTTCTCCATATTCTTTAAGGACATAAACCTCACCTCTGTAACTAACACTAACAACGTCACCAAGAGGTAGAATACAGAACGAATCTCTGAAATAAAGCTTCAGATCCATTGGTGATAGTGGTTCTGAGTTCCTTCTAATGACCTTCAAATCTCTGGTGTCCAACATGTAGCCAGATTTATCGATCCAATAATCAGAATTTGATGACTTGTGGTAAAGTTTAGTTATGTTATCGTTATCAACAGTTACCAACCACTCTTCATTTTCATCAAAATAATGATAAACTTCTTTAATACATTCTTCACCTACCTCGTGTTCCCAGATTACCCTAGGGTTCTCCAAAATTTGATTAAATAATGTATTTTCCGGTGCCTCGTAGAACCTGGAATTTGGGTATGATTTACAACTACATTCATTGGATGCTGGTTTTTTAATATCCAGTGCCATAAATCTAATCCCTGAATCATTTGGAGTATGTTCCTGTTTGGCTTTACTTTCAAGAACCGTTTTTACTAGTTCACAGGGTCGATCAGGTATACTTGAATCCATATTGACCAAAAGTCCCTCACAAAAATCTAAAATTTCTTTTTTCTGCATCTTATGATCTTGTCCCTTGGGATTTTGTTTTGCTTCTATATATGTTTTGCTCAAATGTGATGACAAATCGTCAGTTTTATTCAAAACATAATTTTGTTCATCAGAAATACTCGGAATTAAACTTTGTACATCAGATGTTTCACTTTCTCCAATTTCTACATGAGAAATGGGCGTGAGTACACTTTGTGCATCAGATGTTTCACTTTCTCCAATTTCTACATGAGAAATGGGCGTGAGTACACTTTGTGCATCAGATGTTTGATTTTTCAAACCCAACTCAACTGATAGGCTATACAAAGAGAGCAAACGTGAATGGTATTTAAGCTCCTCTGTTAATAAATTAAGTGACAGAGATTCAAGTATTACACTTGTCTCGTTTTCATCAAAAATGTTGTTCCCTTTGTAAATTACTTTATCTGTCAAAAATGGAAACCATACGTTGAGACAGCATCCTTCGAACTGTTTAATGAATTCCCTGTATCCTGCTACTTCACCGTTCTTCTTAACCACTTGTAAATGATTAAAATTAATGTAATCGTTTGGAACTTCTTCAAAGTTAGATTTCTCATTTGCTTTTTTTAGAACTTTTAGTGAGCTATCTCTTCTTAACATTGCTATGAAACGGTTTTCAACATTTTTATAAAGTAAAACATGTGTTAAGTAATTATCAGGGTCAATTTCATTACAAATCCGTTCATGTCCATCAAATAACTTAATAATTCCGTAACCTATTTTGGCCTCCAGAGATTTGTAATTATTGCCAACTACCACATCAATTTTGTCAGTTGATTCACGCTGTTGAAAATTAGCGTTAATTAACTGAACATTTTGTGAACTGTTGACTCCTGTGTGCTCACTTAGTACACTGGGTCCAGTAGGTCCAGTACCTATGATTGATACAAAGTAGTCCAGAACATGGGCAGGAATTTTAGCAGTTACATTGGGATCCCCTTTAAGCCTTTCAATTTCTATCCTTGTGGCTTCATTCATAAGCTTCTCAATGCAACTTCTTACCTTTGGATTTTTCGAGTTACGGGACTCTTGTAAGTCAGTTTCGTCAACGTGGATGATTTCCATTTTTGAATTATGGTTTTCAGCTGGTAAAATATGTTTTCCTGTTATTTTCTAGTTGTTTCTAGTTGTTGCTTGTCGAATGTAGTAAATTTTATTAAATATCTGTTGGGCGAGACCCTGTAATGTGTAGTTCTTCCCCCATCATAGCGGGTAGGTAAACGGCACCTAGGGGCATCACACGCATTAATTCCAATAAAAATGAAAATTTGACCATGCATTTACATATACAAGTAGTATTAGATGTATATAATGAGTATTGAAAGGATTAAATTTGATTGATTAGCCGTTGGTGGTTGAGCAACTACTTTGGTCAATCGATACTATATAGTAAATTTAAAGTATATATAAATTAGATTCCATAAAGTATAAAGTGTAGTTAAATTAGCAAGTTATTGTTATGCTAGAGCTGTTACTCATTGGTCAACTTCATCATTGGTATCAGTCTCAAAATTGTGTAAATATCAGTCAGTTATTGAGGTTACACGTAGCTTTAGAATAATAGTCCCTGGAATAATTTTACATGTTTATAATAGTTTATTGGAATATTTTTATCTTCATTGGATCCTAGTACCTCTTTTCTCATGATTCCTAAAATCCCATAATATATTTTATTCTAACCGATTTCCTGATAATTTCTCATTTACAGGTAGATAACAGTAGATAATAGTGTGTAGAGTGCAGTTAACGAATATTATTATAGTTATAGTACTAGTAAAGTAGGTCCCATAGGCGTATGTAATCGAGCATTTCATAATCAATAACAAACTTTTTTTCTTAAATTTAAGTAATTTATGTCTAAAATGATAATAGAAATGATTTAAAATTATTGAATTTAATTTTCACAATAGTTGAAAAAATTGTATTTTTTTCGGGACCTAAATGCCACTTTTGGGTTCTGATCAAAATTTTACAAATTTTCAAAGAATTTGTTTTTCAAAATTTTACACCTTTTCAACAGATTTGACATTTTTAAATATATAAAAATTATAATTAAAAAAATAAATATATACATAGAATAATTAGTATTATAGTATGTGTTTTACGTTGTTCCGGATAGTATATAATTGGGCGACCACTGAGTATATAGTTCAAGCCAATGAATTCTTGTATAGCTACCAAGAACTCCAAAATCAAGCAATAATTAGCCCGGATAATCCAATCCCGGGGGACCTCACCCGAACTATTACTTAACTATAGTATACTTAATACTTAAAAATATCTTTAATACTAAGAATAAACATTTATTTTACTTGATTAGGATATTATCCTGGGACAATACACTATGAACACAGTTAAAATCCAAATACTAGAAATTTACTATTCCTTTAATGGTGGAGTGGAGTACACCTATTTACTATGACCAAGAGGTACTGGGTTCGAAACCTCGTCCTGAAATATACTGTAATACTATTAAAATATACTGTAATACTATTAAAATATACTGTAATACTATTAAAATGTACTGTAATACTGTTAAAATATACTGTAATACTGTTAAAATATACTGTAATACTGTTAAAATATACTGTAATACTGTTAAAATATACTGTAATACTGTTAAAATGTACTGTAATAAAGTAGATAAAGTATGTTCAAATCAAACAGGAAATCCTCCTCCTACAGTTACCTGTTACAATAGTGACTCTACTACTGTGTTACTAGTTTCGGTCGTGGTGTATTCTAATTTTACTCCTTTAATAATATAGTATCGGTTCTACTGTACTAGGTACTCTAGGTATATAACTATGGAGATAGATGCCCTGGGATTGAACTATCCAGGCAAAGTTAATCATATTTATGTTATATATTAATCCTGTATTGTTATTTTTAACTTTCAAAATATTACAATAGTAACTCAGATCCTAGCACTCAGATCTACTTATCCCATTTCCCTTATTTAGATCTTGATATTCTTAATTCACTTTATTTTATTTAGAATTTTTATCAATTATAAAAATTTTAAATATATTTAAAAATGGCTACTATTCCTGATGTCACCGTTAAGTCCAATCTCGGTACACAGGCTTCAATTCACACAGTTTTCTCAAATACTGAGAAAGTTGAATCTCCTGAATCAGCTTCTAAAAGCTTAGACTCTGATGTAGTCTCTTCTATTTCAAATTCTATTGAATCAAAACTTTCAATCTCTTATAATCCACAAACTCAGGATCAACAGAAAGTGACTAGCACTTCTGTTACTCCTACCATCTTCACTCCCGAGGATGAAAAGGAATTAAGATCTCAACTTAACTCTCTCTATCGTTTGTTGCTTAAGAGGAATTATAATAAACCGTTTCTACCTGATGACCCTAGTTTTCACCCCGTCAATGATCCCATCTACGGTGCTCAAAACCCCTCAATTAGCGGCAATTTATTATATTTGTATGACGCTATTATTAGAAAAAGAGTCGAACGTCTCATCGTTGACATACAACAAAGATCTTTTACACTTGATCACAAACCGTTATTAATACACGAGGTGAAAAAGGCTCCAGGGCATCTAATTTCCCAGGAGGAAAAGGATTTGTTGACAAAATTCATCAAAAATAAGCCTCGTCCAATAGGTTATCCGGAACCAACTGTCGACGTAAGAAAACAAGCTTATCACTTTATCGTCCACTACTTAAATGAAAAATTAATAACCTTTTCAAAAGCTAATAATGATCTTAAGGATGAGGAGTTTGAGTTATTTAGCAGATTAGTGACTGAAGGAGAAAACTTGCAGATAGAGAAAAAAATATATCAGTTTGTCTTGGCAAGTATAGACAAGAATTTTCGAATTTATTTTGCCGGTATATTTAGAAAACATTTTAGTGGCGTTAACTATGCTGACCTTCTCGAACATATTAAAAATAGGCTGAATGAAATGTACTCAGTTGACTTGGAACAAGAAACTAACACCAATGGTCAATCTATGCACAATCGTATTACGTCTAAAATTCCAACTTCTAAAAAGCCACAAACTACTCACTCGGTGATAAATACTCCTGTTAACTACAGTCCCGAGGAACTAGAGCTAAGAGCTAAACTAGACTCTGTGTATCACTTAGTGTTTAAGAAGTTTTACAATAAAGGATTAGTGAAAAAATACTTTACTTTCCCGCCTAATTTTGATGATTCTGTGTGTAGTATTCGGGATTTATTTATTACAAATGCTATACTAAATTATGTCGATGGATATGCTGAATCTACCGCAATTTGGGTATTGTATAACATAGCCAAAAACTGTATGCCTATCTGGGCTAGGGCAACATATGTAGAGAAGCTTAAAAGTGCCCCTGAGGATCTAATTGATCAGAAGGAGAAGGATTTACTAGTAAGGATCACTACTCAACCGTTTTATAATTTCGAGGCTCAGGCGTTGGCATACAAAATCAAAGCCAAAATTAAAGATATGATGATTAATTATTTAAAGGAACCCATTTTAGCCTTTTCAAGAGAATTTAACCTTAAAAAGGGGAAAGAGTTTGAGTTTTTCAATAATTTAATCACTCAAGAAGACAATTGCAAGCCTGAGGATACGATATACCGCGCGATTTTAGGGATAGCGGACAAGAAAGTACTAGGAACCAGTGAAGATGTTAAGATATTACAGTAACCATTCTAAAGCTATGTGTAATCTCAGATATGAACTAACATTGAAGATGCTTATAAGTAAATAACACTAATTTATGTATAGTTTGGTATATTTTTGTATAAAATGCGTGTTTGACCACTGACGGCCATTGTGATAAATTGAGTGTTTTTACTACTAATTACATAAATTTAAGACTAATAGTTACGTAAATATATACTCATTTTCATTTTTGACAATTTATGTGTGTAAAATGTTAGATGAGATGTATGTAAAATGTTAGATGAGATGTATTGAAAGCTGGTATCAGATCTGTTTAATTCATCAAAAAAAAAACTCCATCGTAGATTACATAATTTAATTTATAAATAACACTAAAAATCAACACTCTTAAATCTTTGATTTTAGGTTCATAACATGGAAATTTCTCAAACTTACCAACAGCAAACTGAACATCAAGATGAACAACTGGAAACTTACCAAGATCAAACTGAACATCAAGATGACCAATTTGAATCTGAAGAACAAAAGGTTGAAGGACATTTACGAAGACTTCTTTCTTCTAATGATCCGGATGTCAAAAATATCTTAAAAAGGCTTATAAAAGTGGTTAATATGAAAAGATTTAAAATTTTCAGGGATGATCCCGGTAGATCTGACATGATGTCTGATATTGCTATATATTATCTATTCACAATCAGTCGCGGCAATAGAAATAAAAGACATAGTAAAAGTGAAGAAAGGATATGCCCGAGAGGATATAAATTAATAACACTTGACATTCATCAGAAAGTGTCATCAAATTTAGTTGAAGTTGTATGTGGAAATGATTACACATACATGAGGGGAAAAGAGCTAATCCGTTTTAATAGTCTGGTAAACGTGACTGAAGTGGTATGGACCGGAAACGAGGATTATTTTGCAAGTCATGTCCTAGTCTATTCTAAAGGTAAAAAGAGTTTTATAGCTTTAGTACTGAATAAACGGAAAGTGCTATTTCTAGAGAGAAAAAACTGGGACGGGAAATGGAAAGAAATGCCAACGATGTTTGACATTAACGATTTACGCGCGTTTAGTGACGATTTTGGTGTATATCAGGATTTTTACCGTGATGTGGACTCGGATTTACGGTTTTACTATGATATGCGCAGGTATTACAATTATTACTCGGAGATTGAGTTTTATGACCATTTTCTCATTATTTTATACCCGTTTGTGGTAGAAAAGGTCAAGTACAAGGACAGAATAATTTTTGAACAAAATGACTCAAGTGGAATTCTATTATGTTTATCAGTTGATCTCTTTACACTTGAGATAAAACCTCAGTTATTCAAGAATATTTTAAAGTCTATTCCAGTAAATTGTGATTTTGGATACCATCTGACTCCGGAACAGAGAGAAGGTGAGAAGGCTATAAATTATAAAGAAAGAGCTGCAACAGCTTTGGATAATTATTTTAATAGTTTTCGAATAATTACGGTGAGTGAACGCAGTAAACTTAGAGCTATAAATTTTGTTTTATCAAGAATTGTATTTGTGGGTAGATGTTTCGGTAGCTCCTTCTGCGAATCAATAAAACATGTCCTGGATCGTAAGTTTAGTATAGATTATAACGATCAATTACTGTTTGAGAATATACAAGTGGACCTTGGGACAAATAAATACGGGAATCCAGACTGCGGAAATAGCGAAAATTGTAAATCTTACAAAGCGAATAATTGGGAACTTATTAATAAAATAGTTGAAGGAGATAAGTTAATTTGGTGTAAAAAGAGAAATGGACTTTTCGCAAAACAAGTCCATTACTATATTGACGATGACAAGTGGTTAATAATTGTCCTGGAAAACAACACATTTAAATTCCTTTACAGGGCGTCAAATTCTGATGTCTGGGTTGATAAATCAACAGAAATGTTCAATACTGAAGATCTAAAGGTCATTAGAAAAAACTCATTAAGACTCTCGAGGATTGAGTTGAAGTTTAATTTTACAGAGTCATTTTGTATGATTAATCTTGGTGACGCTGTTACTGTTAGTTATAAGGATTTCTCTCATAATTTTGAGGACTGTGGAGAAGATGTTTCAGTCTGGTTCATTTACGACGTAAAGACAAATAAATCAGAATTAGTAACATGCCCTTTAAAATATGACATGGAACTCACAGAACTCAATTAAAAGTGTTAAATTACTAACAGTAGAATTAGTTCCAGGTATCAAGTTAGCTAAAGTGTTCAAATGATTTACACACCGTAAAAAAGATTTTTAAATTTTAAAGGCTAACAAGTTATATTTAACACTTTTACTACTAAATTTACGTTTACACATTAGTTATGTCACCCCTGGGTTGATTATCCAGGCCTTGTCAAGTACATTCTATAATTCAGTGTACACAGATAATTTCGAGTTAATTATAATTTTCTGATGCTAAGAGAGGTTAATTCTGTTGATTTTGTGGAAATTTCGAGTTTTTAAAATTTTCGAATTTTGGTCTGAAATGGCCCGGACCAAAAAGTGACATTTAGGTTCCGAAAATATAAATTTTTTTCGACTATTGAGAAAATTAAATTAAACAATTTTAACATATTTAGCACATCGTTTTAGTTATCTAAATGCTTTTATTTAGGTCTAAAATGCTGTTATTGAGTGTTTAATTTTGGGTAATAGTAGGTACCTGGGTACTGTACCATGGTAATTTTAACCACTATTACCCAGCTATTAGACCGAAATTTTCCAACTATTATCCCAAAAACAGATAAATTTGGTTAAAATTATTAGTAAATTATTAGAAAATTACTTTAAAAAATTAGATTATTAACCCAAAAAATCCTATAACCTCCCCTAAATTAACAAAATAAACATAAAATTCCTTAATCTAACCCTAACTACTCTTTAAACCCCTCAAAGATATCTAAAATAATAAATATTCACCAGTCAAATCACACAAGTTCTAACTACTCAATCACATAGTCAAGCAACACTTTAAGACACAACATTAAACCCAAAGTTAACCAAAGTTAAAGTTAACAGGTTAACCAAAGTTAAGGGTTAACAGGTTAAAAGGTTAACAAGTTAACAAGTTAACCAAAGTTAAGGGGTTAACCGTAGATGCGTTGTGGTTTCCCCATGGTACTTTTGATGGTGAGTCCTTTAACGTTGTTCCAATTCTTCTTTAGTAGTGAAACTAGGTAGTTTACGGATAATACAATGTTGGCTTTTAGTTGTTCAGGTGACATTTCGACGTTCCCTACGGCGACTCCCATGCAGAGCACTTTCTTTAACTGGAACTTCACACTGGACCTCAGTTCATTAATCTTATCCTCCATCCTGTCAGTGTGGAGTAGCTGAGTGGGGAACTTGCCAGCCTTGTTAAGGCCTGGTCCCAGGAAACGAGGGATCTGAGGCAGCAACGACTGTGAGGCCAGAAACGCACTGTACTTATTCGCCAATTTCTTTACTAAAGTTTTATTCCTGTTGAATTTCTTTAGGCCCTCAAGGTCAATAAAGTCCACGCCCAGCGCTTTAGCCTCGTCACAGTGCACAGCGTCCCCAAAGACACAAACTTTCATGTTCTTTTTCGGCGCATTTTGTAATACGACAGTGCCACTAAAACGCTTATCACGCTGTGTGTCATAGTCCTTCAGAGCTATAAACATTATTTATTATTATTGTTTAGATAGAATCGGTCAAATTTTATTAAATAATTATTCAAAATAGTAGAAAAAAAATAAATGCCAAAGTTGATCGGGCTAGCAAATTAAAATTTTCCTCCCTCAATCAATTCTGCTGCTTCAATAACATATTTGGCAAAAAATAATTGTAAATAGTAAAATAATTATCAGAAAGGTTGCAAAATGGTAAATAATGGGGTAAATAAGGGACTGAATGGTTTGGATACAGATTTGTAATTCGACGGTTTCGGTGAAGTTTCGTTTCTTGGTTTTTGAGCCTTCCAAAACAGCCGTAACGGCGTCATTCAATCGATCCGAAGATAATTTACTACAATCATCCCATGAATCTTATTAATATTATAACAATAACTATGGAAATACTATTGAATACCTCATAATGAAGGTCAGAAGTAGAGGAAAAAAATATTACGATAAGGTGAAATAATTTAATATTAAAAATCGTCCAATACTCAAAATAACAATAAAAGATAAATAAGATAAAAGTAATTCAAGTCACTACACAACTGTGGGGAGTTAGAATCCAAACTTAAATCTCAATTATTAACAGTTATCACTCTCTATCAATAAAAATATTATCTGGTTAAAAGAAATTTTCACAAAATAATTAATTCCATCAAACAACACAAATAAATTAATAATTAAATTAAATAAATTAATAAATAAATTAATTAATTAAATAATTTTAAGGTTGGTTGTGTGTTTCAGGAGTGGGATTCGATCCTACGACCTACGGCTTATAGAATTATGTCTAGTCCACTCCGACATTACACATAAATTCACACATTACATTATTTTCTTAACTATATACTACTTACTGTACTATACTACCATATACCATACTACATACCATACTATATAATATAGTATATAATAGTATAATATAATGGGATGATATGGGAAAATACTGTGTGAATGAGTGAATGTGTAGTAATGATGTTGTGTGGAATCTGGTTGGATTTGGGAATCTGCTGGGATCCGGGTGCAGTATGAATGTTTATGGTTTGGGTGAAGTAGGAATTGAGTGAAGGTGTGAAAAGATGATGTATGTTGTTGATTAACGTCTCCCATTAAAATTGATAACCCCATTACAAATTAATTATTAGATTTTAAATTACCATTACACTTTTTTTACTCTTAACATCATCGGAGTTATTTGTACCCTATATACCATAGATCAACTTCATTTCTACACAAAATGTCAGACGACGAACTACAAAGAAAACGACCCCGTGTCTCAGACGGTAATCATACCTACTTTACACAATAATTTTTACAATATTTTTTTAATAATATTTAAATATTATTATTTTATTGTTATTTTTTGATTTTTGGGTGATATTGCATGGATTTAGACGAGCAGGATGAACCTGAAGATGTGGAAGATGTAGAAAACGCCGAAGACGATGGTAGCGAAAGTATCCTCCCACTACCCTCTCATACCTATTCACACCTCCAATTACCCAAATTATTTTAAATTAATTAAAATTATGTTAATTTAGCTAATTTTAATTTAGCTAAAATATGTTAATTTGGTTAAAATGTTAATTATTGTAGTTAGATGGTTAAATTTTGGTAAATATTTTTATAACAATTTGCCGTTAATTTTGGCTATACTTGGGAAGCGAAATTTTCCAAAAACGCCTTAAATTACCAGAAAAATACTTAAATCAAATTATCTAAAAATACTTAAATTAAATTAATTAAATTAATTAAATTAATTAAATTGATAAAGTTAATTGAAAAATGTGATTAGCTTCGACGGACCAGCCAAAGAGAAAGTCTGCGCGAACTGTGGCTAAGAAAAAGTACTCGTCTGACGAGGAGGAAGAGGAGGAAGACGAGGACGAGGAAGAGGAAGAAGACGAAGAAGAAGAAGATACCGACGAATTCGACGAAGCCGATGAAGAAGAGTTCGAGGTACTCACACAATTTCAACCTATTCACACCAGTTTACTCACGAGTTTAGTTAGTTAGGAGTTTACTCACGAGTTTAGTTAGTTAGGAGTTTAGTCACGAGTTTACTCACTAGTTTAGTCGTGAATTTAATGTAGTCACGAGTTTAATGTAGTCATGAGTTAACTCTGGTGAATAGTTGAAAATGTTGTAGGACGATGATTGAGTAATATAATTGTAATTCATTGTGTAATCTATCCCTTAACCTTCAATATACTCACCAACAATTTTTCACCATTATTATTTTATCATTTATTATTTTATTATTATTTTATCACTTTATTGTTAATTTATTTTTATTTTTATTTTTAATTATGTTTGACGAAAGTTTGATAAATAAGAAATTTCGGGCAAATTTACGCACCAAATGCTTCTCTAGCACAGATTCCCGAAATTCCGGAGATTCCGCAAATTCTGAGAAATTTAATGATTCCAAAAACTCAACTAGTCCCAAAAATTCCAATCTTTTGGATAAAAAGAGATTTGTGGCATTATTGCTGAAGAATAGCAATTCTTTAATTTTACTGCACTTGATTATTCAAAGGAATCTTAACCGACACTCTCCCGCCAAATTACATTCCCCCTCCTCTTCCTCTAGCTCCCCCTCTTCTTCCCCTAGCTCCCTATCCCCTAAGAATAGTAGCTCCCTCTCACCTTTTTCTACTAATTCTAACACCTACACAATTGACAAATTGCTGGAATCAGACGACATGAGATTAAGCGTGATAATAAACGTCCAGGAACCAACAAACTCCAACACAATCACAAATGTTAACACGATCAGCAACCAGAAACTCAATTCTGTGGTTAAAATTTTGAGTAAATTTACACCAACGGAGGTGACGGAACAGTTTGAATCTCCCTCACTTTGCGCTTATAAACTCAATAATTACCTCACAATTATCATCATCACACATTGCCATCTACTACACAATACCTCACACAATTCTCCACACACCACTTTACACACTTTAGATTACACTGTACACACTACTCCACACGGTACTCTGAACACTGTAGATTACACTGTACAAAATACTGTGTGCACCTTGGAATGTGATGTTTTGAGGGAAAATTATGAAAAAATGGCCCAAAATGACCCTGACAGCTTTGTAATATCCTGGAATAAACTACTATACAACAACGTCAGACACTACTTTAATTCGTATACGAGGGTTTATCTACTGTTGCCAGACTGTGTTGAGGATATTTGTAAGATGACTTTGCTTTTGACGTGTCTGGGTTTGGGAGGTGACGTTGCCAACTCCACAGCGTTTCACACCACTCTGGACAATGTCACACTACTCAGACCCTTAAAAACGTTAACACAGGAACAACTATCCTTTTACGCCCAGATTCATAATGTTAACACCGTTAGCGATTACACAGCCGGACCCGTTTTAAAGTGTATAGAAGAGCTAATCGCTGAAGTAACACAGGAACATAATAATTCACTCCACAACATCATCAACATCACCAATAAACTAAACACTCACACTTAATCTCCTTAATACTGTAAACTCGTTAATTTTGTAATCTTAATTATGTAAATTCTGTAACTGTAATCTAGTTAATAGTGTAATATTTGTAAGTTGTAGTGAGTCTGTTGACCTTATTAAAGAGCACAAATGTGTTGATAATATATTAATATACTATACTAAATAATATAATATATGTTGTGGAGTATGGAGAGAGTGGGATGTAGGTATTGGAATGGCCAGTTTAGCGGTTTTCTCGGCATTGACATTGAGTACGTCAAACCCAACGAATTCGACAAACTCTCCAATCTCATCGCCACCTGGGAAGTTAACACTTACTACTTTACTATATACCCCTAGAGGGAGCTGTTTTATTATATACCCCGAGAGGGAGCTGTTTTATTATATACCCCGAGAGGGAGCTGTTTTATTATATACCCCGAGAGGGAGCTGTTTTATTATATACCCCCAGAGGGAGCTGTTTTATTATATACCCCCAGAGGGAGCTATCTTAACCATACTCTTAGATATACCCCGAGAGGGAGCTAAATAATTATATACCTAGTATTATACCCCTAGAGGGAGCTAATTAACTATATACCTAGTATTATACCCCTAGAGGGAGCTGTTTTACAGTATACCCCGAGATGGAGCTAACTTACTACTTATATTATATACTATAGTATGTGTAGGTGTTAAGACTGATATCGAGATCGGATGAAGATACTAAAGAAGTTTTCAGATTCCTCTCTGGTATAATTTTGCTAGATTAAGCTATAATTTTACTAGATTAAGCTATAATTTTACTAGATTAAGCTATAATTTTACTAGATTAAGCTATAATTTTACTAGATTAAGCTATAATTAGTTGGTAATATGGTGTGTTAGGTTATAGAGTGGGCGGTGACGTAGTGACGGAATTTGAAGAATATATCGAACGCGGCATCATCAAGGGCAATTCACTCTTCAAACAACTTATTCAAATTTCCAATAATCTCAAACTTTTTAACACTAAGAATTGCGCAAGTGTTGGTAAAATGTGCAGACTCAGCGGACAAAAATGCAGAAGTCGTACCCAAAATAAACCTGACAAATTGGACAGATTGGATAGATTGGACAAATTGGATGGTGTGGATAAACTGAATAAAGGGGATGGTGTGGACAAACTGTGTAAATTGGATAAAGGGGATGTTCTGGAGTGTAAGGTTGAGATTCAGGGGATTAAGGAGTGGAGTAATAGTGTTGTGGAGAGAGGAGTTGGATTTATGATGTTGAGGAATTATATGATACTGGGGTTGATAAATGAAGGTTCTGCTGGTAAAGTTTATCTGGCAGTTGGTGAGAAACATGTCTTATACGCACTCAAATTCATTAATAAAAGTGTTGATTTTCATTCATACACAAAGATCAGGTTTCCGTTACGGTGTCACTGCGGGGCACCCAACTTTTTATTTACTTTTTTGTCTCTCCTAGGCCTTCATTTATCCCCTAGGACTCTTTAGTACCCTAGGACTCTTTAGTTACCTAGGACTCTTTAGTTATCCCTAGGACTACTTAGTTATCCCTAGACCCTTAGTTATCCCTAGACCCTTAGTTATCCCCTAGGACTACTTATCTATCCCTAGGACTACTTATCTATCCCTAGGACTCTTTAGTTCCCTAGGACTCTTTAGTTCCCTAGGAATCTTTAGTTATCCCTAGGACTCTTTAGTTCCCTAGACCCTTAGTTATCCCTAGGACTCTTTAGTTCCCTAGTTAACTATTTACTCATTTTTCTAACTTATTAACTATAACATACTGTAGTAATATAACTAATTACCTTATTATTATGAGTTAGAATAAAACGGCTAATCTCCTTAAATAACTAATAATAGAGATGAGTTGGAGATAAGTTACGGTGTGAGGCACGAGAATGTGGTGGAGACTGTGGTGATTATGGAGACGCGGCGCAGTTTAGTGCTGGTGATGGAGTACTGCGCGGGCGGTGACCTCATCACGTTCATTCGGAGAAACGGCGCAATAACTGAAGACAAGGCCAGAAACGCCTTTAAAATGATTCTAAACGCCGTTAAATATCTACACAACAACAACATCTACCACAGGGACATCAAACCCGAAAACCTACTCATACACACCAACAGTATATTCATTATGTAGTTATTTACCTTATCTGAATTTGCCAAAATTTACAAAAATTAATTGTAAAATTTGGTTAAAAAAAATAAAGTTAAAAATTGATCGGGCTACGAATTTTCGAGGAAATTTTCCTCAATTTTTGCTGCTGTAACCACTCATTTATGAAAAAACAATTGTAAATTGTAAATAAAATACCAATAGGTTGCAAATTGTAAAATAATGGGGATACACAAATTAACTACTTACACACCTACACATTTTTACACACCTACACATTTACACACCTACACATTTTACAAATCTGTAGACGTGCTAAAGTTATGTGACTTTGGAGCGTCTATAAGGGTGAGGGGTGATGTCAGATTATATGAGACTGTGGGTACAATGAGTTACGCTGCGCCTGAGGTACTGGACGGTACTTGTGGTTACTTGGGTGAAAAGGCTGACGTGTGGAGTCTGGGCGTGGTACTCTACGCGATGGTGTTTGGACAGTTACCCTACACCACCAGGGAGGAAACTGTCAAATCAGTTTTAAAGCTGATTTTATCCACTAAGCTAAGCTTTCCCACGAGGAAAAGCACAGAGTTTACAAGGCTGGTTAGGCAAATGCTACACGTGGAACCAAGTAAACGAATCACACTACAACAGATTCTCACACATCCCTGGGTCCTGGGGAATTATAAAGAGAGAACTGTCAGTAGAGTTTCAGTCTGTAACTCAGTCAGCAGTGGAGCCACTCGAGCTGAGAAAATTATTACCCATTCTGCTGCTACTGGAGACCCAGAGGGAGCTACTATAAGGGTACCCCAAGAGGGAGCTAATAATATACCCCAAGAGGGAGCTAATTCTAATACTATTAACTGTATACCCCTAGAGGGAGCTAATATAAGGGTACCCCGAGAGGGAGCTAATATTCTTAGGGGAGAGGGAGCTAATAATATACCCCAAGAGGGAGCTACAATTGTTAGGGGAGAGGGAGCTAATAATGAAAAGAGAATTGGTATGAGTATTGGGGAGGAAATATTAAGTATGGTAGTGGATAATATAATTTAAACACTACACCACAAGATTAACTTTATTCCAATAAATTAACCTTATTCTAATAAATTAATAATATTGTAATAAATAAATTTTGTAATAAATAAATTTTGTAATAAATAAATATTGTAATAATTATTGTATGGTGAGGAGTGGGATAAATGTGTTTGGGAAGCAGTGGTGGGGAAGGAGTCATTTGAGAATAGGAAGCAGAACACAACCAAGACCAAATAAAGGTTTCAAACTCTCCACTCTCAAGTCCGTCCCAAAAACCGTTGAATATTTCAGGTACAAATTTTTTCCACCATTTTTTTAATTTTTATTTTATTTAATTTAATTTTATTTTTATTTGTGTGAAAATTGTGTAAATTTTTGTAGATGGTGGAAGAGGATTCGTAGGGGCAATTTAGCCTTTGTTATCAACTCACTTCATAATGATCCCAATCACATACGTAATCCACTACCACAGTTACACATTTACACCCAGTTATCTACTACCCCATTATTTTACAATTTGCAACCTCTCTGCAATTATTTATTATTTTACAATTAAAATTTGCCAAATGTGTTATTGAAGCAGCAAATTAGATAATTATTTTCCTCGGTAAAGGCTAGCCCGATCAACTTTCGTATTTATTTTTAAAACTCCTAATTTACGCTTATTATACAATTAGCAATGTGTAAATTGTGGTGAAATAATGTGTTGTAGTGTTATCGAGTGACATTGCGAAGTTTGAGCGTGGCGAAGCTAACCTCTCCAAACCTCACCTAAACACCATTTTCAAATACCTCGGCATCACTAATAGTACCAAACACACTAAAAAGTTTATCTAAATCCCCAATTATACACCCTTACAACTCTAACACTTTTCATACTACTGACAATATCCATACTATGTACACTATGGACAATATTAACACTATGGACAATGTGGAAAATGTGGAGAGTGTGGAGGGTATGGCATTGGAGGGTGAGAGTGTGAGGCGTAAATTCTTCTTTTATTTCTTCTTGGCTGTGGTTTTTGTCTTCTTTTTTATTGTCAACTTTTTACCCTACGATCCCGACAATCTCACCCTCAACCTCAATCTCATCAACTCATACTACCACGGGACCTATCAACTATGTCTACACAATACTAATACTAATAATAGTGTTAACAATATTAATAGTGGGAATAGTGGGAACAGTGTTAACAGTGGGAACAATGTAAATAATGAGGAAAACTGTGTAATTGGGGAGATGGAGTTGATAGTTGTGTTGAAGGACGTGAACTTGGACGGGTTCTACAGGATTTACGTGGGCATAGTCCTGGAGCCGCACTACCAGGGCAAGTGGTACCAGTTCTGGAAATCCAAACACTTCTTCTCATCCACACACAAACACTCACACATCATACTCTCACTCTCCAATCTCATTCATCTCTCCAATTCTGTCAATGTCAACTCTGTTGGTAGTGTAAACTCTGTGAACTCTGTGAACAGTGTGAGAGAGGGGGAAAACTGGTACTTGAATGACTTTGTGCCTAATTTTATTAATACCAAGAATCTACACATTAACAATGGGAAAGGAGGATTAAGTGTGGTTTCGAATGATAAGTTGTTGAATAGCATAAGACTGAACACCTGGAACCAGTTCTCACACCTCGGAAATATACACAATTTTAATCTCTCCCTTACTCTCTCTCAGGGAATTATCACAAACACTGTGAATAGTACTGTAGGTACTACTGAGGATCCGGAATCTCCTACGGATACTGTAAACACTATGAATACTATGAATACTATGAACAGTGTAAACAGTGTGAATAGTGTGAATAATGTGAAGATATCGAGTAGGGAGATGGATGAGTTGTATTTGATAAATATGAGGAGGTATGTGCAGAACGAGTTTGAGCACATAGCGAACTTTGACATCTCGCTGTATAACCCGTTCAGCGTCTTCAACACACACAACTTTTTCAACACCAACTCCGCTCCCAACCTCATCAACAACCAAGATGATATCACAACCATTCTCAATATCACCAAAGGTAATTATTTACTCATTATCTATTGTAGTAATAGTATAGTTAGTGGGTAGCTCCCCGTGGCGGTCCCCCACCTCACTACTATCCGGGCCAATCTCCGCTTGACATTGGTTTTCATAGTAGATATTACTATACCAATTGCTCTATCCCAACTTACTATAGTATTAATATTATAGTAAACTGTAGTATAATAATGGTATAGTTAGATAGTTAGGGGTAGCTCCCCGTGGCAGTCCCCCGCCTCACTACTATCCGGGCCAATTCCCGCTTGACTTTGGAGTTCATAGTAGATCCGTACTACTCACTGTACTATATTGACCTAGTATAGTATTAATATTATAGTAAACTGTGGTATAGTAATAGTTAGTGGTTAGCTCCCTATGGCAGTCCCCCACCCTACTACTATCCGGGCCAATTCCCGCTTGACTTTGGAGTTCATAGTAGATATTACCATACCACTGTACTATCCTAACTTGTTATAGTATTAATATTTGTATAGATGCGGAAATGAAGGATGTGGATAATATTAGGGGTAATGTGAATGTACTGATTGACCATTTCAATCCTGTGCAATCAAACTCAGTTCCTCAGTCACATGGGAATGCTGAGGCGGGACCAAGCTCCGTAACGCAGTCAGAGCGGGTGGAAGCCGAGTTATACAGTAATGAAATAGGGATAAGAGTGAGGCTAACCGGTGAGGAGAAGGACATGCGAGTGTTATCCCGTACAACAAACATTTTGTACATAGTTTACATATTAAAAAGTTTACTCGAGCTCCTGTTGTATAATAACCAATTCAAAAACATCACAACGCAGTCAGACTACAACAAACTAAGCATCATGACCGTCAGCCTCATGACTTTCCAAGAAGTTTTCGAGATCTTTCTACTCCTCTTTCACTCCAACATTTTCTTCTCCAGCCTCATTTACTTTACTCTTTTATTATTCTTGAAGTTCTTTTTGTTGACAGTTGTGCAGCACAGTTTTATTATTCTCATTTGGAGATCGTCGCATTCGCATCAAATCAGACAAGGATGGAATGTACTACAAAAGTCGTTTAGCATTTTTTATAGGTCCGTTGCGGCGTTAGGTCCGCTCATACTAGTTATTTAGCTACAGATAGCCACCCCGATGGGACTCTTTTTGTCCCCGAGGACTCTACTAACTCAGTTACCTATTTACGTATCCCCATTATTTACTAATTTGCAACCTTTTTGATTTTTATTTTACAATTTACAATTATTTTTTCGTAAATAAGTAGTTACAGCAGCAGAAATTACAATTATTTTCCTCGGTATTTCGTAGCCCGATCAACTTTTGCATTTATTTCCAAAATCACTAAATTTCTAATTATTTTTCAATAAATTTGAATTATATAGTAAATAACCCCTACGGGGTGTTAACAATGGTTATAGATATTACTTCACGTTTATGACGATATTGTTGATAATTTGGTATTATTACTACAATAACAAGTCTGTGGTGGTTTGTGTGGTGTATTTAATTTGGGTGCCGCAGATAATGCTCGATGTCTGGAACGGCCAAAACAACCCCCTCAACCATCTTTTTATACTATTAATAATAGTGCTAAAACTGCTGTTACCAGTTTACATTTTCTACTTCAAGGATAATATCTTCAATTTCGATCTCTTTGACGGGGATACCATTAACACCAGCACCACACTGACTTACATACTATTACTATTATCTCTGTTGCAGATAGTGGTAATACTGGTGCAGCGGTTGTATGGCGCGCGGTACTTGTTTAATTGGCCGATACTGCCCAAGATTTATTCCTACGTCAGGCCCTGGACCAAGATCATGCAAGATGACTTACAACAATGCAACATCTGCATGTTTCATATTCTATACCATAACAAGTATTAATACTATTAGCAGTAATCGTAGTTATAGAATTAAATAGTTATTCAGCCAGAATAGTGGAGTGAGTAATACACATTCCGTGTGAACTCCAAAGTCAAGCGGCAATTGGCCCGGATAGTAGTGAGGCGGGGGACCGCCACGGGGAGCTACTTCCTAATTATCTATTAGTATAATTATAAAATGTGATAGGGATTGGAGTTTAACGCCGTGTGATCATATATTTCATAATAATTGTTTGAAGGAGTGGATGGTTATTAAGCTGGAATGCCCCAACTGCAGAAGACCATTACCTCCCATTATACAGTAGCGGTGCTCCGTTACGGTGCTTGTATTCTACTGTGCTTGTACTCTATTGTAGTTTCTACGGTGATATTCTCTTAGTATTCTCCCTCTTGTGTATTACTCCGTAACGGAGAACTTACAACTTAGCCCTGAGTGTGTAGTACCTAGGGTTGTACTATAATATATAATGTGTTATTATATTTGTATAGTATTTGCTACATTTTGCAGTTTAAGCTTTAGTAATTGTTTATAATTACATCTTGGGATTGACTTCACAGTAAACATTTGATTTATACTCAAATCTACAAATTTATTATCTAAATTTCACAATTTTGGAAATAAATGCCAAAATTGATCGGGTTACGAGAAATAAATTTTCTCACCTAACCACTTTTGCTGCTTCAACTACACATTTCGTAAAAAATAATTGTAAAAAGTAAAATAAATATCAGAGAGGTTGCAAAATGGTAAATAATGGGGTAGTAGATAACTAAGTGTGAGTGAGCAGGTGCCCCGCAGTGACACCGTAACGAACTTGGATTATATAGTGAAATAAGGTTAAAATGTGAATCCCAGACGCGAATCCCGTCAAAAGAGCAAGAGATAAACTGATTTCCCACCTCCAAAAATGAGTAAACAGGACCGCTAAACATTGTTACGGGGTTGGGGGATACGGATGTAGTTTAACGTATTGTAGTGTAAATTCCTTCAAGTTGATTATTACCAAATTTCCGTCATCACATAATAAATAAGTTCCTCTGTACTAAAAAATTATACTCGTGACAATGTTAATTACGGAATAAAGTTTGAGCGGATTCGATTGGAGTTGGAATGATTTGACGGATTGAGTTGAGTTTTCACGCCAGAGTCTCAAATTCTTATCACGAGACACACTCAAGAAATCCACACTGTCCAGTCCATACCTCTTATTACACACCTAAACAAATAGCTCATAACCACTAATTCCGGGGAGTCGGAGTAAAATTAGGTATATAATTAAGTAAACTCTCTTAACTACTATATTTGGGGAGTCTACCTATTTTTACTGTAATATAGTAAATAGTTAAGTAAATGATCATAACTACTAATTCCGGGGAGTCGGAGTAAAATTAGGTATATAATTAAGTAAACTCTCTTAACTACTATATTTGGGGAGTCTACCTATTTTTACTGTAATATAGTAAATAGTTAAGTAAATGATCATAACTACTAATTCCGGGGAGTCGGGGTAAAAATTAACTATAGTAATAGTTGAGTAAATGTTCATAACTACTAATTCCGGGTAGTCGGAGTAAAATTAGGTGTATAATTAGGATACTGAAAGAATGTGTGTGGTATGTCCGAGAAAGTGTTTGGTATGTAGGTCATTGGTGAAAAGATCAACGAGTTTAACGAGTGATAAATCGCCGTTGGATGAAGAAAGTAAAAGAGAACTTTCAAGTGGGTCCAACTTCACATCCGTCACTTCATTGTAAAATATTTGCTCACAATACAACAAATTACCCTCTCTCAACTGCATTACGGGGTTAGGTCAAATGTAAACAATTATATAACTATAATCTCATAACTACTAATTCCAGGGAGTCGCCCTATTTTTACTGTAATATAGTAAATAATTAGGTATTAGCTCCCCTTGGCAGTCCCCCACCTCACTACTATCCGGGCCAATTCCCGCTTGACTTTGGAGTTCACCCGGGATCCATATCTACCACTCGGATATTCTAGATGAATAACTATTTATATTGTAGAAAAGTTTCTCACGTGCCAGACGTAGAGTTTACCGGATTTTGACCCGCAAAATAATATTTCTCCTTCATTAGTACACGTAATACTCGTCATCTACACATAATTAACACTATCCAAAGTATAAATAATGTATAAATAAGGGTAAATAAGGGTAAATAGACTCCCTAGAGAGAGTTAGAACCCCTAGAGAGAGGTAAGAAATTGGTGCAGTTGGACCTGACACCGTAACGGACCATTTCAGGAACAGAGGCTCTGAAAACATTCTCGTGTGAAATGAAAACTAATTTTGCCTTCTCCAACAGTGAAACACACAAACCACTACTCGACATCACACATCCGTTCATCTCACTCAACATACTCTCCTACACACTCATTATAAAATTATTCACCTAATTTTACTCCGACTCCCCAAATATAGTAGTTAAGAGAGTTTACGTAATATTTAACTAGATAAAAAATAGGCCGACTCCCCGGAATTCGTAGCTAAGAGAGTTTACCTAATTTTATACTATACTACAGTAAAAATAGGCCGACTCCCAGGAATTAGTAGTTATCACATTCTACATAATATTTAACTAGATAAAAAATGGGCCGACTCCCCGGAATTAGTAGTTATCACATTCTGCATAATTATATACCAAATTATATACATAAATATATTATTACGTTTGCGATGGTTTGATCGATTCTGGCGTTGGAATCCAGGACGTGAACGCCAGACTTACCAACTACAACAACTTTTTCCAACATCCCAAACAATTTATCAATTCATCAAATTAAATAATTAAAATTAATTAAATTAAAATTTGTATAATAAAATTGTATAATAAAATAAAAATTTGTATAATAATTGTGTAATGTATAGGTTGAGTAGGAGATGTCATAGGAATTGTATAACTGGTGTAGCGGTAGAGTCTGATGTGGTATGTTCTGTGGGCAAGGATTCCACGGTGTTGGTGCATAAAAGAACCGAATCCGACCTCGTCTGCGTTAACAAATTTACGCTCTCAAAAGATAAAATTAACCTTTCCTCCGTCGATCTCAACAATAATCTCATCGTCACCGCTGACTCCAATGGCTCCATCCATCTTATCCCAATTAACACACGGAATGTTATTAACTGTACTAACGGATACAACACTGTTGACAGCGTAAATGATGAAATAGATGAAAAAGTTACGAGTAGACAAATGAGAACAAATGCCCACGTGGGATTGGTGAGTTATGTGAGATATTGTGGACAGACTCAGGTGATGAGTTGTGGTTACGATAGGAAAGTCCGTGTCTGGGACTTGAGGAACTTAAAAATTCCATTACATAACCTCACAGGACACACAGCAAATGTTAATTACCTGGACACTACAACACTCAACTCACCTGAAGAATATCTCATCACATTCTCCAACGAATCAAATAAGATCTTATCCGCCGGTTCTGATCGTACCGTAAGGCTATGGAATGTAATCTTTTACCCATACCCTCACTAGTTCCTTAGTTATCTATTTACACATCCCCACTATTTACCATTTTGCAACCTTTTTGGTATTTATTTATTTTTTACAATTATTTTTTGGTAAATGTGTAGTTACAGCAGCAATAATTCGGGGTGAGAAAATTTATTTCTCCTAACCCGATCAACTTTTGCATTTTATTTTTTTTCACCTTATTTAACACATATTTTAGTAAAATATTTATAAAATAATATTAATATTGTAAAAATGATTATAGAGTCCCCCGGTGATGTGTAAGAACAATTGCGGATTTTGCGGTAGTCCTGCGAATGAAAACTACTGCTCCAAATGCTATCGCGAACACCTCAAACGCAAATCGCTACTCATCAACACGAACACTTCTAATTCTAATACTAATACCAATACTAACACTGACACTACGGATACTGTGGACACCGTTGACACTGTGGACAAAGTGGTAAATGGTACAGATAATGTTGAATTTGAGACTACTGTGGAAACTGCAACACCGGAAACTAATAAATTAGAGAATAAACTGGAGAACAAAGAGGAGGAGGAGAACAAGGAGGAGGAGAGTTACAGTTGTAGTGTGTGTGGGAAGATGGTTGGTTTATTGGGATTTTCGTGTCGTTGTGGTAATGTGTTTTGTAGCCTACACCGCCAGGCCAATGTCCACAACTGCCAATTTGATTATAAAAGTTATAATCGATTACAACTACAACGCAAATCCGTCAAAGTCGTTGCTGACAAATTAGAACGCATTTAACCCTTTAATATTCTCACCTTATTTATTTTATTTATTTAATCATTATTTATTTAATTTTATTGAAAAATAATTAAATTTTATCAATTTTAAAAATAATTGCAAAAGTTGATCGGGCTGGGAGAAATAAATTTTCTCACCTAACCACTTTTGCTGCTTCAACCACTTATTTACCAAAAAATAATAGCAAAAATAAAATAAAAACCAAAACGGTTGCAAATTGTGTAAATAGTGGGGATGTGTAATGGATTTAGGTAAAAAATGTGTAAATGCGTAAAATGTCTAGCCTAATTTAAAATTCCAATCACAAATTTATATATAAAATATTTAAATAAATAAATTTGTGTCAAAATGTGTAAAATGTGTAAAAATGTGTAAAATTTGTAAAAATGTGTAAACGGGGTAAACGGGGTAAAAAATGTGTAGAGGAAATGTTGGGATGTGTAGGTGATAATTTTAAGAATATTGAGAATAATTTATTCTCTTTAATTTCTCACACATTCGCTCGGTAATTCACATTTTAACACAATTTTTGTGATGAAGAGGTCGCGGGGTTTGGCGTATGTTGTGTCTTCAGTTTTGTTACTCTTGGTGTGCGGCGCCTCCGCCGGACTACTCGTTAAAATTAACTTCTTCCCACCTGAATCCAACACTACAAACACACTTCCGAACACTTCCAACACACTTCCGAACACTTCTAACACACATCTGAACGGTTCTATCACGGGTGTTGACGTAGTGAACCCAGTGGACTTGGACGTGAGTAAGAGAAGTTTATCAAATTTTAACTATGTTGAGGACAGTTTTGGTGTCAAATTTGTGGTTAAAAAGGGCTTTGGGATTAGGAAAATCTACGACTCCTCAAGGCCACACGAAGTTATCTACAACAACCACCAGGAGTTTGCCACGCAAGTTTATCTACACACCGACGAATCCGTCAGATCTCTCATGATCCTCACAAACCACAAAGCCCTACTCAGACATTATTCCACTCACCCTTTCCATTCCCACAATTCACACTATTCACACTATTCACACTATTCACACAATTCACACAATTTCAATAATTTAACTAATATTAACAATTGGGACATGTCGAGTTTGAGGTTTTATGGTCAAAGTGGTGAGGAATTGGACCACAGCAATTTTAGTCCAAATCTGCACAATCTGTCCTACGGCTATGATTTTACTCATGGGGACTCTGAGAACAAAGTAGTGAAAATAGTGTTATCAGGAGAAGTATTGTATGAATATGAGAAGATGAAAGAGTTTGGAGAGGTTAGTGGAGTTTACTTTAATCCCCTCAAGTCCTCCTTCTTCCTCCTAAACACTGAGAATACTATGAGAGTACTTACCACTGGTACTGACACCACCACTACAATAAGTATAGTGAACGTGGTGGAAAAGGATAAAACAGAGTCGCTCAATAGTGAATTGGTGAAGAGAGAATTGGTATTGGAGAGAGAATTAGTGAGTAGAGAGTGGGGAGAGTTGTTGGAGAAGGGATATGTGGCGGAGTCTGGAAGTGTTTTTAGTAGTGTGTCGGACGGTGAGAGGAAGATTTGGAGTGCGGAGGGGTCAGATTACGCAGTTAAAGTATTAGTTAAAGTAGTAGAAGCAGCAGAAATGGTAGGCATAATCATGCTCAACGGCACATTCTTACTATTCCAAAGGGTTAATAAGGACTGGGAAAATATCACACAACGACTTCTATACACACATCTCACCAATTAACATTTAACATTTAATATTTTATTATTAATGTTTTGATTTGATTATTGTGTTATTTATGTGTTATTTATGTGTCTGGGTTTGGGGGTTTGGTGTCTGGGTTTTGGGTAGTTAAGTAGCTCCCTCTCGGGGTATATAGTTAAGGGTACTATATAAATTAGCTATAGTATTATTCTATACTATATACCCCAAGAGGGAGCTAATTTATATACCCCGAGAGGGAGCTAACTAATACTATATAGGGGAGAGGGAACTACTTTACTGTATAACTTTAATGCTACATAAATACTATAGCTATACCTAATACTATACTAATACGTTACTACTATTAAACTACTTAGTATACTATGTTACTACAGTGCTATACTCTTAAACCCAGACACATAATATACTATACCCATAATACTATACTATACTATATATCATATACTATATATATTATGTATATGTATAGTAGTAATAATACCATAGTAGTAGTACAATACTATAGCACAGTAAATACCGTTACTATACCTTACATAAGTATAGTAATCTTATTTACAAGTAATTTAAACCTTAAATTTATCATTTAATGGCTTAATTTGGCAAATGTGTAAGAATGAGTCAGCCCTACCAATCCCTTACCAACACTCAAAATAATTCTAATATTGTTAAGATAATGACACAAATGGACTATAGAGCTGAGATAATCAATGGTAAGCCTGTTCTATACCGTAGAACCAACAATAGATCAGATTGGGACGACATAACTCACACTCTCTACAGTTTGGATGAATTAGAATTCTACGATTTGGAGTTGAATTACGCAAAATTCACAGAATTGTTGAGAAAGTTACGAGGTCTCATTTATACAATAAAGTTGGGTCCAAAGTGTTATCACGTCAAGTTTGGTGACAAGTTGGTGTGGTCCTACTGTGCAGACCCTTTCAGGAGATTACCATTTGAATTATTATTTAATTTGGAGAATAATACCATGAATTTACTATTCAGTGATGGGACAATCAGAGGTTTAAACATGGAAGGATATGACACCGACTGGCCAGAACCTGGCAAACCACTCACCAAACTCAATGATACAAAGTTATTAACACATGAGAAATTGAATGTATTCCTGTTCAGCCAGGAGAAAAGATGTTATAAACTGGAAATCTGTGATAAAATCATTTGGAAACATGAGGAAAACAGGCCGTTTCCCCTCTCTTGCATAGTTGAAAATGATACTTTTACACTTGTTTTCCCAATCAATACGCCGTACATTACACACAACGGAGCCACAAACGATACCTTCACTTTCTCCTTCAAACCTTAAATTTATCACACAACATATGCAGTAATATTGTATATAATTATGTAGATGTTGATAACTACTAAATTTGGGGAGTCGGCCCATTTTTTACTGTATTATAGTAATAATTAAGTAAAGTGTGATAGTGTCGAATTTAGGGGAATCGGCCCATTTTTTAATTAGGTACAAAATTAAGTAAATGTTCATAGCCACTGTATTTGGGGAGTCGGCCCATTTTTTAATTAGGTACAAAATTGAGTAAATGTTGATAACTACTAAATTTGGGGAGTTGTGTTATAAAATTGATTAAATCTTAGTGTGTGTATTGTTTTTTGATTAAAACGACAAAGTTATCATTTTTCGTGAATTGTTTCTTTATTTTGAGTGGAATTTTCTCGGAGCTCGTGTGCTTTAACCAGAGCTGACTCGCCTCAATTATCTTCAGTATCGTTCCCGTACCCTCTGTTATATACGCCGAATAATCCTCCCCCTCTACCCGCTCCTCATACACATTTCTAACTCCTCTCAACACTGGCATAGTGTCACTATGTCTAATTGAGTCACCCAGTTTACAGTTGTCATTGTGTTTGATATTATCGGGGAACTTTGTTGTATATTCGGAGAATTTAAGTTTTTCAAGCGATTTTGTGATTTCAGCCAGATTATCATTTTTCTCCCTCTAAAAAATGCTTAGACCCCCAAGAATTCGTGGTTATCAAATTCTATCTAATTATATACACAAATGAATGCGTAAAAAAGACACCAATGTGTAAATAAGACACGAAAGTGTGTAAAGTGTGTAAAAGTGTGTAAAAGTGTGTAAACTACGTAACTAAGTGTGTAGGTGTAAAAATGTGTAAGAATGTGTAAGAATGTGAGAATACGTCGGAGAGTTCGTGTGTGTTGTGGTTGAGTAGTTTTAGGAATTCGTTTGTGGTGTCGATTGGATTGTCCCAGTGACTGTTCTCATTCGGAAACTTATACAACGGATTCTCACACATCCAACCTAACCCTCTAACACATCCATTAACACTAAATAACTCAATTATTAACTCGTAACAACTGATAACTATGTAAATAGTTAACTCGTAATAACTATGTGAATAAACTGGTGATATTTGGGTGAATACGTGTTGAGAGAGTGTTTGGGTGAGTTGATGTTGGAGAGTAGGAAGTCGGCTTCGTCGTTGTGGTCGAAGGAGTGAACGTCCCCAGCAATACCCAAAAAACTCTCCAAATTAAAAATCTTATTCGTCATCCCAAATTTATTTCAATTTATTAAATTGTTTAAATTTGTTAAATTTTATTAATTTTGTTAAATTTGGGGAAAATTGTAAAAAATGTAAAAAATTGTAAAATATGAAAGAATTGTAAAATAATGAAAAAAATGAAAAAATTGAAATTTGTGTAAATTTTGCGATGACTGTGGAATAAAAATTGCGATGATTCTGTGGAATAAAAATTCTGTAAAGTTGAATAAAATTATTCCAAAGATTAGAATTTAATTTGTGAAATTCCAATCTCAGCCCTTTTATTCTATGGAATCCTACCACACGCACCAAATAGCATTAACTCTTCCTTCCACCATTTACACTTCTTCCACTATCTACACAATAACCAACTTTATTATATACTTAACCAGTATTCATAATATATTACCTTTAATTGTTATGTGGAATTAGGGGAAGTTATAGTTACTTGGGATTCCTAACACTTTTTTACACATCTCTTTACCCATCCCCACTATTTACAATTTGCAACCTTTTTGTATTTTATTTATTTTTTAGAATTAAAATTTGGTAAATAAGTGGTTGAAGCAGCAAAAGTGGTTAGGTGAGAAAATTTATTTCTCCCAGCCCGATCAACTTTTGCAATTATTTTTAAAATTGATAAAATTTAATTATTTTTCAATAAAATTAAATAAATAATGATTAAATAAATAAAATAAATAAGGTGAGAATATTAAAGGGTTAAATGCGTTCTAATTTGTCAGCAACGACTTTGACGGATTTGCGTTGTAGTTGTAATCGATTATAACTTTTATAATCAAATTGGCAGTTGTGGACATTGGCCTGGCGGTGTAGGCTACAAAACACATTACCACAACGACACGAAAATCCCAATAAACCAACCATCTTCCCACACACACTACAACTGTAACTCTCCTCCTCCTTGTTCTCCTCCTCCTCTTTGTTCTCCAGTTTATTCTCTAATTTATTAGTTTCCGGTGTTGCAGTTTCCACAGTAGTCTCAAATTCAACATTATCTGTACCATTTACCACTTTGTCCACAGTGTCAACGGTGTCCACAGTATCCGTAGTGTCAGTGTTAGTATTGGTATTAGTATTAGAATTAGAAGTGTTCGTGTTGATGAGTAGCGATTTGCGTTTGAGGTGTTCGCGATAGCATTTGGAGCAGTAGTTTTCATTCGCAGGACTACCGCAAAATCCGCAATTGTTCTTACACATCACCGGGGGACTCTATAATCATTTTTACAATATTAATATTATTTTATAAATATTTTACTAAAATATGTGTTAAATAAGGTGAAAAAAAATAAAATGCAAAAGTTGATCGGGTTAGGAGAAATAAATTTTCTCACCCAGTCATTTCTGCTGCTGTAACTACACATTTACCAAAAAATAATTAACAATTGTAAAATAATTGTAGAGAGGTTGCAAAAACTGAATAAAATGGGGAAGGGTAAATAAGAGGTAGGTAGGTGGAGATACCGTATGTTGATCACGATCGTTATTCATCTTGAAAACCGAAAAATTGAACCTGTCCAAGCCTAATTTTCCTCTACCAATCTTTCACAACTTGCCAACAATTTAACACTCAAATTATTAAATTGATTAAATTGATTGAATTGATTGAATGGATTGAATGATTTGATAAATTTTAAAAATTGAAAAAATATTATCAAAATTATTTTCAGCTGATTAATTTGTTATTTGATTAATTTGTGAGTCGCTGATTAGTCAGTTGATTACTCAGATTACTCAGATTACTTGGTTGATAAACAAGTCAATAAAAAGGTTAATAAGGATGGTTAGGATAGTAAAGATTATGCGATAGTTGCATGAAAGGTAAAATAGTTTGATGTGAAGTGTTTAAAAAGTTTGAGTTTGGAAATGGGAAAATTTTAAGCTTTTGAAATTTACGGAAAATCGATTCTGTAATTTCTCTCACAATGCAACTCTACGTCCACCCAACAAGTACTAACAACAAATCTCAATCCAAAACCTCTCAATCCCACATAAAATCAATTACCCTTATCAATAAAATTAATTATTTATATTAATAATTTATTAATAATTTATTAATTATTTTAATTGGTGTTAAAATTGGTAAAATAAATTTTTCAGCTGGATGTGAAATCACAAGTGTACTTTCAACACTAATCTCAAAATTGAAATTTTCTACCCAAACTTATTTTACAATTCTTAAACCAGTATTAAGTTATGGATATATAGAGGTACCATCTTAGCAATTTTGCCCATCCCCATTATTTACTAATTTGCAACCTTTTTGGTATTTATTTATTATTTACAATTAAAATTTGCCAAATGTGTTATTGAAGCAGCAGAAATTGATTTACGGAGAAAATTTATTTCCCCTAACCCGATCAACTTTGACATTTATTTTTTTCTACTAAATTTATTAATTATTTTTACATAAAAATTAATAAATATTTATTTAATAAAAATGTGTAAGAGATTAGGGGATTAAGTTGCGTATGGTTGTGGAGGAGAGTTTGATGTGTTTGTGGTTGTGTTGGTAGCATACGAGTCCGATGTTGATGAGGTCCCACTGGACTAGTCCCAACTCTTTCCGTTGCTTATTTACCCTTACGCCATTGCTCAGTATCTCAGACGTCACCAGTAAACCGTAACCCTCTCTTATCTCACTCGATGGTCCAATCACGTCCTCCAACTCAAATGTCATCATCTCAATCCCATTACTACTATTATTATTACTATTACTATTAGAAGTATTATTATCAGTAGTATTAATAGTAATAGTGTTGATAGTATTTTGAGAGCAGCAGAAATGGTTGAGGTGGGAATTTTTATTTCCGCTAGCCCGATCAACTTTTGACTTTATTTCCAAATTTGTATTATTTGTAATTATTTTTTCTACATTTGGGTCTAAACAATTTCCACCAATATTATCTTCAATTTGATCACACAAGACGTTAAATTCCACATCATAATTTATTATTTCTCCGGACGTAATATTTACCATGTCAACTGTATTAACATTAACACTGTGAATATGTGTGAGAGTGTGTAGATAGTGGTGAAGGTATTGGATGCGTTTGGAGATGTGTTGGATTTTGTTGTGGTTTGGTTTATTTTTGAGTAGTGCGCCGGTGGAGACTCCGATTGATAATTTTTTACCACAAGACAAATACGCAGCCAGTAACAACAACTTGTGACCGAAATGCAAATAATCAAATGTACCTACAGATTATTTCATAATTTATTATCTAATTTGTGTTAATTAGGGTTAAAAAAAAATAAATGCAAAAGTTGATCGGGTTAGCTTTTACCGAGGAAAATAATTCTAATTATTGCTGCTTCAACCACTTATTTATGAAAAAATAATTGTAAAAAGTAAAATAAATGTCAGAAAGGTTGCAAAATGGTAAATAATGGGGTAGCTAAAAGAAATACCGCAGAACATAATGTTATCATACTTCCTAATCCATAAACTACTATTATTACCAACTCCATGACATATTTCACTCAAATCACTCAATTTAGTTGTGTCATCTGTGTCATCGGATGTGTAAGTAGTGTCAGATGTGCGAGAGTAGTGTGATGTGTTTGAATGTTGAGAGTAGAAGGGATGATAGAGAAAGGGATTATTAAAGTACAAAAAGGTGTTAGCGTCTGGATCCTCGGTTAAATCATTCAATTGTATTATTGTCACAGGTTGGTTTGGGATTTTGTAAATTGGAATTATTATCACATCCAACTGCTCATTGTTCATTATGTCCATTCTCTACATTATTCATCATTATTTATCAAAAATAATTGTAAAAAATGGTTAAAAAAAATAAATACGAAAGTTGATCGGGCTACGATTTACCGAGGAAAATTTCCTCCATTTTTGCTGCTGTAACAACACATTTGGTAAAAAATAATTAAAAAAATAAATAAAATATCAAAGAGGTTGCAAAATGTGTAAATAGTGGGGTAGGATAACTAATGGTTACGTTGAAGATGGCGAGATAGTGAGTGAGGATTGAGGAGTATAGAGCTTTGATATAGTTGAGAGTGATGGTAGACTGTAAGAAATTGTGTTGATCGAGTTTGAGATAAATTAATAAATCCTTAACGTACTGTAAAATGTTACAAATCAGCCTTGAAATTGATCTTATATTCTCCTCCAATACACATAATATACATTTCCCGCATCTGTCCCCCGGCCCAGGCCTACTGGTTACACAGCCCCAATTGAAATTATTTACATTAAAATTATCTTCATTAGAATTATCTTCATTAGAATTATTTACATTAAAATTATTTTCGTTAGATTTGATAAGATGATGTAGTAATTTGGATAATTTGGTGTCATGGAGGATAATTTTCATTTTTAACACTATTTACACTATTTTACATTTTTATTATTTTACATTTTTATTATTTTTCATTTTTATATACAAATTTACCCCTCCACAATGTTAATATAATCATACTATTATATATATAATGGTATATAGAATGGTATTATGGTGGAGATTGAGGGTAATCCGTTTTTGAGTATTTTGGAGAAAAACTACCCAAATTTACACAAGTCAATTTTTTCCAACAATAATAAATTTATTATTCTCATTCCAAACTCACAAACCCTCATCAACTCACACATCAACCTCACTTTCATCAGTATACTCATTCTCACTCATACTTAATAGTATAGTTAATTATATACTTAATAGTATAGTATAATAATGTATTAGAAAGTCACGTATTGGTGGAGACGGGAGTGGAGGGTAGTTATGTGAACAGGTGTGGTCAGGTGGTGGAAATGGTCAACGATTCCTTCATTACAAGCTTCGGGTTTAACAACTTTAACATCTGCAATGTCACACACAAACATAAATTCAACAATTATATACAATGTATGTTGCGGTACGGTGTCACTGCGGGTCACCTGCTCACTCCCACCTACCTAGTTATTTACTTACGTATCCCCATTATTTAAACTTTTGCAACCTTTTTGTCATTTATTTTACAATTTACAATTATTTTTTGGTAAATGTGTTGTTGAAGCAGCAATTATGATAGAGATTTTCCTCGCCAAAAGCTAGCCCGATCAATTTTGCAATTTATTTTTAAAACACAAAATTTAGAAAAATAATATTATGTAGTGTATTGGATAGATTCGCATTTACTATCGAGGACAAACTCGGGTAACAATTTAACAATTTAATGAGTTAATAATTGTAGAAATTGACTACCTCAAGTGCTTCAATGACAATCCTGAAACAATTGTTAAGCGGTAACAACTAATTATCAATAGTTAAGACACTTACAACTTATTTCCAGGTGGTCTGAGGAGAATGAGGAGTTTGGCGAGTATTACTTCAACAAGCTAAACGAATTTAACAACACATTTGTCATTGTAACTTTTTACCCCAAATTATCCATTTTAGGTCCCAGGATACGAAACTGAAACCGCCAATACCATCACAAACATTATCGAAAAATCGGTAATCCACCCCATTCTATTCAGTTTTTGCAACCTTTTTGACATTTATTTTACAATTTACAATTATTTTTTACCAAATGTGTTGTTGAAGCAGCAATAATTCGGGGAGAGGAAAATTTATTTCTCGTAGCCCGATCAACTTTTAACTTTATTTCCAAAACCGTGAAATTTACAATTATTTTTCAATAAAAATGATAAAATTAAAATAATTATCAATTTAGATGCTGTTGTTGAATGAGAGGAGGGAGTACTTGCGTGTGTACGACAGTCGAATATATGAAATATTACTAAACCATTCCTTCTCTCATCTCTTTAATAATTTATTCAACGCTCTCTCCAACTCTTATCTCCCACTCGAAGATGTCATTCAGGTATTCACACAATTATTACACAGTTAAGTATAGTAAATTAGTATAGTAAATTGGTATAGTAAATTAGTATAGTAAATTGGTATAGTAAATTGGAATGTGTAGAGTAGAATAATGAAGTTGAGGATGGAGTTGAATTTGAACTTGTCGTTGTTGATATTTAATAGTCGCAGGGACATGAACGACATCAACATCATTCCCATCGTTGAGAAGTTACATCAGGTGCGTTACGGAGCTTGTACTCTACAGTGTTTAGTTATTTACTACAGTTCCCTAATCATACCCTCATCTACCTACTACCCAGTTATCTAATATCCCCACTATTTACTATTTTGCAACCTTTTTGATTTTTATTTTACTTTTGTAATTATTTTTTCATAAATAAGTAGTTACTGCAGCAATGTAGATAGAGATTTTCCTCACTACTCATACCAACTTAATTATACAATAGTAAATAATAATTGTAGATGGAGAAGAGTGTGGAGGTGTGGAGTAAGTTGAGAAGTTTATGTGAAGCTGTGGAGTTGAATAAGAGTAAATCCTCAGAGGAAAGCGTTTCCTACTTAATCCTCGCCATTGTCGTAGGTAGCCTCAAACACATCATCACACACGCCACTCTCATACATCTCTACATCGCCTCAATCACAAATAATAATAATAATTTAAATGTTTGGACTGAGAACTTGCAGATTTTTAGCTCGGCAATCTCGTTCCTCCTCGAGTAATATTTTTTTCACACCGGTGTATTTTATTATTAATAATAATAATTCATCATTTTTATTGAAAAATATTTGTAAAAAATAGAAATTTGGAAATAAATGCAAAAGTTGATCGGGCTGGGATAAATAAATTTTCCTCCCTAGTCATTTCTGCTGCTGTAACAACACATTTACCAAAAAATAATTGTAAAAAATAAATAAATACCAAAAAGGTTGCAAAAGTTGAAATAATGGGGGTAATATATGATTACTGTAGGATCAGTTCTATTTGGTAAAAAATGTGTAAATCATTACCAATCCAAATGAACAAAATAATGATAAAATAATAATAATAATAAAATTAAGTGTGTGAATGGTGGAATGGAGAGAATGGAGTGTGAAGTAGTGTTGTTGTGAAGACGAGTGTGATGGATGGAATCTGAGTCCCCACAGAAATGTGTATGAGTAAGTTAGAAGATAAAAGTGTAAATTTCAGATTCTATTGTTAAAATTATACGAAATTTGATGATGTTTTGAGGGTTTCAATTTCTGCAATGTTTACCCCAGCAATTAAATCACTTCTACTCGTGACAACACTCACCGTTGCCACCAACGCACTTAAATTACTCGAATCCAACCCCGCTACACACACAACAACACACAAACTCACATTCATCACACACAACACAACACATAAAACAAACTCCAAACTCTACGCCAAAAATAAACGAAACGTATCCACACCCATTGTTACGAGTTTATTTTTTCACTCAGTTATCCATTGTTACGAGTTAATCAAATTTATTTAGTTACTGTTGTTACGAGTTTATTTTTTCACTCGTCCAGTTGTTGTTACGAGATAACACAATTACTCAGTTATCTATTGTTACGAGTTAATGAAATTTATTCAATTACTATTATCACGAGATAGCAAAATTATGTGTAAAATTTGTGTAGGTATATAGTAAGAGGGACATTGTGAGTGAGGTGGGAGAGCGTTTGAATAAGACTCAGAAGGAGGTGGGTCAGGTGGTGGATGAGTTTTTATCATCGATAAAGCGTCACTTGTCAAACGACGCGGAGGTGAGTTTGCCGAGGTTCGGCGTGTTCAAGAACAGCATGCGTGGGGAGCGGAGGATGAGGAACTTGCAGACTGGCGAAATCTTCACAGCGAAGCCAGTGCACGTGCCCACGCTGAGGTTCTACGACACATTCAAAGCCGAACTCAACCATAAACTCAAAACCAAAGATAAACGCAACTACTCTTCATACAATTATTAATCTCATAACTACAATTTATTGTAATTTATTGTAATAATTAAGTGTTTTAAGGTGTTAATTAGGGGTTAATTAGGTGATTTATAGTAATAATTAAGTGTTTTAAGGGGTTAATTATGTATTGTTAGGGGTATAATTTAGGGTTTTAATTAGTAAATTAAGGCGTAATTAAGGGGTAAAATAGTGGTAAATAAGGCCAAAATAGAGTAAAATATGACCAAAATATGACCAAAATAAGGGTAAAATTAACCCAAAATAGAGTAAAATATGACTAATTTAGGGCTAAAATAGCGGTAAGATAGCCCGAAAAAAGCCCGAAATGAGCCTTAAATAAGCTCTTAAATAACTTAAATAACCTCTAAAATTACCTCTTAATATGACTAAAAAAGCCTAAATAAGGCTAAATTAATCCCATTTTAAGAGTAGTTTAGAGCTAAATAATGTCTAATTTATGACCAAACCAGCGTTAAAAAATGCTAATTAACTGCTAATTAAGCTTAAATTAGGGCTAAATTGAGTGTTAGAATGATTAAATTGTGTGTTAGAATGATTAAATTGAGTGTTAGAATGGTAAATTAATAGCTTTAAAATGGGTAGACAGCCCAGATATACCCTTACTATTACTTAACTATAGACTATTAGTATTGTCTAACCTAATACATAACCCTAGAATACTATGGCTAATAACTGGAGTATTGTATACCTAAACCACGTACTATATACTTAACTACTTTACTATACTCTTAACTATACTCCTAATACTATTACCCTTAAACCCAGACACATAATACCTATAATACTATACTATATTATATATACTATAGTATATATACTATATATAATATACTATGTATGTGTATAGTAGTATAGTATAGTAGTATGTATGGTACTAAATTAACACCTTAACAAACACTTTTAACCACTTTAAACTCTTTAATACCATCTTAAAACACTGTAAATAGTATGTTAGAACCCCGTAAACAGTATTATACCATGTTATATACACTTAATTTAGTAGCCCTAAACCCAGACACCTACTACTACTATACTATACTATATATTATATTATGTATAGTATATATAGTATATATGTATATGTATAGTATTAAGAGTATACCAGGGTATAGTATACACTTTGCTATACACTAAGATAACACTCATTACAGTACTATTTAACACTTAATACTGTTTAATACAGTTATTATAAGCTTAAATATGTATAATAGAGTTGTTATATGCTGTGTAATATACACTTAATTAACTACCCTAAACCCAGACACATATAATACTATACTATATATTATATACCATAATATACTATAGTATACTATAGTACTAACAGTATTAGTATATTATACACTATTTATACAATTATTACAGCACTAAATACAAATTAACACTATTTAACACTGTAAATAGTATATTAAACCCTGTAAACAGTGCTGTACTATAGTATTTATAGACCCTATTTACTACCTAAACCCAGACACCTAACACCACACCTACTACTATATACTATATTATACTTAATATACCCCTAAAGGGAGCTAGTTAATTAATACCCCTAGAGGGAGCTACTTTATATACCCCGAGAGGGAGCTACCATAATTATATACTTAATACTATATATAATATGCATAGTATATAGTATAGTAGTAATATTAAGAATCAAGATTAATGCGATTGCCAAATTTGTTGTACAGTTGTGACTTTAGCTGTGAAGACTCCTTCACATTTTCCTCCAAACTTAACGTTAACTTTTCTATCTCAGAGTCCAATCGCTCACTCCGCTCCCGCAACTCCAACTCCAACTCTTCCTCGCCCACTCTCATAAAACACTCTCCTATACAATTATATTAGGTAAATACTCATAACTACTAATTCCGGGGGGTCCCCCTATTTTTACTGTAATATAGATAAAGTTAGGTAAACTTTCATAACTACTAATTCCGGGGAGTCTGGGTAAAAATTAACTATGGTAATAGTTGAGTAAATGATGATAACTACTAATTCCGGGGAGTCAAACACTTTATATAAGTTGAGTAAGAGGTGATAACTACTAATTCCGGGGAGTCGGAGTAAAATTGTGTATATAATTATGTATATAATTAGGTAAATAAATAAGAAGTGTGAGGGTAGCAAGCTCCGTAAAGCGTACCAAGATGGTAAAGAGGAGTTTCTAGTGAGATTGTAGCCTCGTCTTGAGCGTCTGTGAGTAAGTTTCGCTCATGTTTAAGGAGTTTTAACCTCTGTTCCAGCCCCAGCTTCTTGTGATGCAAAAGACTAAACTCAATTATCTTCCTGTGGTCCTCCTCACTCACTTCATAGTCCATTACTCATACTATTTACTCTAACAATTGTATTAAACAGTGTAAACTCGTAAATAGGTTTGGAAGGTTAAAAATATAAAATAAAATTAAAATTTCACACCACACAACAATTAATATAAAATTTAAGTAAATAAATTAATTAGAAAAAAATTTGTAAAATATATTGAGAATGTTGAAATTTTTATCTAGGAGTTATGCGGTGGTACATACGGGCGCGATGATAGCGTTGATGGCGCTGGCGTTGAATTACTACACAGGCGTCAACCTTCGTACGCACAAACACGTCACCGGAGACGTCAAACACGTCAAAACTCACGAACTCACACTCGATAAATATAAAGTAATTTCCCAAATCAACTATCAAAGTTATGTAATTATTATACAATTTTCATAATTATATAATTAACGTATCTTTACACTGTCAACTTAGTTATCTAATTTTTAATTAAAATTATTTGTAAAAAATGGGTAAAAAAAATAAAATGCAAAAGTTGATCGGGCTGGGATAAATAAATTTTCCTCTCCCTTCCAATTCTTGCTGCTCCCAAATCTACACAACTAAACACTTAATATAATTATTACCATTCTGTAAATAAGACACGATATTCTATAAATAAGACACCGTAATGTGTAAGATACTATAAATAGTGTGTAAAATGTGTAAAATACTATAAATAGTGTGTAAATAGTGTTATTAGGTTGACAGGGCGTTGTTGGAGTTGAGTATGGGATATGACTTGCGTGGTGTGTTTGACTGGAGTACTCATGTGGTATTTCTGTACGTGACGGCGAACTACGTGACAAACCGTCACGAGAGAAGTGAAGTTGTGATATTTGACAAGATAATAAACAAGTCTGAGGCGTACCAGCCTAGTACAAATGTGTTTGCAAAGTATTTTCTATACGATTTCGGAAGATCACTGAGGAACAGACAAGTCTCACTCAAGTTTTTTTATGAAATTGTGCCAATCGGAGGGTTCATCAAACAGTTTCAACTCTCACACCACACCTTCACACTACCCCCTCAATATTCTCAATCCTAACTTTTTATCCCAGTTAATCATTTTTATTGAAATTTATTTGTAAATTTTGTGATTTTGGAAATAATTGCAAAAGTTGATCGGGCTAGCTTTTACCGAGGAAAATAATTATCTAATCTGCTGCTTCAACAACACATTTCGTAAAAAATAATTGTAAAATAAAAATAAATACCAAAAAGGTTGCAAATAATGAAATAATGGGGTGATTAGATGTGTTGGTAATGATAGTAGCCGTGATGTGGTATTGAAGCGTTAAGACCAGATTCAATTCTAGCCTCATTCATAGCATCGTTATCAACTGATGATAATTGTTGCAGTTTGACTTACTTAGGTTTGGTGAGTCCGCCGTATCCTCGTTTTCCACATTCACAAACAAATTACTCAAATCTACACAATCAATAATTTAATTATTTATTTATTTAATAATAATTTGTGAATGTGATTAAAGTTGTTGAGGAAAATGTTAATAATTTGCTGGTGAGATGTTACCTTGGATGGGATTAGACGTAAGGTTGACAGATTCCTTCTAAACACAAATGAGATTGTGTAAGTTAACTTCACGAAGTTCTTGTAACTCTTTGGTGGTTTTGCCATTTATGTAAATCTCAGGCCGGCCATTCATTCCATCATGGCTAAACATATTTTACTCAATTATCACTTTAATAATTGTATAAAGTTATTTTTATGGTGAAATATTTGTTAATTTAAGAGTAAAAAAATAAATGCGAAAGTTGATCGGGTTACGAATTAGAGAGGAAAATATCTGTCAGTTTTTGCTGCTCCAAACCAATACTACTAATATAGTAAATAACCAAATAACTAAGTAGATAAGTAAATAACTGAGTAAATAAGTAATTACATGAAGAGATTGATTCCGTGTTCTTGTTCATCTGAGGACTCGAATAATTCATTCCCACCAAGCAGCGGTAAGCGGGATCTCTAACAAATTAATTTAATGTGTAAGTGTGTGTAAGATGTGTAAGATGTGTAAGAATGTGTAAGAATGTGTAAGGTGTGTAAAATAGTACTGAAAGTGTGTAAAAATGTGTAAATAAGACACGATAGTGTCGAAATAAGACACGTTAGTGTGTAAGTGTGTAAAAATGTGTAAGATGTGTAAACTACTATTAGTGTGTGTAAAAGTGTGTAAGAATGGGTAAGAATGTGTAGGAATGTGTAAAATACTAAAGTAAGGGTAAAAATGTGTGAGGGGTACTGTGGAGGTTAGTTGGCATAGGATGTTTGAGTTTATGGCGTTGATCCACCTGTTCCGATCCATCAGATTACTACATAACAAATAGTATAGTAATGTATAGTAATAAATATTATAGTAGTGTTAGTACGTTGTACAAAGAGTATTGGGTAAGTTATTGTGTGACCGTATGGAGAAACACTTGTTATTGACAGTTTCCACCGGTAACACACACGAACTCAAATCTATCCTCTTATATACCACCTACACACAACATTATTATTGTGTTATTTAATCATAATTTAATTAAATTTATTCGTTAAATTTCGTTAAAAAAAATAAAATGCAAAAATTGATCGGGTTACGAAATACCGAGGAAATTTTCCTCAATTTCTGCTGCTGTAACTACACATTTACCAAAAAATAATTAACAATTGTAAAATAAATGCCAATAGGTTGCAAAATGGTAAAATAATGGGGATGTGTAAATGAGTATTAACATTTCCTGTGTAGAGGTTGAGAGTATTTTTGGAAAGATATGAAGCGATGGTAATTAAAGAGTCATCGTCGTTATTAAATTTATACTCCAATAATCCAGAATATCCTACAAATCATACAATAATCCACAAAACTTAGTAACCAATTAACTTAATAACTTGGTAATTAAAGTAATTAGTACCTTCACCGCAGATTGGAATATCATTTATTAATTTATTACAAATAATAAATTTATTAAATAAAAAATTTAAAATAATATAATAAAATATTAACATAATAAATAATTATTAATGTGTGAGGGGGCGATGTCGTTTGGAAATGAAATAAATTCCAATATTAAAATTAAAAATTAAAAAATAATTTTAAAAAATGTTAAATTTGGAGATATCGAATGATTTTCACAAATTTATAAAATCCCTCAACGAAACCAATTCCAAACACGTAAACACATTTTTTCTCATTTTATATAGTTAACTAATTAATTATTTTACCTATACAATAATTAAATTTAATATGTAAAATCGGAAAATGTTTAGGGCGAGGAGAGGGTAATCTATCGCGAAATTTCAAAGTTAAAAATATCCTTTCAAAATAAAAACATCACCAAAGTATTTAAAATGTTATTTATTATTCATATTATTTATATTATTTATTATTTAATTGTGATTGAGTAATTTGTGGGTAGAGTGAGATATATAAGAATTTGATGAAGTGTATGCACATAGAGATGCTGGGCTTTAGTACCAAATTTGCGTACATCCACGCCGTCAACTTAGCACAGGATAAAGACCTCAAATTCAAATCTCTAGGCAATAACTTACACAATTTTACTCATCTAATCAATTCACACAATTATCATAAATTAATTATCATAAATAAATTGTGATAATTGTGTGTTTGTAGGATATTTATGTTGTACTTTGATGTTGCAGAATAATGACTTGGTTATTCTCTTAATCAATACTATACAAAAGGTAACCGCAGCAAATTAGATCATTATTTTCTCTCCAACTAACTAGTCACCAAATTTACAATTTTATAACCACGAGTTAACAAAATAATTAGTGGATAACAGTGTGTATAGGATTTAAGTAGTGGTAACGTGATGAATAAGTTGTTGGTGTTGAGTAATTTGAGTTATTTGATGAATGAGGAGATGCTGGAGATTGTGTTACCGCTGATACTAAACTGCTTAACACACGAAAACGAACTTGTACGCAAAAAAACTATCATTCTACTCACTCACATCTACCAACTCTACCCGACACTCCTACACACCAACATCACACACATCATCGAGTATTCTATACTATACCCCATTTATTATCATTTTGCAACCTTTTTGTCATTTATTTACAATTGGTAATTATTTTTTCATAAATAAGTAGTTACAGCAGCAATATTGATAGATATTTTCCTCGGTAAAAGCTAGCCCGATCAACTTTTAACTTTATTTCCAAAATTACCAAATTTAACAATTATTTTATGAAAAATTTGATAGAATAATGAATTTGTAGGAGGGGAATGTATGACATAAACCCTAGTGTAATGAATGTAACGTTGACGCTGCTGAGGATTTACATCACCGGTGGTAATAGTGTGAATGAAGATTTGTGGATAAACGTGTTGATGAACATATGGAAGCAAATTTTGGACAATAAACTCAATAGAACTTTTTACTACAACAGAATCGCAGCCCCGTTCATACAACTTAACATTATGAAGTTGTTATCTCTACTGTGTCATAACATCGAACTAAGCAATTTAATCTACAACATTCTCTACAAATTCACACAATCACTCGAGTCACACACTAATTATTTTAACTCGGGGAATAGTGTGACTGGGGTGAACAGTGTTAGTATGGGGAACAATGTGACGGTGATGATGATTTATGAGTTTGTGAAGTTATTGTCGAGTATTCACATTAACCACATCTTACTCTCTATCGCGTCGCTCTACATCTCAAAGTACCTTCTACATAGTTTACACATCCCCACTTATTACTAATTTGCAACCTTTTTGTATTTTATTTATTATTTACAATTATTTTTTGGTAAATGTGTAGTTACAGCAGCAGAAATGGAGGAAAATTTCCTCGGTATTTCCTAGCCCGATCAACTTTGGCATTTATTTCCAAAATCCTATTTTTTCTAATTATTTATATGATTGATAATAATTAACCCTTTGGGGTTGTATAGACTATTGAATGGAGGAATGATAATGTGTTATGTGAGTGTGAAGTGTATAAACATGTTGATGGACAGGAGGTTGGTGATCACGACGGATGACCAGTTGAAATTACTAAAATTACTCTCTTGCGAGGATGAAATTGTGCAAATTCACATTTTAAAACTGCTTTTCAAACTTATCAACGATAATAACTTCAAACTCATCTTCAACACTATTTTTACCCACTACCACTCACTCACCCATAAATCCTTCATCGAACTTAACACTATTAACTATATTAATACTATTAACATAGGAGACCCAGAGGGAGCTAATAATATACCCCTAGAGGGAGCTAATAATATACCCCGAGAGGGAGCTAATAATATACCCCGAGAGGGAGCTACTGTAGAGGAACTGGGTGATCGAGAGGGAGCTAATATTATAAGGGGAGAGATAGCCAAATTGGAAAAGTGGCGTTTGAAGATAATGATAGAATTGCTGTTAAAGAGTAGTAATGTGTTTTTCATACTGAATAACATTGTCAAGTTGTTGAACAATTCGGTGGTCCAATGGCTCCACACCAAGTGCCTGCAACTGTTACCAAACCGTAACATCAAACTTCTGCTCATACATCTTGTTACACATTTTCCCCAACTCTATACCGCAGACGTGGTAACGAAGATATTAAGTGACAGATGGGATAAACTGGAGCTCTATTGGATTTACAATAATCTACGCCATTTTTCCACCGTAAATAGTATGGAAAATACTGTAAACACTGTGGAAAATGTGGAAAATGTGGTAAATAGTGTAAAAATGTGTAAAAGTGTGGAATTGAGGCAGGTAATGTTGGAAATGAAAAATATGAAAAAGCACAAATTCGAAATGACAAATAATAAATCCTACGACATCAAACTTTCATTCCTAAACGTATCTCCATCATCCACTAACTAATTATATTCTTAGTTTAGATTAAATAATTATTTGAAATAGTGAAAAAAAAATAAAATGTAAAAGTTGATCGGGTTAGGAGAAATAAATTTTCCTCTCCTAATTTGCTGATCACAATACTATAATATAGTATACTATAGTGGAATAATGTATAGGACTGGGTGAGAAAAGATGTGAGAAGATATGAGAGGAAAAGATATGATCCAGAGCCTGAACCGATCCAAGAGCAAAAACTAAACTTTAAACCCTACCAACTTATCTCCAATACCATAGAAAATACTGAAAATAATACTATAGAAGTGGATAGTGTAAGAAGTGTTACTGTAGAAAATGGGAACACAATGGAGAAGATGGAGAGGGAGGAAAGATTAATAATTGACATAAAAAACAAATCCTGGGGACCTAAAGGATACATTAACACTGTTAATAGTGTTAACACTGTGAATACTGTAAACTCTGGTAACACCGTAACTACCGTAACTACTGTAAACCCTGTGGATAGTGTGAATACTGTAAATAGTGTGGGATCAAATAGTAAGAGGGAGGAGGAGTTGGCGAAAAAGATATTCGAAAATATCAATCCAACACTATAAAAATTTTTAACACAATAATATAATAATAATAATAAAAATAATAATAATATAATAATAATTTTTAACACAATATTATAATATTGGTGTGGTGTGGGTAGATAATATTTTGAGATGTTTAAGGAGGAGGATTTTTGGGAGTGTGAGCGGGATTCTCCGCTGTTTAGCAGGAGCGGATTAGCGTCGGAATCGAACCTCAAGATGCTCCTGCCAAAATTCAGAAATATCCACAGAATCTCCAAGTCAATTCTCAACAAATCCAACCACCATCTTCTCACAAATAATAATACTACTAATAATAATAATAATAGTAATAATAAGGGAAATACTGGGGAATCTGATTCCAAAATAGATAATTCCCAGAATACTGTAAACTCTCCCTCAGATAATACTACTGGCGAAGAAAAAAGTGTAAAAAGTGCTGCTACCCTAACTATACCCCTAGAGGGAGATACTTTAACTATACCCCTAGAGGGAGCTACTTTACTATCTAAGGGAGAGGGAGCTACTTTACTATCTAAGGGAGAGGGAGATACTTTACTATCTAAGGGAGAGGGAGAGGGAGATACCCGAGAGGGAGCTAAATCTGGTAACACCGTAAATAGCTCCCTCTCCCCAAATACCAAGGATACTAAGGATACTAGGGATACTAGGGATACTAGGGATACCAAGGATACTAATGTAGATAGGGAGGAAAATACTAGTACCAATTCTGCTGCTACCCTAGAGGGAGCTAATATAAGGGTACCCCTAGAGGGAGCTAATATAAGGGTACCCCTAGAGGGAGCTAATTTAACTATACCCCTAGAGGGAGATACCCTAAAGGGAGATACCCTAAAGGGAGATACCCTAGAGGGAGCTAATTCTGGTAACACAGTAAATAGTACTGTAGATAATACTAAGGATACTACTGAGAATACTAAGGATATTGTGGATAGTGTGGGTACCCCTGCGGGGAATACAGCAGTGGCTCCCTTTGGACCTTACACCGTAACGGAACACCCCGTCCCTCCAGAACTAAGCAGACTATTCCGATTAGATTCTGAGCGTACATTTAAGACTCCACAGTACAGGGACCAATTTTACAACAACTTGTGCGTTGTATACGAGAGATTGGGCGACTATCACCAGGGAGAGGGTTTTGTGATAGCGTTGCTGTCGATATATTTAAACGCCGTGGAAGTGGTCAATGTCATGACTGTCATGAGCAGACATTACCTCCCAGGCTACTTCTCCGCCAAACCCAAACCATACGTACGAGACTCCAAAGTCCTCATGCTCCTTCTGGAACGGAGAAATCATAAACTCTACGATGTGATAACGGAGTTAATTGTCCCGGAAGCATTTGTCTCCAAATGGTTCATAGGTCTTGGCATACACATCTTCGATTTCGAAGCCATATCCACTCTTCTCAATTATCTTTTCGAACAAGTAATCTACTGAGTTACACAGTTACACACTTTTTACACATATTTACACATTTCTTACACACTTACACACTAACGTGTCTTATTTCGGCACTAACGTGTCTTTTTTACACATTTCTACACATCTACACATTTTTACACACTTACACATTTCTTACACATCACCGTGTCTTATTTACAGAATATCGTGTCTTTTTTACACATTTCTACACACTTACACACTAATTTACACACTTACACACACTTAATTAGTATTCTACACAGTTACACGAATGAAAATTACACATGAGATAATTGTGTAGGGTCAGATATTTTTGTTTAAATTGGGTTTATCATTTTTTGAGAACTTTGCGAAGGAGATTATGAGTAGGCCTGACGTCTCGTATGTGTTAAAGTTGCTGCGGCTGGATGACGAGGTGATACCAAAAGATGACCACGAGAGGAGTAAAATATACTACGACATTCTAATGGGCGCGTTTGAACAAGATGTCACAGAACCGGAAGTAAACCAACTAAGAGAAAAAGTAGAAAAAGATATGAAACAAGAGGAAGAAATTAGATTACTCAGGGAGAAAGTACGTTACGGTGTGAGGTCCAACGGGACCAGTTATTTATTACTTAGTTATGTAGCTACAGATAGCCACCCCAATGGGACTCTTTTTACCCTTAGGACTTAGTTATTTAGCTCCCTCCCCTATATAGTTAGCTCCCTCTCGCTATATAGTTAAGTAGCTCCCTCTCCCTCTACCCTTATATTATTAGCTCCCTCTCGGGGTATATATCCAAGATTATACAGTATAGTTATATAGTTAAGTAGCTCCCTCTACGGGTATATAATTAGGGTAAAGTAAGATAGCTCCCTCTAGGGGTATATAACTAGGGTAAAGTAAGATAGCTCCCTCTAGGGGTATATAACTAGGGTAAAGTAAGATAGCTCCCTCTAGGGGTATATAACTAGGGTAAAGTAAGATAGCTCCCTCTAGGGGTATATAACTAGGGTAAAGTAAGATAGCTCCCTCTAGGGGTATATAACTAGGGTATAGTTAATTTAGCTCCCTCTAGGGGTATATACTAAAGTAGCTCCCTCTTGGGTTATATAGCTAATTTAGCTCCCTCTAGGGGTATATAGTTAAATAGTTAAGTATCTCCCTCTCCCCTTATGTAGTAAAATAGCTCCCTCTTGGGTATATAGTTCTAAGTATATAGTTAACTATCTCCTTCTCCCTCCACCCTTATATTATTAGCTCCCTCTCGGGGTATATAATAAGTTATATAGTAAAATAGCTCCCTCTAGGGGTATAGAGTTAATAGTTAATTAGCTCCCTCTCCCTTATATAGTTATCTCCCTCTGGGGGTATATACTTAATAGTATATTAAAGTATGGTATAGATGTTGGAGTATGAGGAGGACGAGATAGTATTTAGTGACGAGGAATAATATTCTAAACACTACACACTTTTTACACAATATTTTACACAATATTTACTTAACTAACTTGTTAAATAGTTAATTTACTATGGAAATGTGGTAGAAAAGTGGTTAACTGGTGTACATTTAGACCTCTAAATACATGCCCGCGGTACTACTAATATACTATTATATATAATATACTATACATTATATACTATTTAACAGTGTTAATGCTTTGGAAAACTGGGTATAAAAGTGTAAATGCAGACGGATGAATGGGGAAGAATAACTTAAATGTTTCCTATTCAAGAATGGGAATGACAATTAGGAATTGTATTTGGTAATCGAAATAACTTTAAAAACTGTTAGTTTGTATTAGTTAATTATGAAAATTGTTATATTAGCTTTGATCCCAATTGTTATATTATACCCCGACAACTCAGTCCATGCTGCTGATGGTGGTAAATCTGTTGAACCTAAGGAAGTCACAGTAACGCTTGATATTAAGAAGACTCAAGAAAACAATGACTACAACTACCATTGGGATAAAGATACGGTAACATTTAGGCCAAAAGGGAACAAGTTGTTCTCTAAGATAGTGAGCAAAAACTCTGAAGTTTGGTCATCTAAGGATAGTGATTACGCCCGTGAAGTATTAGTAAAGGGTAAATACAGCGGTAAAAAAGATCTTGAAATTACCCTCAAGAGTGGTAAGTTGGTAAAACTCCACAAGGAAGGTAAGAATAAGCCGTGGAATGATATTAGTGGTAAATAGAAAGATACTTAAGCTCAATGACGGTGTAAATGCTGCTCAGTATAGTCAAAATTCTACAGGCCAGGCTCGTTTACGTGGAAATTAAAGTTCAATACGCCTGGGACTGGTTGGTGAGAAATCTGTGGACACTTGATTTCTCAGAATTAACAACATATCTCACTAAATTTGGTGTGCCATATCTTACTAAATTTGATGTACTGTAAGAAGTATTACTAAGTGTAGTTGTACAATAATCTTTCTTAATGTAGTTGATTGAGCTGATTTGGAGCTCTTTAATGTATAATATTAATATGTTGTTAACCATACAATATACAATATTTACGGTGTATACCATAATATAATACTAGAATAAGTATAATTAGGGGCGTAGTTTGTGAGTTCTAAAACTATTGAAGGGACCCTTAATAAAGTATAGTATAGTTACCAGAAGCATGTTTTATAGTATGCATTTTGTATATTATATAATATATACAGATATGTAGTATAGTCAATAGGAACTAAATGGTAAGAGAAAACGAGTATAGGACTGTGAATGCAGACTAAGGAATGGGGAAGAAGAAGAAGTAGATTGATATTCAGGAATAGCAATGATAATTTCCAATTGTAACAATGGTAATCTTAAAGTGATAAATATCTGTTAGTTCATACTAATAGAGATGAAGTTTGAGATATTAATTTTTATCGCAGTCTTGGGATCGTGTCCCTACAAATCAGTCTATGGAGTTGATGGGAATGCTTCATCTCAATCAACTGGTGCTACAACTGGTCAAACTTCTGTAACACCTCAATCCACTACTCCAGCTAGTGGAACTACACCTGCTGCTAAAACTGGTGCAACAACTGATAATACTGGTCTAACCCTTGACATAAAGAAGACGAGTAGTACCACTGAGTTCGAGTACTCTAAGGATGGTGAGTTTAAAACATACACCCCAAAGTCAGGTCATACAATTTCTAAGATAGTGAAGGGTAACAATGATATCTGGACCGCTACTGATAATGACCACGCCGTAAAGGTGGCACGGAAGGGTTCTGGTAGCTGTAAAAAACATATTGCCATTCTTCTCAAGAGTAGTAAATTTATACTTCTTCAAAAGGAAGGTAAGAAAAAGCCCTGGAAAGATGTCACCGGTGAGAGATATGACATAACAAAACTAAAGTTCTATGGTGACGATGCTGAGCTCAAGGTAACAGATTATAAAATTGACCTTCTCGGGCGTGATAAAACCTTTGCCTTTGTTTACGAGTTCACTGGAGCTAACTGTAAGAAAATCAAATTTGGAGATGAAGATATTTGGAAAAGTACAGATGATCGTAAATATTCAACAATAAAAAAGTTTTCTCTGGGTCTTGTTTCAAACGATTTTTTCGTACGTAAGAGCGAGAACGAATTTAAGAAACTAGAACTTAATCTCTCAACTACTCCTGGATCTGGAACTACAACTACTCCAGGTCAGGATTGTACTGGAACTCCTGCAACAGGTCAGGGTGGATCCAGTCCATCAAATTAGCCTAAGAAATCTACATGAACACTTGATTTCTTAGAGATATTCTCTGAATATTTGTCAAACTTATTGAGTTCCAATGGGTTGAATCACATTTAAAAATAGATTTATCAATAAATTTTAATGCACTATAGTAGATTTTAACAAATGTAGTCGTTAATTGAGGTATTATTTCTCAAATAAATAAGATTACAAGCTCCGAAAAATGAAACGTTAAAAGAACATTTGGAACACACTCGTATACTATTAGTATATTAACTGTATAATATATTATAATATTTATACTCTATAGTATCGTATAATACTAAATAAAGTATGATTATGTGATTATTTGATGAGTTTTAAATTCTTAACTTGGCTGTTGATACACTATACGATACGCATGTATAATAATATACACTGAGTATATAATATATTATATACAGCTGTAATACAGGTAATATAAATTTATTATTAAGCTAGGAAGAGGATAAGAATAAGAATTCTAACCAACGAATGGGGAAGAATAAATTACCTCGTTTGCCAATTAGCAATAGGAATGATAATTTCCAATTGTAACAATGATAATAATAATAGGATAAATATGAATTTGTTAATACTATGAAAATTGGTATATTAACTTTTATCGCACTATTCATGTCATGCCACTATGACTCAGCTCATAGCGCCTGTTGTGGTGGTAAGTCTGGCCAGACAACTGAGTCCAGTTCTGACCAAACTTCGCCAACAGATCAATCCACCACTTCTGGTACTGGACTTACCCTTGATATCAAGAAGAATAATAGCACCAATGACTTTGAACGCTCCGAGCGTGGTAATTGTAGATTATTCAAGCCCAAAGGGGACAAGTTATTCTCTAAGATCGTTGGTAAAAATGGGTCTGCAATCTGGTCATCTAAAGATAATGATGACGCCGTAAAAGTTTTACTCAAGGGTAAAGGTAATAAGAAGAAACATCTTGCCTTGTTTCTCAAGAGTGGTAAGTTTCTAGTTCTCTACAGGGATGGTAAAGGAAAGTCATGGACCGATATTACTTCTTCCAAGGATGATGTAACAAAATTCAAGTTCTATGACGACAAAGACAAGGAACTTGATTCGTCAAATTACAAGGCTGACATTGGATTTATGTTTTCTTACATAGTAAAATTCAATGATGGAGTAAAGTGTAGGAATATAAAGTTGGGAGATAAGGAAATTTGGAAATATGATTCCGACGCAAGGTTTAGAAATCTCAAGTTTTTTTCAGTAGATTTTGACTCAAACGATTTATTCCTTATGAACAATTACGGCGAACACAAGAGAATAGAATTTACTAAGCCAACTACTACTACTCCTTCGGGGCAGACTGGAGCTAGTCCAACTTAACCCAAGAAATCTACATGAACACCTTATTTGCTTAGATTATTCATAAATCGCACTAAATGTTGCTGTAACATATGTTAATAAATGTAGTTGATTGAACTGATTTCGAACACTTTAATTTATAATATTAAGTATATTTTATACATTATTTACACCGTAAAGTATCGTATAATACTAGAATAAGTGTAATTAGGGGAGTAACTTATATGTTTTAAAAAGATTGAAAGGACCCCTAATAAAGTATAGTACAGTTAATGTAAGAATGTATTTTAATATGCATTTTGTAAATCATATAATATATCCAAGTATGTAGTATAGTCAATATGAACTAATTCCTCGAGGAAACCCAGGAAAAGAAGATGAATGCAGACGAATGAATGGGGAAGAAGAAGTAGTAATTCGGTAATTAGGAATAGGAATTAGAATTAAGGATTATAACAATGATAATCTTAACAACATAAATATCTGCTAGTTTGTATTAGTAGAGATGAAGTTTGTTATATTTACTTTTATCGCAGTCTTGGGATCATGCCCCTATAAATTAACCCGTGCCAGTGACACCACTGGTACATCCCAACCAACTGAAACCACAACCGGCCAAACTACTCCTGGAACCCAGGGTACTGGTGGATCTACTCCTAGTGTCCAAACAACTACAACTGGTCGAAATGGTCATACAACTCAGGCAGCTACTCCAGCTACTGGAACCACACCGGCTGCTGAATCTGGTGCAGCAACTGGTAACTCTGTTACTCTTGACATCAATAAAAGTAACACTACCAACGACTCAGAGTACTCTAAGGAAGGAGACTATAGGACATACACAGCTAAAGATAACAAGTCATTCTCTAAGATAGTGAAGAATAAAAATGATATCTGGGAATCTAAGGATAAGGATGAAGCTGTAAAAGTCGTACTCAAAGGCTCTGGTGATAAAAAGAAACATCTCGTCATTCTTCTCAAGAGTAATAAGTTTGTACTTTTGTACAAGGAAGCTAAGAATAAACCTTGGAATGACATCACCAGCAAGAGACATGACACATCAAAGTTGAAGTTCTATGCCGAGAATGATAAAGAGATGACTTCGTCAGATTACGAAGTTACGATCCTGGAGCACTACTACAGTATCAAATTCAGAGATTCGGTCAGCTGTAGGAAGATAAAATTGGGAGGTGAAGATATTTGGAAAAGTACCGATGATAAGAATTTTGAGTCCATAAGGGCACTTACTCTTGATCTTGAATCGGACTGTTTTTACGTACTCAAAAGTGAAACCGAACACAAGAAACTTGATGTGAAAAAGTCAACCACAAAATCTGCAACTCCCACTTCCGGAGGACAGAGTGCAACTACTACTGCTACAACTGCTAGAACTGGTTCTGGAAATACCACAACTAATGCTACTACTGTTACAACTGGTGCTAAATCTACTCCTGCTACTACTCCTAGAGCTGGTTCTGCTGCTACTACAACTACTACTGGAGCTACAACAACTACTACTCCTGCTACTACAACTCCTTCAAGAGGTCAGACTAAATCTACTCCTGCTATTACTACTAATGCCTGAGATCAGACTGGATCTGATCAATCAATTTAGCCCAAGAAATCGTCATGAACTCTTGATTTCTCAGAATTATTCGCTCAATACTTGTCATTCAACGATTTAACTCATTTCAAAACTAACATAAATTTTAATGTACCATAGAAAATCTCAAATGTAGTTAAGCTAATTTCTAACACATTCATACATGTTAACTATATTATATACATTATTTACAGCGTAAAGTATCGTATAACCCTAAATAAAGTATAATTAATCAATTTATGCGTTTAAAATTTGACTAAACGACCCCTAACACACTACCATCTGTATACGCCTGTATCATACTACACATTGCGCATATTATATGTTATATAATATGTACAACTATGAAATACAATCTATGAGAACTAAATGTTAAGAAAAAACTACGATAAAAATGTGAATGCAGATGGATGAATGGGGAAGAATGTGTAATGCAGTTCTCTGGATAGAAATACGAATGATAATCTGCTGTTGTAATTATAATAATAGAATTGACATAAAAATCTTCTAGTTAATATTGGTGAAGATGAAAATTATTGAATTAGTTCTCTTCTTGGTATTGTCATGCCCCTACAAATCAGGCCGTGGTGTTTATAGTAGTGACGTACCGAATTTAACTGGGACCAGATCTGGTCCAACTGCAACCACAACTACCACACCAGCAACCGCAACTACCACAGCAGCAGCAAGTACTACTGCCCAATCTGCTGCTAACAAGGTAACTCTTAACATTGATAGGAAGGCAAGCACAGCTGAATATGACTATAGGAAGGATGCTGAATTCCATAAATTCAATGCTAAATCTGGCAACGTGTTCAACAAGGTCATGGAGGACAAGAAACTTGTCTGGGAATCTGATGGGAATGTGTTTGGAACTATGGTCGGTACCAACGGTGACTTTTTAATCATTCTCCTTACCGACAAGTTCAGAATGTTCATTAAGTCCAATGGAGATTGGACTGATATTACTAGCCCTAACATCTTCAAAATTAAGTTCCTCACTGCCAATGACAACCAACTCACGTTTTTTAAATTCAAATATATCCCGGGCGATCAATCCCATGAAATCAGGTTTAATCCTGGTTCCGAGTGTCACAAGATTAAATATGATGGTGTGATCGTCTGGAATCCCAGTGGAGACCCCAAATTTGGACCCATCAAGTCACTCAAACTGGACCTCAAAAATAACAAGTTAACAATCATTAACCATGAAGATGTGGTTAAGGAACTTGATCTCAAAAGTAACAATTTAACAACTATTAACCATGATAATACGGTTAAAAATCTGAATCTCAAGTCTGCTAATACTATTAATCAAAAATCTCAACCTGAAATCGAGGTAGATTAATAAAGAATTCTAAAGTTACCCGTGCCAAGTATTTGTAAATCCAAAGAAAATGTGCTAAATGTCTGATATTTCTGAATAATAATATCTATACTATTGTAATACTACTGTAACATGTTCCATTAGAGCTTAATTTTGGGAATATTTGAAGTGTTTTAATAATCACCAAATAACATAAACTATCGCTTTAACTTATATAAACACACGTTAATTTTTAATTTACGTATACTTGGTATGTGATAATCTCCGTTAAGTTGACTATTTTATACATATTTACTATTATTTAAGACTAACAACTATTGTACTATATAATGTAAAATTTTGATATTTTAACTTTTGTAACGTAATTTACTGAATAATAACCGAATAATCTCAACGTTGATGTGTGTGAAGTTTTAAATTTCCAGATCCCCCACCGAAAATACACTTTTATCCTATAATGAATCCATGTGCAGCATAAAATTTTATCTAATAATATTAGTAACGATTGAATTTGTGAGATGTGCCGATAAACCTGGAAATAACGACCAGAGCCTGGTATCATACAGTGATAGTGAAGAAGAAGATAATTTTGATGTTACAGAATCTACTGAACAACCTGAGACTTCTGAACCAAAGGGTTCTCCACCCAAAAGTCCACCCGAGACTTCAGCAAAGGGTTCTCCGCCAAAAAGTCCATCCGGGAGTCCTGAGCATGTGGAAGTGATTAAAAAATCTATCCAAATAATTTTTATGAAAAAAGATGAAAATGGAATAGTGGTACCAATGGAAGAGGGAGACTATAAAGTTACGTCTGAAGATTCGTATAGAATAGTTTATATGTTTCAGGCAAGTTTGGAGATGATACTTTATAATTATGAAGTTATTTTTGAGCATGTACCTGGAAAGCATTATACCTTAACATTAACTTATTATAAACCTCATAACGTGTTTACAATGCAAGATGTCGGTGGATTTATCTTTATTTGCTGCGAAGAGGGGAAGTGGAGAGTATACCTACGGAATCGCTCGGGTTATCTTAAATTTTACACAAAACATAAAGGTAAAGATTTTGAACTAAACGAAGGTGATTATTATATAACTTTTGGTCCGAAAGGGTTCTTGAAATATGAATTTAAGAAGAATGTAAAGTGTCATAGAGTTATGCATAGGGGTAAATTACTTTGGAAAAAGGAGATTAACAAACCTTGCCCATCTGAAGTTAGTATTAATTTGTCAAAAGATATTGTGCTTTATTTTGATAATCATTATCTCATATTTTTTAAAAGCCACCGGTACAAATTATCAGTCAGAAAACCAAGAAAAAAAAGATAATATACAAACTTTTACTATATTATACTTAGCATGTCTGGTTAATTTATAATTAATATTTTACATATTTAGAAGTTTAAAATGAGATTTCCAGATCCCCCATTCATTAATATAAATAAATTATATAATGGAAATTTATTTTACTTATACATGTGGAATTATACTCATACTTATCCAATCTGTCAGCTGTGCTGACAAACCTGAACAACGTGATATCACTAGTGATACTGATGAAGATGACAACTTTGAGGTAACTGAAACCACTGTACAATTTCCACCAGAACCTGAAGAATCAGATGATGTACTTCCATCTGAAGTGGATAAACGAGTTAAAACAAGTGAAGCAATAAAATTATATGGGAAAAATCCCGAAGGTAAGTTAGTGGAAATGGCGTCAGATGATTATAAAATGATATGGTGTGGTCCGAAAGTGGTCAAGTATAAATTCAGGGGAAAACTTGAAGAGTTAATTTGTGACGGTATAACAGCTTACAAACATATACCTGGGAAAAATTATTGTAAATACTTGACCTATTATAAACTTAGAAATGTCCTAATCTTCGAACGTCAGGATGGATTTTTATTCATTAGAAAGGATAAAAACACGTGGAGAGTAAATCCACGCAAATTTCCAGACTACGTTAAAATGTGCAGAAAAGACTCAAAAGGTAAAGAAGTTGAGATAACTGATAAGGATTATTATCTTAATCTCACCTATGAAGGCTCTTTTAAATATAAATTCATGCCAGGTGTTAAGTGCATTAAAATTATGATTGATAAAGATTTAATTTGGCAAAGAAAGCCCAGTGACGATTATCCTAAAGGAATTTTTATTAACCTTAAGAGGGAAATTACAGTTTACTTTCGTAACTGTTATCTTTTATTTCAGAAAAGAAAAGGACGATATAAAAGATTCACCAAACTAATGAAGTAACTCTAAATGGATTACCATATTATCATAAACACTGTAAATACAGTCGAGCAAAGTTGTTTTCCCATTTATAACTGTAAACTATGAATATACTAGCGGTTCTCGTACTCTGTGATTTATTTTTTGTTCCAAATCAGAATTAATAAATTTTAATGTACTATAGTAAATTTTAACTAAATACTGGAGCAAGTTCTGAAAGATGAAAGTTTTAAAAAATATTTCTAACACTTTAATTTGTAATATTAACTATATAATGTATTTACAGTGTTTAACACATTGTAATAGTAGAATAAGAATAATCAGGAGAGTTGATTATATGTTCTAAAATCATCAAATGAGACGTTAATACACTATACAATCTCCATCATACGCATGTATGATAATATACTCCGGGTATATTATATATTATGTACAGGTTTAATACGAGTAATCTAAATTTATAAATAAGCTAAGAAGAGGATAGGAATAAGAACTATTGCTGGCGAATGGGGAAGAATGAGATGTTGTTTGCTAATTAGGGATAGGAATGGTACCTTGAAGTTAGAATAGAGCTCAAATTAACAGCTTAAATATCTACTAGTTAATAAGAATAAAAATGAAGTTTGTTAAATTTGCTCTCTTGGCAGTTCTGGTATCATGCCCCTACAAATCAGCCCGTGGCGCTGATACCAGTGGGTCATCGCAACCAACGGGAACCACAACCGGCCAAACTACTCCAACAAGTAGGGCTACCACTCCTAGTACTCAAACGACGTCACCTGGTGCCACAGCTGGTACTACTCCGGGAACTCAGGCTGCTACTCCCACTAGTGGAACTGGACCTGCTGCTGAATCTGGTGCAGCAACTGGTACCACTGTTACTCTTGACATAAAGAAGACTAAGGGCACGGATGAGTTCGACTACGCCGATCTTGATACGTCTAAATTATTCACTGCCAAAGATAATCGTGTGTTTTCTAAGATAGTGAGCAAAAACTCTGAAGTTTGGACTTCTAAGGATAATGACGACGCCGTCAAAGTGTTAGTCCAGGGCAAAGGTAGTAGTAAAAAACATCTTGCCTTGTTCCTTAAGAGTGGTAAGTTGACAATTCTTTATAAGGATGGTAAGAATAAGCCCTGGAATGACATCACCTCCACCAAGCACGATGTTTCTAAAGTCAAGTTCTTTGGTGAGGGTGACAAGGAGCTCAGTGTGTCAGATTACAAAATTGACATTGGATTTATATTTTCTTATATAGTAAAATTCAATGATGGAGTTAACTGTAAAAAGATCACGTATCAGGGTAAAGACATTTGGAAACACACTGACGATGAAAATTTTAAAGAGATAAAGGCTTTTTCATTAGGTCTTGGATCAAACGAATTCTACGTGAGGAAAGAATATAATATAAGCAAGAAACTAGAACTTGGAGCTACTCCTGTTCAGACTGGGACTGGGACTTCTAACGGATCTGGAACTACTCAAGGATCTGGAACTACTACTCCAGGTGGTCAGACTGGATCAAGTCCATCCACTTAGCATAAGAAATCTCCATGAACACTTGATTTGCTTATATTATTCGTAAATTTTAATGTACTATAGTAAATTTTAATCAAATATCAATATACTTTCACTCCTAAGAGACCTTTTAAAGAAGATTTCTAACGCTTTAATTTATAATATTAACTATATAATATATAATATTTACAGTGTATACCATACTGTAATACTAGAATAAGTATAATTAGGGGAGTAGTTCGTGAGTTCTAAATTATTGAAAGGACCCTTAATAAAGTATAGTATAGTTAATGTAAGAATTTACTATAGTACGCATTTTGTATGTTATATAATATATAAAATTATGTAACATAACCGATATGGACTTATTGGTAACAGAAAAAGAGAATAGGACTGTGAATGCAGATTAAGGAATGGGGAAGAAGAAGTTGTTGTTTCCTAATTAGCAATAGGAATGATAATTTGGGATTGTAACGATGATAATCTTAACAAGATAAATATGAATTAGTTAATAGTAAGTGAGATGAAATCTGTTAAATTAGCTTTGATCGCAATCCTTATATCATGCCCCTACAAATCGGCCTATGGCGCTGGAGCGACTAATGTTACTGCTGTTACGCTTGACATAAAGAAGAAACAGAGCACTAATGATTGTGAGTTCTACAAGACTGGTGATTTTAGGTCATATACCGCCAAAGATGGCCGTGAGTTCTCTAAGATAGTGAGCAAAAATAAAGATATTTGGACTGGTGGTGGTAACGATAACGCGGTCAAGGTGGTAGTCAATGGTGCACGTAAGAAAAAAAAGCATATTGCCATTCTCCTTAAGAGTGGTAAATTTGTACTTATTCACAAGCAAGGTAACAACTTGAATGACATCACCAGTAAGAGACATGACATATCAAGGTTGAAGTTCTATGGCGAAAATGATGCCGAGCTAAAGAAAACTGACTACGAGGTTACTATCGCATTCTTTCCCTATAGAGTCACATTTAATGATAGAGTTAAATGTAGAAAGATAATGTTTGGAGATAAAGAGATTTGGAAAAGTACTGAGGGTGACGAGTTTAAAGAGATAAAGTCACTTGCTCTTGGGCTTATTTCAAACGAATTCTCGGTAATTAATAGTAAGAAGGAAACTAAGAAACTAGATTTTAACAAGTCAACTACTACAGGATCTACTACTCCTGGAGCTACTACTCCCGGTTCTGGTGCTACTGAAGGAGGACAGAGTGGTACTGGAACTGCAACTACTGCTACAACTGCTAGAGCTGGATCTGGAACTACTCCTGGATCAGGAATAACTACTTCAGGAGGTCATACTGGTACTGGAGCTTCACAACCAGCAACCGGAGCTTCTACAACTACTCCTGCAACAGGTCAGGGTTGATCCAGTCCATAAACTTAACCTTTTAAGAAATCTACATGAACACTTGATTTCTTAGAATTATTCATAAATTTTAACTAAATGCTGTTGTACCATATCTTACTAAATTCTTCTGTACTATAGTAAATCTCACCAAATGTAGTTGAGTTATTAAATTTGTAAGTGTACACTCAATGTAATATAACATAACTTAATACTTAATACTCATTCCTATACTGTACTAATACTACTATAATACTATAGTTAGTGGCGTTGTTGGTGTTGGTATAGTCTAATTCCGGGGACTTATCTCCACCCAAATTATACACAGAATACTATACTACACCTTATCTACAGAATTAGAATGCTATACTATTATATATTATACACTTAGAATACTGTACTATTATGTATACTATTGTTATTGTGTATAGTATGGTATGAGTATGCTGGATGGTATAAGAGGTATGAACTCGTAAATACTGTAGAAAATTATGAAAATAAGATGAGTGCAGAATATGGATGGGGAAGAACGAGGTGCAGTTCTCTAGCTAGGAATAGCAATGAGAATCTGCAATTCTAATAATCTTATCATAACAACATAAATAACTATTAGATAATATAGATGAAAATTGTTAAATTAATTCTGTTGGTAGTGTTGTTATGTCCCTACAAATCAGCACATGGTGCTGATGGTGTTGATAAATCCCAATCAAGTGGAGCAAACTCTCTTCGAGCTTCTCCGGGAACTCAGGCTAGTACTCCCAGTAGTGGAACAACTACACCTTCCGCCAAATCTAGTGGAACTAATTTAAAACCAGTTACTCTTGATATTACGAAGACCAGGAGCACTAATGATTGCCTATACTCTGACTATGGTAATTATGCAACATTTAATCCTAAACCTGGTCATGGATTTTCTAAGATTGTGAAGAGGAACAAGGCTGTTTGGACGGCTAAAGATGATTACGCCACCGGGGTGTTTCTCAAGGATCTGGGTGATAAAAAAAAGGAACTTAGTATTTCCCTTGGTGATAAAGTGATAATTCTTAAAAAGGAAGGCAGAAAGAAGCCCTGGATCGACATCACCAGTAAGAGAAATGGTGAGAACCCCAATGCCAATGATGGTAGTGCTACAGTTGATCCATCTAATGCAAGTTCTACAGGTGTTTCACATGGTATAAATCTTTCAGTACATTCGTCTGATAGAAGGCCTACAACTGATCCATCTGGTAGAAGGCCGGCAGAGGATTCATCTGCTAGAAGGCCTCCAGAGGATTCAACTAGACGTTGATAATGTTAAAAGGTCAAAGACTGACACCTAAGAAATCTCCTTGTACACTTGAGTTCTTAGAATTCATTAAATATTTGTCAAACTCATTGGGTTACAATGAGTTGAATCGCATTTAAAAACTTAAATTAAGTTTAGCTGTACTATAGTAAAATTCAACTAAATGTAGTTGTTTGAGGTTTTAAAATTTGTAAACATACCCTCAATATAATATACACATATGCCTACACTACTTTGTATACCTATGGCATATAAATCACTATTTAACCCTTAACACTTGAATAACATATTTTAAACCGTTTAATCGGTTAATATTGTGATAAGTTACAACTTGAGGGGTGTGTCTGGGTTTCCGCTACCCAAATGTATATCACAAATTATACATATTTACTATACTGTAATAGTACTATACTCTACCATAACACTGTGTTCAATAATTGTAATACTATGGAATACTAAATAGTACAAAGTGTGTTGACGAGATTATTCTTTTTCTTGTAATCTGAGTTTAGCTTTCTTGTTGAGTACTTTGACGCCTAATTTATCAGCTCTGTCGAGTAACACTCTCCTCTTCTTGGCCGAGACGCTATGTGCCACCTCGGCCACGTGAGTCTTATTATGCATCAGCAAGGCGTCAACTTCAGCTGGAGTTGAGACTACAACTTTGTAAACTCCGCCCGGTAACTGATGCCTCGTACGCTTACAGGTGCCATAACCGATCTTAGGCATTAAAACTGTACTCTTAAAACGACGCCTCACACGGTTATCTATACCCTTCGGCTTACGCCATGTCGTCTACAAATTTTTTACTCAATCAAATTAATATAATTAAATTAAAATAATTTAAATTAAAATAAGTAAATTAATAAATTAAAATAATTTGAATAAAATAATTTAATTGATGAAAATAAATTGAATTTACTCTGAGGCGTTTGAATCGATCGGAGTGGAATCTTCTGAATTTTTTAGTTCGTTTATGAACTAAATTACCAACCTTCTTGACAGACATCTTTTTTTAAATAAATTAATAAATAATCAATAATACACCCCATATACAACTTTTTACGCAGTTTTATCACATTCCACAATACAACAACGATATTATTAATTAATTAATCTTACAAATATTCTTAATTTGATTTTTCAGCTAATAGTCCAACAACTTTTTTACCCAGTCACAAATTATACACATCACTCCCATAAATATTATTAATTATTATTTTATCATAATTTTTCATAAAATAATTCAAAATAATTGATTTTAAAAATAAAGTTAAAAGTTGATCGGGTTACGAGAAATAAATTTTCTCACCCATCCAATTCTGCTGCTTCAACCACTTATTTATCAAATTTAATTAGCAAATTAAAATAAAATACCAATAGGTTGCAAATTAGTAAATAATGGGGATGTGTAAATAAGAGTAAATTGAGAAGTTGAAATTAAGATTGTAAGGTGTCGATGCCGACTTCTTCGTAGTCTTTTTCGAGTGCGGCGAGGTCTTCTCTGGCTTCGGAGAATTCGCCTTCTTCCATGCCTTCCCCGACGTACCAGTGAACGAACGCTCGTTTCGCGTACATAAGATCAAATTTATAATTCATGCGTGCAAACACTTCGGCGATAGCTGTGGAGTTACTAATCATACAAACGGCGCGAGCAACTTTTGCCAAGTCGCCGCCGGGCACTACCGTCGGCGGCTGATAATTTATTCCCACCTTAAACCCCGTCGGACACCAATCCACAAATTGGATAGTCTTCTTCGTCTTTATATTCGCCACCGCAGCATTCACATCCTTCGGCACAACGTCTCCTCTATCACACAGATTACAAGGTTATTTAACTATTGTATCATTTTTATTGAAAAATATTGATAAATTTGGGTTAAAAAAAATAAAATGCAAAAGTTGATCGGGTTAGGAGAAATAAATTTTCCTCTCCCGCAATTTCTGCTGCTTCAACTACTTATTTACCAAAAAACAATTGTAAATAAAAATAAAATACCAAAAAGGTTGCAAATTCTGAAATAATGGGGATACGTAAATAACTAGATAATTAGGAACCCAGGAGGGATAACTAAGTACTCCTGGGGACAAAAAGAGAGCCATCGGGGTGGCTAACTCTGTGGAAAATAAGTAAGTAAATAGTTGGGAGCAAGCCCCGTAAAGCGGTACCTATACAAAATACATGACGCCATGTATTTCCCATGTCTGGGATCGCATTTGGCCATCATGTTATTGGGTTCAAATGCAGAGTTGGTAATTTCCGCAACGGTGAGTTGTTCATGATAGGCTTTAAAAGAGGAGATCACAGGCGCGTAAGATGAGAGCATAAAGTGGATCCTGGGATAGGGCACTAAGTTAGTCTGGAACTCCGTCACGTCCACGTTCAAAGCGCCGTCAAATCTCAAACTCGCAGTCAACGAACTTATTACCTGGGCTATCAATCTGTAAATAGGATTAGTCTGGTGTTATAGTATGTTTCAGGAAGGGGTTTCGAACCCACATCCTAGGCTAATAGCAATAGTATACTATCAGCTAGACTATTTAGAATATATTAATACTGTATAAATAGTCTTAATTATGTAAGGGATAATAAGTCCTAGGGAATAAATAAGTAGTACTGGGAGAGGTAAGTAGTAAATAACTAAGTAATAAATAAGTGAGTGAGTACAAGCACCGCAACGCAAACCTGTTAAGATTGGTGTATGTGGGGCATTCGATATCGAGATTGCGTTTGCAAATGTCATAAATGGCTTCGTTATCGAGCATGACGGCGACGTCGGTGTGTTCGAGTAATGAGTGGGTGGAGAGTACGGAGTTGTAAGGCTCAACAACGGCAGTGGAGACCTGAGGAGAAGGCCAGCAGCAGAAATTAAGTTTACTTTTCTTGCCAAAATCAATTGAAAGCCGCTCCAATATTAAACAGCCCAAACCACTACCCGTACCACCACCCACAGCATTAAACATTAAAAATCCCTGCAATCCTACAAATCAATTGTTTTATCAAAATTTTAAAGTTTAATTGTTAAAAATGTGTTTTAAAAATAAACGTCAAAGTTGATCGGGTTAGGAGAAATAAATTTTCTCCGTAAATCAATTTCTGCTGCAGTAACTACACATTTACCAAATTTTAATTGTAAAATAAAAATAAATACCAAAAAGGTTGCAAATACTGTAATTGGTGGGGTAAGGTAACTAAGGTATAACTAAGTAATAGATAACTGAGTTTCCGGGGGGACAAAGAGAGAGCCATTGGGGTGGCTAACTCTGTAGAAATAACTAATAAATAACTAAGTGCAAGCACCGTAAAGGAGGACCTGTACAATTATCGGCTAATTTTCTGATCCGATCGAGAATAATTTCAATAATGTCTTTGCCAATGGTGTAGTGTCCTCTAGCGAAGTTGTTAGCAGCATCTTCCTTCCCAGTAATCAGCTGCTCCGGGTGAAATAAATGCCTATACGCGCCATTCCGCACCTCATCAATCACACTCGGCTCCAAATCCACAAATATACATCGGGGCACCTGTTCATAGGATTACCGGGGAAATTTTCCACATTGCTGCAGTAACTACACATTTACCAAAAAATAAATACAAATTGTAAATAAAATATCAAAAGGTTGCAAATTAATAATAAATGGGGATATATAACTAAATAACTGAGTAACTAGTGAGGGTGAGTAAGATTACATGTTTTCCGGAATAGGTTTCGGAGAAGAAGGTGGTAAATGCATCATCATTGGAGTATAATTTATCTTCAGGCATGTTACCATCCGGTTGAATCCCGTGCTCCAGACAAAATAACTCCCTGCACCAACACATTACAATAATAAATATAATAATTATAACTGAGTAAATAAGATCTCAGGGAGTGAATAACTGAGGAACTAAATGAATAGTGGTAGAAAGCTCAGTAGAGAATACCAGCAAGCGTTTCCGACTTGAATCCCGGCCTGTCCAACATGAATACTAATCACCTCCCTCATCCTCACATTCGCTACTATACACTTTTTATACAATTATACAAATTCTCCACACAATTATAAAATTACAAATTTATTGTACAAACTCAAGATTACAAAATTACAAATTTATCGTACAAATTAAGATAACAAATTTATTGTACAAATTTAAGATAAAATTATAATAAAATATTTACAATTTAATAATTTAATTTAAAAAAATGATAATTGAAAAGTATTTAAAAGGAGAGGAAGAAACGTCACACACCCTTATGGTGTCATGGGGAATTAATATTCATAATTTCTCATCTTTCACTACATCTTCAACAATTTACTATTATTGTCACTTTTCTTTATTATATACTAACTGGACTTTACTATTTATTTCCATTAGTTCCAGTGTATTCAGGGAATTCCATAAATATTATGGAGAATATTAATAAATTAAGTTATTTTTCAATTTTAAATTTATTTATTTTCTTTAATTTGTTTACGGAATTGTTTGGAATTGGTTAGAATTTCGTGGGATAAAAACGACAACGGCAGGATTCGAACCTGCGCAGGCAGAACCTAATGACTTAGCAGGCCATCCCCTTAACCACTCGGGCACGTTGCCTATCATACACACTCGCAATCCTATTATCATCATCATTACATACTCATAACTATCCATAATATTGTGTATATAATACTCTTAATTATACTGGTGTAATATATTTAGTAACTATTGAATACCTGTTGGTCGTGGGATCGAGACCCAAATCTGTTAGTACGAAAAATAACATTTAACAGATATGGATGTGAAAAGATTAAAAATAATTAAATTGGTGTGGTTAAAATTTTAGTTGTTTGTTTGAGAATTCGGTTAATTCAGGTGATAAGTGACTTAATACATGGTCCATCTTCATCTGGTCCTCACTACTCCAATAGTTCTTCTAATACATTATTATACCCTTATACTATTAACTATACTATTAACTATACTATTAACTATACTATTAACTATATAATTAACTATACTATTAACTATATAATTAACTATATAATTAACTATATAATTAACTATATAATTAAGTGTATAATTAAGTATATGGGAGGAAGACTGGGTTTACGGTACCTTGAGAAGATAAGCGATGGGTAGAGTGGTAATGAGAATGGAAATTAAATTAGTATAATAAAAAATTGCCCTGTCCTGTTCCGCCATATTATTCTACAACATTAATATTGTATAATTTATAAAATTATGTTAATTAGGGAATTACCCTTCGGTTGAGCCGATTTTGTGTAAATTTTGGAATTGGTATGTTCTTTAATAGTTTTCTCGTCAAATACATTTTTTCCCCAAACTACGCAATTGTAAAATGAACAATTGTAAGATTAAAAAGTTGTTGGAAGAATGAGACCCAAGAAAATGGTGTCGATAGAATTTACACATTAATTTTTTAATGAAATTTGGGACAAGATTTACTTTTATTACTTTTCTCACAAGTGTTAAATTTAACCAAAATTTTCAAAATCTTACACCACTACCAAATCACTCAGATTCCATAGGTACTCACAACTTTACCATTAATTTTACCTATCCTATAGTTAATTTTAGTGCTAATTAAAGTTGTAGAAAACTTCATAAATGAGGAAGATTACAAGAATCTACCGCCAGAACTACAGGTTCCCAACCAATTATCTAATTTTATTAATTAAATTATTAATTAAATTATTATATTAATTGAATTGTGGTAGTTGGAGAAACTGGACGAGGATAAGAAGTTGTACAATAATGTGCAAAGACTGATAAGAAAAAGTAAAGAGTACGAATTACCCAAAAATGACATCACCTTCCAGTCAGTCTATCCTCCCACTGATAACACTACTGCTAACACTGTTGACTCGGATAATAACACTGAGGACGTGGTTACACAGTTGTTTGAAAGTGAGTATGAGCCTGTGAGACCGGAATATAAGAGTAAAAGTACTCTAGAGTTAATCCCCGCAATTGTACAGAAACCTGTTATACCCCTTGAAAACCGTATCTCCTAACCATACCTAACTATACCCCTAGAGGGAGCTATCTTACTATACCCGAGAGGGAGCTAATTAACTAATACCCCTAGAGGGAGCTATCTAACTATACTTAACTATATACCCCTAGAGGGAGCTATCTTATTATATACCCCTAGAGGGAGCTAATTTAGTGTATACCCCGAGAGGGAGCTACTTAACTATATAATATTAACTATATAATATTATGATGGTGTATAGGAGATGAGATAGAGGTTGGAAAGTTGTTTAGTGTTGGCGACTACAGTAAGGGAGAGGAACGACATGAAAATGAGTTCTACCTTCCACAAATCAATCAACGTCTCAAACATAAGATCCGTGTCGACAACGATGACACTGTCAATACTGTTGACAACGATAACACAGTTGATAAAGTTGACAATAGTAACTCAGTTGAAAGTGTGGACAGTGTGGAGTTGTCTAGGTGGGAGCGATATGAGAGATTGAATAGGAATAAAAAGTTTGTGAAGGAGTTGCGGAAGCTAAAGTTGGAAAAGGCGATGAAGTACAGAAAGTTCCTGAGACACTTGCGACAGCTGAAGGAGAAGAAAAAAAACACTTTCTACCGCTCACTTCCAACCAATACCAAAGGATACAAAATCTTCAACTCCGACGATATTGAAAAGTATCTCACTTCACACTCATAGAATTTACTTACTAAATAGTTAGAATAGTACAGTGAATAGTACACATCCCATATAAATGCCAAAGTCAAGCGGCAATTGGCCCGGATAGTAGTGAGGCGGGGGACTGCCACGGGGAGCTACTCTCTACTCAGTTACACACTTATAGAATTTACTCAGTAAATAGTTAGAATAGTACAGTGAATAGTACACATCCCATATAAATGCCAAAGTCAAGCGGCAATTGGCCCGGATAGTAGTGAGGCGGGGGACTGCCATAGGGAGCTACTCTCTACTCAGTTACACACTTATAGAATTTACTCAGTAAATAGCTAGAATAGAGCAATTGGTATGTGTATAATCCGGGTGAACTCCAAAGTTAAGCGACAATTGGCCCGGATAGTAGTGAGGTGGGGGACTGCCATAGGGAGCTAATTATATATAACTATATAACTACAGTAGATAACTAATACTATAGTAATTGTTGATAGATTTGAGTATGAGGAGTTACAAGAAGAGTTAAGGAATCGTGGATACCGCTGCTCATACGATAAACAAACTCTCGTCGAAACGTATCAACTGAGTTACTTAGTTAATCTTAGTTATCTATAACCCAGTAAACAAAGTTGATGGTGTGATAGACTGAGATATGTGAATGAGAATGAGGAGGGTTGGCGTTATGAGAGAATAGTGAAGCAGCAATTAACACCGGAAAATACAAACCTCTCACAAATTACCAGAAATAAACTCAAGGACATTTACGAAATGGTAGAAACACATTGAGTAAATTCATTTTAGATTGAGGTATTGAATGGGACCCAGGAGAGTGATGACATTAGTGTTCGAATTAAAAGATTAGAAATTATCTTCGATCTCATTCAGTTCTATACCGATCCGGTACTCCGTTACGGCGTCACTGCGGGGCACCAGCTCCCTCCCTCTTACTCACTCTTACTCTATTTACTCCCCTTACTCTATTTACTTACTCCTTAGTTCCCTATATGCTTAGTTAAATAGTGTGTAAACTGTGTGTTAGGTGGGATACTTGGACTTGGATTTGTATGAGGAAGAGGTGGACAAGCAAGAGTTGGAAGAAATTAAAAAAGCGCCAGTCATTTACGATACCGACTTCTTCAATGAAATGTCAAAACCAAGTAACTCTTTACCCAGTTACCCAGCCCCACCAATTCTACAATTTGCAACCTATTGGTATTTTATTTTACTATTTACAATTATTTTTTGGTAAATAAGTGGTTGAAGCAGCAGAAATGGAGGAAATTTTCCTCGGTAAATCGTAACCCGATCAACTTTGGCATTTATTTTTAAAATCGTGAAATTTACAATTATTTTTTACTAAATTTATCTTATAAACAATTACTGTGTGATAATGTTGTAGTAATAAAGTTGCCTGATTTGATACCGCGGACATTTAATTTACAAGACGATTACGTTAAAAAATTCCCCATCACTTCTGTCACCTCCGTATCACACTGTTACTATTATTTACTCTATAACTTTTACAGTACTATAATAATGTTTAGCCTAATGAGTTGGATGCGTTGAAGAGGGAGTATCTGACAATTGAGGGCGGAATACATCAACAAACGCTTCCGGTAAATATTTTACCTTGTTTTATATTATTTAGGAAATTAGTGAACGCTTTAATGTTTCAATTGATTTTCTAGGTTTCCGTTACGGTGCTTGGTCACACTGCACTGAGCTCCCTCCACCCATTCCATCTCCACATTTCTACACTATTTACATATTTACACAGTTAACTTTACTGTATACATAAATTATTAACAATTTACACATTGTGGAAAGATGGAAATATGATTAGGAGATGCGTGTTGTAGATTGGGAGCGTATGTGCCGATAGACATGACTAGGGAGTTGAGGGGAATAATAAGTTACTCTGCGATTTGGGATTTATTACAATTTCTTAACATTTGTGACCCTACTGAAATTGAACTCTTTTACACCAACCTCTCACTACATCAAATCGCCAATGAATTAAACATCTCCATGAAATTACTAAGGAAGTTTTTAGGTCCGTTACGGGGCTTGTACTCACTTACCTATTTATTACTTAGTTATGTAGCTACAGATAGCCACCCCGATGGGACTCTTTTTGTCCCCAGGAATCCCACTAACTCAGTTGCTTATTAACTACTTAGTTATTTAGTTATTATAGTATTAGTTAGGTAATTAGCTCCCCTTGGCAGTCCCCCACCCTACTACTATCCGGGCCAATCTCCGCTTGACTTTGGAGTTCACCCGGGATCCGTACTATTCACTGTACTATCATAACTTACTATAGTATTAATATTGTGATAGAGAAATTGGGAGTGAAATTACCATTTGGTGACGAGACCAGGTTAAACATTACATGTCTCAAATACCTCGAATTATTCACCAAACACTATAAAATGAAGTATAAACCTACAGATATAGAGGATAATGTGGAAAATGAAGTAAAAGATTAATTCTCTAGAGCTTGTTCGTTTAATCTAATTTTATCGTCCACAGTTTCTTCACGCTTCCCTATCCCACTCACTATTATATCTATCCTCAATAACATACAAGCCTATATCAATCATATTGTATTATACTATTAATTATATAGCTGAGTAACACAGTAGACAGTGTGATACAGATTCAAAAGAGGATTTGTAGATTTGTGATTTGACGAGGAAGATATCGTAGAGGTTGTGGTTAACTACGTTGATGATTTGGCCAGTTTCACCGTTTATTCCCATGTGGACTTCACCGTTACCATGCATCAACAACAAATCACTCATCAACTTTACTACAGAATTGTTATTACTAATAGTTAAGTAGCTCCCTCTCCCTTATATAGTTATATAGTTAATTAGCTCCCTCTAGGGGTATATAGTAAAATAGCTCCCTCTAGGGGTATATAATAAAATAGCTCCCTCTAGGGGTATATAATTAGGTAAGTAGTATATAGTTAAGTAAGAAGTCCCAGTAGGGAGTAAATAGAGTTCCCTAGGGAGTAAATGAGTAACTAAGATTGCAGTGGGGAACGGCAGGAATTGCCTGCACGCAACGCAGTACTTGGATTAACTCCGCAGTTCTGTGCAAGAGTCTTGGGAATAACCTGAAAAGCCTTACTCGCACACTCGTAACTCAACCGCCTCAATCCCACCTTCCCTACAACATCATTAACAATTATACATAATTATACACAATGTGTAACTGAATTAGTGTGTAACTGAGTAAATTAGTGTAATAGTGTGGGTACTGGAGATTTGTTGATTGAGGAAGTTGGAGATGTAGACTTCGGTGGCACCGCCGCCGGGTAATAGTTTACAATTGTAAATTATATTACGACAAATACTCAAAGCATCATACAAGTTTCTACAAATCAATCAAGTGGACACTAAATAACTCAGTAAATATTATAAGGAAAGAGTAAATATCGTCAAGAAGTGTGTAAGTGTGTAAGAAATGTGTAAATGGGTAAAATGTGTAAGAATGTGTAAATGAGTAAAATGTGTAAGAAATGTGTGTGTAAGTGTGTAAATTAGTGTGTAAGAAATGTGTGTGTAAGTGTGTAAATTAGTGTGTAAGAAATGTGTGTGTAAGTGTGCAAGAAATGTGTAAATAAGACACGATAGTGTCGAAATAAGACACAGTAGTGTGTAAATATGTGTAAATGTGTAAGAAGGGAGTAAATATGGTAAGGAGTAAGAGTTCTAGGAGTAAGAGTCCTGGGGGAATAACTGAGTAGAGTACAAGCCCCGTAAAGCGGTACCGTTCAATCTCGTTTAAAACATCTTTAGAAGATCCTCTGAGTAGAATGGAACATGCCTTGGGATCAGTGCACAGATCAAAGAAGGAATAGTATTCGTCGCCGATTTTATCAACGTGGAATAGTTTACAGCGGTGGCCAATGTCGGATTCAGTAATTTCCTCAGGACGATTCACAATCGTAGCACCGCAAGCCTTGGATATGCGGTTCGTGTCACTCTTTCTCACACGACGCAGACAACTTATTCCAGCCTTCACCAAATAATGCTGAGCTAAGTCACTGACTCCTATACATCACATTTATCATAATTATGTAAAATTTAATTGTAAATTTCATGATTTTAAAAATAAAGTCAGAAATTGATCGGGTTAGGAGAAATAAATTTTCCACTCCCGCAATTTCTGCTGCTTCAACCACTTATTTCGTAAAAAATAATTGCAAAAAATAAATAAATACCAAAAAGGTTGCAAAATAGTAATTAGTGGGGATAGGTAAATAGGTAACTGGGTTAGTAAGAGTCCCATTGGGGTGGCTATCTGTAGAAAAATAACTAAACTCTGTTAGTACAAGCACCGTTACGCACCTTTCTCGGTAACAACGAGATTACAATTGGAATTGATGATGTATTGGCACATTTGTTTAATTTCAGTTTCTTCCTGTAGAAGTAATTTATTCCAGACAGATTCGTCGTAGATGTCGACCATAGTCTGACTTTCACCTTTTTTATACTCCAAAGTACAGTCCAAAATGAGAATCCTGGGGTTCTCAATACGTCTGCTCATGTTGGCGTGGACAACGTCTTTGTTCACTACCACGCCGTCTAACACCTTAGAATCTTCAATATACCCACCAATTATCTTCTCTACCTTTATTAATCTTTTTATGTCCAACGGCTTTACGGCGTCAGGTAAGCCATCACTAACACCATTCAAACCATTTGTACAATTTGTACCATTGGTACGGTTGTGTGTGGATTTGTGTAGTTTGAAGATGGAGTCGAGAGCTAATTTGGAAATTAAGTCACCCCAACGATTACTAAACTTCGTACTCAGACCTATCAACAATTATTAAAGTAATATAATTATGTCATTTTAAGGGAAAAATAATTACAAATTAGGGGCTAAAAAAATAAAATGCAAAAGTTGATCGGGTTAGGAGAAATAAATTTTCTCACCTAATCAATCTTGCTGCAGTAACTACACATTTACCAAAAAATAATTAACAAAATAAAATAAAATACAAAAAGGTTGCAAAATGAGAAATAGTGGGGATGCGTAAATAACTAAGTAAATAATAACCAAGGGGACAAAAAGAGTCCCATTGGGATAATAACTAAGTAATAAATAACTAATGTGGATGCAAGCTCCGTAACGTACTTGATTGTATGATTTGTAATAATTTGTTATGATCATTGATGTTGACTGGGATGGAAATGTTATCAAGGGCTTTGAGAGCATCGTCAAGGGCTTCCATGAGGCCTTGAATGATTTCAGTGGGATGGATTTCCTTTTTAATGAGAGACGCGCAATTGGAGAGTAATTCGCCACATAAAATCACACAACTCGTCGTACCGTCACCAACCTCCTCATCCAAACTACGACTCAACTCTATCAACGACTTCGCTCCCGGATTATTCACATCTATCTACAACACCAATTAACATTATTATTTATCATTTTTATTGAAAAATAATTCGAAATTAGGGTTTAAAAAAATAAAATCAAAAGTTGATCGGGCTAGCTTTTACCGAGGAAATTTTCCTCCATTTCTGCTGCTTCAACCACTTATTTACCAAAAAATAATTAACAAAAGTAAAATAAATACCAAAAAGGTTGCAAATTAGTAAATAATGGGGATAGGTAAAAATGTGTAGATACTTCGCGTAGTATGGAATTGCCGTCATTGGTGATAACGATCCCGCCCATGGGATCGAGGAGCATTTTGAGCATTGACCGAGGGCCTAGAGTAGTGCGTACAATGTCAGATAAGGCCTTAGAAGCCTGAATTGTCGCCAACTGAGCTTTACGGTCAGACTCCTTCTTCAAACTCGGCTTAAACACCAAATACATTCCCTTGTCCATTTTTCTACAAATTTTCACACTATCAAATTATTAACTAAATTATTATTATTTATTAATTAATTTAATTATTAATTTGATTATTAGTTGAGTAAAGTTTGTTACGGAATTCTGTGGTGTTTCGAGGGGATAAAATAAAATTCTTGGAGATTCTACAAATAATAAAATAAAAATAAAAAATTGTTTAAAAAAACTCGAGGTATGAAAATAAATATAATAATTATTAATCGTATTTAGCTTGGATGGGGGTGTACTACAAGGCCAAATTTTATAAATTCTACAAATTTATTTTTTAAACTAGAATTGTTACCTTAATTTGTTCTATTTAGTCTTGTTTTAAAATGTTAGCTCAATTTGTAAATTTTATCCCATTTTGTAAATTTTAATTCAATTTGTAAATATTAATTAATTTGTAAATATTAATTAATTTATCAGTTTTGTGATCTAATTGATTAGTTTAATATCATTTGTAAAATATTTTCTTTTTTAAATTCAGTTTTAAATTTTTAAATGATGAAATTGTGAAAATTAATTAATCTAAACTCTATTAATATGTAAAAATGTGTAAAATAATTGTCGGAAAATCAGTTTAAAATGATTTTATTTTTAAAAAATTGTCGTAAAATGATAAAACAAATCATTACATAATGGAAGAGGGAAAAAACGAACCCGTAACACCAACAAAAAAGAAACGAAAACTCAAACAAAGACAATTCTCAGGTACCTTTTACTCAGTTAATAATTATTTAATTAATTATTTAATTAATTAATTATTTATTAATGTTAATTGTTTTTAGAATCGGATGATGAGAGGACCGAGAGTAAAGATGAAATACGTATTAAAAAACAAGTTTTACTATCACTAGAATCGCTACACTCTTTCTATCAAATCTCACAAGTACCTTTTACACGTTTTTACACTAGTTTACAGTTATCCCCACTTTATTCAGTTTTTGCAACCTTTTGGTATTTATTTATTATTTACAATTATTTTTTCGTAAATAAGTGGTTGAAGCAGCAGAAATGGAGGGTGAGAAAATTTATTTTCCCAACCCGATCAACTTTTGCAATTTATTTTTTTTACCCAAATTTAACAATTATTTTATGAAAAATTTGATAAATTTAGTTAACTACGTAAACGTGTGTAATAATGGTGTAGAATTTGCTGGGTAGATTACTGTGTGAGATGTGTAATGAGAAGTTGATGTGTGACGTGGGTTGTGTGAAGATAACGCGTACGTTTGGTGACTTGGCGGAGTTTAAAAAAATCGACCAATTCCACAAGTTAAAAAATTATCAACAGTGTGGCGTACACTGGCTATCAATCATTCATAAATCCAATCTCTCCTCAGCCATACTCGCAGATGAAATGGGATTAGTACGTTACGGTGCTTGCTATCACTCATCTTCATTCACTACTTATTCATTACTCAATTATATACCCCTAGAGGGAGCTACCTTATATACCCCGAGAGGGAGCTATCTTACTACTTTATTATATACCCCGAGAGGGAGCTATCTTACTACTTTATTATATACCCCTAGAGGGAGCTAATTAATATATACCCCTAGAGGGAGCTAATTAACTATATACTATTTACTTAACTATATACTATTCACTTATATATTGTATAGTTGGTAATAATGTGTATAGGGTAAGACAGTACAAGTGTGCGTATTCCTACAATACCTCTACAACCAATACAACAACACTATCACCACCGCTGACTCACCTAAGGATACCAATCACACTGATACTAACTCACCTGACAGTACAGACACACCTGATGATGATGATACGGTGGGATTACGGATGTATATAATAATAGTGCCTTTGAACATAATGTATAATTGGTATAACGAGTTTAGGGTCTGGACCAATATTAAGAACATCCTCATCTACCACGGATCGCAATCTCAACGACTCAACACCATCCAATACCTTCTCAATCTGCACCATCAACAATCTACTAACCGTGGGAACTCTGGGAACACTGTAAACTCAGGGAATAGAGTGGATGGGTTTATAGTAATGATAACGACGTTTGGAATGATGAATGATGATATAAGATTGATGAGGCGTTTGCAGCCTTTTGAGTATTTGATAATTGACGAGGCGCACTTGATCAAAAACTCCAACTCTAACACTTATAAAAAGCTTTACAACTGCCAATTCAATCATAAACTTCTTCTCACTGGTACGTTACGGGGCTTGTACTCCCCAGGGGTTTCTTAGTTATCCCCCTAACTACTTAGTTCCCCTCGGGGGTTCTTAGTTATCCCTCCGGGAGCTCTAGTTTTACAGTTATTTAACCCTTTTAGCGGACCTTTCTCCGTTACGGAGCTTGCAAACGCTCACATAGTTATTCATTACTTAGCTCCCTCTCCCTTATATTATTAGCTCCCTCTTGGGGTATAAAATTAACTATAGTAAATTAGCTCCCTCTAGGGGTATATAGTTATATAGTTAAGAGTACTGTATTACAGTACCAAATACTGTAATCACTAAAATATGACTAAATTAAGTCTAATTAAGTCTAATTAAGGGTAAATTAAGTCTAATTATGAGTAAACTGAAATTAGTAAGTGTTCACAATGTGTTAGGAACGCCGATACAGAATAGTATGGACGAGTTGTGTAACTTGTTACAGTTTTCAATGAGTGACGTGTTCAACTCCTACGACATTAACAACGCAATCTACAACATCATCCACAACCAATCTCTCGTCAAATCATTCACACAACACACACATTTCATTCAACACCTCAATCAACATAATAGTAATTCTGTAAATAATAGTAATATTGTGGAGAATGTGGAAGATGGTGAGAATGTGGAGAATACTGTAGAAAATGTGGAAGATGTAGATGGTGAGGATGTGTCTGAGGATACAACTGGTGCAGCTGGACCTTTCACCGTAACGGAGGAAATAAAAACGAGTATAAACAATATAATAGAAAAGAATAACAAAAAGTATATAATAAGCAAAGAGTTGAGAGTGTTACAAAAGCTGACAACGCCGTTCATCCTGAGAAGGCTAAAGAAAGATGTCATCAACGAATTACCCGTCAAACACTCCAATTACATACCCTGCCAAATGAACACTTTTCAATCTCACATCTATCACTCATCCGTAACCACTCTTAATAGTATGAATAGTACTAATAATACTATGAATAGTACTAATAATACTATGAATAGTACTAATGGTATTAATGGTACTGGTGTAGATATTATGGAGGGTATGGGTGATGGTACTGAGGATGAAATTAAAGACAGTTCGGCGGATACCGTAGACAATAGTAATACTGTAGAAGATGTAAACACTGTAGAGAGTGTGGAAGATGTAAAGAATACTGTAGAGAATGTGGAGAGTGTGGAGAATGAAGATGCCGTGGGACCTGTCACCGTAACGGAGATGAACAAAATATATAAACTGAGAAGAATATGTAATCATCCGTTATTAGTAAGGATAATATATGAAGATAACTTAATCCCAGCTATAGCCCACCTCATCAAAAAGTTACATCCAGACTTCAGTGAATACAACACCACAAAGATCACAGAATATCTCACCACACTCTCCGATTTCACAATTCACCAACTTCTTACACAATGTACCACCACGTTGGATCTGAGTGTACGGACAAAGTTGGATGTGCTAATCTCCAGAGTACCTGAGGAATTATATTTTGAGAGTACAAAAGTCCAGAAGATGCTGGAAATCCTGAGTAACATAATGGAAAGAAATGAGAAGGTATTAATATTCTCACAGTTTACGAACTATCTTGACATAATTCAACACGTTCTGAGGTTAAGGGAAATTACGCCGGTACTGCGTCTGGACGGGACAGTGTCGCTCACTGACCGGGACACCATCATTAACACGTTCAACACTGACGCCGTGTCAATCCTATTAATAAGTGTGAAGGTGGGGAATGTGGGATTGAACCTATCAGTGGCTAACAATGTGATACTGATGGACCAGAGCTGGAACCCGTACAATGACATACAGGCGGAGGACAGATGTCACAGAATAGGACAACAAAAAATTGTCAACATTTATAAACTATTCGTCAAGGATACTATTGAAGAATATATCATCGTTAAGTCACATAATAAATTACATCTCAACTCACTCTTCAATCATTAATATACTCACACTATTGTATTTCTTTGTTATACCCTATAATTTAGCTATATACTAAATATACCCCGAGAGGGAGCTAATTAACTACATAAGTGAGAGGGAGAGGGAGCTATTTTACTATACTTATATTATATACCCCGAGAGGGAGCTACTTAATTATATAACTATAATACCCCTAGAGGGAGCTATCTTACTAATACCCCTAAAGGGAGCTACTTTACTATATACCCAAGAGGGAGCTAATAGTATAAGGGGAGAGAGAGTTACTTTACTGTATAACTTTAATACTACATAAATACTGTACTATACTCTTAAACCCAGACACGTAATACTACACTACTATTACCACTATACTATAGTATATATAATATACTGTAGTGTATATGTATGGTAGTATAATAGGTATAGTAGTGGGATATATAATAGATCTAATAAATACTTAGATCTATTAATTATAAATAATATTAAGCAATAATGAACCAGATTACACAAAGTAATGCTATTCTAAGGCAGTTTTCATCTGGAAATTTTAATATCAAGTCCTTGTTCACACAGTGTATCGGTAATAGAAACTACCCAGAAATTAACACCAACAATTACCCATTCAATACATCAGATCATTATACTCCCAACTCAGAACATTATACTCCGGATAACACAGTTGATAGTGTAAATAGTGTGGGCAGTGTGGAGATATCACGATTGTGTGTGAGGGAGAATGAGTTAAATTCGATAAAACTGGACAAGCCAAAGAACGTTAAAAAGTTAATGAAAAAACTGAGGCTAAACGATGTCAAATTTAGGGAGAGTAAAATAATAATAAATCTCAGGGTGTTGAACAAGTTTTATGAGTTAATTTATGAGAATGAGATGAGAGTGAAGGAGGAGATAGCAGTAGCATTTACCACGCTGGAAATGCTAAAAAATCAGCCACACGGACAGGTTTTACAACTTGTCACTGAAAATCTAAACATCGCATTCATGATGATTAATCTCTCACAAATGTACCTACACCTCTCCAATTCCATACTACAGAGAATCACAGAGTTCTACTCCAATCTCTCAGGTAATCATAACTCAAGCAATCTTAATACTATAGATAATAATAATACTGTAGGAAATGATGTGGAAAATGCTGCTGCTGGACCTAACACCGTAACGGAACCCCGTGTAACAAAAAGAGTAAAACTCTTAGTGGGAAGGATAATAGAATCACAAGTGCAATCGAGGTTATTTTTACATTTATCGTATGAGAAGATGATGAGGTTGATAAGTCAGACGCATATGAAGTTTAGTGCTGGGAAGTTCCGAGTGAATACGGCGCTGGAATTTAAGTTCAAATTACAACTCAACAGCGTGATAAATTACCTTTACGAAGCAGTCAAAGATTCAGATTTACTCGTGGATAATCAAGTTACTCTCGCTAACTTAGCACAACTCGACGTTGTAACACTGGATAAAGTTGACATACCAGTAGATAATTTACCCACTGCCATCACACAATATATCACACAATACATCACACAGTATAATCCAAACCCTTAAATATACTCAGTAATTATATGTTTAGCCTTTTGCTATCTAGAGATTACACTTGAACATTTCTACTATTATATAATATATAATATAGTATTGGGAGATTAGAATTCAAAGATCTGTAAGGGTTTACGGTGAGGATAAAAATCAAATTCTAAAAAGGCATCGGGGAATACGAGAAGATAATAATCTTCGAGTTCGTGGATGAGTGAGATTGGGAGTGGATTTCCTTGTTTATGTCTCCAGAAGTGAGTTTCGTCAAAATTCACTTGGACGCAGGGGTTCCAGGGAGAGAATAAATCCACCTTAATATGACCGTTGATTATTTTTTTCCTAGTAATGATTGGCTGTAACGGTCTCCCAGGCTCCACCCAGTCATTAAATTCATACCCGTCCAAATTTAACTTCTCAATGGTTTCTTCAAATTGCAGCGCCATAGTATTCAATTTCAAGTTAAATAGTAATTTTTTTGGTAATCCACATTGAGGAAACTCATAGTAACTCCATAACAATTTGTCACCCAGTTTCACGTGGTAACATTTGAAATCAATTGAGATCTTAAAAGTTGTATCACATAACTCTGTTGAACACTGTGATACACCGGTTAAATTGAGATTCAAGTCGTAGAGTTCCAGGTGATCCAGCTGATGTCTGGTATGAGTTACGTCCTCCCAAGCATGTTCAAAGTCATATCTACAATAGAGAACAGGTTTACCATTGATAAGATCAGCTTTATACTGTACTTCTGTAGCCATAATTAACAATATTAGTATTATTTTGAGTGATTGGGAGGGTCCAGTAGGGAGTTGGTAGGGCCAGTACATTCTTACCAAAACATACAAAATCTGTAATTTAGGGTTTAATTATACTGTAAATCAACTATAAATGGGATTAAGAGTAGAAAGTGTATAAGTAATATGAGATTAAGTGGTTAAAATTTGATGAAGTCCCTCTTTTCTGCAGTTTGAAGGTTTACAACGTAAGCAACTTTGTGAGGAGTGTTTGGTTTATTATCAAGAGTATGTCCACTGGCCACAATTTCATCACATTTTTCATCGTCGTCAATTAGATGTATTACCCTTGGTCCATCTCTTATTGTTCGTTTAGTTTTGAATTTCTCCAGTGGTCTCCCAGGTTTTACCCAGTCATTCAAATACCCATTCATATTTAACTTGACAACACCTTCTCCCCTCAATTGTAAACTCATAGTGTTTTTCTTGAGGTTAAATAGGAGTTCTAACGGGCTGGCTTGTACTTTTGAGGCGTAGTAGTTCCATATCAACTTGTCTCCCAGCTTAATGTGCAGACAAATGATATTCAGCAATATCCTGAAAATTAGACCAGATAACTTTGTTTCACACTGGGAGACTGTGGTTAAATTGAGATCATAGTCGTAGAATTCCAATTGGTCAACGTTATGTCTCGTGTGTGTAATGTCTTCCCAAGTACCTTGAGGTGTACTTCTACGGTATATAAAGGGTTTACCATTGATTAATTCAGCTTTGTACTTTGATTTGTCCTTTGTCATGGTTATTTACAAAGTTTACAGTTAATATGGAGTGATTATGTGTTAGCACAAGTTGGCAAACAGGTGCATAGGGAGTTGGTAGGGCCAGTACATTCTTACCAATACTTATAAATTATTGGTTTAATGTGTTAATTAAGCTGTAAATTGACTATAAATGGGATTAGTATACTTAATATACTATACTATATATATTATATATATATATTACTATATGTATATACAGTATAGTATATAATATATATGTAATATATTTACTAATATAACACCAAATTAAGCTTATTTATACATTAATTAAGGCTTAAATAACTTAAATTAATGCCTTAAAATACTTAATTAATAGTATGAAGAGTAACTTTACTAAACCCTGTTTACAATTGGCTAGCTATAAGAACGTGTCTTGATGACACTAACTGAGTTTATTAAAAATATTGTTAAAAATGTATCAGCAAGTGATTCAGTTTGGATATCCGCAATTTCTCGCCATTATGAGAAATGGTAAACCATTTGTCATAAGAAAAAATGGTTTACACGAGCAGTGGTACAGTGTCACTCATCTCAGATATGACATTGCCAAATTACTTTTCACAGATCTTGATGACAGAGATTATAATTACCTCCAGTGTGACGTGGAATTGTATGAATTAATTGTTGTATTTACATTTGGGTTTAAGTGTAGGAAGGTCTGGTTTGACGGCAGATTGTGTTGGACCATGCCTTCGAATGCCAAGGAATTTCCTAAATATTTAGCATTTCACCTGAGATATAATCAAATGTATCTTATGTTCTCTAAATTGAGGATGGAGAGACTGGATTTGGAGAATCCTCACGTCAGTGCTGTGGTAGAGCGTCCAGTGTCTGTAAAGAGAAGAGCTCAAAATGATAAGGGAACAGTTAACAAGGCTAAAAAAGTGTGTAATAGAAAGTTAATTACACCTAAAACTTCTATTGAGCCCAGTATAGAAATGGTGGACGGTGGCTCTACAAGCCTCAATATGCCCAGGCAAACTGAACTACTTAGGCTTGAGAATACAGAAGAAATATCTGAAAATTGTTCAATACCTCAAGAAAAGACATTAGAAAGTTCTAATTTACCGAATGAAAGGGTGAGAATTGAAGTACTGGGAAAGAGACAAAGGACTATACTAAAGCTTTTCCAGGAAAACTGGCACAAAATTATCTTATGTAATGGATACAATTCGACTTCTAATGGTAACAATTATCGTTACAAGCTTGAGAAAAAGCTGTTGAGTAAGAAGTTTAGAAGGAATTGTGCCAGAGAACTAATTGAATCAATTGACTTCTACAAGGAACAGAAGATTATAGTCTTCGGAACTGAGACTAAGTTCACTGTGTATAAACTGGAAAATGGCAATTGGACTGAGGAACACTATGTTATTCCACCGATAAAACTCCTTCGCAGGGACGGGTTTCGCAATTTTGTTAAATTAACCAGTGATCAGTATACTGTCCACTTAGTTATAATTGCAGGTATACTCTTCTTTGTATACAGAGTAATTGAGGGTGTAGAATGTATGATGGTAAAGTTCCGATTTGAGACCTTGGTCAATTTTGATATTAGAAGAAAAAACTTTATCAAGACTTTGGTGTACAGTTTGACAGATGATAATATGTTGGTGGAGACCAACCTACTGATTAAGTGTACAAAAGTTAATAATGGATGGATTAGTAAGACTCAAAAGCCTTGGTATTTAAGGCATTATGCTGCGGGTATGGGAGGATTAATACCAGTTTACATGGACAGAGTGAAAATAACAGAGAAATCAAGAAATATTTACAGAATTGACTATCAAAATGAGCCAAACTCTTGGGAAAGGATTGACATTATCAAGTACCGTGAAAAAATCATTTGGAAACGTGAACCAGGTCAACCTTTTCCAAAGAATTTGACACAGTATTCAAAAGATGGTAGAAACAAGCTCACTTTCCAATTTGAGGATAAATTTATCCGTTACATAATGATAGGGAATAGATCAACGGAGGAACACTATCCAATTCCACCAATCAGACTACTTAATGAAGAAGAGGGGAACAGTAGAGAACTTAGTTCCGAAGATTATAGTATACAATTTTGTTCATTTAAACATCCTAAATTTGTTTATACTCTCAAGAATGGAGTGTGTACCCTTGTTAAATACGGTGAGAGAGTAATATATAACGGTAATCCCGGTGAGAAGCCACTCCATGTTTTTTACACCATAGATAGTGGAAGAATTGAAATCGTTTTCGAGGACAAAATTCTATTTACCAATTCAAGAAGTCCCAATTATATTGTGAAGACTTTCATAATTCCTCCTGAGCTAACCCTGTACAAGAGAAATGATCAGGGAGAAGCGGTAAAACTCAATGCTCCAGAGTACATAATTCAGATACGTAATACCACTGGGTTGAAATACACACCTAGTAACGATGTTAGTTGCACTGAACTTAGACATAATGGAACAGTAGTTTGGAGATACACAGATGGACCCCAACCCGTATCGTTCATTTACTACTTTAAAAAAATAATTAGAATTTCTGTACGTTACCCCTATAAACCTTCTCTACATTATAATCTCGAAAATGGTCAATGGACTCTTACCAACCCTTAATCTAATCACTCAATATACCATATACACTATATACATATTATATATAGTATATTATATATACTATAGTGTATATAGTATAGTATATATAGTATGTATATTATTATGTGTCTGGGTTTAGGGTGGTAAATTAAGTCCATATAACACAGGGTAAAATAACTCTATTATACTATTTACATTGTTTAGTGACTTTATTAAGGAGTAGTAAGTGTTAAATAGTACTGGAATAACTGTTATCTTAGTATACACCTAACTATAGTGTTGTACCTACTATACTCTTACCACTATACATATACATAATATATATATAATATATAGTATAGTATAGTATTATAGGTATAGTATATTATGTGTCTGGGTTTAAGAGTATAGTACTGTAGTAGTACTAAATATATACTATAGAACAGTAGTTAAGAGTATAGTAAAGTAGTTAAGATATAGTAAAGTAGTTAAGATATAGTAAAGTAGTTAAGAGTATAGTAAAGTAGTTAAGATATAGTAAAGTAGTTAAGATATAGTAAAGTAGTTAAGAGTAATATACTAGTTAAGGTTATAGTATAGTAGTATAGTATATATAGTATGGTGAGTATGATATTATTGAATGGGAGAGAGGGGATGATTGAATCCGCCTCTTCGGTTCATGTATTGTCTGTACTTGCGTTTGGTTTTCTTTTTAACGGTTTTAAGGTTAATAGTTTCATGTTTCTTGTTCTTGGTAGTGTCAAATTTGGATACGCCAATCAACTTCCTCATCAACTCCTCCTCATCACACGACACATTACCACTCACCATATCCATCACATTTATGTCATTGTTTCCAATACTTATCGAACTACTTCTACTACTTTTACTCCTACTTTTACTCCTGGTTCTACTCCTCTTGGTGTGTTTTTCACGTTTGTTCCTGCGATATTCAGCCGTTTCACGGCGATATTTGTCATTTCTACTGTCATATCTCTCACTTCTGTGATCTAAATTTTCTCTTTTGGGGTCATATTTTTCGGTTCCACGGCTGTATTTTTCACTTCTATAGTCTGATTTATCACTCCTGTGATCATATTTTTCACTTCTATAGTCCGATTTATCACTTTTGTAATCGTGTTTATCCCTTTTATGATCATATTTTTCACTTTTGTAATCGTGTTTATCACTTCTATGCCTGGGATTGTGGTCGTAATTATCTCTTCTATGCCTAGAATTGTGTTCTAATTTCTCTCTGTTTCTCGAGTGTTTTGACTTGATTTGGTTATATTTCGGGTCATTGAACCAGTAATCGCCTTCCTCCAGTGATTTCTCAGACTTGCCGGAGTGGTTGTCACTGCGACTACTGTGAGAATTGTGTCTATTCGCTCTCTCACGGCTGTTGTAATTATTTCCCATTTGGATAAATTAACGCCAAGTTTATTCAAACTAATTTTCAGCCACACCACATTGTTAAATTAGCTTTTCCAATTTTAACAATTTTAAAAATAATGCTTAAAAAAAATGTTAAACTAAACTGTAAAAAATCCAAGAATAAATTTATTAAAGTAAATAATAAATTTATTAATAAATTGAGTAATAAAGTTGTAAAGGGGAGTAACAAAGTTGTGAGGGGGAGGAAGGATGTGAATGAGATATTCATACCCACTCTGCCCTTTCCCAGTATTCTCCTATGCATACACAATTCTAAACCTCTAACACTACTCACAGAGGGGAATCTAAGGAGTAATACTGAGGAAACTACTGATTCTGTGGACACAATGGAGAGAGAATTGGTATTGGAGAGAGAATTGGGAGTATTGAATGTGTTTAATGGGATATTAAGGATTGGTATCATGAACAAGAGGCAGATACTGAGATTATTTAAGCTGAGTGACGATTTTTCGGTCAATTTTACGCTGAACAATTTGCTCGGACTACTTATCCAAAACGTCATTTCAAACCTGTCAAACTATAAATTACACAGGAAAATTTACCTTGAAAGTTACAATTCTGAGGATTTCTCACACTACACACTCGCACTCGATGACTCGCTCTTCAGCCTCCTCGATACACACTCACTCTCCCAACACTTCTCACATCTCAATATTAATACCACAGACACTATTGACACTGTAGACACTATGGATACTGTTGATACTGTTGATACAGGGGACACAGGGGACACAGTAGAGAACACTGAGAACACTGAGAACACAATAGATACGTGGGAAGTGAAGTTTGGAGAGTGTTTGGGAGTTGATGAGATGTATGAGAATTTGATGAGTGGTAGGTTGTGTGACGGCAGTGAGGCCGACTTTGAGAAGTTTAAAACTGCAATTCTAACTAACAAGTACGACTTCATCTCGCCCAAATTCATTAATCAAATTGTCAATCTCTTATAACAATTAATTATATTAATTATATTAATTATGTTAGAGTTGTAAGTTTAAATCTTTTATTAGTTCGTTCATGATGTTATTTACATTCTCCTCCGTCATCTCCTCATCAGACGTTACGTCTTCTTCTAACTCCACTGTGTCATTGTCAACTGAGTTGTCATTGTCTACAGTATTACCATTGTCTACATTGTGTATGGAGTGTGTGGAGTGTGTGGTGTTGTTGGTTGGATCTGTGGTGTGAATACCGCCTACGGAATCGTGTGTGAGATTAGACTTTGGAGTAAACTTCATAAATCTCTTATAACCATTTGCATAGTTTAGGAATTTCAGCTTACGTTTCACACTGTTCACACTGTTACTAGTGTTAGTAGTAGTGATTGGGTGTTGGGAGAACAGCTTCATGCCATTTTCCGTAGCATTTATTATTACATATTCGTACTCATAGTCTGGGTCTACTGTTACGGGGTCTTCCGTAACGGGGTCAGGGTCCACAGTAACAAATTCTACAGTGTTAACATGATCTACAGTGTTAACTGTGTGACTATTGTCTACAGTAACAGGATCTACAGTGTTAACTGTGTGACTATTGTTAACAGTGTGACTATTGTTAACAGTGTGACTATGATCAGTAATGTTAATTGTGTGGTATGTGTCGGTGAAGTGTTGAGAGTCTGTGGAATTAAGATTGGAGAACTTCCTGGAGAATAAACTCGTTAAATACTTCACATTTCTCTTCTTCTTCCTCCTCAGTTCCTTACCATACCCTTTCTCCATATTCTCCCTATTCTCCACTGTGTCCACTGTATTCTCCACTTTCTCCATACTATCCACATTCTCCATACTATCCACATTCTCCATATTATCCACAGTGTTCACAGTATTCTCTATAAGAGAAGTGTTAGTGTGTTGTGTGGGAGATTGAGTATCAGATGCTATGGTGATTGTAAAGGTGTCGATGATATCAACTTCTTCATCACTCATAGGGACCTCCACCGCTTTATCCAACACCCCTGATATATCCATTGGTGATCTATACATTGGTGATCTATCCACTGGAGATTTATCCGTAACCCTAACTGGTTCTAACTCATTTACTAACTCATTTACTATCTCATTAACCATCTCACTAGTGTCTCTATGGTCAACCTTATTACTCTTATTACTCTTATCACTATGGAGAGATTGGAATAGATTACGGATATGGTAAAATTGTTGTATATATTGTAGTAGTTTGTACTTGAGTATTGTGGACTGGTGTTGTGACTTGATCAGGTCCAGGGGATACCAACTTCTTAATAAACAGTATAACGACTTCCTATTCCTCAACAGTCGCTCCTGGACATGTAAATATATTCTACCCACATCCAGACTATCATACATGTTACTGGGTACTGTGTCCACTGTATATACAGGGTACACAGTGACTACACTATCCGTGGTATCAGTGTTGAGTTTGCTGAATAGTTTGGATTTGTCTGAGAGTTTCTTTAGTAGCTTGTTACTTTTTAGGGATAGTTTTTTTAGTATCCCATTGAAATTCATATTCCTATCCATTAACATTTTCTTCGTATATATCCTCTCTATCTTATACACATAATCATACACATTCATATTATACATTCTTAGTACCCAATTTACCACTCTATCCTCCATATTATCCACTATATCCTCTTTATCCATATTCTCCATAGTATTACGAATATCCACACTTGTGTTACCTGAGTTGTGAGTGGGGAAGAAAATTCTTTGCTGCAAAGTCCCGGTCTGAGTGCTGAGTGGGAGTGGGTTTTTACTCAGCATATGGTCTATTCTAGGTCCCAAATCTGTCATCAACAGAAATATTACCTTGTTGTACAATACTCTACCCAGTAACTCGTGGGACGAGAAGAAGTAATATATAAACAGTGAAAACACTGCAAATAACAGAAATAACACCAAAACCGTAAGAAACAATAATATCTTTATCCTGACAATTACTTTATTACTATAGTTGTGATTAATAAATTGGAGTAGTGGCTTTTGATTCAGCAGGGAGATCCTATTGTTGGTGAATAATATTACAAATAGTATTACTATTAGGATTATTATTAATATCCACGTTACCAAACTTTGGACCACCGGGAAATAACACACTCTCACTCCTCCCAATCTATTACCACTCTTAACACTATTACTATTATCCCTACTACTCTTACTATTAACACTATTCCTATTACTCTTACTACTGATATTATTGACAAGGGGAATGAGAAACTTCCACCTGGATAATAATGAGAATGTGATAATAATAATGAGTATGTAGGAGATGGAGTATAGTTTGATGATGAAGAAGACGGCGGAGAGGAGTAACAGAGTGCCCAGCAGTAGTGAGAAGAACTCAATCAAGGTAATTACATGCAGTTCCAAAATTCTATCCACGTCACTAACCAGTTTAACACTCAATACCATCCAAACCAATAGGTTTGTAGTTGTACTCAGCAATAGTAACACAGTTAGTATGGTAACCCGCTTGGTAGAGGTAGAGAATTTACAGTAGTTAATACTGACATGTGTGATGGTGGTGAGTAAACTGATGAAGATGTTGATAATAATATTGTATAGAGTGGAGAGATCTGGTAGGAGTCTGAATTGTATGAGTAGTAGTAGAATGAAATAGTGTTGAAGAGAGAAGAATAGATTCTTGATGATGAAGCTGAGGAGTAGTAGGGATGAGGTAACGCCTAGGAGTAAGAGGTGTAAGTCCCACTGAGTAAAATGGAAATGCCTATTCCTGGTAAATAACTGCTCTAATTCCAATTCTTTAGATTTTATAAACTCATACCTCAAATCCAGCAAGTCCATTGCTATCACATTACTTTACACATTTCTACATTATTTACACAGTTTTACACATTTCTATATAGTTTTACAGATATTTATACATTATTACGGATTTTTATAGTAATTTACACATTTCCACAGATATTTACACATTCTTACACAATATTAAATAATAATTAGAAAATGATATGGCAAAAAAATTATAAATAATAATGGAATAATAAATGGAATAATAAATGGAATAAAATAGAATGGTAAGTGGAGTAAATTGTTGGATTTGGAGGATAATATCTCATTATCCCGACAAACTACACATTCCCAGCCATTACTCACTAATTACTATATTATAATTATTAATAAAGTTAGTATAATTATTGTTAATACAATTGTGTGAATATGGAAGAGTATGAGTATGATGTGGTAATATATGGAACGGGGCTGGTGAATTGTTTAATTGGTTCCATATTAACCAAGAATAATATTAAAGTGTTACATGTAGATAAGTTTTCAGATTACGGGAATCACTTCAGATCACTCAATCTCACTCAATTCCTCAAACTTTCCCATCCCTCTCATACCACTCATACTATTTATACTACTACTGATACAGTTGATAGTAGTGTAGAAGATACTGTAGATGATGTGGAGAATGTGGAAGATGGTGAGAATGTGGATAAAGTGGAGAGTACAGATAATAGTGCTGTTGGACCTGACACCGTAACGGAAAACCTAAAATCAATCCTACCGTATGTAGAAAATGAAGAGGACCGTATAAGAGTATGGGAAGAGATGAGAAATGAGAGTAACAAGTATAATATTGATGTGTACCCGAAGTTGTTTATAAAGAATTCACTATTTTGCAAATTCCTCATTCAAACTAATCTACACAGAAATCTACAATTCTGCACCAATCACACACAAAACATACTCTTCACCACTGTTAATACTCTTAATAGTACTTTAAATAGTACTAATGGAGATAATACTGAGGATACGGGGAATACGGGGGATAAAGATAATACTAAGGATAAAGAGGATACAGGGGAGGATACGGGGGAGGATACGAGGGAACGGTGGAATGAGTTGGTATATGATAAGAATAGTATATTTCGTAGTAAATATCTAAGTTTAATAGAAAAAAGATTACTATACAAGTTCTTCACTATCATCAACTCTCACACTGAAGATACTAAGAATACTAAGGATAATACTGTAAAAGATACTAAGAATACTGTGGATAATACTAAGGATAATACTACTGATACTGTGAAGAATACTGAGGATAATACTAAGAATAATGAGGATAGTGTAGATGGTGTGGACTGGATTGCCTATATGAGAAGTAATAATTTGAATGATAAATTGGTGAATTTGGTTAATTATTGCATATTGCTGGATCGTTCTGTTAATGTTCATGAGGGTATTAGTGGAGTTAAAGAATATTTAAAAGTATTTAATGAGAATAAGAACTTTGTGATTTATTTTCTATACGGAATTGGGAACCTAATACAGAATATCTCACGGCTGTCCTCTCTATACAACTGCCACTTCATGCTCAATCATACCATCAAACACCTTAACACCCTTAATAGTGTTAACACTGTTGATACTACGGATAGTGTAAATACTGTAGATACTGTAGAGAGTGTGGAGAATAAGAAGAAAGATTCTGAGGACAATAGTACAGCTAGTGGTAGTGTAACTGATGAAGAAACTACTAACACAGACACTGTGGATAATACTACAGATACAGTGGATAGAGTTGACGTGGTTAACAGAAGATTGGAGTTGATATTGGATGAGTATAGGATATATACGAGATATATAATTTCAGAGTATGACATTCCCAACTGTGTAGAGAATGACAGTACAGCAGATAGTTCAGATGAGAGAGTGATAATAGTCTACATAATAAGTAATAAAAAACTACTAAACGATTTCAATCTATGCATTGTCATGCCCAAATCCAATTCCTACACCGGTAATACTACCACCACTGATAATATAGATGACACTGGTAACACTATGAATACGGATAATACTATGAATACAGATGACACGTATGGTACAGAAAAGTTGGATAATAAGGTAGTGTATATATTACAGGTGTGTAAAGAAACGTGTAATACTCCGGATGATAAATACCTAATCTACTTCATCACTAAGACTAGTGACGGTAGTGAGATAGTTGTGAATGCTTTAGTAGAAGAGATGATGGAGTTATATGTAAGATTGGGAAATGACTTAAACACTATTCTATACACCACCTACAACACTTTCAACACCCACAATACCATACACATCTTTTCTCCCTGCTCTAACACTACCACTACTATTGATACTAGTGTTAATGATACTACTGGTGTCACAGATATTGGTAGTGTTACGGGTGTTGGAGGTATTGTGGAATATGAGGAGTTGAGGGGTGATGACATGAGAATATATAAATGTAAGTATAAAAGTGACAATGTAATATTATTATCAAATGAGTTAAACATCTCACATCACATCTCACAGTTCTTTCTATCACTCTACAATAATCACACTGACAACTCTGTTAACACTGGTAACACAATGGGTACTGTTAACACCAGTAACACAGGAGATAATTCTAACACTGTAGAGAATACTGTGAGTGTAAATAGTGTGGATATGTTGGAGGACTATTTGAAGTATAAAGTGGAGGAGGAGGAAGGATTTGATATAAACTGTGAATTTCTCAATGACCTAATTAGTAAATTCTCATTCCAGTAATTTTTCGTTCCAGTAATTTTTCATTCCAGTAATATCAGAAAATATATATACTCGGTAAATAGTGTTAGGAATATTTAATTTAGGGTTGAGTCTGGGGTGTATGGAATCTTTAAGATTACTAAATAAATTAATGGAAAAGATTAATAAATAAATTAATGGAAAAGATTAATAAATAAATTAATGGAAAAGATTAATAAATAAATTAACTGAAAATATAAATAAATAAATTAACTGGAAATATTAATAAATAAATTAACTGAAAATATAAATAAATAAATTAACTGGAAATATAAATAAATAAATTAACGGAAAAGACTAAATAAATTAGTGGAAAAGATGACTAATGTAATTTAATATTAATATTTATTTATAACAACTTTACGGTGATAAAATTTGTAGAAGGATGTGAATAAATTGTATGAGAGTTACGCGGAGGACTTGAGATCATACTTGAACTGGGCTTTAAGTAATTTAAACAAGTATAAAAATGAACTCATCGATATCGGATTCGTCATCTACCTCGAATTATACGCCAAACTCTTCAAACTCTCCAAATCTCACGGTACCTCCTCTCAAACAATTTTCACCCATTTAATTAATTCACTAATATTTAGTTATAATTATTAAATTAGTCCTTTGTTAATTAGTGAGTTAAGTGGTTATAGGGAAAAACTATTTATTGGAGTTTAAGAATGTGTTTGATAAGAAGTTTGACAATTACATACAAAAGTTATTGCAGTATAAATTCCTCGACCAGTTAGACGAATTGTTCCTCATCAACATCGGATACAATAAATCCAACAAATACATCATCGTCATCACCAAGTAACATTTCACACTACTCAGTTATTTAACTATATACTTAATTATATATCTAAATTGTGTGATTATATAAACTGTGTTATGGTAAAATACCTTGACAGTTGATAATGTTGTAGAAATAGTAAGAGGGTGTTATTGAACTGGTTGAGTATATATTATAATAATATAATAAATGTGATACTGCTGGAGAAGGTGGAGTTTATAGACAGTGAAATGTTCAACCACAACTCTTTTAACCTCTTTAAACGCTACTTCATCCTCAAATATAACATTAACCCCGACAACATCAATAAATACTACAACCAACCTTTCCTAGGTATTACCAATAGTATATAGTTAATGCTATAACTAGGAATATTAGTACTATAATGTGTATAGGGTTGATAGTGAAGGACACGAATTACTTACTGGGTGATGGTGAGTATGTGTATAGTGACCAGAATAAGAAAGAAGAAATAACATACGGACTACCACACGAGTTATTATTCAGTACAGGCCGTGAATTTGTGACTAATGAGTACACCTACTCAATCACTAATGAGCTGTGTAAACTGGAGGAATATAATAAACTCATCCCACTGCCGAAGATCGGCACACTGATGAACGATTCGCTGAGGTCTTTATATTATATACAAAATTGTAACCGTATCGTCCCGTCCAATTTTAATAAGAAAGTTAACCGCGTGAACAGTGTGAGTAGTGCGAATAACACGGCGGAAACGGGGAACTCAGTAGCCGATGGTGATAACGGAAATGCCTCCAACCTAAGTAATGTCACATTCAACGAACAAAATGATACACAATCTGATCTAACTAATAATACAGGTTGTTATATAGTTTTTAGTGTAGGTAGCTGGAGTTAGTGGGTACCCCGACCGTGAACTATCCTGCCAATTCCCCTTAACTTTGGCATTCAATATATATTACCATACAATAGTATGTTGTAGGAAATGCTGTGGATGATGAGAATAGGATAGAGAGTGACGTAGTGTATATATTATCCTATGGAATAAGTAATAATAACCAGATGAACTGCTGCACTTTATCGTCTTTTGACGGGAAATACATCGCAATCGGACAAAATAATGGAATTATTCTCCTATACGATTTGTTAACCTCGGAGGTATTCCGTTACGGGGCTTGCAATAACCACTTTTCTCTTCAGTTACTCATTTAACTAGTTACTCAGTTAACTAGTTACTCATTTACTACCTATTTACTCATTTAACTAGTTACTCATTTACTACCTATTTACTCAGTTAACTAGTTACTCATTTACTACCTATTTACTCAGTTAACTAGTTACTCATTTACTACCTATTTACTCAGTTAACTAGTTACTCATTTACTACCTATTTACTCAGTTAACTAGTTACTCATTTACTACCTATTTACTCAGTTAACTAGTTACTCATTTACTACCTATTTACTCAGTTAACTAGTTACTCATTTACTACCTATTTACTCATTTAACTAGTTACTCATTTACTACCTATTTACTCATTTAACTAGTTACTCATTTACTACCTATTTACTCATTTAACTAGTTACTCATTTACTACCTATTTACTCATTTAACTAGTTACTCATTTACTACCTATTTACTCATTTAACTAGTTACTCATTTACTACCTATTTACTCAGTTAACTAGTTACTCATTTACTACCTATTTACTCAGTTAACTAGTTACTAATTTACCTTATTACTCTTTTAATAATATTATAGTGTAACAATGTGTACAATGACATATCATGTATAATTGGAAGTGGTATAGCGTATAAATCTGTGAGTACTTTGAACCCGGCGTTTACGAAGTCAAATTCCAACTCGAATTCGAATTACAACTCGACTTCGAATAACTACGCTGAGGAGCAACAGGATTACAATTACTCAGCCCGTGACGAGGATGAGGAGAATAGTAACATCATTTACGGCCACGACGGCGTGGTAAACTGCGTTAAATTTGGCGAAAACGGCCAAGTCCTGCTTTCCGCAGGGAATGACGGGCTAATTAAACTCTACACCACCAATAATAACTCCTGCAAAGCCATTTACTACAATACCGCCAATACTCCCAATAGTAATAGCACTGTGGTTGGAGGGGTGAATAGTGTGTTGAGATTGGATTATGGAAATTATGGGTATTACTTTAGCAGTTGTGATGTGAATGGGTATTGTAAGCTCTGGTGTACAGATCGCAGTTTCCCGTTAAGGAATTATAAACCTGTGAATAACTCATTTTACTACAACAGGTTTCACCCCAACTCTTCTCTCATTACACTCCTTTCGTACAATGATATTTTCACAATTTATGACCTCAAGACTAATAAACTAGCGCTACAGTTTTGCTACAACACCCTCAACTTTGACGAGTTCCGCACCATCCTCAATGGAAATACTAATAGTAATACTAATAGTAAGAGTAATCTGAGTAATGTTAAGAGTAATCTGGGAAAGAATAAGAAGAGGGGAAAGAATGTGTGTGGTAGTGTGGATGGCAGGGGTAGGATAAACTGGAGTAAGAACGGAATGATATATGGGATAAGTAAGGAGAATGTGATTCTATTGTACGACGTGAGGAACGGGAAATTGCTCGAGAAGATTGTGCACAATTCTCACATCTTAGACTTTGATTTTTCCTACTCTACAAATATTATCTCAGTTATTGATCAAAATAACATGTCATTCTGGGCCTTTAATAGTATCTCCGTTACGGTGCTTGCATCTACTTAGTTATCTACCTCCTCAGTTATTTACCCTTATTTACTCTTATTTAGTTTCTATAGGACTCTTTTTAGCCCCTCCGGGCTTTTTACCCAGTTACTCAGTTATTTACCCTTATTTATCCCTTGTTAGACCCTATGGGACTCTTTTTAGCCCCTCCGGGCCCTCTTACTCATTTAAATAGGATTTATTTATATCCTTACGTAGTTCCTTATCCCTCCGGGGCATTTTAATACTTAACCCTGTTATCATGTGTAGATATGAACAAGTACATATTGAATTATCAAGTGAGTGAGGAAGAGGATTTGGAGCCGGTCAAATTGAAAAAGAACTTATTAAAGGCTTACAAATTTAATGACATGAACCTGGTCCATAACGCCTACACGCCTGAAAACGTACTACTCTCACTCGGAATCTCAACTCTATAATCTCACAATACTAATCTACCATACTTTAATAGTGTAACACACAGTTAATAGTACAATACGTAGTGTAATACGTAGTTAGTGTAACACATAGTTAATAGTGTGTAATGGGTAGTGGTATGTGTGGTATGAGATTATGGATTAGTTTGATCTCCTAAAGGGATGATTGGGGGATTAGGATTTAGTTACCTGAAACTGTGAAGTAAAACGCATACTGAAAATAGTAGAGAATGCGTCAAATTGAACTCAAAGTTTCTCTAATCCATTATTAATCACGTTTAAAGTATTACTATACCGTAATTATATAACTCAGTAACTAGTAACTTAGTAACTAGTAAATGAGTAGTTAAGGAACTGAGTAGTAGAACTGAGTAGTAGAATTGAGTAGTAGAATTGAGTAAAAATTACCCGGAATGGGAAGAGGCGATTGAGTCCTTTTTTGACGAGTTCGTGGTTGAGGAATTCGAGGTTATTCATGAGTCTCAAAAGCTCCCCAAACATAAATAGAAAAGTGCAAGACAACAACACCGTAAATAATGTCAACACACCACCTACAAATTATCAACCCTCAGCATACAAATTATCAATCTCCAGCATAAAATTATCACTCAGGATAAAATTAAAATAATTGTTCATTAAATAAAATATTAACAAATTAGATAAAATGATAAAATGTGTGAATAATGAGTAATTGTGTGAATAATGAGTAATTGTGTGAATAATGGATAATTGTGTGAATAATGAGTAATTGTGTGAATAATGGATAATTGTGGGTTTAGTGAGGGAAACGAACTATCTAGGAATCGTGTGAGATCGACGAAAGAAGTTGAGTGAGGTTTGCGTTTGGTGAGATCTGCCATTGCGTTCAGAGTGGAAAAAAATGGTAAAACCGAAATTTGTAACAAATGGAATAAATTATAAGATTAAAAAAATACAATTAAGGGGTAAAAGTAAAAATGTTCAGTGTAAAATAAGTTTATTTGAACTGACGCAAGTGCCCACTAACATGCATCATCACACACCTTCCTTGATTCCACACCCAAAACCGTACCCGCCCAAACACAAACTAAACAACATTCACCCGTAAAATAATTATTATCCAGTGTTAAAATCGGTGAATAGGAGGAAAAAATAATGTTCCGGAAATTTAAATTAAATTATCTACACTAGGGAAATTTCAAGTGCAATATCAAACATTACTTTAAATCATCCGCAAATCATCATTTCTTACTATTAAACAATATTTAAGTTTATAACACCAGAGTTTACAGGTTTAAACTGGAGATTACTACTATCATTCCAAAATCACACATAAAACACGCGGAAATCATTGTTTAAAATAATTTTAAAAATGAAATTTAATATTTTTACGAGTTTATAATTTTAAATCGCTCAGGAATCTCAAAAAATCTACAAGTTCTCACCCCAAAACACATCCAAACTAATAACTACAGATATCTGTAGCATTATAAAATCATGTATAAAATACATATATTACATACAAATGATTTTACTATTGTATTAGTAGTAATACTATTGGTAGTAGATAAATCCCTTGAAATGGATATCTGGCTAGAATGCGAAAAAATAAGATTGAATACCATTTAAATTATTTAAATGAAAAAATGAATAATTAATTTGACTAATTAAGTTATAAGTGGTTGGAGATGTGAGTAATAATTTATTAGTGAAAGAGTAATTGTGGGTTTGTGAGTGGTTCATAAATATTAATTTGGATTTTAAAGAATTTAAAATGAAACTGACGGAATTCTGAAGTTGAATTTAATTTTTAAACGTAGACTGAAATGGCCTTTAACAAGTCAAAAAAACCGCCAAATGCAGCCAAAATCGCTGATAACCTCAACGATTTATGTAAAAAACTAAATAATGCAATTCTACGTAAAAAAGGTACAAAAATTCTATTCCGCCTCCTTTTACTAGTTACTCAGTTAATACCTCTGTAGAGGCTTGCTATACAGCTAAATACCGCAGACGTTGTTCATCTCATTCAACTGTTAAAATTGTGTTTAGACTTGAAATCCTCGAAGTTTGTGGAGATTTATAATAAATGTTGTTTACTGAGATCGCAGCTGGAGGATTTGGCGCCTAGTTTGCTTGACTCTGGAAACTCGAAACTCTTTAGTAAAATCGCTGATATTTCCCATACGTCCAGTAAAATCCTCTCAAACTTTGAGTCCATTAATCAAAATTACAATAACGCCATCACACTGCCGCCGTCAGTCGGATACAACAGCACTGTTAACAGGGGGAGCAGTGTTACAATTGATGACAGAGTTACGTACATGGATAATTTTGACGAATTTAATAATGAACAGGTCACTGATGATTTTAATCCCTTTGGGAGTAGTTCCGTAGACACACCAAACACCGTTGACACTCTCAACAGAGTTGGTAATACTGTTGACACTCTCAACAGAGTTAGTAATACTGTTGACACTTTCAACAGAGTTGGTAATAGTCTGAATGGAAGTGTCAGGAATAGTTTAGAGGACGCTTCAGACTTTGAAAACTGGGCTAATTTTGATAATTTTACGCCCACAAATCATGTTAACGACGTACATAAAGATAATTATCCCAATTTGAAGTATAAAGACTCCAAAAGCCTTTCTAAATCTGAATCCTTATCCAGCCAATTCACCAAACTTAAATCTAAAACCCTTAAACTTGATTCTATCCCCGTTAAACTTGATTCTATTCCTAGGAAAATTGATTCTATAGCACAGAAAATTGATTCTGTTCCTGATGAACCCAGGGAAACTGTTAAACAGATTGTAACACAGAAACGTGAAAAATTAGAGAAAGTTGAAAAAACTCCCAAATCTGAGAGAATTAAGCCTGAAAAATCGTCTAAACCTGAAAAATCGCCTAAATCCGTTAAATCCGTTGAATCTGAAAAATCCGATAAATCAGTTTTATCCGATAAAAAATTGATAGAACTGGAAATCGAGCGAGAGCAACTGAAACTACAGCAGCTAAAGTTAAAATGTCAATTACAGTCAAACAGAGAACATAAACCCTTGGAACTTACTGCTGGACATTCACACTGCAGTCCCAGTCACACTACGCAGAGTGACTCTACAGAGTTGGTACACCCGCACAGTGGCCTTATGGTGGGGTATAAACAGAATGTGATGGATTTGTTGACAGAGTTAATGATTGGAAATGACATAGAGCCGCTGTGGCGTGTAGAAAATGATGGAGGACTGAGTAATTACCTGGGCGACTACGCTAGAAATGGGAAGAATATTATTAAAACTAACAAGTTCTCGCTAGAATTTAATACTAACCAGCTGAATATGGAGACTTTTACACTCAACCTGAGAATCATACTACAGATTTACATTAACATTTCGTCCATACAACTGGTGTATCATACTGGAACTGGGGATAACTCCATAGGAAATAATACCCATAGGGATAATTCCCCGAGAGATAACTCTGTGAGGGATAACACCCCTGGGAATGATACTGTAGTGGGAAACTCTGTAGTAATATTGAGTGAGGACAACTGTGTGAATAAGAGTGTGGAGAGAAACATGAATATAGAACTGATGGATTTGTGTGAGTTCCCGAGATTGATGTTAAAGTGTGTGGAGAATGACGGGAACATTAACAGTTTAGAGTTGAAGTTGCCTATAGGAATTTTCCAGTGTGTGCTCCCGCTGGAGTATACAATCCAGAAATTCAATAATCTCTGGAATTTAATAAATAATAATAAAATTAGAATATTTCTATCCAAGCTTTACGTTAACGTGAATGAGATTATTAATATCCTCCAGGTCTACTTTAGCATCAAATTTGTCAACGGGGTAATTTTACTGAGCGGATATGGCAATGAAATTATACTGGGAAATGTGATAATCAAGAACAACAGTTTAATAGTGGTACAGCTAAAGTCTAAATCAGAATTGCTGATAAATTCAGTGATGGAAATTTTAAAGGAGATGTTTAGCACCTTGAATAATAAATACGATTGCAATATTTACCAGTACGTTTTAAAACGGGTTAAACAACTCCCACTCAAGTACCAGTCCAACATTAAATACACCAACGCCATTAAACACTATTAATTTTATGCTCATTTATACATGTTTAATTATTTATGCAGAAGCCTTTATTATCGTAAGTTTTACACTTTAATCCGTTTTAGAAGGATTCCATAAACGGAAATCACACTAATCTCCCCCTTAATATCTCAAATAACATTAACAATGTTAATATAGTCGAGGGAAATATTGAGGATAAATTGGATAAATTAGGGGAATGTGTAGAGGAGGGAGGAGTTTTGAAGAGTGTAAAGTATGGAGATAATATCGATGTTTATCCCCTGGAAAATACAAAATTAAGCTCAAAAGTCCCAAAATTACCTCCAGGAGAATTTAAGTACTGCGTTACGGAGCTTGCTGCCGCTCATTCAGCTTACTTTTAGTTATTTACCCCCTGAACACTTAGTTATTCAATTATTTATCCTTTTATTCATCCCCTAGAGGACCCTATTTACCCCTCTCCTTACACTTATTTCCTTAGCTATTTATATTTATATACTTAGTTTACATACTTATACTTAGTTTACATACTTGTACTTTGTTATCCAATAGTACTAATGAGATCTATAGGCCTAGAAAGAGTTTGGGTCAGAATTTTATAACTGATTTGAATTTAATGAATAAGATGTGTGACTCTTTGCAACACTATTCTGGTGAGAATTTAGTGTTAAATTATGTTTAGAGGACCCTGGCGATGGTAGCCAAGTCATTGAATTAGGCTGCGGAATCGGATCACTAACGCAAATTCTCTACAAAAAATATAAAAATATGACAGGTCCGTTACGGTGCTTGTACTAACCACATGTTCTCCAGTTACTCATTTACTACCTAATTACTCATTTAACTAGTTCCCTAGTTAACTAATTATTTAGTTATTTAGCCCCTGCGGGGCTCCTAATATACTATTACTAGTTAATATTATCATAGGTATAGAAATAGATTCAAGAGCTGTTAGTCAGTTGAGTCGTACATTACCAAGTCTCAACATCATCAACAACGATGTTCTACAGGTTCCAACTACATATATATCACGAGTTTACAATTATTTACTCTAATGGTTGTAGATGGACTATAAGGAGTTGAGTAATAGAGTGGGTAGAAAGCTGTGGATAATTGGGAATTTGCCGTATTACATAACAAGTCAGATATTAATGTGTTTGCTGGATTATCGAAAGTATATTGACAGGGCTGTGATAACTGCACAGCTGGAGGTAGCGGAAAGATTAGTAGCGCCTGTCGGTTCAAAACACTACTCAATGCTCTCAGTATTGATACAAATGTTCACTAGGCCGAAAATACTCTTCAAACTCTCAAATCACGTCTTCTACCCCAAACCCAAAGTACAATCGGCATGCATTAAGCTGGAGTTCACAAATACTAATACAGTCAACGTTAGGGATACTGGTGATAATACTACAGTAGGGGATGACCCGGGGATTAGAGTGAGTAATATGATGTTGTTGAGGGAAATATTGAGAGTATCGTTTAATAAAAAGAGGAAAAAGTTGAGGAGCAGTTTGGGAAGTTTGTTGAGTAAATATAACGTAAAATTGCCTGAAAATGTGCTGGAACTGAGACCTCAAAATTTAACACCTGAAAACTTCATAACACTCACAAATCATATACACAAACACATTCACACAGAAGTCGTAAATAAAGGGGAGAATTCTGGAAATTTGGGTAAAGGGGAGAATTCTGGAAATTTGGGTAAAGGGGAGAATTCTGGAAATTTGGGTAAAGGGGAGAATTCTGGAAATTTGGGTAAAGGGGAGAATGCTGAGAATTTGAAAATTTTGGAAAAGGTGTTAAATTCTCCAATAATTGGTAAAAATAACAATAACAATTTTGTGAATGAAAATTTTGAGAGAATATGGCGAAAAAGTAAACACGGACCGAAATTATTAATTTCTGACATGATCTGATACCCCCCTATACCATAACCATAATATAATATTGTACTATACTACTGTACATAATATACTCATCTATGACAGTTTTATGTAAATAATAATTTAGAGGTGGATGAATGTGTAGAAAAGTGTTATGGTGTAGGTGACGGGAATTAAGTAAATAAAAATGAGTGAAAAGGAGTTGTGTATAGAAAAGCTACAGAAGGCTTTGTTAAAGTTACCAAAGGATGATCTGGTCAAATTACTCAAAAATACGTACCAGGCCATGAAAATTAAACATAACATACCAAACCCCCAAAATACCAATAAACTGACACAAAATAATCTTAAACCTGAAAATAAATTACATAAATCCAATTCACTAAAGGATAATTTTCTGAAAGAAAATTCTCTAAAAGAAAATTCTCTAAAAGAAAATTCTCTAAAAGAAAATTCTCTAAATAAGAATACAAGAAGAAATACAAAATTATGTAATCAAAATTGTAATTTTAAAAGTCCACAGCCTAACCACTCTCAATCCCATTCTCACACTTTTAATACTGTGGATAAACCTAATAATACTGTGGATAAAATTAATACTACTGTGGAGAAACCTAAGTGCTCTGTACTCACCAAACACATCCACAACACACAAAATACGACTCCCAACACCCTAAATAATACTGTAAACAATGTGAATAACACTGTAAATAATGTAAACTCTGGGACTGTAAATATGAATGTGAAAGATAGTGTAAATACTGTGACAAATGATTTGGAGGAGGAAACGGATGAGACGGTGGACACAATTGACATGGATGAGGAGATAACATTTAGGAGTCAGGAGTTCCAGGTCCAAGTGCCTGAACTTGACTTAACCTTAGCACACGAATATATTAACTCGAAACACGCCAAAAATTCACTAAAAGATGAAAAAACTATTCTAACACCCAAATTCTCCCTCAATCCCTCATACAACTGCTATAACAACTCAGTTAACTCTAACATTACGAACATCAGTAATCCCTTGGTAAGTTTTAAGAGGGTAAATAGTAGTAATATACCCTCAGTCAATCCTCTCAACACTGTTAACCCTGGGAACTGTGTAAACTGTGTGAACCCCGTTACCAGTGTGAACTCTGTAAACTCAGTTAACAGTGTGAACCCAAGGATAAATGTGTATGGAATGAGTAGTGTGCAATATTTGAAAGGATATGGCGGAAATGGAGTGGTTTGGCCAGTGGTTCCGGTAAATTATCCCTGTTTAAGACCTGTGCAGATTATCAGAAGACCCTTTTATCCCAGATCAAGATCACTTCAAAGGTGATACACATGTAATGTAAGATGTATTATTTGAACTGGTGATAAAATTTTTATCTCAAATTCAGGGATAAATCCGGGATAAATGATGTGTAACTTAAGTTTTAAATTGTGCTTGAAACTTAAATTTTTCACCCAAATCAACGTAAATTATTATTTGTGTGGTTTTAATTAATGTTAAACTGGGAGTAAGGGGAGGATTTGGTGGAGTTTGTTGGAGTTTGGAGTATGAGGGAGTAGGTGGTGGACCCAAGATTCGAATGGGTAAAAAATAGAAAACATCGCAATTGTAATATATTATTTACATGTGTTTATTATTATTTGTTGTTTATATTTAATATTTTGTGCGTGAGAATTGATTGTTATCTCGCGTTTGTGGTAGGCGCTGACCCATGTCGAATCTTCAGGCAATGTCAAGCCCTGATCGTTCTTTTGGAGGGCCAAAAGACGCCGAAAATTTTGTCCGTAATGTCAACGTCACAGATTTAACCCAGGAACCCAAAACACCAAAAAATGTCACACTCGATAGCAAACTCCAACAATGCAATGATAATTTCGAAGATTTTAACATCCTGGACCCTCAACTCATCGATTCCATAGATCAATACTTATATAATACTAACAACTCCATCGATAGCGCCAATTTTAATACACTCAACACACCAACACTCACGCCAAATAATATCAACAATAACTCAGTCAACAGCAATAACAAAGTAAATGGAATTAACTCAGTAAATAATATTAGCTCGTTAAACAATAATTGTGATGATTTTGAAGATGATATAATAAGGAAAGGATCAAAAACTATTTTTATCGATGAAAATGACGTGGAAATTAATAAAACTTTGGACTCCAGAGGTAAAAATACGCTCAAAACACCTGAAATAGACCTCAAAATTACTCTAACACCTAAGGATAAGGTTAATAAAATAATAACGCCTAAGGAAAAAACTAATGGACTAACTGTAACACCAGACCGTAAAAAGAATAAAATAACGTTGACACCTGATGAAAAGGCTGAGAATATCGAGTTTAAGCTTTCGCATACCAGGAAAATTAGTAAGGAAATTGACTCAGATAATGAGTTCAACAATAACAACAGTGCCCGTGCTAACACTGTTAATAACACTCGTAATATTACTAATAATACTGTAAATAGTGTTAATACTACTGATGGTGTGAGTAATGGTGTGAGCACGGTGAATATTGTGGAGGAGAGTGATGATGAGGATGATGATTATTTTGAGGAGTGTATAATATGTAGTGAATCGATGAGGAACGAGTTAAAGAATGAAATTGGAATTTTAGACGAGTGTTATCACATTTTTTGTTTTAAATGTATTAAAACTTGGGCTGACCGGACCAACCTGTGTCCCATTTGCAGAAGAGAATTCACGCACATCCGGAAAATTAATCTCTACTACATACAATACCTTATTGACCACAATAAATCTAATAACACTACCAATGTCACTACTAATCCCTTTCTGTCCCCCAATCCTAACTCTGGGAACACCTTTACCCGTGGTGACACTGTAAATAGTGTTGGCAGTGGTAATGGTGAGATAGATTTGTTTGAATTATTTAGATACGATGTTCCCTCAAATTCTTCAACCCACTCGGTAACAACGGGGAATTCTGCTAACTCTGTAAATACTAACTCAGTGAACTCTGTGGGTACAGTGGGCACAATGGGTACGGGTAAAAAATTAATATGTAACAGGAAGAATAAGATATCTAGATTGAAGAAGATAATAAATGTGAATAGGAACTGGCATGACTTAATCCCGTCGAATATAATAAGAGTGCAAAAGAGGAAACTGAAATCAGAAGAAGATGACGACGGGTGTCAAATTTGCGGAAATGACGATAACTGGAATCAGCAATTATTATGCGATAATTGCGATAAAGGGTTTCATACATATTGCCTAAACCCGCCACTCACCAGAATTCCTGAAAGTAATTGGTACTGCCAACACTGCCTCACCTCCAGACCCGATCTCGCCAATTCCATCAACACACAGAACTCTGTTGCAACGCAGAACTCTGTTCACACACAGAATTCTCTGGAATCTGATCACATAGTAAATAGTGTAAATAACACTGTAAATACAGTTGACAATAGTGATCGGGTTGATGTGGATAGTGTTGCGAGTAGGAGAAGTAGGCGGAACAGTGTGAGTGTGAATTCTGAGGAGGAGGAGAATATGGAAATGAGATTAAGTTTAATCTCACAAGTGTATAGAAACTTGAATAAAACTAAAACTAAAAAGAAATCCGCAAAACCTAAAAATACCAACCCCTTAACCCAAGATACTAACAGTTCTAGCAAAAGAGGTAGAAAAAAATCAAACAAATCTACAACCCATAATAACACTCCTAACACTGTTAATAGTGTTAATAGTGTTAATAGTGTGAATAGTGTTAGTAATGTTAGTACGGTTGGTAATAGTGAGGAAAACACTGTTAACGCTGGGGACAGACTTAATAGTGTGGATGGAGTGGAAAAGGTGTATCATGGGATAAATAATAAGGGGATAGATGAATTAATATTAGAGTCTATTGACACTATTGATAATTATCTCATTACCAACATTAACAATACGCCTACCAATTCCAATTCCCGGAACACTCACAACACTGTTAACACTTGTACTGGTAGTTTTATTAGTGGAAGTCAGTTGAGTAGTATTGGGATGAATCCGTTTATTCCAAGAAATAACCCCTTTAACCCCAACAGACTTGATCCAAATCCTCGTAACACTTCTAACCACAATAACACATCGAACTATAATAAGAATTCTAACTACAATAACACATCGAACTATAATAAGAATTCTAACTACAATAACACATCGAACTATAATAAGACTTCTAGCTATAATAACACATCTAGCTATAATAAGAAATCTAACTACAATAAGAGTGGTTATAACAGTTTTAATACTCTGAGGAATAATACCATGAACAGTAGCGTCAACAGGATGAATAACACAACCAATACTACCAACAAATTCAATAATTCCAAGAACACCACAAACAGGAACACTGTTAGTAGTGTAAACAGTAGGAACACTAGTAACACTGTTAGTAGTGGGAACAATAGTGTTAATAGTGTTGGTAATGTGGAAGATAAGAAGTATACATCGTTTGTGTATAGGTATAAGACGATAAATGAGGAGTATGGAAATTCTTCGAGTTTGAGTACGAATATACTAAATCCCAGCCAAACTGATAAATCCGAACCTTACATTAACGGAAACACTGTCAAATATCTCTGCTAATTTTGTAACTCCACACTATCCAATATGCATAATAGTTAATATTCCATAAGTATAGTACCAAGTACGCAGGGAAGTAGGCCGTAAGGAAGTAATACGTAGGGAAGTAAGCCGCAGGGAAGTAGGAAGGGAAGTAGGAAGGGGAGTCCGGGGGCAGTGTTAGGGGGAGTAAATAAATATGGATGGATAATGAGTAGTGGAGGAGAGTATTAATCAATATTAAAGATTAAATTAGACTCCGGAGGTGGTGTATTTAGTGACGGCTTTGGTGCCTTCGGAGACGGCGTGTTTTGAGAGTTCGCCGGGTAGGAGGAGTCTGACGGCAGTTTGGACTTCGCGAGAGCTGAGAGTGCTCTTCTTGTTGTACCTGATGAGCCTGGTGGCCTCGAGAGCGAGACGGTCGAAGACGTCGTTGATGAAGGAGTTCATGATGCTCATGCTCTTCTTACTCACACCAGTTTCCGGGTGCACCTGCTTCAACACCTTGTATATGTAAAGTGAAAAAGACTCAACACGCTTCTTCCTGCGGTATCTTACTCCAAGGGTTTTTCCAGCGGTTTTCTTAGCCGCGTGGGATTTTGATGAGGGTACTTTTCCAGACATCTACAGCATCAATAATTAATTCACACGATAAAATAATAATTAATATTTTAATTAATAAATTTAACTGAGAAAGTTGGAGATGAAAATGATTTTAAAATTTCTAGAAACTAACAATGATATTCGAGATCTAAAAGTACGTGCGCGGGTAATTAATTTGCTGATAATTACTAAACAGATAAAAAAAGAAGATTAGAGGCGGATCAGTAAAAAAATATTTCTGAATTATATAACTTTCAAATCACATCTTACACTTCATGGGGCTAGCTTACACGCCACTACTCTACGGTGTGTAAAAAGACGCTACACCACTCTATCCACAACTCTCTTCTCATTACTGCCCTTTGACTTTTTTAGTACCTTCACACACCTCGTCAGAACTCATCCACATCACAACATCCTACTCCGCCGCTGTCATATACATTTTTATACCCAAATCTGGCCCATATTTACTAGTTAAATTTACCCTAATTATCTTCCAAATTTTTACTAATTTATACTATTATAATATTAATATTTAATGTCACAATATGTCAGTTATTATGGATAAAAATGGTATAAAATGGGTAAAAAATATTAAATTTGTGGTTAAAAGTGTGAAGTGTTATTTCCCAGTCCTGAGTCTTTTACGTATTTTCCGAAGTGAACGACAATCAGGTCTTGCTCCCTTATTCGCCTAAAATATCATACAAATAATATATTATTTACGAATAATATACCTAAAATAACCCTAATTAAGGCTAAATTATATATTAAATAGTGTAACTGTGTGTAAAAATGATAAATAAATGTTATTGTGTGGAGTAATACTTTACTGGGATATCGACACCCAGGATTCCTGTTCCAGAGTCGCCAAGGAGTTGAATTTATAAAACGCTCAAAACTGTAAATAAACCCAAATTTTCCAGAATCAAGATTAAATTTTTTAATAAAAATATTTAACATATAATTACACATTTATTAATATTTTCTACACATTTTATTCTACACCATTGTATACAAATTGAAAGAGTAAACGGTTTATACATTAATTGTGTGGATTTGAAATATTGTAAAAAAATAAATTTGGGAAATTTTAGCTGAAATTTTAAAATTAATTAATTCCAGGATTCCAATTTTTCACCCCGTTTCCCCAAATTTGATCATTCCTAGCACTAATCCCATAATTATCACATAGTTAATGGTATAATGGAGTTGGAGCAGTGTGAAGATCCGTTTATGGATACGGATGATAATATATATGCGGACAGTGATAACGACTGGTTCAAGACCATAAGTGAGGCTGATTTGAAGAAGATAAGTGACCAGTACGTTGAGTATTTGAAGCTTATTAAGGATAATTGGTCCTCCTGTCACGCTTCAAAGGTGTTAAATAATAAACTTATCAGATACATCGCTCCCAGATTCAGACAACTCTCAGCTCCACTCAGAGTCAGAATACTAACCTCATTTCTATACATTAAAGATCATCTGGTAATACTTACCTAGTTTAATTTATTCAATAAGTATATTGATTATTTTAGAGACTGGAGTGTCAGAAACAACTGGTAAAAATTCTTAAATTTAGTGAAACGGATGCTAACGAGTGGGTTAGGAAAATGGGCAAACTCGTGGTAAAATAATATAATTAATAATTTAATTGTAGAAACCGTATGTAAACACTGGAATGATTGATTTGAGACTTATTGACACTGAAACTGCATTCCGCATCATCACATTTCTAGACGAAAAATTACGTAATCCACTCTTCATCCATATTAATTATGTTAATTATGTTAATTATGTTAATTATGTTAATTATGTTGATTATGTTAATTATGTTGATTATGTTAATTATGTTGATTGTGTTGTTTGTTTAGTGGAGTCTGGTCATGAGGAGTATATTAGAAAGCCTGGGATTGATGAGGTTCACATTTGTAACCCAAATGAGTTTGATTTTGAGCTTAAAACCAGGGGTAAAATCTCAAAAGACGACGAGTACACACTTTACACACCGAGGCATAATTTCGACTTCTTAGGCGAAGCTCTAGTCAAAAGAGCACTAGTTACTCTCAAAGAATCATACCATAGTCAACAATGAAATTATATGATTCCGATTTCTCATATTTTAAGCCATTATCTCAAATTTCAACCGAATTAATATTTTTTAACATTATTAACTTAATTTTTAATAATAATTTGAGAGTATTATTTTAATAATTTATTTTTATTCAAGTATTAATTTCCTTAGGGTATAGTGTGTTGAGAAGATCCTCACTGTGACACTAATTAAACTATGATTTAGTTGATGTATTTTAAAATAAAATTTATTTTAAATAAATGACTTGGTTTTTCTGATATTAAATTATTTTTTTAACAATTTAGTGAAAAAATGATAAAGGGAATAAAAGTACTTTTATTTCTAATTTTTACCTTAAATAACTTTATAAAATGTGATGACGAAGATAAAACTGTTATTTTGTCTACAAAAAATGTTCAAAATTTAAACTCTTCACAACTTTTAACTCCACTTCGGAAATATGATCCTGATATTTCCATTATCGCATCCGTTAACGGTATAATTCACCCAGTCATACCTTTATTTTACCATATTATTGTTATATTATTGCTATATTATTGCTATATAATTACTATATAATTACTATATAATTACTATGTAAATTCGTAGTTGAGGGTAATTATGGATTGGAATTGAGGAAGGAGACGTTTGCGCCTTTGGGCCTTGGTAATTTTACAGAATTTCGTGAGAGTTGTGACGCGCTACGTAAATTAATAAATGAAACATTTGAGAGAATTGGCTTTGACTTTATTGATAATAACAAAGCACTCGAACAAGTTCAATCTGGACTATGGTTCTACATACCACTACTAGATAATACTTCACGTATCCAACTTATTACCATACTTACCCAGTTAATAATGTTGTTGTGAATTAATATATCTATTTATATATTTGGATATAATTGAGTGATGTTTAGTGGAGGAATTTGTGAAGTTGGTTGAGAAGAACAAGAGTGAGAGGAATGTAACGCTATTGATAACGCATTGTGATTTGTTGGATACGAAACAACTGAGGAAACCCAAAGCAATTGAAGACGTACCTAAAGATACAAAAGAGGAAGGAAAGGAAGAGTTAAAAACAACACCGGTCATTTTCCAGCAGCTTTTAGTCATGTTCTTTTTCATTGTTATTTTATTCTTTGGTCTTTCATTCTCATTAAACGTTAAAACTCCCTCATCACTCCTAACTCCACAACAAACCAAAACTAAACTTAACTAATATTCTATACTATTTATTATATACTATATATACTATTATATAAGTATATGTATAGTGGTATGGGTATAGTATTAGTATACTATAGCGTATATATTACAGTATAATAAACAGTTGTTTAGCTAATATTCAAGCCATTTTTATCAATTATTTACACATTAGTCTTAAATAATGTTATCCTACTGTTAATTATCCCGTAATTATGGAAATAGTAGATAGAAAATTTGTTGTCACGAGTTAGCATTATGTGGTTAGTATATTAATTATTAATGATTTGTGATTTGAGAAGGGATTTATTATAATTTGGGACAGTGTTTTTAATATCTGTTGGTAATAAAAGGTTAAATTTGATACGGTTTCTCTTACTAAACTTAAACCTCATAGCCCGAAGCCTGTTGATCCGATTCAAATACTCTTTAAGTAACGGATTAAACCATTCGTCAGGCCAATGAATTGTGTGATCTCCAGGTGCGCCAACTTCTACATATCTCCGGCCAAGCATGTTACAAATGGTTCTTCTGGACATTATTGACTCTAGGGCTTTTCTAATGGACCTTATTCGGGTAACCCAGGAACTGGTACCTTTTAACTTAAATCTCACATTATTAAGTCCAATAAGGTATACAAGTGGTAAAAACTTCCTGTTACAACGGATACCTTTACCCGTAGGTCTGCTCTGAATTAGACATCTGGAACCGTATTCCGTACCCAGTACGGGTGTGGTTAAACTCTCAAACGGGTCATAATCTAGAAAATACATATTCTTTAAACCATTCTCAATCCCAGCATTTTTTGCAGAGTTTACATCATTACCATATCCTATACCAATTCCAAAATACCCATTCCCATCTCCTAAAATATTATTAGGACAGTTATGTAATACGATAGGGTCCAACTATATAGTTAAGAATATAACTGAGTATATAATTAACTCTAGAGAATAACTCGGAACTAGATAACTGAGTAGGAAATAACTGAGTAGGGATAACTCTGTGGATACCAATGGCTACAATAACTCGTATGAAGTAGACACGTCCTTCTTTGGTCATGCTTCTCATTCTTTTTCTGGATAGAATGAAAGATTTAAGATTCTCAAGTCTGATTAAGGGGTCCAAGTTACTTTTGTTTCTTATGTACATATTGCGATTCTTGTCAAATATACAATCAACACTAGGCATTACCCATTTCCAATCCCTTTCCTTACCATCTTTATCATTATCTTTAGCATTATCTTTATCATTATCTTTGGAATTATTGGGCTGAGAATTGAGTACAATTGCACCGATTTGATTGGAATAATTCTCCTCATCAACCAGCTACAACAGGTGTAAATTATGTGTACAAACCATTTGTTTAAGTGGAGTGTCAATAAAGTCTTTAAACTCTGTTAAATCAGATTTCTTAGTATATACTTTCCGGACCATCTCCTTTATATCCTCAGAACTTAACCATTTATTTTCCTCTCTTTCAAACAAGTTGTTCTTCAACTAATATTATTATTTACTATATATTAACTATGTTATATGGTTATCTGAGTAAATATTACGTTGAGAGTAATATTTGAGAGTATGGAGTTGGGAGAATAAGTTTCAATATTGAGCAAGTGGTCTAAATTTCTAGCCATGGTTTCAATAAGTAAATAAGATAAGTCAAAATCTTCTTGAGTCCACTTTAAATTTTCTATAGCCTCAACTGCGCCTGTAGTTCCAAATAAACTCGTTTCTATCTCATTTGGTAACATTTTAAACCATTTCGATAAACCCAGACACTCCAAATTTTTTATCAACTCGTCAATACTCGAGACTTCAAATTTCTAATACATTTTACACACGGAGTTGAGTTATTATAACTAAGCAAATGAGTGTATAAATCAGTAAACTGTGTTAAATTCACCTGTAATGACAGGAGAGATGATAGATAATGTTGTGCTTTTTCTACTGGGAATCCGATTTTATTCTCAATGATAATTTGCTCAGGGATTGGAATGGCTAAAGTTAAGTTAAAACAATTAAACAAACAATCGTAGAGAATGTGATCAGAAAAGTTATACCTAAAATTTTTATTACTATTAGAATTTATTGTACCATTCATCACAGTGTCCAAGAGTTTTTAAATTGTTTGAAACACGGTTTAAATGACTTCTCAGCCAATCTTTCATGTACTACACACCATCATTAGTATTTAGTTTAGATAATTGGTGTGGTTAAGATTGAAAGTTACGTTGGCTGGGATATTTTTTAAATCATCAATGAGTAAATCGTTTAGTTTAGACCAGACTTTATCAACCCAAAGATCAGAATTTGAACCATCAATTTTAAGCTTAAAAAAGTGCTCCTAAACTGTGTTAAAGGGTAGAGAACGAACAAGTTTTTCAAGGAGATTATTGAGAGATTCAGTGGATTTTTCACCTAAATCTGAAATTCCCAAATACTCACAAAATGAATAAACATCTTCAGTCAGAGATTCCAAGACTAAAAAATCCAAATGTGTAATAAAAACTAACGTGAAACTACTGATAAAGTGTAGGAAGATGATGTAAAAACGGGATTTTCATCAAGTAAATCACTCTAAACCAATTAATTAACGCCAAATATAGTTAAATTAAGACTAGACTAAGTGTATAATTACATTGGTTGGGTAGGGAATGAGCGCAGTAGTATTTGTTCGATCAATGGATAAAAAATCGTTAAGTCGTGATTTGAGATAAATTGACGTTTGTTCCTAAAAATGAAATTAAGTATAAATTATTAATTTTTAAAAGTTACTTCGAAGAAGGAAGGAGAATCTGGCCGTAAAATGCGATAAATCCTACGCGCTTCATTTACACACTTCTTCTCCACCTTTCCATCACTAACAAGTTATTACCACTATCAATACTAATACTATAGTTAATTCTAGGAGTAAATAAATGGATAGGAGTAGGAATTGGTGTTAACTTGGAAGGTGTGGAATCTTTGATAAGTTTGGCTTCTTGAAGGTTAAAAATACCAAAAAGTTCATTTTTTGCTATTAATAATTCTCTAGTGAGTGTATCTTTCTCATATCTTAAATCCTTTAAGTTGTAATTTATTCGTTCTCTCTGGTCCGCGAAGATTTTCTCATACTTTTTATGGAAAGGCGCCTTCTTAGAATCTAACACTCTTTTTACATATCCAGAATGTATTCTCCTAATCAATACCAAATTACTCCCAATACACATTAAATAAAAATCATAATAAAACAACAATGAATTGAGAAGATAAATTAGTGAAGAAAATAACTAGTAAAAATTGGTGAAAAAATAAATAAATGAAGAAAATTAGTAAAAATTAGTGGAAAAATTGGAAAAAATGAAAAAATAGAAAAAATTGAAAAATTAGTTTAGGTAAATGTTGGAACGAATCCTTGTAGGTATTGTGATGAATTGAAGATTTCATGTCGTTTGAAATGGGTGAGTGAGAGTAGCAGAATCCAGGAAATCGGATTAAGGTACACATAGGGTCTCTTGTAGGGAAATCCGTAGACTGAAACGTAGTAAAAGAACCCGCAAAACCAAAGGACAAATGCGCTTAAAATTGACCAAATGTAACTGTAATCGAGTGTGGGCGCCTTCATTTCACCGTAATGTGTGAGATCTAGCAACTGTGATAATAACGAATTAATCCAGAGTGAAAGCATTGAGATTGAGAATCCAACTAGCACGTGAAAAGGTGTTCCGAACCCAGTTAAAATACACATGACAATAATCGCAATGTCAAGTGAGAATAAAACCACTTGAATTATAAGCCTCGCGGAGCCTAAAATTAACGATTCCTTAAAGTAATGTTTCCCGAAAAAGTTCTTTATTAGGTAACAACTTTCAGTTTTACGAATCACAATTTCGTGAATTGTAAATGAAATGTAAGTCACCAGCAGTACAGACTCGCTTAGAATCGGTGCTGGAAGCACTGGAGAACTTAAATTAAAAGGAAAGTATGCCAGATGAGGACAAGTCTCAATGGCATATCTGTTTAAACTAATGCCCGAGTGGATTCTGGAAGCTAAAACTGACCCGTGAACACCCATAAATATGACAAAATTATACGATACCATCCATATAGAGCTCCAACATATTCTCACTCTTTTCCTTATCTCCTCACTCGCCTTTACAAATTTATACGATAACGAACTCTCCGATAAATTTAAAAATGTACTACCATTCTTCGATCCTTCCACTAAACAATTGTTACCAAGTTTATATTCGGGGTATAACTAAATATAACTGGGTTTATTAGTGTTATCTGGTGATGTAACTGGATATTGGTTGGAAATTACGTTTGGAAGTATTGGAATTATTAGTTTTGTGTTTATTGCGTTTGTTTGGTTTTTTGGGATTATTTCCGATGACAACTTTGTAGTCAGTATTAGAATTCCCTCTAGAGTACATTGAAAGGGTTTCATTCAGATTAAAATTCATTAAACGGTTGGAATCTGGAGCTGTTATCTCCACTACTGGTTGGTTTTTACCAGTGTTCTTCTGTTCAGGCTCAATTGAGACGAAACAAAGTAGTATCTGAAGAAACACCACTGCTCCTATCCAGTTTATATTATACACTTTAGTCCCGTGACATGACGTATACCTCTTAAACACTAATAATATTCATATTAACATATTAATAGTGATGTTAACTACAAGTAACAGTAAATATGACTAAATATTACCAAATTATGACCTAATTATGGGTAAAATGAACCCAAAATTGTACGTAATTAAGGGTAAAACTGGGTAAATGAGTGTATAACTGTGTAGATATTGATGAGAATTGGAAATACCTTCATCTCCGCAGTTAACGGTAATGACAGAGGCGGTGATGGAGATTACAAATAGTATAAAGTACAGAGTTGCCATTTGATAAGGCAACTTTTTAAGTGTTTTAACAGAAAATCTCCTCATTTTGAAGGAATCTTTAAAATACACAAATCTTAAATCATGGGTACAAATTACATTTTAATTTTTTTAAAAAAGGCCTTTGCTTTTTGGCCCTTTTATTTAACGATGTCATAATTACAATTTATAATAAATTTACGTAAATTAGAGAATTTTGACACATGAACCACACAACGTGCAATAAACGTACAATCTCAGCATTAAAAATATTTCCAATTCAACACATTAAAATAGGACTAGATAAAATAAATTAATATTACTCATAATTGGTAATGTGAAAACAAATTAACTGCATTTAATTTTGGAATCCTCTGGTAAAACTGCGTTCTAGAATTGGAAAATTCTTAACCCAGGTTAACCGTATTTAAGGTTTAATACATTGGACTTGAGGGAGTTTCTTCAGGTTTTTCTTGTTTTGAGTCGAAAATCGCCACTTCAGAAGTTGTCATCAGTGAAGCCACTGACGCCGCATCTGTAAGCGCCGTCTTTACCACTTTCGTAGGATCCAAAATTCCTACAAATATTTTACAAAGTTATTACCATAGAACAGAGTAAATTTGTAAAATGTGTTAACTCATAATAGTATCGTACCTTCAGTGAACATATTGCAGAATTGTCCGGTTTGTGCGTTGAATCCGTGGGAGTGGTCGTTATTTTTGAGTAGAGTATCGGCGATTACGGAGCCTTCGAAGCCAGCGTTTGAGGCGATTTGTTTCAGAGGTTCCTGAATCGACTGTCTGATAATATCGACGCCCATTTTCTGGTCATAGTTCTCAGTCTTAAGCTCATCCAAGACTTTAGTAGCATAAAATAACGCCGTACCGCCTCCAGGCACTATTCCACCCTAAAACAAATAATAGAAATCCACAAATATTATTATATAACTAATTCCATATGGTATAGTTGGGGTACTTCGACGGCGGCTTTGGTGGCGCAGAGTGCGTCTTCAACGCGGTCTTTAACTTCATTTACCTCAACTTCACTCGCTCCTCCAACCTAACCATTAATTAATATGCAAGTATACAAGTGTCGGGTAGGGAGTTAAGGAACTAAGTGGTTAGTAACTGTGTAAGTAAGAGTAACTGTGTAGTAATGTGCAAGCCCCGTAACGGAATACCTTAATAATGGCAACCCCGCCAGTGAGTCTTGCTAATCTTTCTTTAAGTTTATCCTTTTCATATTCGGAGTCAGTGGTACTAATAAGTGACCTGATCCCCTCACAACGTTGTTCAATTCTTTCCTTATCCCCCATACCCTCGACGATAATCGTGTGGTCCTTAGTCACTGTGGCACTCTTAGCACGGCCTAAATATGACACGAAATCTTCCTCAGATGACACGTAATTGTTATCGTCACCCAATGCCGTAGCGCCAGTCATCTCAGCTATGTCCAGTAACGTTGATTTTCTATGCTCTCCAAAACCTGTAAAATTATACTATTGTAAAATATTTAAACTATTAAAATTATTATACTATTGTAAAATATTTAAACTATTTAAATTATTATACTATTGTAAAATATTTAAACTATTTAAATTATTATACTATTGTAAAATAATATATAAAGTAGTAAGTACCTGGAGCTTTGACAGCGCAGACTTTAATGCCGAGTCTTAATTTATTGACAATTAGCATGGCCAGTGCGTCGCCGTCGACATCTTCAGAAACGATAAGTAGGGGTGCTTGTTGTTGTAAAACATGTTCAAGGATGGGTAAAATGGTCTTGATGTTGGAGACCTTTTCATTACAGAGGAGAACGTAGGGACGGTCAAATTCCACTTTCATGTCCTTAACATTAGTTACAAAGTGCGGTGAAATGTAACCCTTGTCCCACTTAATACCCTCCACAACCTCCAACTCATGACTCAACGTCTTACCCTCAACCACTGTTATCGTACCATCCTTTCCAACCTATTCATACATTATTTATATAGCTAATAATATAATTATATAGCTAATAATATAATTATATGGTCAATAGTATAATAGTATAACAATAGTATCAATAGTGTTGTAATACTTTGTTCATGGCGTCGGTGATGAGTTTGCCGACAACTTTGTCGCCGTTGGCTGAGATGGTAGCGACGTTCATAATATCTTCATCAGTTGTTACTTCTCTCTTTAATCCATCCAAAAATCCAGTTACCTTCTCAATTGCCACATTTATCCCTAAAACCATTTATGTACTAGAATATTATATAACTATGGAATAGTGTGGGAATACCTCTGAGAAGATCCATGGGATTGAGACCGGAATCAACAAGTTTACAGCCTCTTTTGAAAATAGCTCTGGCAAGAACTGCGGCAGTGGTAGTTCCGTCACCAGCCTTGTCATTAGTGTTTGATGAAACCTGTTTAATAAGCTGTGCGCCCATGTTTGCAAGTTTATCAGGTAGTTCAACTGACTTGGCAACTGTAACTCCGTCCTTTGTTATCTTCGGTGGACCAAAAGAGGAAGATATTATGACATTTCTACCCTTTGGACCAAGAGTTACACTCACAGCGTCGACCAGCTGATTACAACCAGCCAGGAGACCTTGTCTGCACTCAGTCCCATGCCTCAACTCCTTACTCACAAACCGGCGCTGGTTTTTGGAAAATTGAGCAAGATTTAAGGAACTGGAGGTGGATTTAATAAAGTTTTTACAGCGTAAAGTTGAAAGAATCATTTTCTCAAAAAAGTAATTAATTACACAAAAATGTTCTGCATTAAATTATATTTTTCAACATGGAAAATATATTCACAATAATTTTACACATGAAATTTTACAACAGATAAATTAACAAAATAATAATTGAGCTGCTTTAAATAAATAAATAGTAAAAATCACTATTAGTGGGGATTAACATCGAATTTTAACCAATTCATCCATTAACCAAGGGTTTTAAAACTATTTTACACGATTTAATTTGCAGTATAAGCTTTTTTATGGTTTAAATTTTCAAAAATTATGAAATCCAAAATTTTATTCCAGTGAATTTTACCTTTATTTGTAACATTACACATTTCAAGTATATTTACTGATAATTGAGGAAATTCTTTATATAATATGAACATAAATTTGAATTTGTTATATTTTAAAGAATCTGCGTTAATTTCCTTAATTCTCCCAAATTTATTCTAAATTTGTACAATATTTAACTACTACACAGGGGATGGGATTCTACTCTCATCTTGCCTTTAAATTAAATGTCAATAACTTTGTGTAAAAGGTGTGTAAAATTAAATTATAAAATTGGCTCATTTTTTAACTATAATCTCAAATTACTTAATTCCTCACATAATTCACATTTTGCGTTATTTTTAAGGCAATTTTCTAGTGATATTTCTGGTTCTGAGAATTCCAATGACTCTAAAACTTTAAATTTAACCTATGAAAAGGTCTCTGATCCCGATTTTAGTGATGGTTTTTACGACGAAGATGAAGCTTTTTATCCAGAACCATTCGATGAATTACAAAATATTTCATTAAACAAGTTAATTTCATTCAGAAATGCACTTAATTCTCAATCTGACGAATTTGACTATAAATCGCAAATAAATAACTTAAAATTACCCAAACTTCGTAAACAAATTGATAAAATTCTAGTTGAACCTGATGTAAATATTAAAACCGATGAAGACGTGGTTAAAGTTAGTTTAAGTGAGTCTGATTTGAAGATGAGGAGTGACAGGATTACCGAATTTTTGGAGAAGATTTTAAGGGAAAAGGTGAATAGAAAGTGTTCAGTATCGTTTTTTGGAAGTGCAATAAATGGTCTTTGGACTGATGGCAGTGATTTGGACGTCTGTGTTCAAATCCCAAATGTTACCTCACGAAATGCAATTATAAGGAATTTAAGACGAATTTCAAGCGTTCTTACGCCTTTGTCACCCAGTAGAATATTTCAAAACAGATTCACAGCCAAAATACCAATTCTACACTGGAAACGAGACTGCATCAAAGCACCAAACAAACTCATCAATACAATCTCTCAGGGTAATACTATAATGTTTATATAGTTATATACTATAATAATAGAGTTAATATTGTTGTAGATAAAATGTATTTTGAGTGTGATGATATACCATCAATTGACATATCAGTGAACAATGATTTGGCAATAGTGAACAGCATTTTAGTAGGAAGTTACGTCTCTTTTGAGCCTAGAGTTAGGGATTTAGTGCTGTATCTTAAACTTTGGGCTAGGAATAGGAATATAAATAACAGGTCTGAAGGAACTTTAAGCTCATTTGCTATTTCTCTAATGCTGATCCACTTTTTACAAAACTGTAATCCACCAATTTTACCCTCATTACAGGATTTAGCATTTTCAACAAATGAAGAACCAAATTATATCTCAGGGGTTGACTGCAGATTCTCAACTGATGTGAATAAAATTAAGTCAGAACTTAACTTTATAACAAAGTCTAAACGAAACAACTGTGACAACAAAACCCTGTTATGTCAATTTTTTAAATACTTTGGATGGTATAATTTATATGCACAAAATAAACCAATCCTCATTAGAAGTGTCGATTTATCAGAATTTAAGCCTGAAAATGGTTTAATTAATGAACCTTTTTTACATGTGGATAACCCGTTTGAAGTTGGAGTTGATGTTGCCAATATTGCCATCCATCAGAGAACTAAAATAACCAACGAATTCAGAAAAGCTTATCACGCACTTAAAAGCGGAATTTCACTCTCCAATCTACTCAGCAATTTTTAATATACTTACTAACATACATAGTGTATATATTATAGTGTATATTCAGTAGTATGTATAGTAGTATTACTATGGCGCTATAGTATATAGTTTACACACACATTTCACATGTTTTCACATCATTTAACTCATTCTAAATAGTATTACTATAGTTTAGAGCAATAATATGTTCAATGGAAGTATTAACGAGAATAGTATGGAATCATATTATGTGGTAAAAGTGTTAACTCGTAACAACAAAACAAATATAGTTAAGCATACTAATGTAATATAATAATGTAGCAAATATTATAATAGTAGTAAAGACATTAATATTGGTATTCTTGTTTAGCTCTGGCAAATTCAGAATTTAGTGTGTCGACCATTAGATTAGCCTGTTCACGTGGTAAGTTCCTTGTAAAATCCCTCAAAACCCTAACATTGTAATCCTAAAAAATGTGAATTAATGATAAAAAAGTATAAAATAGTGTTAAATAGGTAAAAAATGATAAATAGGAACTTGAACTTTACAATCTTCGAAAAGAAAGAAACCTTCAAGTGAATTTAGTTCAAGTGAGGTGGAGACTTGTTGAGAATACGGTGAGATGAATGGGAAGACTTCAAGATCAAAAATACAAAAATGAGAATTGAAACAATCATCAAAAATTGATAGCCAGACGTTTTTATGAAGAGTTCCATAAACAGCTTCGACAATAACTGCAAGGAACTTGCAAACAGGATCAGAGTCATCAAAAACCACAACTGAAGAATGGTTCAAAAAACCAAACAAATGATCAATTTTATGTCTTTCAGTATAGAGAGGCACATATCCTACATTGGAAGAATGGTTAAAAAGTTTACAAAACTCAGATAACTCTACTGGCTTATCCTTGAAAAAATCAGTAAACCTCTCCTTTGAAAACTTTATAAACGACTCATTATTCAAAGTTAAATCACGTTTCTTAATGAAACACAGGAAACTGTGATCTAGATAACCCGAGTCTTTAGGAAAATAATCAGTTAAAGCTGGAGTACGAGTAGCCTTATTAGGAGTTTGACTGTCTTTTTGAGTCACTTGTGTACTGGAAGGCTGTGTACTATAGTCCTGACTAAACTGAACGTTACTATCAAGGTACTGAGTAGCCAAATCAATAACATCTTGATCAATCTCAAATCCGTTCTGATTAACATTATTAACTGCGATGGTGTCATTGGTGATACTGTTGAGAGTGTTAGTAATACTGTTAATGGTGTTAGATACCACAGAATTAATAGCGTTAGTATTAGCAACAATAGAGTTATCGGAGATGGAATGACCTAAGGCACTGGATGGGTGGTGCTTGCAGGAATAACCTTCAAACAACATTTTAACATTATAATTAGTGAGCCAAAGAGAGTTTCTTTTGGAAACTACTGAGTTATACAGAGCAATCTTAACGCAACACCTTGACATTTTATTGGTAGCTGAATCGTAAAACATGTCAAAAGCACCAATCGGTTCATATTCAAAGGCTATAACATTGGAATTTCCATCAAAAAGAGTAACTTTCAGCATTCTTGTTCTTTTGCCTTTGAAGTTCTTCTTCTTAGGTTTAAAATTATCCTCTTCATCAAAGTCCTCATTGTCAAATGAATAATCTTCATATTTATGCTTCGGAATTGAAATATCCATGCAATTTATAACTTGGTAGAAGTTGAAGGACTTGAACTGGGACTTAATTTGGGACATATCAATCCCTTTCAGCCAGTCCTTCTTTAAAATTTCCAAAAATTCATAATTATCAAGTCTTTTATTATTTTCCTCTACTTTATGGGACGAATTTCCATCAGAGGAACCATTTTTTTGCATTTTACAATCAGATGTGTATCAACGGTGTTGGAAAATTAAAATACTTAGACAATATATAAAACAGCATTATCGTAAACAATTAAACAATAATATTACAGTTAAAGCGTTTAAAAATAATACAAAAGTTACATTTAGTGAGATTCTAAAACATTGTTGTGTCAAAACCCAAAGGAGGCGAAGATTCCAACCTCTTAGTCAATACCTCAACTCCTAAAAAATTTTATAAATAGTTGATTTTACTACTAATAACCTAAATTCAATAATTATTATACTACTGGAACGAATAACTGAAATTTATGTCCCAGAGTGTGTAGATAATGTAACACCTGTATTGGTAACGAGGAGTGTATGTTCAAATTGAGCGGACCTTTTACCATCAGTTGTTACGACAGTCCACTTATCAGGCCATTTTACATCCCTAAAAGTGCCTAAATTCACATTAATAGTTGAATTACACACCCAGATTTAACATTGGCTCAATAGTGAACACTTGATTAGGCTTCAAAACTCCAATCTAAATACATCTTAACCATAAATTATAGCTAAATTACAGTAAAATTAACTATAAATGATAAAATGGATAGGGTAAAATACGGCTTTATTTTTTCTGTAATGAGGTATATTAGGAGAACAATGGAACTCGGTACCGATACCATGACCACAATAGGAACGAATGACAGATAATCTGGAAGAATATTATTTAAATTAGAGAAATACCCGAATTTATCAGCTACGTCGTTGATAATGTTACCAATTTCACGATAATACATTCCTGGTTTACACTGTTTAATTGCCTCCATTAGTGAAGCGTAGGTACCCTCAGTCAGCCTCCTTGAGTCATCATCCACTTCTCCAACATAAAATGTCTCATTCAAGTCACCATGAGCACCGTTTAAATACACAGAAATGTCAACATTTACTATATCACCCTCTTCCAATGGTCTAATCCACATTAAACATACTTACATGCAACTCTTAACACTAACAATCCCATCATTAGGAATAGTGTTAGAGTAATTGTGATAGATATAGTAATAATTGTGTAAAAATACCTAAGATCAGGAATTCCATGACAAACGACTTCATTTACGGAACTAAATTATAATAAAGTGAATAATAATTACGTGCAAATGGATTTGGGGAAGTTGTAGTAGTTAAGTGGTGACGGGTAACCATTATGAGAAACGATAAATTCATGGACTTTAGTGTCAATTTCATCAGTAGTAATTCCAGGTTTAATAAGACTGTTAGCCAAATCTAAAGCCTTTCTACCAAGTAAACAAGCTCTTCTTATTTTCTAACTCATCATTAACATGACATGACGTAATTAACTATATAAAAGTGATATGGTGATGTGTAAAAGAGGGTAAAATGTTACTTTGATGGTTTGAGGGTCGTGAACCTTAATTGCGTTAGAGTATTTTTCGTTAATTTCTGAGTGAGGAATTCCATCCTCAGCGTAGTCAGGCCTTGGAATGTGTTTGGGCACCTTTTTCATGTCAGTAACAGGCCATGGCCGTAAGTCTCCAGTGAATTTAAAGTTTCTAAACTTCCTAAAATTTAAATAAAAATTAAAATTTTATTACTTGAGGTAAAAGTCGGCCTCGGGAGACCCTTTGGAGTCAAGGTTCATAATTTCCATCTAAATAACATGACAAAAGGAATATAAATTGTGATTATAGTGCGGTTACTACTTTATGTATTAAATCATGGAGATTCCAGGATTGCTGAAAACAATCCTGGGAACAGAAGATACTAATTTTATTCACTTTTTTACATATTGGACAAGATAATGTACTATTTGTTGATTTCTTACATCCAGTACATTTTTTGTCAGATTCCATACTAATTTTTATAATATACAATCTCACCAATTACTAATACACACTATATTACCTTTAAGCATATAAAATATAATTTAATAAATCGCAAGTATATTAATGAGAAATGAGATTAAAAAAATTAAAAGGTCTGAATTTATAAATTCTTGTAAATTAAATCCTACAATTGTCATTGACTGTGAATTTCACAGTTACGCCTCGGAGAAAGAATCCAAGAGCCTCGCAAACCAGATAATGCAGTCCTACGGAGCTAATAAAAGAGCTGAAAAGCCCTTTAACTTGGTAATTTGTGGAATCAAACCCCAAAGTGACCTTGACTTGGCTCTGGGTAGAATTTCAGGTACTGAAAATTGGACTTGTCAACTAACTTACGAATCTTTGGAGAATATTTATGAGCCTGAAAAAATAGTTTACTTGTCAGCAGATTCTGAGCACGTTATTGAGGATTTATCCCCTGACGAAGTCTATGTTATTGGCGGTATCGTTGACCGTAACAGGCTCAACGGTATTACCTATAACAAGGCAAGAATCATCGGATCAGCTTGTAAAAGACTTCCAATAAAAGAACACATTAAACTCAGTGGTTCACATGTTCTTTCTGTTAACAACTGCGTTGAAATTTTACTTAATTATTATCAAAATAGAAACTGGGAATTAGCCCTTAAAAATACTATACCTAAACGTAAATTAATCCATACTTAATATGTTATACTATTATTATACTAATACTATAATAATATTATACTGTGTAATACAATTGTATATATGAGGAGAAGTTATTTAGTTGAGGGTTGTTTAACACCATGTTTATCAAGAACTGCCACAAGTGTTTCAGTTGAAAACCCGTCACCTGAAAATTATATAAATTATTTAGTTGTATACCTCCCAACTCATTGAAACCAACGATCGAATGATTCGTTTTACCTTCTTTTATTATCATCAACTAAAATATTAACATTAATGATACATAAGCATAGTAATAGTGTAGTATAGTAAAGTATGGATAGCATGGGATACCGTGGGAATGCACCAAATATTAAACTTTTCACAAATGTAAGGCGTTTTCTCTACATTTACTTTAATAAACTTAGTATCAAAGTGTGAATCTGCGACCTTTATGAGGTGTGAATCCAGGTATGCGCACCTAGTTGTTGTAGGCCTGTAAAAATGCACCACCTACAAAATTTTGTAATCAACACATAGTAATAATGTTAGACTGAATAATGTCAAGAACATACGACAGAATCAACATTTCTGCAAGCGTCAAAAAATTCTTTATCTGAGTAAACTTCATTTAAAGATCCGAATCCTTTTGAAACATATTCCTGTTTCTTATAGTACAAGTTTTTAAGCTCACGGAGCCTAGCTTCACGAATAGATTCAAGAGTTTCATCATCTCTGTTTTTGGCAAGCTTACTCTCTACAAGAGAGTAGTCGTAAATCTGATCATCTAACTCACGTTCCCTTTCCCTCAAAACACCCAGAACATTATCTTCCACTCTCTTAGCCAAACTTGGTCCGTTTTTATTACCCATCATTTTACACTATATCAACACATTATATCATATATTACAAGTTGTACTATTGTTTGTATAGTAGTATTAATAATTGAGTGAAGTATGGACTCACAATGTGAAAGATAAATTACAATATCAAAGTTTATTTAAAATATGCAAATGTTTAAACAAAAGAAACCATTAGAGGGTTTTAAAAATTGTATAATTATGAAAAATACATAAATTAATTTAAAATTAAAACTAGTTAAAATTTATGACAGAATGTGTACTCAAAAGTTTGCCATGGGGATATTGGTTCTAAAATTTCGAATTTAAAGCCATTCCTTTAGTTTTTTACCTTTAAAATTTTCTCATTAAACAATGATGGAAGTTGACTTTGATTCTCAGTCTGAGAATGACTTTATTACTAGGAAAATGTCCCAACTTCTCCTCAAAGGCTGGGCAATGTTATCTGAAACTTGCTCAAAGGTTATTTAATCCTTATCTTCCTTTATATATAGATTTTTAGTGTACCGAAGTCCCACTTATGCGGTCAAAAGATGGAACTTCCTTATGCTGTAAATGTTCTTCAATTACTAATCCCAAACCAACCAAACAAAATGGTACTCTTTTCTTCAAATTCTACATTTATTTACCATATTATACACCATTATAATATGTTATATTATATACTAAATTATTTATTTATAATTCTGGTTTAATTTATTGGTTTAGAAGAATCGAATGGACAAACTCTGACAACCTGTAAAATAGATTCCTATAAGGCTTTTGGTCAAATTCCATTAAATGGTCAAGAACTTAACTCAATTCATGAGGGAAATGATAAATCTCTCCCTTTACCCCTAACTAAACCCGTTGAACACCCAGTATTTTCATACTATTTCCTTTTATTTACAATATAACTATTGATTATTTGATCACATTTAAGTTATAATTTATACCATTTATTTTTAGTTATTTTCCAGTTTTTGGTTAGTTTATATTTCATTTAGTTGCAGAAATCTGATTGTGATTTCCAAACGAAACAAATTCGACTTCTTGAAATTCAAATAAATAAATCTCTTTCGAGGTAAATTTTATATAAACTAATTTTATTTTATATGAATTGACTGGATGTATTTTTAGATATGTAAATTTATTATCTAACGTGAATGTGGAAGATGAAATAAATGTTGATACGTAAGTTTTACTATATATTTAGAAATTTTATTTTTCAGTGATTTAAAGATACTGAATAATGTTGAAAAATTATTGAATGTATTATCGACACTGAGGACTATTTCTTAACTCTTAATATTACTTGGGAATTTTACACATAATTCATTATGTAAATTTGAATATTATACTTGAAACCCCTTGGAATCTGGTGGGAAATATTTAAAAAGTATTAAATCTTTTAAGAATCTATTTTAAAGTTTTTATTTATTGATAAAATACTTTTTTAAAGTGTAACGTGTATATGTGTTGTGTATATGACTGTATGAATTTTCGGTTAAAAGGTGGAATCTGATATAGTGAAGGAAGTTGTGGGTATTTAAACTAAAATTATTGGATGTGTATGGGTAAAAATCAGATAATATTGTACCTTTTCTGCCCCATGGCTTATTATCGGATGGGGTGTTAATTGATCTCTTTTATACTCTTAATTTAGATCTGAATGCTAAACGACCCTGATTTTGCCACAAACTGCCCATTTATAAACCTTTTAAAACTTTTTTTGTATTCCAGATCATTTCTCCCGTTGAAAATTTGTGTAAAAATATTAAGTTTAAACTGTAGATTAGTGATTTGTTATATGTAATTTTTAGCACATTTGATATAGTATAGAAGATGAATAGGGTTTGTTAAGATTTTACAATTTTTTACTAATTATTAAAACCCTAACATTTTTTCAGTCTAACAAACGCAGAGTCTATGTTGGTAATTTATCCTGGAAAGTCAGATGGCAGGATCTTAAAGACCATATGAAACAAGTTGGAGATGTTCTCAGAGCTGATATTATCGAAGATTACGATGGAAAATCCAAAGTATCACTCTACACATTCTACATACATTTATTTATCTATTTGTTACCCTGTAAACTAATTAAAATCTCATTAATACCCTTTAATAATTAATTAGGGATGTGGAATTGTTGAATTTGCTGACGAAGACTCTGCCTCAAGAGCCATTGCTGAATTAAATGATACCATGATTCTCGGTTTCTCTTACACATTCTTCTCAATACATCGTTAATACAGATATATACAATTAATACAATAATACTTATGTTTATGATTAGATCGTCAAATATTTGTTCGTGAAGATAGAGAGAACTATAATACGTTTCGTGGATATGGGCGTTTTTTCAGATTAAGGCCACGCATTGACTCGCCATCGTATTTTTTACACTTTTTTATAAACTACCCATACTATTAAGCAATATTTAGTAAAAATGCGATGTATTAGTGTGATGAATGTTTAGGGGTTATTCTGGTAGATCAAGTGGTCGTAGTGGAACTAGTGTTATCGTCACAAATTTACAATGGAAAACAAGTTGGAAAGAACTTAAGGATCTTTTCAAAAGTTGCGGACTAGTTCTTAGGTATTTTACACTATTATCCTCATACTAACTGTATATTTAGTATATATAAGTATGGTAGTGACCGTAGTGTAAATTGAATTTTAGAGCTGATGTATTAACTCATGAAGATGGAAGATCAAAAGGAGTGGGAAAAGTAGTCTTTGCAAATGAATATAGCGCTAGAAAGGCAATCACAATGTACAACGACTACGTCCTCGACGGTAGAAAAATCGGCGTACGTCTTGAAAACTGATGTTTAATTTATTCCAATAAAGTTTAATCACTCTAATTTTTTTACCATTCATTACTTAATAGTTATTAACCCTTATTTCTTCAGGTTATACCAACTCAACTCAAACCATAATCCAGAGTAAACAGTTTTCTAATTATTGATAATAATGTCAAAAAACTAGTATAAACATAGATAATGATGAAAATTGCCAATGTTTTATCAAGGATATAATAGTACATTAAGATAACGGGTTGATGTTTGTAAGGGATATGTACTGAAATCAGCGAATTTAAAATATATAAAATTGATAATAAATGCTTATTGACTGATTTCTTAATGAGCAATTTGTCCAAATGCAATATATAAGTATTATAAATCAAATTTAAAGACACATGTTCATTGCCAAATACAGTTGTCAGGCTTACTTTTCCTGGAGCATAAGTTGCATAATACTAGAATTTTGGATATAACAAAATATAATATTTAATAAAGAAAATTTTAGTGTAATTGGTACAAAAAGAGCATGTATGCTATTTAACAACCAAGAGTATAGTAGTATAGGGTATAATGATGGTACCATACATAGTATGAGTTATATCCATAACACACACAAAGTAAACATCGATAATAAAAGTATATTTAAAGTTATAAACAAATGGCATAAACTGAACTTAATACGATTATTATACCATAACACGGTGGAATACTGTTATCGGTGTACCAATAGATAACGAATTTTGAATAATGAATACTCTATTTTGCTAAATGATATAGGTAAACCCGTTAGTATTGGGTATTGTAAAACTTGGATATAACAGATATATAAGCTGTTTAAATGACACCTTCCGAAACTAATGGAAAATGTGGAAATGGTAAAGATGATCCAAAGAAAATTGCCGCATATCTGTTGGTTGGATTTTCGGTACTTCTAACGCTTAGAGTTGGTATGAATGGATCCATATTTTGTATGAAACGATTTAGGTTACCTGAACATTTATTTAGTCTTTACGTTAGTAGAGTTCACAATGCTATAGAACTAAGTGGGTTTGCTGGAGTTACTGTTGGTACCATTTATACTATAAAATATAATACTAACGGAGGCGGTGAACAAAAGTGTGAAAAGGTATCAATCGGGGTTAATTGGCTATTCTTTGCTATTAATATAGTCCTATTATTTGTATATGTCACTGGTGGTGAAGAAGGCCATTTAACTGACTTTTATTGGACATTAGCACTTTCGGCTTTTGTATACGGATTAAATTTGTCATTTATTCGTAAATTGGCAGGGGAATGTACAGTTTATTATTTGGCCACATTACATGTTTCCGGTATTTTTTCATCTGTTTATCACTTTCTATTTTTGAGGTTATTTGGTAATAAGAGGAAGTATGACACCGATTTTCATATTATTACCTGGCAAATTATTTTATCTATATTAATTACAGGGGCAACTGCCGGTCTTTGGACTTCTGTTTATCACAATTGTGGTGTTGACAAAGAAAAATGCGGTGAAAATGGTTCAAAACAAGACGAAAGTAACGGCTCTGGGTATGCTGCAATATCACCGGTGACAATGTGTATTTTTGCTCAGGGTGTTGTTTACGTTTTTTATCCAGCCATAGCACCTGGACTACTTGTGGATTTTAGACATGTAACTAAGATCGATCAGGCTCTTCTTATTATTGCTCCCATTCCATCAATCACTTTTGCAATTCTTGATGCCACTGTCAACGCAAATTACTCACCTAAGAATCAATGGTCAGGTGAAAAGGCGTATTGGAATTTAACACTCATATTTATTCCAATTATGATAATTTGTGGTTATTTATTTATCAGGGCTCTCCACTATCCCTATTCAGCAGCATCTTTAGCTATTATGAATAAACCTGGTGTGGTTGGATTTTTGGCTATTTTGTTTTATGTAAGTCATATGGTACTTCTTTCTATTGGATATCCAGGCGTAGAAAAGAATTGGAACTCCACAGGTTCTACTGTTACAGGCTTCCTTGCAACTTTTGCCATGATTATTTTCGTATTTTTGTCTGAGGGTTATATAAACGAGTTCAAAAAGCATGATAGAGCATATTGGCCAACAACTGGATTGTCAAATAGGAGAGCCTTTGGATTTTGGTTCGATAAAGCACTTCAAAATGGATTCAAAAACTTTCTCTTGATATTCAGTCGTGATCTTAGAAGAGATTTATTATCAGCACTTGATTAGAGTCAGTCAATAACAATTTTAATGTACTGTATAAATAATACTATTCTAATTACTATATAATATTAAAATTATATAACTAATATTTAAAATTTGTTCACTCAAAAAAATACCATTTGTGGAGATAAGCAACACCTTATTAATTTGTCCAACATAGTGTGTAAAATAAAAATCATTAACTTAATTATTTTTTTATAACAATTGTAAAATTAAGAAAGTTTTATAGTAATTAAATTAAACAATTAAAATTACATCTAATTATATTCGAATATTTCGAGAGATATAGACAATTTGTTGAAAAACATAAAAATTGACATTATTCAATTGTAAATAACCATTAAAATTATCACTATCCCTCTTATAATCACTTCTATAGAATATTTAGTAAAAAATATAAAAATTTAGAGTTACTTAACTAAGTATAAAAATGTCAGGACCTGAGAGTGAGTATCTGTAAAAAAATTTTTTTTATTGAAACGATTAAAGCTTTTTCTAAAATTTTGATATATTAAAGACAAATGTATAAGAATGCTAAATAACTAATTATTTAAATTTTTAGACTAAGATTTAGTGAAAATTTTAATAATAATTTATAAGGGTTGTTTTGACCTATAAACCAAAGGTCAAAATAAAAAATAAAAATTTTTAAAAATAATCAGAATTAAAAACTAATAGGTAAAAAATTAAAAATTAAATCTGAAAATAAAAATTTAATTTTGTATATAAAAAAATTAAAAAAATAAAAATAAAAAAATATATTAAATATATTTATATAAATAGATAAAAATGAGAATAAAATGAATTATATATATCTACATATTATAAAATAACTAAAAAAGAAAGTAAAGATTGTATATATGAACATAAAAATAAAATATATATAAATATAAAGAATTAAAATTATAATTGAAAATACAAAATATATTTATATATATATTATTTTGGTATTAAAAATTATTAAATAATGTATATTAAAAATTAAAAAAAATAATTATAATATATATATATATAAAAAATTATAATTAGAAAATAATAATAATGAATGTAATAGATATATAATTAATAAAAAATAATATAATAATTAATATAGATAGTATTAAATATTATTTAAAGGTTAAACAAAAAATTATTATATATTAAAATGAAAGTATATGTTATAAAATAAAAAATAAAATTAAAAAAATATATATCAAAATTTGAAATTTATATATATGATAATGTATATAATTTTAGTATTATATGTAGTATATTGGTATATATATTTAAACAAAAATATTGAAATTATAAACAAAAAAATTAAATTAATAAATGAATATTAAATAAATTAAATTAAAATTAAAAAACAAATATTCAAATATATATTATAATAATTTTATATTTACATAAATAATATATATAATAATAAAAAATTTATTTTTAAATATTTCGTAAATATAATAATAATAAAATGATAATTAAAAGATGAATTAATATATATAATAAAAAAATTATTTCAATATATATATTATTATTAATATATTCTCTAAAAAATAAAAAATTATGTATATTAGAATAATAATACTATATGCTTCCAAAAACAATATATATATAAATTTATTTTAATATTTATTATAATATAATTAATTATGTGTATAAAAAATAATTTTATTATAAAATGAATAAAAAATATATTAAATAAATTTGGATAATACATATAATTTAATAATACTAATTTCTAATAATTAATTAATTAATATATAAATAAAATAAATAAAATATATTAATTAATTATATATACATAAATACAATAATTGAAAATAAATTATATGTTAATAAATATATATAAAAAATTATTTTAAAAATGATTATATATATATATTATTAATAAATTATGAAAAATAATAATATAATTAAATTTATATATATAAAATATAATAAAGTATTTAAAAATTATTATAATATATATATATAAAATTAAAAAAAATACAAAATACATAATATGAAATTATATTAATATTTATGTTATAAATTACATGTTGAATATTATATTGATATATATATATATATAAAGAATATTAAACAGATAATAATATATAATATATATTATTAATTTATTAAATATGTTTTATAAAATATTATAATATAAATAATAATTTAATAATTATATATATGAGTAAATTATTAATATATAATAAATTATTTAATTGAATAAATATGTTATATGTTTAAATATATAATAATAATAAATGACAAATATAATATTTAAAATAATATAAATTTATTATATATTTACTATTTAATATAAATTAATTTAAATTAATAATATATAAAAAACGTAAATTTCAAAATTTTTTAAAAAAGTTTATTTATATATAAAATAATTAAAATAAATAGAATAAAATATTTATTTATTATATTTTTTAAAAATAATTAATATATATTATATATAATATTATTTTTTTTAATTAATATTTATGAATTTACTGTATATATTAATTATTAATTTTATTGAACTTTTAGTTATTAATTATAATTTTGATAATTGTATTTATTGATAATTAATATGTATTTATTTTTAATTTTTACATTTAATATTTTTACAAATTATATATATAATAATTTTATTAAAAAATTAATATATATATTAATAAATTATAAATTATAATTTTATTTATATTATTATATAAATATTTATATTATTTATATTTATTTATAATATTTTATTATACATTTTTTCATTCAAATTTATTTTATAATTTTATATTTTTATTTTATATAAATATTTATTTTATTTTATATACATAAATTTTTTTAGATTTCTTATACACATTATTACATTTCTAATATATATATTTAATTTAAAAAATATTATTAATATTTATTTTATAATATTATTTTTTTGTTTTATCAAATATTAATTATTATTTTAAGCATTTATATATATTTATATTTTTATAATTATAAAAATATGTGTTAATTATTATTATTAAATTATATTTATTATTTAAATATGTTTAATATGTTTGTCATTTATTTTATAATAATATTATTTTTATTTTTTATAATATTTATATTATTTTTTTATTATTATATATTTCAAAATGAATTTTATATAATTTTATCTTATTATAACATATATAAATTTTTTTATTTTAATATACATATTTTCTAATTTTTTTAACAAAAAAATTAATGATAATTACATATATATTTAAAAAAATATTTTTTATATGTTTGTATATAACATAACATTTTTTAAATTTATAATTATCATATATTCTAAATAATTAAATATAAAATTATTATAATATATATTTTATTAATTTTTTTTATCTATATTAATTTTATTATATATATATATATATACTTATTTTTCTTAATATTATATTTATTAATATATTTTTTAATAATAATTACTTTTATTATTTATTATATATATTTTTTATTTCAAATTTTAATTAATATCTTCTTATTCAATATCATCTGAATAAAATTTTATTATAATTTTTTAAATATATATTAATATTATATATATATTAATACATTGATATACGTATTCTTTATATTCATATACTACTTTTTATTATTTATTTTAATTATTTAGTTATTGATTTATAATTATATTTTTAATTTATTCTTATATTATTTATTTACTAATTTTTTAATAATAATTCTATTTTATCTATTTATTAATTTTTCTATTTTAATATTTATTTTTAAATTTGATTATAAAATATTTTTGTATTATTTTAATATATAATAATTCAAAATTATTAATACTTATATAATATATAATAATATATAATAATTTTTATTTATATTTTTTAATTTAATTTTATATACTTATATTTTAAAAAACTTTTTTTATTATATATATTAATCAATAATTTATATTTCATAAAATATTTATTATTTATTATATATTTTTTTATATATAATATTAAAATTTTATTTTTAGAATCAATTTCTAATTTTTCATATATTAGTTTTTAATTCTGATTAATTCTGATTTTTTTCAATTTTATTTTAACCTTTTTTTTAGCTTTCACAATTATATATTACCAGGTTACATTTATTTATCACATTTTTTAATTTTAATTGTTTAATTTGATTTTCAGCTAATATATTCATAAACTGAGCTAGTTGTATACTATGTATGTGTGTTAGTTGATGAAATTAAAGATTTTACGAAAAGATTTTTTTTAACTTATAAGAGTTGTTTTCCCTAACTGCTGTCCCTTCTTGTACCATTTTGTTCAAAACTTCGGATATCAACTTATAAATTTCTCCGTCCTTATGGTCATGAGCATCCTTGAACTCCTTACTCATTAGACTTAAAACTTCATTCAAATCTAATGATTTGTTCGAATCCTGATTACTAGAACGTGTCAAAACTGATAGAACCTGTTCGTACATCTGGTTGAGTTGTTGCATTTTATTTGTGGTAATTCCTTGGTGTAATTGGTCAAAATCTATTTTTCCTGTGGTTGGATCTACCAGTGACTGGAATGTAGAACTTTTGACAATTTGTACTGCTTGCAAAGCATCCGCCCTGGTTACAAAAGTACTAAGTCTCATCCTTGCCAATGAAACTCCAATTCTAATTATGGAACTGATCATACGGCTACTGACATAAATCATTCCTAAAAATTATTATAATATAAATAATTACTTGTTCCGGAAGATTGGTAATAAAGATCATCGTCTTCGTCTTCTTGGGCCTGGTCAAGTTCATCTAGATTCGAAGTTTGAAAGTTACCCTGACGCATCTTGACATATTCCCTTGTTATAACCTTCCTAGCTTCATCACTCAATTTCGGGAAACAGTGTAATTTTGAGAATTTTATATACATTCTCAGCATATCCAAATCATTTAAATTATAATCCTTTTCTGATCTCAAGATTTCGGGTTCGACATGCATGGTATTACTACGGTCATAAGTATCAGAAGCACTGTTAACACCAGTCATATGTGGCAATAAGAAATCTTTCGCAATGCTTAAACTAATCAACTGATCTGTGTCCTGATCAATGTGGTCTAATACCAAATAAATCAAGTCAAACCTCGTGAATAAACTCGGTGAAATGTTAATATTTTCAATAACGGCCTTGTTCTTGTTATATCTACTGTTAATTGGGTTACAACTGGCCAGTATGGCAGTCTCAGCCTTCAAAGTGGCAACAATACCCGCTTTAGCAATTGTAACAGTTTGTTGTTCCATAACTTCATACAAACTCAGTCTTGATTCATTGTGACACTTGTCCAATTCGTCAATGCAACAAACACCTCCGTTTGCCAAAACCACAGCTCCGGGTTGTATCATTGCCCGACCATTATCACTTTCATTAAACTTGATGCTGGCCGTAAGACCTACGCTGGAACTACTTTTCCCTAAAATATTTTTGTAAATTATCCAAAATTACCTGAAGTGTAAATTGAACGGGGTGATAACAAGTGTGTATAATGTAGTAGTTGTGACTTAGCAGTCCCCGGATCTCCACACAACAATACGTTTATTATCCCCCTGAAATTATCCACTTTGTATGATGAATCGACAGTCTTATTGTTATCAGATGAATTGGGATTACATGAAAATAACTGACATAATAATCCAATCTTAACGTTATTTCTGGCTTTAATTGAAGGTGCAAATGAGTCTAACAATATTCTGTATATCATAGGGTTACGACTGAGTTCCAATATCTTGTATACTTGTAAATCCGAAAAATCGTTTTCATTACCCAAATACTAAAAAATTATAGTGGTAATAATAAAGAACTATATACAACCATAATGGTATAAAAGTATGTAAACTTGGGAATACCTTTAATCCCTTCATTGGTTGATTGGCATTTGTCGAATTGATTACTTTGACGTGGATGACATTTACAAAGTAGGTGTACAAACTTTTTAAAGTCCTTCTCGTTGTACTTGTCCTTATTGGTGTTACTTTAAGAATACCAACCACTGTAACTCTATCCCCAGTAACAACAGAATCAATAAGATCATCGTATAGGTTCAAATTCACTACTTCATTGTCCTTCATATATATTTCTCCATTTAGATCAGCATTATCAACAGAATCGTCTAAGCCATCTTTGTCAGGGTTGTTCGGAGAACTGTTTGATTGAAGTAGCTTTACTATTTTTTTGGTGGAGTACACAGACATGTTATGGTTCAGTTCGAATGTATATTTACTGTTGCATTCATTACACAGTAAGGGTTCATTTACTTCACCTTGAATAACATATTCGTAGTGTTCACAGGTACACGGTTGCATATCGTTCAATCCCACTTTCTTCTGACCTCTACACCTAAAACATGCCATGGTAATCTCAGGAACTATCCATGTCTGACGAACTACTGTTCCTGAGAATTGAACCAAAGAATCGGCCATACTGGGTTCTAGGTTTCCCACACAATCAGAAACTGGCTTGTTCATAAGTCTGGCTCTGGGGAAAAAAGAGTTGTTTTCAAGTGAAAGGTCGGAATAATGCTTGGAAAGCAACTCATTAAAAAGCTTCACAAGGACCTTATCAAGTTCTGCAATACAGTCAGCTGGGAACGTTACCAACAACTTATAAAGGACCATATCATAAGAGTAAACATGCATCAAATCCACTTCAAAGGGGAGATAACGGCTGTAACCTGTTGAGTGATCGCGCAAATTCTCTTTGATAAAGTTCATTAATTTCATTAAGTAATATAGTTCACTAAAAATTATTAAAATTAGATAATTAATAATATATATTGTGCAAAATTTTATCTAGAATCGTATAATTTAACGTACGTGTTGGACGGTTTACTTTGTTGTTTATCTTTATCTTCAGAATTGGTGTCAAACTCTGTAAAATTCTTCAAAAAGTTAGTGAATCTTTCGGAAAGTTCTTCAAGTCTGTTATCTAGTAAAAATGGCAAACGAGCTACATCACGCTGATCCATGAAGGTTTCCCTTCCCAGATCACCAATATCGTTACGGGCATTGCGTATTCTTCTAACCAAGTTAGGAGTCTTGCCATACATAGTGTACTGGGTTTCATTATTACTCACATCTCTGGTGTTATTAGGGTTAAAAACTTGAGAATCAGGCCTGAGTGAATCAACACGGCCAGAAAGGACCTGTCGGCTTCTCGGTGTAAAATCCATTTCTCAATAATTTAATTAAATACTTAAATATAAAAGCCTAATTTGAAATTCTTCAAGTCAAAACGACATCACAAAAAAATTAAGTTGTTTAAAGTCTCAATCAGGACAAATGATGTTGAAAAGTAATTAATGATAAAAATAAAGGTTTAAATAGGAATAAAAAATTAAAATATGTTTAATTTGTCTAGAGTCTCGTATGTGTAAACCAGGGAATACACATTCTTAGTATATTTCAAAACCAAACCACTTTTACAGACAGCTTTGTATAATCGCTTATTTATTAGATGTAATAAATTGAACTTGATCCAATAGTCAAAAAGTCTATTAGAAAAATAATAATCGACATAGGTCTCTATGGGGACATAACATGTGTAGAAGATTTACCAAAAATAAGAAATAAATAAGCAAAAGAATTATAATAAATTATAATAAAATTTAAAACTTTGTGATCGAGTGAAATCTGGAGAGATATGAGTCCTAGAAATATTTTAAAAAATGTATCGGAATCTTGGGTAATATAAAAATATAGGCACTAGTAGCCTATATTTTTAATTTTACTTTAGTATTAGTATGTGTAAACAATAAATAATTTCTATCCTGTTTTATGGATAACCGAATCTTCTTTGTCGGTATTTCCGTAGTATATATTTGAAATTATTGAGGGATCGCTTTCTTTTGGATATTCAACCGGCATAACATTTTTCAAATAGAAATTACTAACGGCTGGATTACCTAATACGTAGTAAATCAGGGAAGGAAATATAAACATTGCGGATATGTAAAAAATGCCAAATCCTTTCCTGTTTTTTTGCCACTTTACCTCCCTATTAAAATTATATCCCCAAAGTGCCATTTAAACAATGTTATATCATATATCAGATCAATGTTTGGTGGTTATTTTCGTTATCCCCTTCTTACAAATGATCATCCTTCTAGTACCAACAACTTAAAGTTTAAACACAATAACTTAACTAATTACTGTTTTGAACCATATTAAAAATTTTAAATTATCTTAAGAATAAATTATTTTCTGATTTAAATATCTATTAAAATAACATCTAATGTCAGATGTATAAGGCATCACTACAATGATACTTAATATTTTTAGATTAAATACTGATGAAAATTATTATTTACTATCTTTTAATTTATGGATGATTATGATGATATTTTTGGGCACGATGTGAGGGACACCTCTCACTTACAGATAGTCTCTTCTGATGAGGAGGACTTTAGCTCTAAAACTCCTGAAAACACTAGATCCAGAAATTCTCAAGGGCTCTTTTCTATCAGTAATAAACCCGAAACAGTTGAAGAGAGGTTTGATAGACATTATAGACTAGATAAAAGTCTCAGATCCGACATAAGTGACGATGCACAAATCATAATTGACGAGTTAAACAAGATATTTGATCAATCTGAGCAAGTTGATAAGCCTGAAAATGAACCTGCCAAAGAAGATAAACAAGAAAATTTAATTTCAAAGGGTATAAACATAATAAATACAATAAAATCTAGCCTGGTACATGGATCCAAGGAACCGACCAAGGAAGTGGAAGGGGCCAATAATTCAAATTCAAAAAATTTAAGATTTACCTCCAGAACAAAAAGGACCAGAGCATGCACCGGGACTAATTTAAACAATGATCCCAACCTCAATGATTTATTTAGCTCCTCGAGTTCAGAGTCTGCCTTAGGTAATGATGAAGAGTATGACCCAACTGACCCCTCTGGCCTAAACCTCAAAAAACCCCGAAAAAACACTTCTACAACTAAAAAATCCCCTAAAAAATCTAACACACCTACTAAATCTAAGAAACCTGACTCCTCTATATTAAACAGGTTTGACAAGTTTGGGTTTGATAACTTTCCTACGCCTGAAGAACCCGACCCATTTGATAACCAAAGTTTTCAACGAGCTCAAGATAACTTAACGTATTTTCATTATTTATCATTCATTTGATTAATCCTTTGTTTAGTGATACGTTTTGCTTGAAGTTCGCTGTGGTTGACCAAAACAAAAAGGTAATTAATGACCCAAGGTTAGACACTGTTTACGTCAAAACGTCTGAAACTTTGGGTAACATAGCTAAGAAATTAGGTGAGATGTACGGTCTGGATCAAGAAAATTTTGTAAAGATTAAAATAATTATAGACGGAGACCCTCAGGACCATAATATTCAAATCGGTAACATTAGATAGTTCCTAACCCGTTTACAGGCGATCCCCAACTATGCATCGAGAATAATATGCAAATAGATATCAAATTCCCACCTAAAGAAGACTTTAAAGCTTCTGGTACTTCAAGAAAGAACAAGCATACTGAAAAAACCAAGAAAACCAACAAACCTAAGCCCTCAGTAGCTAATACTAATCAAAATTGTCACTCATCAAATCCTATTGAAATTATAGAAATTGTGGAAATCGACTAATTCACCTATATAGTGTATAATATTTCTTTGTATTTTAATTTTGTAATTGATAATTTAATTTTATTGTATTCTTTAACACTATTTGACTATTGACTATTGACTAGCAATGTGTTTTTCATTTTTAGTGTATATTTTATTAAAAAATGATTAATTTAGGATAAAATAGAATTTTATTTTTATTTTTAACCTAAACAAATGGATTCTTTAGTTTTACTTGAGAATTCCTTTGGTTATTTAGGAAGTTTGAATAACTGTGATTCTGAACTCCATTCATCTCTTGATAAACTATTTAAAAACCTCATTAACTTGAAAAATAAGTATAAAATTAATTTTGACTTGGAATCCTTTACTAGAATTTTACCAGATGATCCAAAAGTTTTAAATCTGGATACTGATTTTAGCGGCTTTTCTGAATCCGGTTCTAACACCAAGAAAACAATAAAGAAACTCTTAAATTTCTCACTGCTACACTTGATTAAAACCCTTCGGGATGAAAAACACCTGGATATATGCTTGGATATCCTGGTTGATTTACTAGATTCTGAATATCATTTGGCAGTAGAGGTCAAAGGAATTAAGATTCTTGAGTTTTTGGACCTATTTTTGCTAATTTTATTCCTTGGAAACACTTATAATCTGGGAATAACTCAGCATTTCTTACTAAACAGCAAGTATGTAACATATTTACCATACCACTTATTAAACACTCTAAAAAATTCTGAAAGGTCAAAACTTTTAAACAAATACCTTAATGGTAACCATTCCTTTGATTCTAGTTTGTTTAACGAGAGGTTTTTGATATTCCTTTCTAAGCTTAATACTCCTGATAAGCTTTCTGGCAGTACTGATAAACAGGATAAAATTCTCAAAATTCCAAAGAAAGAGTTGGCTCTTAAGACCTTTGATTCTGCTTTTCATAATTCTACTCAAAATAACCACGATTCCTTGGATACTGACTCTGATTTAACTGATGATGATGCTGAAGCTGAAGATACGTCTGATGACGGCGTGGATTACGAACTATATGGAAATAACTATGTAAAATTATGGGAACATATACTAAACGACTTTATTCGCTCAGTGGATAACAAAAGTTTGGTTATAATTTTGGAATGCTTACCAAAATTTGCCTTCCCTTATATAAACAACCCGCTCCGTGTGGCAAATTTCTTGTACAATAATTTGAATAACAACAATGAGGACATTGTTATTAATTCTTTAAATTGCTTGTTTGAACTTATACTGTACTATAATCTAACAGATCAGCTTATTCAAATTTCACCTACACCTCATAACATTACTGATGGTAACAGTTTGAACTTGGATTCAGTCACATCTCTTAGTAAATCTTCCAATGAAGAATTTGATTGGTTTTACAATAAATTATATGAGTTAATTGATTTCAAATATCTCTCAACCAGTTCAAGCACTGTTCTTATACTATTGATTGAGAAGGCGTTAAACAGTTCCATGCTACCCAACACTTTAGTATCATTTTTTATTAAGAAGTTACTAAAAACATCAACGGTTCTGGAAACTAATAAGTGCAATTGCCTTGTAATCATTTCTCTTAACATGTTACAGAAGCATCGACACAACCTACTGTACATGATTCATTCTCCTGAAACTACCTTACCTGCACCACCCAAACCTGTTGGTCCTAACACCACCATTAATACAAGTAGTGTTGATAATAAAGATTCAAAAGATGATTCCACCGAGAATTTAACCAACAAAGACAACGTGAATAGTACTAATTTGGAACAAAATAATGCTAAAGAGTTATTTTTGCACGAATTGTATCTGTTGCTACGTCACTTCAACAATGACACTGCCAAAATTGTCGGAGTATTTTTCACAGATTTAAGTTCTAAAATAGGTTTAAACATTAAGGATTTCATACATTCACCTTCAAATAAAGTTTTCAAGGGTAAAAACACATGTAATAAACCGTTTAGAACCGTTTTACAGAACACAACGAAACTAACCAGTGAATTTTTAAACTGATAACTCATCTTTTTAAATTCATTAAACGTCATGTACACAAATTTAATGTAAAGACTAAGTTATTTTAAACATATTAAATTAATATAATATTATCTAACTTACACTTTAATCATAGGTAAAGTTAAATATGCCCAAATTCGTCCTTGATATCTATAGGGAATTGATCATTATTCGAATATGAATCCAGACCATCTTTAACGTATTTTAAACGGTTTAGAACCTCAAATGAAGACTCAAGTTCGCCAGAATACCAAGTCAGGAGCAAGTTTGCAATTCTCAAGAGGATGATGAACACGATAAAAAGTACCCCCAAGATGCGATGCTTTTCGAAGTATATCAGAACAGGGTTGGCATGATGATCACTCAAAAGTCCCGGTCGAGTCACAAACAGTATTAAAAATATTCCACAAATTGCCAAGATAATCAGATTCTGAGCTGTGAACATACTAATTGAGGACCTGAGAGCGAGGTAGTTTTTCTTGTAAATCCCATAATAACCTAAAATCGTGGTTGCGATTAGTATGCCGACATAAACCAGGAAAACTGTGTTTACGAAAGTGAAAAAATTCCCGAATCTTTTCCTTGTAAAACAGAATATCAAAAACAAGGCATCTATGAGGGGCATAGAACATAGTATAAATGTAACTCCGAATCTGCTCTTATCTCTATTTCTTAGTCTTTCATCTTCTTGGTTGGACAAGAGAGCCACCTTGTCCTGATTCATGGTTACAGTTTCATTTGCCTAAAAATTATAATCATCTAAATCAGTATTGAATCACTTACGATATTGGTAAATAATTTATTAGAGCTATGAATACATTTATTTTGTTAAAATCAACCTTCTAAATAGGAAAATTCCTGGAATTGTCCTATTTTTGTCTAACGCACTGGAGTGCATAACGAGTTAACGTTATTTCAGAATTCGAGCATTTTAAATGGAAACAAAAATGTAAAAATATATAAAAAATAGTCTAATTTAAAGAAGATTAGATTAGGCTAAGATGTGTATCTTTAAACTGGATAAATCATCAGAATACTGGGACATTGACTTCTTCAGGCTGAAACTATATTACAAAAAATCCATTTCCAGCAACGAAATATTTATAATTTAATTCTTTAAATTTTACAATTAATTCAAAGAAGTCCAAATTAGGTAACAACCATTAATTATTAGAATCCTATAGAATCCGACGAATTAAGCTCATTTCTCCGATTCATTCACTGAAACAAAAATTAATTATTATATGTTTAATAATTAATTAAAAAATATATGTAATTTAGTTCGAATAACTTAGTAATACCTAAAAATTAACAATTGTCGACGATAATTTTTGTGAAACGTGAATCGTTCCGAAAAACCTATCACTTATGTTAAGACTTTCATTTGGCTTATTTCCGAGCAAAAAAACATCATTTTTGTCCTTTAAGAAGACAATTGTGTATTCTCTGCCCTTTATTACCACGGTTTGCTCTTCAGCAAATTCATCGAGTCTCTTCAGTGAATCAAGAACCTCTAAAATATCAAATATTAAATTAGAAAAATTAGAAAATTAGTTATGTACTAGTTAAATTTTATTTATATTAAGTCCAGAATGTATTTCAAGAAATATCAAACCTTTTGGTCCTATTTGATCTGAAATGTCACGTTCTATTTGAATCCTCAACATTTTTTTATTTATTTTTTTCTCATCAAAATTTAAATCAAACCTTCTACCGGAAGGTTTGACACAATCTTCGTCAACTCTATACAAATCCATATTAACAAATCATAAAGAACCATTTAAAACATTTTAAACCTATAATACAAAAAATAAAATATAAATCTTGTATGGTATATACACTATTATACAAGGTACAATATACACGATAATATTAAACATGATTAGTGTAACACAGATAAAAAATATGATTCAAATAATTTGAAACATGAAAGTAAAAGATTAACAACAATCTTCGTTAATGCGAGAAAAAGAGTTGCTTCTATTGGGTTGAGTACGTAACGTTGAATAGGCTAACGAGGATAGTACGTATCCTACGGAATAGCCCAAGATAACGGCGAAGAATACACCAACATTGAAGGTCATTACAACAAGCATGAGCAAAAAGTCCAATGCGTAGGCACAAAGTGCAATCAAAAAGAGGAAGAGATGTGTCAAAAGACAGTCGAAAATGAAACTTCTTACCGCCTTTGCTCTGAGAACCTCTCTATAGGCCTTTAAACATGGACTCAAAAGTGCAAAACCAAACAAAGTCAACAATGTTAGAGCGTATTGCCATGGCTAAAAATACATGAAACTCTTTATAATAAATAAATAATAAATAGATATTGCGAATTATTACCTTTTCACACAACCACCAATGGAAAATAACGGTGACTTTATGTGTATTTGTGAAGAATTGCCCACAACCGTGGAATGGCGTATGTTTGGAATCTTTTTTATCTAATAATAAATTAGCAATAATATAAATATCATGATTAATTTAAATAAAAATTACCTTTACTGGGGGTGCCAGAACCAGATTTTGAACCATCTTTTCCTTTAGAATCATCATCAGTTTTTTTATCAGGAGGTTGTCCAGAACCATCAGCAGCTGCACCAGTCATATGACCTTCAGAAGGTTTAACAGGTACTTCCCCACTTGCATCATCCTTAGATGGTGTATGTTCTGGTGTTTGTTCAGGTGGTTCCTGAACTGGTTCAGGTTGAGGTTCAGGTTGAGGTTCAGGTTGAGGTTCAGGTTGAGGTTCAGGTTGAGGTTGAGTTTGTGGTTGTGCTGCTGGAGTTGGTTGGTGATGTTGATCTGGTTGATCTGGTGAATCTGGTCCAGATGGCTGATCCTCAGGAGTCGGTGGTTCCTGTTGCTGATCTACAGGTTGATCTGGTTGTGGTTGAGGCCGAGGCTGAGGTTGTTGCTGTTGTCCAGATGGTTGCTGAACTGGTTGTTGCTGATATACAGGTTGATCTGGTGTATCTGGTCCTGGTTGTTGTCCACTTTGATCTGGTGTTTGTTCAGGTGTTCCTTGTGAATCTTGACCATCTTGTTCCTGAACTGGTTGATCTTGTGGTTGTTGTCCTTGTTGTCCACTTGTATCACCCTGAGTTGGTTGTTGCTGTTGATCTACGGGTTCAACAGGTCCTTGTCCAGTTTGATCAGGTTGAACTGGTCCAGATGGTTCCTGAATTGGTTGAGGTGTATCTGGTCCTTGTTGTCCACTTGTATCACCCTGAGTTGGTTGCTGATGTTGATCTGGTTGATCTTGTGGTTGATCAGGTTGAGGTTTTCCTTGTTGTGAAGTTTCAGAAGACGATGAAGTATCATTAGATTCAGTATCAACTTGTGTTACATCGGAAGAACCAGTGGAATCATTATTATTGCCTTCATTATTATTGGAACCACCACCACTTTGTTGAGCTAATGGATCTAAAGGATTAAGATCAGAACATTCACATAATTTTAATAAAAATGGAAATATAAATAAAAAGGGAAAGATCTTCATGTTTTCATAAATTTTTTAATAATAATAATCAAGAAAATACTGGAAACAAGTAAAAAAGATCATCCAAAAAAATTGAATATAATTTACAGAATAATTATAGAACAGATCTCAATTTAAACAATAGAAGGTTATTTAAATGAGGTGTGAACTGAAACTTGGATATGTGCTAATTTACAAATGTGAAAAGTTATGAGCTTAAATAATAAGATAAAACAGCTTAGATAAAATATAAAACCGAAAAGGAAAATAAATAAAATTTAAAAGTAAATAAAACAAGATGTATATAAAATATTCCGACATCTGGGTGATTCCTAACCGATAAAATGGATGGGGCAAATAGGGATGACAGATCCACGTTCGTTGTTCACTTTCATTAGTTTTCTCATATCTACTCATTTATCTTAACAGAATAACATTACCGAATTTTATTCTGCTTTAATTCAAAATGGTAAGACCGATTTCAAGCGTCTACATATTTATTCACACCCCTAAAATTCATATCTCTCGTTTTTTAATTATTAACTTAATTATTCCTTTCTTTCATTGACTAACATTTTTTTATTTTAGGTTGAGGAACAAGGAGTTCAGATTCTTAAAAAAAGGACCTTCAGGACCTTTAAATACCGTGGGTATGAATTGGAAAAGCTTTTGGAAATGCCCATTGATAAGTTGACTGAATTACTTCCTGCTAGACAACGCAGAAGATTCAGCAGAGGTATTCAATTTCATATATAAAAATTAGATATTGAATTTTTTATTAATAATAAAAATGCATATAACATATATTTTGTTTAGGGGTCAAAAGACAATCATTAACACTATTAAAGAAGCTCAGAGCTGCAAAGAAAGATCTTCCATACGGACAAAAACCAGAACCTGTGAAGACCCATTTGAGAAACATGGTCGTGATTCCAGAAATGATTGGATCTATCGTTGGGGTTCACAACGGAAAACAATACATAAACGTTGAAATTAAACCAGAAATGGTTGGATACTATTTGGGCGAATTTTCAATTACTTATAAACCAGTTAGACATGGTAAGCCTGGAATTGGAGCCACTCACTCATCCAGGTTCATTCCTCTTAAATAATTTTTTCACGATTTACTTATACGTTAATTTAAAGAATACGTACATTTTTTATATTATATTATTGCTTTAAATTAGTCTCTTCTTCTTTATGTAGTTTCTCTTCTTTGTGTGTTTCTATGGTACAGTCTGACTTTGCGTAGCTCGTACAGAGCAAACAGTAGCCCTTCTTCACCTGCTCATCATCCAAATAACTCTGTTCACTGTTATCTATTTCTCCAGACACCAATGTGGCTATAAAAAATTTAGTTAACTCTTGTACCATGGTGTAATAATAGTATAAAGATAAAGATCATGGATATTTCTGAGAGTGCTAAGATGTATTACCTGCACAAGTAGAGCAGCTACCACCTCGACAACTATAGGGAAGCTCAACTCCCTGATTTTCAGCTGATTCCAATATATACTCATCCTCACCGCTTTCAATTACCTTCTCACCTACACTCAAGTTACCACTTATATAATCTAATCTATAAAGCTACTGCTAATAACGTATAAGTAAATCTAAAATAAAGCATTATTAAGCAGTATTTAAGGGGGAATTAACCTTCGGGAAGGACTAATTTAACCGCGTAATATAGAGGAATCCTTCCATTAGAGAATTGGGATGATTTAATTAAATCCTGTTCAATTCTGTTATTAAATGGCTGGGAAAACGTATTTATATGAGAATTGTTAAAATTATAAGTGAAATTTCTAGGAGAATTAATAAAAGAAGTTGAAAATCTGCGATACGTTATTGAAAGAGCCCTTGAAGAGAATACTAAGTAATACACATGTATATAAAACAAAAACATAAGTTACTTAATCAAGAATAACATAATATAAATTAGCATCAAAAGTTAAGATTCTATAGGTGTTGGGTCTGAAATGTGTAATTTCATACTTCACTCTTCCTTCTTTACAACATATAAAACGCACAACACCTACTATATATTACTGCATTATATAGTATATAGGAGAGTTTAGCAAAAAATTCAAGGTATTTGTCTAAATTTGGATAAAAGTTCGAGTTGTTCGTTTTTGGGTAGTTTTAAAAACATTTTATATACGACCTCAACCAGTTGTTGTTTTCTTACAAATGTTTTAAGGTAAAAGTAAGTGAACCCTCCCATTAAAATATGACAGTCGAACCTGTCAGTGATACCGCCATGACCAGGTATAACGTTACTGAAGTCCTTAACCTTGAGCGCGCGCTTAAAACCACTGGCCAGAAATCCACCGAAGGGAGCAAAAAGACTTGCAAAAAGGCTCAAAACAAGCATATGAAGCACAAACTCACTGTATGGGAGATGAGTCCTCTTGAGTAACTTCGCAGCCAACTCAGGTAGTTCCCACTTCTTAATCTGGTATACACCTGGTAATTTACAGTTTGTACTATGAAGCCAAACAAAAGGTCTCAAATTGAAGTGGTTAGTAGGACAGAGTAGGGGCTTGTAATTGAGCAGAAAGGGTGTGATTAAAACGGTTAAAAAGGTGGTTGCAAGTGCAGAATAAAGGAATCCTTCAACTGTTTTCTTTGGTGAAATTACAATCAAAGGGCGTTTTCCAACGAACCTTCCAAACAGATATGCCAAAACGTCGTTCACGGCAACCATAACATGAGGGCATAAGAACCACACCATACCGTAATAAATGTTAGTAATAACCATTAAACCTTCACAAACGACGTAGAGGACGGAAACAACAATCATTGCGAGCTTTAGAAAGTGCTGCTTATATCTTCCTCTTTCCATAGAAATCACAAACTTTATCATTCCAGCCATCGTTAGCATAAAGGAAATTAAATAATGGTAACTAGCAACGTATAAAAGAGATCTTGAGAACCAGTTATTATAATGCTGTAGTCTGGGAACTAACCAAGGGACACTTACAAGTACTAGTGCAATGCAAAGGAAGTAAGTTTCAAGTGATATCCAGCTCAAGAGATCAGGTGCCTTTGAAAAGAAATATACAGTCTTCCTTTCTCTACTTCTAAAAGATTTAAGGCTAGAACGATGTTTGCCCGGTTGACTTACTGAATGAGATTTCGAAAATATGGAGCTGTGAGAGCTTGAGAATCTATTTACAGTGGAGGGAGTCCCAGTAACAAATTCATCATCCGACGTCACAGCAAAGGAAAGTGCCTTATCGTGAAGGGCCAATATTTCATAATACATTTTAATAATTGCTAGAACAACCACTGATGCAATATAGAAGTGGCCGCAACTAAATATGAATAGGAACCCGATTATCAAGAATATAGTCAAAATTGTGCGCACTGTAAAATTGTTATAATTACTCAGAGAGAACCTTCTCGGTCTTTCCCTTGGACTATGTTCCTTATTTTCTGACTGTTTTCCTGATTCCATTTTCAAATTTCAACACATTACTTTCAAATTAAGGGCATATTTTAATTAAAACGTTATTAAATTGGTTAAATAAATATAACCTTAAAAGTAGACCTGATAACGAATTTTCAAAAGAATCATTAAAATATAAAAGGAATAGAAGCCGGTGATTGATAGACAAATGAAAAAATTAAATTAACCCTTGAAAGAATATTAATTATAAAAATTTCCGAAAGAACGAGACCTTATCAAAATAAGTATATTACAAATTAACGAGGTGAGCAAAAAATACTAAAAAAATGAAAAGTAATTTCAGTAAGCTGGTATACTGGAATACGGTATAAATAATGATTTTATGGATTGTAAAATTGTGTAGGTAATATTTTATGGAAAGGTGCCAAATAGACTAAAAACAACATGGTTTACAAAGAATATAGAGAAAATTAGAGTTAAGTAAAATGAGAATCCTGTAAAGAAAGTTTGTTTAAATAGAAATAAGCACACACTTGTAAAACCCCATGACTTAAATTTTTTCCTATTAAATTTAAAAATCAACAGGATTCTATTGAATAATGTACGTAGTTTGAAATTGCTTTTTTCTTTATTAGGTTTCTTTCGAGTCTTAACTACTTTTTAGAACCCCAATTTTTAACACCCTCGACAACCCAAAATAAAATCAAGGGATTGTTTTATTCTTTTAATTTAATTTTGGATTAATAAAAGGGTTAATTTTGCTCCAATGTGTGTGGTATTAAACCAAATGTCAAAAATACTATTACTATAACTAGATATTAACCTTCCATCCCATTCCTCGTGTTGAATAATTTAATCAAGAACTAAATGAAATTAAATATTCAAATTTGTTGCATACAGCGACGACGGGACTCGAACCCGCAATCTTCGGTTCCGAAGACCGACGCCTTATCCATTAGGCCACATCGCCTTTTTCCAATACCCAATATTAGATTTGATATATTTTACATTTTTAAATTTACAATTATATACCAATTGACTTCGTTTTGGTGACCAGTACCTTTTTCATTAAATTCAATTAATTATTAGATCACCTTCCACAAAAATTTTTATTTATAGAACTCCAATTACATTCCTTCTTTATGTATTTAACATTTACATTTCCTATTTTCAGCTATTATCTCCCCCTCTTACTCATAAATAAATATAATTTAAAATTTTGACCCATGTTGAGGGACGGCGTGGCCCAATGGATAAGGCGTCGGTCTACGGAACCGAAGATTGCGGGTTCGATTCCCGTCGCCGTTGACTATATACTGTTGACCAATTTGTTTAGCACCAATTCAGGATTTAATTAACCTATTTATAGACCATAGCCTAATATTATCCGGTTCTAAGAAATTGTATTTTAATACCCACATTGTATTTTATTTAACAATATTTCCGTTATTTTATTGTTTTTTACACTAATTTAATAAATTACTTGTACCATAATTTTTAAAATAAATTTACACATTTTTTAACCTTAATTTTTTAAATGAGATTCACACATTATGTGTGACCATAATCATGCCGCCCATTTTTTATAAACCTCCCTTACCTGTTAATTACAAGGTCCCAAAGGGTAGAATTATTCCTTTAACAAAGCCACAAATAACTCTTGGAAAGTCTTTAATCACTCTAACACCTAGAAGGATTAAGGCGGATGTTTTGGAAAAGGTTCGTATGTCCCTTAAGAGAGTTTTAAAAAAGAAAACTGAAAGGTTTGTAGATGTTCATGCAACTTATCCCGTAACCAAAAAGCCAGATGGCGTCAAAATGGGACAAGGTAAAGGTAAAATACACCACCACGTAGCAAGAGTTCCTGCAGGTATCCATACACATTAACATCACCTATTTAGTTTTTTATTATATATACATAGTATTGTATAATGAATTGTATAGGATTTCCAATAATAAGACTACCACAGCTTAGTCCTTTTGTTCCAGGGAATTTGCCCATCTTTACAGCCTTTAAAAGGGCATTATCAAATTTACCTGTTCCCTGCGCATTTCGATCACAGTTAAATAACTTTAGCATTGATTCACTGGTGGATAAACAACACGCAAAACTCAATACAGATTTACATAGAACAAAACAACTACTTAAGTATAGATTTTCTAAACAGTAGGGTCCACTTTCAGACCCTATATATTATATGGAGATTTGGAGTATGAAATAACCTTAAAATATATAAATTATGAAGATGGGACTGGGGGGTTCAGATATTATTGATAAAGATAGAAACGATGAAAGGCTAAGGTTGTTGTCTAGTCAAGTATCATCAGAGAATCGCGAGAGGTACTTGAGTATTTTAAATGACTTCAGAACAAATTTTGAGAATTTTGTAAGGCGCCATCATGATAAAATAAATTCAGACCATCATTTTAGGCTAAAATTTCTGGAAATTTGTGATATTTTATCTATTGACGTCCTGGAATTAAGTCCGAGAATAAGGCCTAACTTTTCTAGAGTTTTTGGATCAGTAAGCTGGTTCTTACCGGAAATTTGTACTTTAATACTTGAAATTTGCATAAACACAAGGAACGAAAACGGCGGTATTTGCGAGCTTAGTCACGTCCTTGAAATGTTTCCAAAAAGCTACAAACTCACTCAGAACGATTTACTAAAGGCCTCAAAAGAGTTTAAAGTTTTTGGTGATTCAATCAAAGTGCTTGAAGTAAACGACAAATACTTCTTTGTTACTAATCCTGACCTTTCAAACGTCCATTGTGAATGCATTAAAGTGGCCACAGAACTCAAAAGAGGAATCACCTGCTTGGATTTGTCAAACCACTTGGGTTGGACCATTGAAAGGTCACAAATTGTACTCAACCAATTAACGTCTTCACAGATTACATGGATTGATATAAATACAAACACAGGTATTTTAAATTTGTCTCTATATATAATTGTTACAGGAAACTCACTCGAAAATACATATTACTGGTTCACTTCATTAATTAACACCTTTTAATATTCTTTGTACTATAAAAGTCTATTTTATATATTCTATAAGTAACTGTATGTGGAAGGATAATACATTATAAATATGCGTATAAGATGTGTAAATCAAGTTTTAAAAAAGACATAAATAAAATGGGTAAAACGTCATAAGATTTTAAAAATGGCAAATTTAAACCCAAAATAAGATAACTCAAACAAGAGCATTTTAAAAGACTAGAGATAGTTGGCTAATGGTGTTAAACACTAATTAGTCGATGTTCCATTAACCCTATAATACTAAAATGATGAAACAAAGTTTAATTTGAATCTATGCTATTAAAATTTTCTACTTCAAATGTCTGTTTAGCTGAAGAAACTGGAATTATCTCCCAAAGAACGAAATGGCTTGCGAACTTGTAAATTTAGCGGTTGACTCAATTAACGTGGACTTGAATAAAATCAACCACTGGAAGGAAAACGTCTACAATTTTTTGAATTTAAATTATGCACCTAAACCAGGATATAGGTTTGGAAAGGTTACAAATTCAAAAGCCATTTTATGGGAGACTGACGGCTTAACATTTTGCAGAAAAGTTACGATTTCTCAACATAATAACTCATTCCTCTTCCTCTACATCAATATTTATAATAAAGGAGATTCAAAATCACTGTATTTTGTAAATTCTGACTTATATTCCCCCGTTAACGATTCTACTCCTGCGAACACACAGTTAAATCAGAAAAAACAAAATAAAGACGATCGAAATCATCCAAAAGCGAATTGGTGCCGAGTTAAATCAACAGATTTCTTTGAGAAGCTTAACGAAGTTGTTGAGCTACATCAGTTTTTCTGCGATGTTGAACTTAATCTGGGTTCAAAGCTGAACCACCATCTATTTTTCATTAATAACTCTCACAGACTTTTAATTGATGTGTTTTTGCCGAAACTTGGCTATAAACTAACAAAGGTTAAATCAGGCCTATTTGAAATTTGGCGTTCGAGTTCTCCTAACGAGAAGTGTATTACAGCCTTTGCTTATCCCAGAACTAAATACTCTTATCTACATCTTGTTATCGAATGTGACTCTGATAACCCATTCGATTATCCCCCGGACTCTCACACTAGTGCAGTTGGAAGAAGGAAGAATTTATATTTTAAAAGATCGATGTATTGTTGGACTGAGCTGTCAAAAGAGGAATTTTTTAGCCACTTTGAAATGGAATTTGGCAAAACTGGAGTGAATGGAGAAGTGTGTAACCTGGATCGTGATCTTTATTGTTACTATTATAAGAATATACCTCTTAAAATAGACGACATTGATGAGGATATGTTCTTTGTGACTAAAACATTTTGTGAAAAGGTTACCAACCTTTCCATTAAACCAAAGCCAGGTTTCTTTTTAAAGGAAATTTACCTGGAACGATTTTTACTAAAATGTTCCAAAATTGAAAACGTTCTACATGTGAATTTACACTTGTACAACGATGAACTTGTTATCTTCTACATTGTTTTATCTACCCTCAACTTACCTTCTAAATTATCCGGATCCTTGTCACCACCCTCAGCATGTCCTACTACTAATGGGCTCTATGGATTATCCCACTCTCGTTCTTCCGACTTAGTTTTAGATACCGCACAACTGAATTCAGGAATGTATGAACAAAATGAGAACAGTCCTGAAAGTGTAAATACCATTTTATACTTTAAGAAGAGGGACTCAACCTGGTCATTGGTAAGTTATTCAGATTACGTGTCAACGTTTTCCAGCTTTTCTTATTACAAGCCTAATTTCGAATTTTCCAATAGTATGGCCAGCACTAGAAGTACAAGTAGATCCAATAGCTTTGGAATTAGTAGAAGACCAAATTTTATGCACAGGAATAGATTCTCAAGAGTAGTGCACATGAGGAACCTTTTAAGGAAGAATTTACACATCCAAGATGAGGTGTTCCAAGGTAAAATTTTCTCCAACACATTTAAAAATAACAAGAATTTACACATCAGAACATACTTTTCTCCTTCAGAAAATTATACATGCCCCAAAAAAGTAAACAGATTTCACGAATTCTCTAGCAGGAAAAATGTTATTTTGGTCCATGGGGTTGCCTCCAGCTTCATGGACCAATTCATGGCCACAAATTTTACAAAGCTCTTGCAAAAAATCAATTATCTCAATTTAAATCCTTACTTTACTCCCTCAATTGCTCCTTCACCCTCGCGTTTTATTCATAAAAGAACACTGTTAGGCTCTATAATGAGTCACAGGGGTGTACTGTATGGGTATAAAAAAAGACAAAGTATGAACATAATGCTGATTCGTAAAAATCCACTCCACAGACTGAGATTTCATAAGCTAATAAACTTAAAAAGGTATAAGTATGGTTTTAACACTGCGATTACTAGAAGAAGACCTCATCTAAGCCATTTTAATATACAAAATACAAAGAACCATTATAGGGACCCCTATAATACGAGGATAGGGTACACGAATAATATGTCTGAATATAGGTCTTTTGGTTACCCAGCCTATAAACTCAATACGTCAGTCTCTCATAGTAGGAAATATTATGAGCTTTTCAACTCCTCTAATCAGTACATGGACAACATTCTCGATGTGTTCAAATCTTGTAGTTACACTGGAAGTTTGGTGGAATTACTGAATAAACTGGGATATAACGTCTACGCAATGGATTTACAAGCTCATGGATTATCTGAAAGTTTCACTAGCATCAGGTGTTACGTCACAGACTTCCAGGATTACGTCAGTGATCTTCTTCAATTCGTTGAAATTGTCAGGTCGGGTAAGTTTTTTGACAACTCCGACTCTTACACACTAACTCAATATCCAACAAGTTCACCAAACCTACGTTTTGGTCATGAATTCACCCAATTCTCCACTGAGGACCAGGAAAGTAACACAGAGTACTTCAGTAGTATGAACAATAGCCCAATAAGTAACGAGTCAGGATATACTTTAAGGAACCATATCAATACACCCCTATCAAAAGAAAGTAAACAAAAGGATCAATTTGTGCTAATTGGGCATTCTATGGGCGCTAATATCTGTTTACAGGCAATTGAACATTATAATTCCTTACCCAAAACTGATGCTGACGATGACACTGACCAATCTTGTACACCCAAAAAACAAGTTTTGGGGCAAAACACCCGTATGAATGAAAACAACTTGGTGGATGTTTTTATAAGTGTGTCTGGAATGTATAACATCTTGGACCTCTTAACTAAAACTATTAAGAAGATATTTCCGATTTTCTTCAGAGTCACTTCCATGTTTATCCCTTCTCACGACACTGTTCCACTCAAATACCGTGATTACACCACCACCTTCAGACTCTACAAACGCTTCCATGTATTTTTCCCTATTACATGCACATATGTATTTACATAATTCATATACTTATACATTTATTTAATTTCTATTGGATTTACATTTAGCCAACCCCTATAGTTATACATTTATTTAACCGGTATTAGATATATATATTCAATTTATATAGTTATAAATTAAATCAGTATTATAAATTTGAATTAACTGAGATTAATTTGATTTTAGGACCCGTATTTTTATATCAGGAAGCTGACTCATTTGAAAGGCCACCAAGTTATTAAGGCGTGTAGAGAAGTGTTTGAAAACGTTAGGTTTTATCCTAAGCAAATCAAGACACTCATACTACACTCAAGCCACGATCCTTCATGCCATATCAATGTATCTTTATCACATGTCAATTCAATTATATATTTATGATTGTTATTAACAATGAATGTAGGGCTCTAATGAACTGTATGAACGTCTGGAAGGGGAACACTGCCAATATTTGCAAGTCGACTCAAACTTTCATTCAATTATGAGCTTCGAGTACATTGGAGTCATAAAGGATATTTTCCTAAAAGTCCTCTCATAACCTCTTTAAACACTAATTTCAATCATACAATATATATAGTATACACACTATACTTAGTTTGTACTCATAGTAATATACAACGTGAACAGTATATACTATTGATTATATACATATACATAGTTAGTATAGTATATTAAGTTTATAGTGAATGAAAATATATTTACATTAGGGAGAGTAGCCATACTTATCAGCGTTGAATTGCCAGTATCCATCGTTCAAATAGTGGACAGTCTGAATACAAACGTCCTTATTCTTTTCTAAACTAAGAGGATTTAAAGGTTAAAAATTACATTTCCTTGGTTGACATCGTAGTTAGTCCAACTGCACAGGCGTTATATCTCCCAGAAGCAGTCACTTGCTGAAGGAAATTAATATTTATATAATTATGGAGGGTAGAAAGGGGTAAATAAACTGCATAAGTGAGTAGAATTAGTACAACAACTGTATCAGCCTCAACGTCATCCATTTTACCACCCTCAGATGTTAGTCCAGGGCACATTATGTTGGATCCTCTCAAAACAAACTTAATGGCGCCACTATCCACCTGCATCTTAGGAAGAATATCAGGGTCTAAACAACAATTAAGACCTCGTTAAACTGTTAAACTCAATTAAAACTGCTAAACTCGATAATGTATAAGTAGAATAACTCAAAACTTGAAAAATAAATATGAAAATTACATTTGTGTACCAAACGAAGAGATGGTATCCAAGGACCATCCCTGTGCTGGATAAACATTATTTCACCTCCAACCAGCAATAAGTTTACATGTTCCTGGCTAAAATAAAATTTAAACAAAATAATAAAAAATTAAGTGAATAATGTTTTTACCATTTTGCCAAATAAATCTGCATTTTTTTAGGGAAAATCACATCAATGGTGTCCTTTAAAAGAGGATATTCCTTCACAATCTAAAGTAAAAATTAATAATTCATAGAATCATAAATTTTCTAAGAAGAAAAAGTGTTTTCTACGGGTTAAACTGAGAAAAATATATAAATAGAGCTGAATAGTGTATAAAACAAATTAACGTTCAGTTTGATATTCCTCTGAACGGAAGTTTTAATTAAATTCTGCGATATTATGTCATCCGGAGTGAACTTCTTCACCATTTCAAAATTATATATTCTAACCCATATGAGGCATCTCCTATAAGCAATTGCACTAGTTATATACATTTAACTTTTGAAAATATGTAAAAATTTGTAAAATAATACTTGTATAAGTTTAACGTATTCTTTTATACTCATTCGACTGAACATCTTTTCGGATATACAGGCAGATAATTTCACCTATAAAGAATTTTACATTGTTTACGCCTTATACTTATAAATAAGTTGTAATTAACCAAGTGAATTGTAGGAATAAGTAATTACATACCAGTGAATCATTGTATGTTTCAACTTTATTCAGTAAGTCTTCGTATTTTCCAATGATTCTATTAACCTAAATTACATTTGTAAACAGTATCAAGTTACCATTAACTGCAACTGATTAATCCTCGTGAATCGTGCACTTTCTATTTTACTCTTCAATACTTCTAAACTCTCCTTATACTCATCGTTCACTATCACTTCTCTCAACAAACCACTGGCGCTCTTTTGGTTAAGTTCCGCGTTATCTTCTACTCTGTTCTCATAGGGGTCTGGCTGAGAAGTACACTCTTCCACTAGTTCGTTTAATTTGGACACGACAGATGAAATATTGGCCTCATTTATCTGTTCAAGTCCATACACTTTAGTTATACAAGTGGCCTCATTCCATTCGCCCAGTAACCTTTAGATTATTATGGCAGTTAATTTATGCGTAAATAATCTAAATTATTAACAATTGAGTAAACTAAACCTTTGCATAGATTTACAGTGTTCTTGCCACAATGATTTATAAATCTTTAAATATTCCTTAACCTAAACAATAGTTTAAAGACCAGAACTAACATTCTTAACATTACTGTTAATCCCAAAAGAACTCCTATCAATCTAAAACAGAATGTAGTTACACAATATTTACTAGTTAATACAATAAAATCCTTATATAAGTAGTAAAATATGAGTATTACCCGTTTTAGAAGTAAAATATCGAAATATTTCCACCGAAATGAGCAAATAAACTTCAAATTTACAGCCTTGACTACAATAATTATATGAAAATATTATTGTATAGGATCATTAATTAAGTGGGAGTGTGAGTATCCAGGTAAATTAAAATATACCGAGTTTTGTGAACATTACTTTCCTTTTTAAGAAACGCTCATCTTTAGAATCCTCAATAGATTTTAGAAGAAACTCAGAATATTTAGAAAATACCTAAATTTACAGTAAAATATCAACTAAAAATACATTCATTACAAGACTAAACTGGTTCAGCCCAGGACCTAGATTCAAATTTAATACTTTAGGAGGAATTGGAACGCCAAATTTCTCCAATATCATACAATCTTCCTCAATATTCTGGTTACTTATGACTTCTAAAGCAATATTTATGGATAAATATAAAATCTTTTACATGATATGGAATAATAAGTAATAAATTGGAGTAAAAAATGTGTGTATTAGCATAAATGATAGCTAGAATATTACCAAAAGCTTTATGATTGAAATTATATTTATTTTGGTGTGTAATATGCTGCTCGTCATTAGTTTTAATTTTCTAAAAATCAATAAGCTAAAACTAACAAATACCTTCCTTCCTCTTGGCATTTTATTACTATCATAAGCACATTGCCAATATTAACACACTATTAAAATCACAAATAATATTAAACAATTAAAAGGAAAAAATTATATAATACGTAAAATTTATAAAATTATTAATTTATTTAAAAAATATTAATAATGAGTGGTAATAAAAAAGTGTGGATTATAAAAACCACGGTGTAGGATCACGGGTAAAGTCGGCCATTGCATTACGATTTTGACTGCTTGGAACAAATAAAATTTCCCCAACATCTTTTCTCTAACCATTAAATTATTTATCACAGTAAACTTACGGTTAAAAGGGTAAGGAGAGAGGCAACGTTAATGTTGGCAAGGGCTTTGTTCCTTTCAGCCTTATCTTCTATCCTTAAAATTTCATCCATTAAATCCTGGTAATTAAAAAAGTATACCATACTTCTCGTAGATTTTGTACCAGTTAAAAAGCTCCAAAAATTCCTCTTCGATACCACAAACTCCACTGAATAATACACTGGAATCGGAACTTGATAACCTCCATTCTTCAATTTATATACCAATTTATCATTCTAAAAATGATATTAACTTATATTATGAAATTGAATGAAGGAGGAGTAAGTTTATATAACTAATAACCAGGGAAGGATGTGTAAATTATACTTGATGTTTTGAGGGTAAAAGCTTAGGAATTCTATAATTTTTAATACGTTTTTTTGAAGGATCGACCATTTCAAACCATTTTTTAAGGCTAATACACTCTACAACGCCAAAATGATTCTTAGTTTCTGAATAGAAATATGATTGATTGTGTCAAAAATACCTTGCCTATTATGGGTAAAATAGTTATTTACAACTTCCAAAGCATCTTCATAATCCATGAAATATGTATAATTCCCATGTTTATAGGGAGTTTTTAATAAATCAGAATCGTCTTTACCACAAAAAACAGGAATCTTATCATATGTTACTGGGTTTAAAACGTTTTCAGTTTCAGTCTTCTTTTTAATACTTTTTTGACTAGATTTATCAAGTTGTGGGCCATTGCTAAATGAGTCGCGGCCTGAACCTGATGAATTGTCCAGTAAGAATGAAAGGTAGTTAAAAGGGCTCCTTTTAAAATAAATAGTCGAACCAAAGTTTGTAAAAAATAACAAAATTAAAAATATTATACACATTAATACATAAACTAATTAAATAACAATAATGTATGGCCTCACAACAGGTCAAGATTCTTACTTTTCATTTTATGCAAACACTACTTAACACACCTTATATCGCATTTACAATCGCAATATACATTATATTCTTATTTGTAAAGGAATCTCAAGCTGTTTTAATTAATAAATATCATGTTAGGTTTTTAATTGATCTTTTTTGCTACATACACATATATACTAATTCGTAAATAACTTAATTTATTTGTCAGGTACAAAATGGACCGTATTTAAGTATCTTTGGATTCTTTAAGAAAAGGCCTAAAATTCCTGAACTGTTGGCTTTTCACAGTAACTCCGAATTCTCAAAAGTATTTACATTAGATCAGCCATAATTATTTAATTCAGTGATATATACAATATTGTTATTATATATAGTTGATGTTGCCCATAATTGATAAAGTATCAAAGGATACAGGATTACACATTGAAGTGATTCAAGTTGACGATCATAAAAACTACGAAGTAAGTTCAATATAACTTGTTAAATGTCGATTAGTTATTTTCTAGTGCTATGAATTTCTGTGGAGAGGGTGGCCTGCCTCTTTACTTAAATGTATCCACCGGCGAATATATCCTTGGAATTACTACTTACGAGAATTTGAAGCTTTTGGCACTCGGAAAAAAACCAGAGTATGTTATATAGAATTTAATACGAACAGGAGATACTCAAGAATTAATGTCAATTTACTTGAGGACGCTTCATATCGAACTACGGTATTTTCCAAAATAATCATTCTATTTTAGGGCCTTATCGGTAGAATTAAAAGATTCATACGTGAAGTTCCTACTTTAATTATTCCTTCTTCTACACATCTATCCGTCAATGGACCCGCTCATATATAATTAACTCATAGAATTTTTTACACAGGGAAAAATAATTTTACAGATAAAGTTAAAGGGTCGAGAAAATATATTTAAAAGATATAAAGAAACTATTTCTAAGAAAAATAATTCTAAAAAGGTTAATTAAACATTTCAACCTAATTTAAATTTCCTACATCAAATTAACAATTATATTATATATAATAATTAGAACTCTGAAGTAGTTTTATTAGCCAAGTATAATTTAATAAAATAAATAATAAAAATGGGTAAAAATAATTATTGTGAGAATGGTGTGCCAGAAGTTATAAAATGTGATTCAATAGAATAAATGGAAATAAAATTTATATCGCAGAAATGTGTATTAAAATGTTAAATATTTATAAAATCAAATTTCGAATGCTTTTTTGATTTAAAACTCCATTTTAAAATGCAGATACCTTTAATTTAGTATTAAATATGAATTTATCCCGGAAATTAGAGAGAATTTGTAGGATTCCTCTTGTTAACTCTATTTCCTCAGCTTTTTTCCTTTTCATATTAATTTTTCCAGCCCAAACTCACTCCTATGACTTCAGGCTTGAATCCTCAAAGTTCACAGGGAAGGGGTTGGTGGGAGATTTCGGGGATTTCGACAACACCGGAAGTTTAAGTTTTGCTACATATTCATATAATACAGTTTCCGATAAAACGACAATTTACATTTATTCCGATATAACTAAATCAGGGGAAAGTGACCCGTATTACAAGTTTCAAGTTGATGGCGAGTGTGATGGAATTACAGCGGCGGACTTTGATTCCAACGACTTTTTGGATCTTTTACTTGTTATGAAGAAAAAACCAAGTTCAGGAGACACCAACACTTTGTACTATTTTCTGGTATACTACCAACACATCGGAGGTGAATTTGGTACGAAGAGTACATGGGACTCTAGGCAAACTTTGGACGGCCCGTTTTCCAATCCCGACAATAAAATATTTGACATTGATAGTATTAAATCTAAAGTCTTGCAACCTAAACAATACCAATACAGCACAATTCACCCACTCGTGGCTGACTTTGATGGCGATGGTTACTTTGATATTTTGGCCCAAACACCAGATTTGAAGCTATTCTTCTGGATGAATTTAGGCCAATTTTTCCTACCCTTTCCTCACAATAAAGTCCAAACCTTTACCGTTAGTTCTGAAGTTAACGGATTCATACCTAACCCGCACTCTTGCGCCTTTATTGATATGAACGGCGATTGTAGACCAGACCTCGTGCTTATGTTCGAAGATCCCCATCTTAGAAGTTTGTTTTACTCAACCTTACACATTTATATCCTAATATATAGTTAGTATTTTATAATTAACATAATAACATTAATAGTAAAGTAATCGTATACTAATAAGTGTAATAGATGTGTATATTGACATATGGTTATCTGATGCAGAGACGGGCACTGTAGTATATAAACATTCGAATAATTTCTTATTACCAAAAAATCATGGAATGATAACCTTTGGCGACTTTGATAATGATGGAACAAATGATGTACTGGTCCCATTTTGTGATTCAGTTGATTCGGAAGGTTATTGCAAATCGACTTGTAAAATAGCAATTTCATATAATAAACAAATCCCATTTTGCCCACAAATGTTCCAAACCAGTGATCAACTGTGTAGACACCCAGCTAATCTATGCGTACACTCGAGGATGGATTTCACTCCCTTTACAGGTCATGTCATTGAATTGCCCAATGAATATACATACATTTATCCCCTCAACACTTCCCAGTTAAACCTGACCAGATCCAAATTCAACTACTTAAAAGTTCCAAGGACAGCTTCAGATGGTCCAGAGAGTAGAAAGGATTTGGAAGATAGAGAAAGGGAAGATTTGGAAAGGGATAAGTTAATTTATACTAAACTGCCAACACAACTTCAACGGGTCACCGCCGGAGATTTTAATAATAACGGCTTTCTAGACTTAATTATACCCATGAAGGTTGTTGATTCCAGATCCAAATATTCATCCAAAGATGAAAAAAGTGGGAAAGTTAGTGAATCTGTTAAATATTTATCATTGATAGCAAAAAACTCTTCAAAAGACAAAGGAGAAGCATCTTATGATGAGTTCATACCTGTCATAATTGACAACCCTGATGCCACACTCACACATGTCACTACAGCCGATATTGTCGATCGAGTATTTGTTTACTTACTATACATAATTATTTATGCACAACTACTCCACCTAAAACACCATATACTTAGTTAATACCAATTAATAAAAATTTGTAGCGAATGTTGAATATGATCGTGTTTTTAAAGTCTGGGGAGAAATTGAGTTGTCTGTACTATTCACTCTATAGAGAAACTATTGATTTGTTTATGAAGCTAATGACCAAATATATGGTAATTGATGAGTCTAAATACCCTGATAACTATTTCATATCCGGTTCTAACAATAACGGTATCATTCCCTATTATTCTCATTTTATTAATTATTTTATTACTACGATTAGTAGTGTATACACTTAGGTTAGTATATACTGGCGTAGGATTAACGTACAAATTAACAGTGATTGATATTCATGGGATAAAATTCGCCAAAACTGCAACTCTGAGACCACAAACAGCTTATAGTCCTCTATATACCCCTTTCACATTCATCGGGTAATTTCCGTTATATTATCTACATCATGCTAAATAAATTGTATTTATCTAAAAATTGAATATTGCTTATTAATACGTAGGCTGGGTAAGACGAATAATTATGTTGAAGAGTTTTATTTGGGAGCCTCGTCCTCAGATAAGAATTGCTTTCACATGTGGATTTCAATCATACCGAGCTGCACAGTTATTACGGTGCCAGTACCACTCGAATCACCCTCACAGTATTCGTCTAAATCATATCACTACACATTTTTACACAGTTATATACCAATTTTGTAAAGGGAAACATGGATAATGTCTAGGTGGGTACTGAAGTTGAGTATCATACCGGGAAAGAAGCTGTTTACGATACTGATAACAACATCGGTGTCGTTGATAATTTTTGGAATTATAGTATTAATTTTCGATTTTAAAGAAAAGAGGGAGGATTTCATACAGGCAAAAGGATTCAGACAAAAATTTATTATAAATTAATTTACATTTCAAATTTTAACATACATTATTTTTTAATGATTTTTAAATTATGTTTTAACTTTTATATGTGGATTGGTGTAATAAAATGTTTGGTAGAGGCTAAAGGTGATGTTGTTTTCAACGACCCTAACATACTAGTCATGAAAGGTGAAAACATACATAAAATTATAAAAACCCATTCCTGATATTTTTTTATAGATGTTGATGCCATTTGTGTTCACTCTACAGGTAATTTTCAGAACTTCAGTAGCCTTACAATGTGTACAGACAGAGGCGATGTTTCAAAGGTTCTTGAGGTACTTACCAAATGTGTAAATTTCTTAAACATAGATGTGTAAAAGAGGTTCAATTGATGTGTTTTCATATGATTCGAAATCCTCTAAAATTTGTAAAAATGCCGATATTTACAACATACCACAATTTGTAAATAAAAAAGGGTAAAATCTAATGTAAATATTTATTTTATAATAAGAATAAGAAAAAATAATTATTATTAGAATATATACAGTATTGCATAAGAGAATCTTTAAGGATGTTAGTGAAAATGTTAAATTCAACGTGGATTTTGAATGTCTGGGAGATAATATAACAAGACAATCGCAAAACCTATTTGATCTTCTACAAAATGTACTTAATTTATTCAGTCAAATTAACTATACAAAATTGTTATTAAAAAGCGTAATTGTAGTATGGTAGCTGATGTTTGATTTAGGGGGAATTGGGAGGATATGTATCATTGAATTTAATAGGGAAAGAATTTGAAGCAAAATACTGCTGGACTATTGGTAGAAGCTTTAAGAAGGATAATAATATTAGCCTAGCCAAACTAAAGAACTTAGAGCCTAAAAGGATAAAATATAAAACAATGCAATGTCATACAAATGGATCGGTAACGAATAAATTATTTGTTTTAAATTTATTTAGATTCAACCAGATGATTATAATGATGTTTTCTACCCTGGTGATATCATACCTTCCAACTCCGACTAATCTTACCCAATCATCGCATTAAGTTATTCTTTTTTAGTGTATAATAATTTTTAAATATTTAATATTGTGTATTTATTTGTATTATTAAGTTATTGTTAATTTTAACCCAAAAATCAATCGCAATCTAAATAGTTTTGTAAAGATGGTTAAACTTAAGAGTATTTTTTACTAATCATTATATCATATTTTACAGAGGGAACTAAAAGGCAAGAACTTGCCAGAAAATACAATGTAATTCATTATTCAGGCTTTATTTTATCCAATATCTTTATATATATATATATACTGTAACTGATAATAATTATTTCATTAGATCCAGCGTATGGTATCAGCCCATAAGAAAAAACTTCGAAGAATGGCCAAAAAAGGCTTAAAAGGTATGAATCATATATAATACACCAATTTTTTAGCTCCTACAAAGGCTAAGATCCCTGAAATACCAAATTGTATATTCAAAAAGGACATTTTATCTAATTTAAAAAGAACCAAAGAAATAAACGACAGGAAAAAGGAGTTGCAAAAGGTTAATAAACAAAAATTACAGGAATAATTTTATTTAAAATTCAATATATACTATTATATTGATTATTGTATATAACACAGAGTACATCAATAGTTATGGATATTCAGGACATTTTAGTAGTTAAATGAGCTACAACGCCCTCAGTAGTTGCCTGCATTCCCTTGTCGCCCAATTTCCAATTGGCTGGACAAACTTCACCCTTGGTCTCAAACACTTGTAATGCATCAACTAATCTCAATACTTCATTTACCTAATCAATTAATAACACTATTGTTATAAAATAATCATAATATAGATGGTTGTATAACGCTAATAAAGGTTAACTACTGGAAAAAATGATACATTGCGTCCGAGTGGTAGATTATTAACGAGAGAGTGTTGTAAAACACCTTTTTTGTCAATGAGAAAGAGTCCGCGAAGCGAAATACCAAGATCATCGAGAAGAACGCCATAGCTGCTGGCGACTTCCTTAGTCATGTCTGCGAGCATCGGAAACTTGACCTGTCCGACTCCAGCCTTATCCCTTGGAGTGTTTCTCCAAGCCAAGTGGCAGTATTTGGAGTCAACGCTGCAAGCCAGGAGTTGGACGTTTCTTTGCTCGAATTGTGCGACGGCATCGTTGAAGGCAACGATTTCCGTGGGACACACAAAGGTGAAATCAAGAGGGTAGAAGAATAAAACAACGTACTTCTTGCCCAAATAATCCCCCAGTGATATTTCCTTGAAGGAGCCGTCTGGCATGACAGCCTCGCATTTAAAATTGGGTGCTTGTAAACCTACTTTCGGTGACATCCTATTGTACTATATTCTACCAATTATTTTAGGAAAATCCTGACTATTATCCTAATCCAGAATCAATATATACTTTTAATCAATTTCTGACAGTTTCTAAATCAATTCTAGGGGACCAACAGATAATAGATTTTTACAGTATATTTAATCTTATATAATAATAGTATTAGTATTATGTATACAGTATAATAGTATATGGTAATGATAGCTACACCATATGAGGCATCATAATTTTCACCCCAAAATCACACATCAACTTAATGCCACAAAGAACGATACTTTCGAACGAATTTTATCATCAAAAAATTTTTATATCTAAAAGTTACTAATTTTAATACATTTATTTCACTGTTCTGAGGAGAATTATATATCCTGTAAACAGAATCAAGATTCCACTTCAAATAAACTATTTCACTTAATTTCAACCATTGGAATCTTGAAATTTTTAATTTTCCTATAATATTCCAGAAGGATTCCAACACAACTTGTCTACTATAATTCTGTACTATACACAGAACTATAACATGTATTATAGTAAAATGTTGATAAATAAAAAAACAAATTAGATAAGAGTGTATTTTCCTGTAATGAATAAATCTTCCGGGAAGAAAGCGGAACAAACAATTCTGTTTTTATCAAAAACTCTCCCATTGAACATGTATTGAGCCTTTCTGGCAGATAATAAATCTTCATATCTTATAAAAACCTTCCCAACACCTTCCTTAAAGGTCAAATCCTTATCAGGCCTGGGAATAACAACCTCCTGTAAGGGGCCATATTTTTGAGCCTCCTCCTTTACAAGTCTCACTATCTCGTTGTAGTTGTAATCACTTATTAAATCCTCGTGGAAAACCATATTGAGGAGTTGAATCACCTTTGAAGGGTTTGATCCAATCCTCCTACCGTTCTGTAACTGTAACCCCAGGAGGGGATTACTTAGAATAGACTGAGTTATTGAATTCGGCAAATTTGACGCCTTACAATCAATCGGCTTCCCTCCAGAGGCAAAATACCCGAAAGCAGCATGTTTGACACTCAGTACATTTTTACCCAAAACAGACCCGTTAAGGTGTAAAACAGCAAGTTTAGAACTTCTAGCATCCTCAAACTCAAAAAATCCATAACCTTTACTAACTCCAGTTGCAGGGTCTTTCAAAAGGTTAGCCAACTTAAGCTTTCCGTGCTTTTCAAGTAACTCCTTCATCTGATCCTCAGTAACATCCAGAGGTATGTTCTGGACAAATACCTTTGTGTCATCTGAATTCGTGCCCAAATTAAAGTCCAAAGGCCTCCTTAGCTTTAAAGAATACCCATTACATGTTATACCATCCAATTTAAAGGCCAAATCCGCCAGTTCCGGAGTCTTAAACTCCAGGAAACAGTAACCTTGGTCAGGGTTATAAATCTCGGTTTTTGTCACTAGAGGGTCCCTGGGATCAATGGTGTTTCCAGGAACCATAGCCATCAAGGCTCCATTAAAAAAATCCACCACATCTTGCAATTTTGTTCCTAGATAATATAAATATGTGTATGTAACTTATTCAATAAAGATCATTAACTAAGAAGGTTTATAAGAAATAATACCTGACGGCAGATTTCCTACATAGAGTCTCTTTTGCCGTTTTTTGGCCTCCTCTTCTGAAGTTTTGGCCTTTAATTCAGTTAGAGAAACGGTATCTTCAATAGTGTCCCATTTACCCTCCCTTCTCCGACGCCTAATTCAATCATATGTAAATGATATTTAGAATATTATACTATTTAATGTATGCAATCAGTAAATAAGTAATAATATTTGTCTAATGAAAGTATATTGAAAAACCTTTTGGGAGGTTGTTGATTTGCATCCTTCTTATCGAAATTGGACAAATCTTCAGTTTGGCCCATTATGGACAATTAAAATACATATTTAAAACAAAATAAAAGTGAATTAAACTTAAAAAATTCAAGATGAAAATTGGGAACTACACAATATTCTGAGTATTTAGTTCTATTTTTTGATATAACAAAAATTTTGAATTATAACAAAATTGAATAAAAATATTAAACACAATAAATTTAATAGATGGATTATTTGAATGAGATTAAAATTTTATAGCAATTATTACATATCCAAGATTCTTCACCCTCTCTAAATTTATCGGCTTTTTCCTCCAAACGAGAGCAGTTTGGGTGCACGTCTAAATGTTAATATCAATCAGAATATAACTCTATTTAATAGTATTGAAACATAATTCATGTGTAAACAACTTAATAAAGTATTATAGAAAATACTTTGACAACACTTTTGGCAAACCACTCTCCTATTCTGATGAATACCAATTGGGTTTATAGACTTTGAGCATACACAACAGTAGCTGATACCGGCATCCTTGCCCCTCTTCCTTTTTAACATACAAGACTGACACAACTTGTTCCCCTCGTTGTCGTATCCTTCTGTCTATACAATCATATTACAGGGTTAAATTACATTTAACTACGTAAAATAAGTATTTGAAGGCACTAGACTATAAAAAATAACTAAGGAATAGTACAATTATTGATTGCTCAGAAAATTTTATGTCGCATGATTTACAGTACTGACATTCATCACAAAACCAGTTTCCACTTGGTACCTATACCAATTCATTGCACCAATTATTATTATGGTACAAGATTAGTTAATCGAAGGATAAATTAATAGGGTTTAGTATTATACTTCGGTGTATTTGTTCCTCGTACATTCCATATGAAAAGCTCGGTCACATGAATCACATATTAACAGTGTTCTACTCACTCCAGACTCACTGTCATTACATTTTACACATATCTATAGAGATTTATATTACATTAAAAGTTAGTTAACTGGGTATGACAAAACTAAGAAAAGGTGCTAATTAAAAGGTACTTTACAAGAATTACAATGCCAAGGGTATCTGATGACAATATCATAGTTTAGTGGAGGTTTGTTGCAGCTAAAAAGATAGATATAAAACAGAAGCTTACCCAGAATGATAACATCTTCTGCAAGTTGTACAACATATTAATTTATCCCTAATAAAAATATCCTTACATGACCTGGAATAACACGTGATTTCAAATCTAGTTTCTCCGTTATCATCACCTATATCGTATTTTAACACCATGGCTGTGATGGAAAACTGTGTAATATATGTGTATAGTAAACACACAATCAGAATGAAAAAATACTAATATTGAAATAACTAAAATACCTAAGAGTGGAACATTAAATCCATCAGTGGAATCTGAGTTGGGAACCCTTTCTTTCATTAATTAATCATTTATTAACCCTTCAACTTAATTTTTTGTTCAAATATTGCAATTTCAAAATAAGTTAAAAGATTAAATAAAATAAATAAATAAATGATGAGGATTCAATGAAAATTGAACATTTCATGAAATAGGATAAATAATCATTTTTTAAATAAATTTAATCTCAATGAACTATTATGAAAATTGAGATTTATAGGGTTTAAAGTAGTAAAATTAAATTTTAAAGGATTAAATTATTGCGTATATTTTTTAAAAATTGGCCTTTAAAACGTGCAATCTAATGACTACATTCAATTGTATAAATTTTAGGCCCAATACGGTTGTCTGTAGTTAAAAGTGGAATAAATCTCTTCCGCCTATGGTAGAGAAAAGATGCTACGATGCAGTGAATGACAAGGTACGGGTTTTTAATTAAATAATAAATGTTATTCCAGGTTGTTCTCATTTCTGGGATGCAATGGGGAGATGAAGGAAAGGGAAAGCTCGTTTCTCTTCTTTCGAAGGATTTTGACCTTGTTGCCAGATATAACGGTATAATATTAATATATATAATTATTCCTGTCCTTTTCCTATTTCTTCTTCCCCCAATTTCACCAGTTATTGTCTATTTTACATACTATTCTTCATCTATTCACCAAAATCATTATATTCCTCCATTATTAACTACGTTAATCTCGTCTTTATATTCTTATTTTCCAATTCTATAAAATCCTTACGTAGGAGGACATAATTCTGGCCATGAATTGTTCCTGGATGGAGTAAAGTATAAATTACACTTACTTCCATGCGGCTGTTTGTATCCAAATACTGTAAATGTACTGGGAAATGGAGTTGTTGTACATTTAGAAAGTCTGATAAATGAAATTGACAATTTAACTAAGTTAGGTGTCGATTTAACTAACAGGTTATTCATCTCTGAAAGAGCCCATTTAGTCTTCGATTTACACATAGCTGTTGATGCACAACTAGAAAATGAACAAGGAGAGCACTCCACAAGCATTGGAACCACTAAACGTGGTATCGGTCCTACAAACTCAACCAAATGTAAAAGAACGGGCATTCAAGTACTTTTTTACACAATTACACATTAAAATATATACAAATAAATGACACTGTTGATTATGATTTAGATAGGAGAAATGTTAAATTGGGATAATTTCGAGAAGTTGTTGTCAAAGTTAACCTACAAACTGTGTCATGAGAATAAAGTCTTCACTAACTCAGACACCAGAGATTTACTAAATAAACAACTTGAGCAACATAAAGTCAATTTTTCCAAAATAGCAGATTCTGTCGTTGATACCTCATACATGATTCAAAAATACATAAAAGAAGGTAAAAAGGTTTTTTTTGAAGGAGCAAACGGTTCATTGTTAGACCTGGCTCTAGGTATCACTTTGTTCATGTCTCAATCAGCCCTACTTCAGCTTTTTATGTATATACATATAGATAACTTATCACATTTGACAAACATATTTAGGAACTTATCCATATGTAACGTCTAGTAACACAACAACAAGTGGTGTTTACAATGGACTAGGAATCAACCCTAATGTTAAGATTTTGAAGGTTGGAGTTTTAAAAGCCTACCAAACTAGAGTAGGAAAAGGCCCTTTCCCAACCGAACTTTTTGGTACTTCTCCATTCATTATATATTTACACAATTATATATATATATTAATAGTATAAACATTTGTTAAGTCAATTAAAATTGGTTTAGATGAAAACTTTAATAAGTTACAAAAATTCGGGGCTGAGTTTGGGGTCACAACTGGTAGAGTTCGACGCTGTGGCTGGCTTGACCTCGTTGCCGCCAAGTACGTGCAGAATTTCTCTGGGTTTGATCTCATAAATCTCTCTAAACTGGACATACTATCTCAATTTGACGAAATTAAACTTTGCACCCACTATAAACACAAACTTACCGGTATTACTTCATTAAAACTTGTTTCCAGCTATATACGTATATAGAATAGTAGGTACACCAGTGTATTCACTACAATATATCTACTCTCATACTTAATATAATATTTAATATAATATACACTATTATATATGATATTATATACAATTTAGGAAAATTATTGGAAGAGGGGCGTTATCCCAGCTGTTGTTACCAATATGACGAGTACGAGCCAGTATACAAGACAATGCCTGGCTGGAAAACAGACATTTCAAAATTTAAAACCTTCGAGGAATTGCCACAAAACGCACAAAATTATGTACTTTTTATTGAGGAATACCTGGGAGTATTCATTTACTGGGTTTGCTTTATATCACCATAATCTACTTTAGATCGGAACTGGTAGAGATGTCAATAGCATGATTGTCAGGACCTAATAACCACCATTTTAATATTTTCAAAAATTGTAAACGTCTTTACTAAATAAAAGTGTAAAAATTTGTTAATTAGTATATTACACGGTTATTTATCAATTAATAAGTTGTTAATGTTGGTGTCTCCGAATTTAAGATTATCCTCAAAATATCTGTAATTTATGAGTTTTAATTGTATAAATGTTATAAAACCTGTTGTAAACGTTTAAATTTGATAAGTTTATAGGTCCGAGCTTAAGTAAGATGTTTTCAGAGCCATTGGAGCCCTTATATATGGTTTCAATCAATTCAGCAATGCTGTAAATGCCATAGATACTGAAGTTCTCCTCAATAACTAAATTGCCACTAATCATCTCAGCCTTGTTATGCTGATAGATTGTACCCCTATAAAAGTTTAGTGCGGAAAAACTAACCTTTTATGGAGTAGATCCTTCACGTGTTTTAGAGTGGGAGTTCCGTAGTACACAAAAGGCAACACCTTATTAATAAGTTCCAAATTAGGAACTGAATTACTCATAAAACGACCTGAATTGGTTCTTGTTAATCCAAGGGTCTGACAATCAAATAAAATTGGATAATATAAAGATTTTAAGAACAGTAGAGGTAAGTTAAGTAACTAGAGAATAGTAAAAACCTTTAAAATATCTTTGCAAATTGGAGATTCTACATTTCTCGAATTCCTAACAACAAAAAGAAGTTTATACTCCTTTTGCGGAGTTACTTTAGAGGATTTCTCCTGGGCTTTAGTTCTAATGTTAAATTAATCAATTTTACTCAAATTTATCCGTTAATTTAAGAAAATAACACAGAATAATAGAAATTATCCAATAAAAATACAAATATAATAAACTAAGTGAGTGTTTAGGGTATAATAGTGGTGGAAGGCTCACCGCTTAAGATCCAAGTCCAGCTGTTTCGATTTTTTGAAAATCGTATTGAGTGAAACGATGGCATTTTTGTCTCGATAAGATTTCTTTTTCTAAATTTGGCAAAAATATTTCAAAAATGAAAAATTACCGATTTTAGAAGTCGGACTTGTTTTGCGATTTGACTCCTTTTTTTCAAATCGATTCTGTGACCTCTTAATATAGTCTCAGGTTTTTTAATATCTCCGTCCAACCCTTTCATTTTTAAATACCAAATTCAAATAAATTTAAGATAAAATGTATGTTATGTATAATGTATGTTACATAATATGAGGTGATTAAAATGAAATTAAACTCCATAAAACGGGTGATCTTTGTCGTGTTTTTTAACAATTCGCTTCCAGCCCTGTTCAAAATCTTTCGTAGTCACAACATATCTGTAAATTTGTATTTACACATTCTTAATTGTTGTAAAATAAGGAGATCAACAATAATAAATATGTATATATTGCTACCTATTCTTTCTAATTGCCTGTAGGCCTGCCTCTAGGCAAATGGCGGCTATGTCAGCTGCTGATATCTTCTCTGGTCTTGCAACAACTATAAAAATATATCATTAAATCATTAAAAAAATAATCAAATTATAAAATAATTACATAATTATATAACTGTTGTAGAAAAGTAGTATGAAATATACATGTTTCTAGGTCGATATCGTTTGATAAATTCATTTTACTGGTAATGGTTTGAAAAATCAATCTTCTTTGTCTTCTATCTGGAAGTGGGAATTCTATTTTTCTGTCTAATCTTCCGGGCCTGAGTAATGCGGGATCAAGTGTATCTGCTCTATTTGTTGCCATAATCACCTTTACTGAAGCGTTTTGATCAAATCCATCCATTTGGTTCAGAAGTTCCAAGAGGATCCTCTGAACCTCCCTATCTGCACCAGTTTGCGCATCGAATCTCTTTGTTGCGATTGCATCTACCTCATCGATAAATAATATGCTAGGAGCATTCTCCCTGGCCAATCTATGATATTGTGTAAACTGACTCATAGAAAAGTAATAAAGATAACAGGGACGATAAAGTGTGTTTAGAAACATACCTGAAGATATCTCTTACCATTCTGGGTCCTTCACCCAGATATTTTTGGACGAATTCGGATCCAACAAAACGAATAAAAGTTGCGTCAGTGTGGTGGGCAACTGCCTTCGCCAACATAGTTTTCCCGGTTCCAGGAGGACCATACAATAAAACACCAACTGGAGGATCTATTCCAATTTGCTTGTAAAGTGAAGGACAAGTTAGAGGTAGTTCTACCGCCTCTTTTATTTCCTGCTTTTGTGAATCCATTCCTCCAATATCCTACAAATAGTTAAATCAAGGTGTAATAAATATTATAAGTGTTGAAAGGGATCCATGTGAATGAGCATGTTAAATTCAATTATTTAATTAGTTTGTAGATTTGTACCGCGTAAGTAACATCTGGTTTTTCAGAAACTTGTAACATTTGGATTGAAGAATCCGCCTCTGGAGGCAAAATATCGACAACACTATGACTATGTCTATGTAAAGCAACACTAGTATTGGGTGTTAACAACTCCCTATGAAATACATTACAGTGTTATATAAAATTTTATAAGGGTATTTAATAATTAGATTTAAAAGGACACCTGTTTATAGTTGAAAGTATTCGAACATAATAGTTTGATCCTGCAGTTGAGGATACTATTCCGTAATTTTTATCTATAATGTCCAAAAATTGGCCAATTACCAATGGAACGCTTTGGATTCGTTTGATTTCATTCCTTGCTCTTATGAGCTCAAGTTTTAAGTTCTTGTGTTCCTCTTTAATATAGTTTTCCTAGAAATACATTAGTATATTGTATTAAAACGAAGAATTATGTATAAAAAATACATAATTGTTGTTAATAAAATAAAAATAAATTAAAATACGAATTAAATTAATAATTGAAGAAATATACTTGAATTTCGCATAATTCTAATTGTCGTTCAAGTTCCTTAAGTTTGGTATATAAGTCAGTATCATTGATAGGAGTTTTCTGGACGACAACTTCAGAAGACATCTTAAACAAATTTAAAAAAATAAAACCAAAAGATTCTAGATAAAAATTCAATACAAAATGTGTGGTTAAAGTGTATACAATATAACATTTTTTAAAAAATTACAAATCATAGTGTTAATTATATTATAATGTAAATGTGTAAAGTAGAAATTAAATTAGACTTAACAAAATTGCTAATAACACTAAGGAACTTTTATTAATTTTGAAACTAGAGTTGACTCGTAATCCGCCACCTTTTATATTCACGTTAGTTGATGCACTAGGAAGTTTTCTAGGATTATCTTCAATTGGTTGGGTTTTAAATTCCGGATTAATTTGGATCTTGATTTCTGATGGTAGATCATCTACTATTGTTTCTACTTCATTACATTCAGTACATTTGTCTTTGTAATTAATTTCACTTCTCAACGCATCGTCAAAATCATAATTTGTAATTTTTTTCCATGTTGTTTCATTTCGTTTTTTTGCAAAGTATGTTATGTTTAAATTTCCATTCCTAGTTACAATTATCTCTATATACTTTGTTTCCACATTGGATTTGATTATATTAATTCGATAAACATCTCCAGATTTGAATTCAACGATTCGTTGGTCTTCATATTTCATAATTCCAACATATCTATAGCTTATCATATGAAGGGTAACTTGTCTGATTCCAAAAAAGCTATCTAATACATAATTGAAATAATCTCTTTTCCTACTAACATCAAATTCACCAAGAGAGTTTTGCTCTTTAGGAATGGGTGGGTCTGGAATTTTTTCAAACCTTTTTTTCAACAATTCGTCAAATTCATATTCCGTCCTGGCTTTAGTAAACTCTTCTTCATAAACCCTTTGGAATTTTGGGGTTCGACCATATTCAAGAACAGAGTTATCTACTATCTTAAAGTACACAATTTCATCATTTTCTAAAGTCAATACAACTAAATAAATGAAGTTAAGTCTTCTAAAGAGTTCAACAGTTTGACAGGATAACTGCTTTCCGGAGGATAATAGTGGAGAACCATCATTATGAGTTGATACATTTGGATGTGGGTCATAAGGTGATTTTGAATCCCAGATGATAACATTTCCCTCTGAAATTTGGAAAAATTCTTCATCGGAAAATGATTTGAAAACTTCATAACTTCCTAAACCATGCCTTTTAATTTTGTAATCATGGTATAACATATCAAAACTGTCCTTAACATCCAATTTAACATCCACATAATTATTATCATCGCCAAACAGTCTAAGTAATTTGCCATAGAATCCAATCAAACCGGTGAAGTATGGAAGGCCTCTTTCTGTTAAAATTTGAAATGTCTCTCCTCCTCCAGTACCTGATGTGTGTATATCAAATAAAATCCCATGATCCCCGGCGTTGTATAGTTCAAAATAATGAAATTCTAAATCGTTTTTATCTGGGTTTCTTTCCCAAATATTAAATCGATCAAAATTTATTTGTGTTACAACTTTTGAGAGACCAGGTTTTAATTCAAACCTGAAAATTTCTGGATGTATTCCAAGAATCTCATTTATTTTAACAATTTTAAAATAACTAGGATCTATGTTCTTTAAATCTAATACAATACTTTTATCACCCACATTTTCAGGATCATTAACACAACACACACCACTTAATAAGTTTAATACTAAAAACTTTGTAAAAAAATATGCTAACAATTTCATTTTAATAATATATTTAATAAAATTTCATGGCAGCAATTAATTAGCAGCAATATACTATAGAATATGTTGCTATCATGTTTTCGTTGCATTTCTTGAGTATTGACTCATTAATAACACTCAATATTGCATTGAGAGTACTGAATTATATATTTTTATAACTAATTTTAACTAAATTTTAATTCAAATTTCTCACTGATATCTGACATGTAACATGAATTAATAAATGACTTATTGTTTATACTGTAATGTAAATGTGTAAAGTAGAAATTAAATTAGACTTAACAAAATTGCTAATAACACTAAGGAACTTTTATTAATTTTGAAACTAGAGTTGACTCGTAAACCACCACCTTTTATATTCACGTTAGTTGGTGAACTAGGATGTTTTTTATTATTATATTTAGAGGGCTGTCTTTTGTACTCCGGATTAATTTGGATCTTGATTTCTGACGGTAGATCATCTACTATTGTTTTTACGTCAACACAATCAATACATTGACCCTTGTAATTTATTTCATTTCTCAACGCATTGTCAAAATCATAATTTGTAAATTTTTTCCATGCTGTTTCATTTCGTTTTTTTGCAAAGTATATTCTCTCAATGTTTCCACGTGTCATTGAAATTATCTCTATATACTTTGTTCCCTCATTGGATTTGATTATATTAATTCGATAAACATCTCCATATCTATATTCAACAATATTCTGGCCTTCATAATTAAAAGATCTAAAATATCTTTGGCCTATCATATCAATGGTAACTTGTCTGATTCCATACAAACTACGCCTCAAATAATTCAAATAATATTTTTTCATACTAACATCAATTTCACCAAAAGAGTTTTCACTTTCAGTAATAGGTGGTTCTGAAATTTTTTCAAATGCTTTCCCCATCAATTCGTCAAATCCAAGTCTAGTTTTGCTGCTAACAAACTCTTCTTCATCAACCCTCTCGAATTTCGGAGGTTGACCATGTTCAAGAACTGAATCATCTACTTTTTTAAAGTATACAATTTCACCATTTTCCAATCTTATTTCGATTAAATGAATTAAGTTAAGTTTTCTGTATACTTGAAAACTTTTACATGATAACTGCTTTCCGGAGGATAATAGTGGAGAACCATCATTATGAGTTGATACATTTGGATGTGGGTCATAAGGTGATTTTGAATCCCAGATGATAAGTTCTCCATCAGTTATTTGAACGAATTCTTCACGATAAAATGAATTAAACTCTTGGTATCTTGATATATTATCTTTTATGGTTGCGTGAGGATGGTACAAAGCATCAAACCTATCGTTGACATCAAATTTAATATCGGTATTAATATTCTCAGCAAACGCCCTTATCAAATGCCAGTAGAATTCAATCAAACCTATGAAAGACGAGGATCCTCCTCCTAATGAGAACTGAAATGTCTCTCCTCCTCCAGTACCTGATGTGTGTACATCAAATAAAATCCCGGTATTCCTAGTGTTGTATAGTTCAAAATAATGAAATTCTAAATCGTTTTTATCTGGGTTTCTTTCCCAAATATTAAATCGATCAAAATTTATTTGTGTTACAACTTTTGAGAGACCAGGTTTTAATTCAAACCTGAAAATTTCTGGATGTATTCCAAGAATCTCATTTATTTTAACAATTTTAAAATAACTAGGATCTATGTTCTTTAAATCTAATACAATACTTTTATCACCCACATTTTCAGGATCATTAACACAACACACACCACTTAATAAGTTTAATACTAAAAACTTTGTAAAAAAATATGCTAACAATTTCATTTTAATAATATATTTAATAATTGTTCAATAATCTATTTAACAAAATTCTATGGAATCGAATCACTATTAGCTAAATCGTATGCTGAACAAACTATCATGTTTTCGTTGCATTTCTTGAGTATTGACTCATTAATAACACTCAATATTGCATTGAGAGTACTGAATTATATATTTTTATAACTAATTTTAACTAAATTTTAATTCAAATTTCTCACTGATATCTGACATGTAACATGGATTAATAACATTGAATCTGAAGGTATCACTAATAGCTTCATAGTTAAAATATCGCCTATTCAAAACGATTCTTTTCATTGAAGGTCGAATAACCAAATTAAATTATTCGTATTCTGATTTTAAAACCAATAACTTGTCCCATTACTAAATTAACAAAATAGGTAGTAATGTTAATGAAGTAATGGTTATGTTACTGATGGAAAATCCAGACTTGAGAATTTCTACAATCTGTTCAATAATGTCTTGCTTTAGTTTTTCTAAAAGCTCATACGTTATAACCAATTCTCTAGATGCATCAGTTTGGGTGTGCTTATCTTTTGTAAGGGAACTGGATAATTCTGTGTCATCCAAAGTTGGACCAGTTTCACCATGAATATATTCAGATGATGGAATTGTATATTCAGTATATGTCGTTGAATGTTCTGGTATAGTAGGTGTACTGGGCTTATATTCGTGGGTTGGTTTGGGATATTTTGGTTTAGTTGGTTTTCTATGCCTCGGCTCAGTGGATTTTGGAGGATCAAAACTGTCATCCCCAACATGAGGATCTTTGAGAGAAGGAGAAGGCTTCCTGGTCAAATGAGTAGGTGAAGACGGTTTGGTAATCTCTGTTCTGGGTTTTTTGTGCGGGTGTGGTGATAAAGCTGGCCCTGTAGCTGAGAGTTTATCTGGAACAAGATCTGTGGAAGGTGGCGGTGTCATTGGAGTGGGTGTACTAGGCTTACTTGATCCGGTTTGTGAGGAAACAAGATATGAAGGTAATGCTGTGGAGGGAGTTGGAGGTGGTGTAGAAATAGCCGAACCTGGATGTAACGCTGGTAAAGATCCGGAAGTTTCTGGAACAGGTGTCGTGGGAATTGGAGTAGAAGATGGAGTGGCAGAAGCAGATGTAGGTATTGGTGTTGGAGCAAATTCTTGACCAGTGAGTAAGGATTTAACTTTGGAGGATAAATCAGCCACTTTAACACCAGTCCAAACTCCGTATAAATCAGCTGATTTAAGATAATGGGTTTTAGAAAATTCAACTATAGACTGTTGGACAGCTTCGAAAACCACAGATTGAGTAACCGGTTCCCAGTTTCCATCAGCATCACTTCTCTCGAAATAAATATCATGATTACTAAATACACTCTCATTAATGCTAATTCCAAGAAAACATTTCACAGGGTCAGATAATCTAATTAATAACGCCTGAAATTTGCATAAAGTAGTATCATGGATTATTTTGTGGCCATCAATTATTTTTTTAGTCAAAAACTCGAACATTGGCTTGATAGTTAAAAAATTCATATTCAAAAGAGTACAGGAAGTGTAAATGAAAGAATCATCCCTTGTACTGACATCTAAAACTTTTGGTAATGGATCTAGATCCTTTGGCTTTTTCTCTTTTTCTGTCTGAGCATCAAAAATCTTTCCAAACTCCAACCTTTTAAAGTTTGTCATAAAACCAAGAACTAAAAGTGGGTTCCATCCATTTTCTTTCATTATGAAATGCATCTCACTTGAATCTTGAATAGTAATCCTCAACATTTTAAGTCTGTCAACCTTTTCGAAAATCTCAATTGACAAAGCTAATTTACCTTTTGAATCCCCATGCTCAGCATCCCAAATAGTTTTCATGCCATCCATTAAAACAGTGAAACCAGAATTATCGCTAGGTTCATATTTTTCATGTATCAAATCACCCAACATAATAATATTGTATTTATAAAATACTTTGTGAGCTCCTTCTGAAATATCTAAAAGCTGTGGAATTAAATAATCCTTTGGCTTGAATTCATCATGAATTAAGGTTAAAAAGCTTAGTAAATTTATAAATGTAAGTTGATTACCAGTTTTCTTTATGTAGTAAACCTTTTTTATACCACCATCGTTTATTACAGGTGAAATTACAACTTCAGGGGCCTCGAAAATATAAATAACTACATCGTGACAAACGTTAACACCAAGTTTTGTCCATAGAGTATTGCCTAATAAACTTATTGAATTAATTAGAACTTGTTCTCTTGGATTAATTTTAAATCTGACAGGTTTATCCAGTGACTTAATTATCTTGATCTTTTCAAGATCTAAAGATCCCAAATCCAAGTCAAGAGTCGTAAAATCATCTCCTAATAATCCAATTGCGCACGACGCATTTTTAACAAATAAATTAGATATCCAGAATAAGAATAATATAAATAAATTTCTAAAATTGGACATTTTAAAAAATAATATATACTGATTAAGATTCGAATTATAGTGGTACATGTTTACAAACTAATAAAATTGGCAAATCCGCTGAATTTATTTGAATTAAATTAATAAAATGCAAATAAGAATTAATGTAAGAAAAAACATGAATAAATAATTGAAGTAAAGGAAACCATGTATAGGACACAGACATTTTTGATTAAGAATAGAAGTAAATAATCTCAAAAGAGAATAAATATATTAAATTATCAAAATTTAGGATATTATGAAAAATTAACCATTCACCCTCTAAAATTATCCACGTGATATTGAAGTATGATTGGCTTGAAAACTGCAAAACTTAGTAAAACATTGAAAAAACTTAAAGAATAAACTATTCTCATTCTTAGAATTAAATAAATTAAAATTTCAAAAAAATGTATAGGATAATTGAAAGGCTATTAAAACATAGAAAACCAAGTTCCTGTCTAAACATTCCATTTCAAATTTCTCCAAGAAAATTGTTTCTGAAATTGTTATTGAATCAATCAAATTGCCCATAAATGTGTTCCTGATGGGCTTTGTTAACCCAAGAATTTTAGATTGTATTTTTTATCGTTATTTAATTTAAAATTTTTAAACCATCTTAAAGTCTTATTTTAGTTTAACAACGCTTTTTTATTTAGGATATTTAAAAAAATGAAATGAAGATAGTTATTCAATATTACACAATCCAATCTTTTATTTTTAAATTCTCTAAATTATTTACCAGAACCAAATTTATATTTTAAATACTTAAACTTACAATTATTTAAAATGACTTACGTGGAAGTTTCTAATTTAACCAGGTTTTTAAATTCTTGACTTCGAAGCCCCTTTTTTGACATTTTTTTATATTAAATTCTTTATTATATTTTTAATAATTTCATCTCATTCAAGTCATTTAAGACAGCCTAAAATCGTGTATTTTTTAATTAATCCCTATTAGATTATCTTGCCAATTTCACTGTTAATATTTTTTAACAATTTTAGAAAACAAAAGTCTACAATAACAATCATTTTATGTAATATAAAAAATAGGTATGAATACTTACGAGTGATCCATAACATTCCTAATGTTACTGAAACTTATGTCGTTTCTACACTGAATCAAAGTTAAATTTTTTAAGGTTTAACATTTCTAAATTAATTATACTATCCTTTGGAATTTGTCCAAAAACTCAAATGATAAGATAATTTTGTATAGAAATTTTTATAACATTGCTCATTCATAAAAGTTTTAAATAATTTAATTATTTTATAAATAATATTTTATAAATTGATAATATTTATGCCACATTTTTCACTTAAAATATATCTGGATTGAGTACAATATATGTGTTCACACAAAATTTAAAATTTAATTGTTAAAATATTAATTTAACTCCATTTATAATAATAGATCTATAAATAATAAATCAGAATTTTGTTTTATTTTTTATCATTTTTCGAGTAAATGGTTCAAAACTGGATCATTAAAGACACTAAGTGGAATCATAAATTAATCTACCATATAAAATATAAATATGATAAACTCAACAAATTAATAATAAAGCAACTAAAATAATCTCAATTTTATTAGGCAGGAAGCTTGATATAGAGCTCTTTTCAGCTTGTCTTAACTTTTTCTTAACGTCTGAGTGACTTTCTGGATGATGTTTATTTTCTTTTGATACAGACCTTTTGTGTTTAGTATTCTCATGAGTTGGCTGTTTTTTGGTATCATTTTCGTGACTTAATTCTACCTTCGTCATGGGTTCTTTCTCATTAGATTCATCAACTGGTTCTTCTTGAGGTTTCATTTCATAAGTTGGTGTATAAACTTCTTCTGTTTGAGTGGCCGCATCGGCAACTGATGGATGATCAGGTAAAATTATATCTAAAATGCCATCAGGCATTTTACCCGTTTCTTTGCCTTGGATTATAGGGAACACGGATGTATACTTTAATGTTACCTTGTTTTCATTCTTACTGAAATCATTAAATAAGGCGTCAAATAACTCACTTTTGTTAGTACCTGTAAATCTCCCTTCATTTAAAGTTCTTTTATAATAAGCATTTTTATACCTTACACCTTCATGCCTTAAGCATATCTCAACTAAAACTAATTTGTTGGAAAGTTTTATTATAAATAATTCAGTAACTTGAGATTCGTTTCTCAAAGTAATCTCAGTTCCCAAAATTTTAAACTTGTTAGTAGTATCAACTGTATATATATTGCTGGGAGCTAGTCGTGTGATTTTAATATTTGATAAATTTGTCGAAAATTTTCCATATCCAGAAGGATATAAGAGATCATTATCATTATCAGACCCACTATTTGGATCCGGTTTTGAATTAGAAACTATTTTATGACCAGGGCGATTTTTTGAACCACTAGAACCTTCTTTACCAAGTTTTTCAATAAATTCACCCAAAAATTTGTCATAAAAATCCTTTTCAACCTTATTCCAATCTGCATTAAGGCGAAAATATTTAGTAGTGTTGTTTTCTGTTGTAGCTAAAAGGAACTTAGTTTTAATTTTATCACTGCTATGAACTTCAATCCTTGTAAAGCTCTTTTCCTCTTCGGAGGCCTTGCAAATTAGCTTACCGAAATCATAAATTTGCTTAATCTTTCCACTTCCACAAGGTTCATAAACTTTTGAATGTTTTGAACCTGGTTCTTTGGTACTTAAGTAATACAACTTGTCAAATTCCCAGCTTATGTTAAATGTTTCATCTATTTCAGTTTCATAATTGTGATGCTTAAAACTCTTATCTTCAGAAGTTTCATGTTCAACAATTGGCATAATTGTGCCGGATAAATCGTTAAGCAGTAAAAAGGATGATAAATTTCCAGTGTCAATTATAGTATCATGGTGTTTAACAAAGCTAATAACAGAACTTTCCTTCTTTTTTATCAGTTTTAAAGAAATTAATACATGATCCTCTGAAATTTTAATGAGCAAAATTTCTGAACATTTATCACCTCCTTTTTTTAGCCATAAAACGTCACTTGAGATTAATACCATATCAATGAGTTTACCGGTTTTTGGAACTATTTTAACTGCGTTTTGATCATTTTCGGACAAAATTATACTGTATTTGGTGGTATTGATATCTTTAATGTCTATCAACTCAATCTTTTGATCATCGGCATTGGGAACAGAGCTAACTGATGTGGTGGATAAAGTTAATACATAAAATGTAATAAAAATAATCGGGGCCATAAATTTTTCCATTTTTATAATTTGTGTTTTGTTTCTAAATCTAAATTTAATTTTCCTGTTCGTTCGTTTCTGTTGCAGATTCAAAATTGCATCTGCTGATCCTATTTTTCATATATTATACCTGCTGTATTCTTTACAAATCTCAATTATTTATTTAAATTATATTTCTATTAATAATACACTATATATTATATAAAAGTTTCATGAAATGTGTGAACAAGGTAGATAGGATTAAGGTATGGCTTATTGATTTATTCATTCAGAGACAAACGAAATTTCTAAGTTGTTTGGATCTAATTAAAATTAAATTTAAAAATAATTATAGAATTTAAAAGAATATTAACTTCGTTTTTAAGATAATTTTTTCATAGTTTTATGTGTTAATCAAATTCTTTTCTTAAGCAGTCAAAATGAATTATAATTCTCAAAATATTCTGATTCTACGTAGTATTTTACATATAGTAGGTATTACATGTCATATATAGAGTTAAATGTTTAGTACTATAAATATGAAATCAAGAGATGTGAGGATAAGGGTGTAGAGATTGATTTAAAAAACTATAAACTCCTTTCAAATTAAAAAATATGTTTTAATTTAAAAATGTTCTGTATTTAAAACATAACAAAACAATAACTTAAATAATTATTTTATTAATAATGAATGTTGTATTTTCATTTCAACCTTCGGAAATAAAAATATAGTTTTAAAATTCCATAAATGTTAAAATTTTACAAGTTAATGTTTAAAATCAATAATTGTTTAAATATTTTAAGTGAATTGGGTATGTTTATCTTTATTTTGATTATGTGTGGCAACAGTATTTAAGATCTTACAGAAATGTCAATAAAATGTCGAAATTTTGCAATGATCTCGTTTTAAAGAACTGTTTAAAATGGATATCGATATTTCAGATGTAAAGGAGATTGATTCAGTCTCCCTTGAAAAGGTAATAGATTAAATTAATAAAATATTCCAAAATAAATTGAACTAAACACATAGTATCCCTTGATATATATTTTGTGATTATTAATTAATTAGGAAACGTGCAAGAAATTTGACGAGTTGCGGTTTTTGCAGGAGATATTGAGGTGGCTAAGTCCAAAGTTAAGAGAGAAGGTAACAAAATAATCAAAAAATCCCAATAAATATTATTTAGAACAAGGAGTATAGTAAACTCAAGAAATTCTACGACAATATTACAAAAATCATTAAATTTAAATTGAACGATGAAGCAATTGTCGGAGGAGAGTGTGAACTTAATTATGAACTAGTAAATAGGAATAAAATAATCATTAACAACGATGAATTAATCATTTCTGATTTAACACATGAACAAAATGAATCCCAAACTCAAAGAACTAGCAAAACCCAAATAGGTACGATGTCAACATCACTTACAACCTATCTTACAATTCATATATCCATTTAATTAAATATTCCTTAAAGTAACCTTATGATATATTAGGAGACCTGGAAATAGTAGTATTTGGTAAAGAAAATGTAGTTAAACTCGAGGAAAATATGTTTATTCCCCTGAGCTATTACAATAAACTCTACTCGCACCAGAAGAAGGCACTTAGCTGGTTAATAAGACTCCACTGTGAAAATTTGGGAGGAATACTTGCAGATGATATGGGTCTGGGCAAAACCATAACATTATTATCGCTGATTAATTGTATTGTATATTCTTCATATGTAAGAAACACCCTCATAGACCATAACACTTGTACATTAGATAATAACACACAATCCAATAATCTTCAACATAATAAAGTGATGGGAACTGAAAATAACGAAGATGAAATGAATAGGATATTAATAGTGTGTAATGTAACACTAATTGACCAGTGGAAGAGTGAAATTAACAACTGGATATTTAAAGGAGTTAAATTCTACGTCTTACATTCAAACTATCTTGATAATTGTTATACAGTGGATAATGATTTAGATTATGTCTCCGAAGAACCCTCCATCTTGATTTACTTGATTGGCTACGAATACTTAAGAATTAATATTGAGAATGTCAATAGCTACAAGTGGCATTATGTGATTTTGGATGAAGGACAGAAGATAAGGAACCCAAATACACTAACAACCCTGGCAGTTAAAACAATAAAAACTACTCATAGAATTATATTGTCAGGGTCACCAATTCAAAACAGCCTTGTTGAACTGTGGTCACTAATTGATTTTATAATACCAAACTATCTTGGATCCCTATCAACTTTCATGGAAGATTTTGTTATCCCAATTACCAATACTAAATATGATGCCTCCAAGTACATCAACAAACTTAAACTCCTGATTTTACCCTACATCTGCCGGACGGTTAAGTCTAGAAAGTCTAAAGATAATCTTTTTAATACTCTTACTAACCCGATCGATGTCGATGCCACTTCCCCTACCAGGATGGAATCTGGCTCTTCCTCGTCCTCTTATGGTACTTTACCCCCAGGTTCAAATCAGAAAGGAACAAATACACCGCCTAACAATGAGGAATATGGCTGCCCTTCTAATTCAGATGATAGTGGCCTAGTAAATCAAGAAGGCGATGTGGGAAATAGCACAATAAATACGAATAATGAAATACAGTTACCTAACAAAAGGGAAAGAATAATACTGTGTAATTTAACGATGGAACAGTATAAGCTGTACGTAGGCGTTTTGAACAAGTTCAACTACTTAATTCGTGACAGATTTGAAACTAATCGGCAAATAACTAAAGAACTTAGGGGAACAATATCAAAGGAGCTGGCCCACGATAAAAACGTACTGAGACTAATTTCAATTCTACGTAAGATTTGCAATCACCCAAGAATGCTAGAATCACATGATATTAATAGGTATTTTTATACATCTGACGTTATCATGAATAATTCATCTTCACCAAATAGAACCAGCGGGTCATCACTGAGTCAATCGTCAAGCAGTTCACTTAATAACACGCCTGTTAAGTTCAACTTAAGGCTGAATAATGGGGTTAGTAAATCTAAGCTTAGTGGGAAAAGTAGCCAAAGCCCAAGTAAGAGGTGGACAGAATCAGTAGGGAGCAGTAAGTTGAACGTAAGTTTGAAGATAATCGAAATGTGGAAGAAGGAGAATAAGAAAATATTATTATTTACACAGACGATAACTATGTTAAACATAATTTATGAACATTTGTTGGAAACTTATGAAAAGGACGAGATTCTTGTTTTGTATGGAAAACACACAGTTAAGAATAGGAATAAAATAATAGAGCAATTTTCAAATGATGACAAGGTGTTCTTAATGATTCTGACAACAAAAGTGGGAGGAATTGGACTAAACTTGACAGCAGCCACAAGAATTATTATTTACGATCCTGACTGGAACCCAATGACTGACATGCAAGCTAAGGAACGTTGTTATAGAATCGGTCAAAAGAATGAAGTTATTATTTACAGACTAATAACAGCCAGTACCATAGAAGAAAAGATATACCAAAGACAACTCTACAAATACTACTTATCTCAACAAATCCTAAGCCAGAATAACGCATTCTACAACAAGTACATTAATAATTTACAGTACCTGATCACGTATCCCAAGCCACCAATCGTTGTCCCAATCAAATCTAAAGAAGAGTCCGTTTCGTCAAACCAGGACGCTACGTCTAACATAGTATTGAGTAGCACTGAACTGAGCCGTGGAGTTGACACTAACTTGCAACTTAACCAAATATATGACCAAAATGATGACCAAAAAGGAGATGAGATATACCACTTGCTCAATAACAACGAGAATATAAGTTCCTTCATAAACTACAATGAGGTTAATCTGTCCACTGAAAACGATTACACTTTCCTGAGAAACTACCGCAGGAAGCGTAAGCCCTGTAACATAGATGGGGAAGTAAACAAGAATAAGTTCCTGTATAACTTAAAATGCAAGAATAACAAAAACCTCACATATCTGATCACAGACCATATTTTAAACTATTTCAAAAATAAAAACAACAAATCAACAACCACAGAAAAGGTAAGCTCGTCTTATTTTCATTAAATGTTTAGCTGATTCACCACTTTAATCCCATCATTCCAGGTAAGAACCACTTAACTCACAAATTGCCTTAGAGGAAAACAGGCTTCTATTCAGAAGAATATTAAAACATCTCTGCACGTTCTCTAAAAGGGATAATTTATGGCAGTTGAAAAATAAATTCAGTGTAAAATAGTTGTAACGCCTATTTAATAATTCCCTTCACTAATATAGAATTTAAAACTGTTTAATCTACGTAGTATATAGAATGCTTCTCAAAACATTATTTACTTAATATAGGCTGAAAAGTTTGCTTAATTTAATCTGGAAAATATGGTATTTATGATCTATTTCCCAATGCAGAAAGAATTAAAAATTCTATTGAGTATATAGTCGTCAGTACGTTCTCCAATAATAAATTCAATTTCGTAAACGCATTCCCTGAAATTATAATATTGATAATAATGTATTATAGAAGCGATAAATGAATTCTAGAGTAAAAGAAGAAATTCTGCAAGAATAATCAATTGCTTAAATGTACAATAGTTTCAATTACCTCAAATATTCTGATATGATCTCCAAGTCATAATTTGATGAATCTAGTAACTCTAAACAGATGTTAATTATTAAAATTGCGATGAAAAATAACTAAAACTAACCTTTGATTGTTTTTAAATGCTTTATTATATTGTTCAAATGAGATTTGTGACGCTGGTTGTCAATGAAAACCGAGTTAGAATTCAGATTAAAATTGTTAACTATGTCTTCATTTATCAAATTTATTACATTTCTAACAACATTCCTATCTAAATTAGTGTTTTCTAATATCTTCAGATTATCCTCAAAAAGAACAGTTGATTTTGCACCGTTAGTGTTTTTAGCCTTATAATTATTTAAAAAATCCAAGATTGCGTTTTTGTAATAATTAACGTTCTCTATCAAATCAGTTTTATTTATACAAACATAAACCAGTTTTTTACAAACACCGTTTAGACCATGGTGATCATGATCAGATATGTTGCCCTCAGTGTCAGTAACAGGAATAGATGGAGTAGTAGTATTGCTGAGGGAATTACATGTATGGGAATAAAAGATCTTAATTTCATTTAAAAGATTTAAAAATAGTTGTAATGAACTAAACGAATCATTTACGTTCACTGGATCAAACAGGAAAAGAATTACATTCGAAGTTTCAATTTCATTGAGGGCTTTTTTGATACCAATGAGTTCAATAGTATCATTATCCAAAGATTCTGTAGCATTAGTATCTCCGTCTAATATGCGGTTGTTGATTCCGGCAGAATCTGTAATTTGGTAATTCAAGCCATCAAGGTTGTAATTAACTCTAATTAAATCACGAGTGGTGCCAGGAATGTTTGACACAATACTGATATCATCATTGAACAAGTTGTTTATAAAACTACTTTTCCCTGTAAAATAATTTAATAAAATCACTAAAAATGAGTAAGGAATTTATTTAGTCATTTAATATCAATGTGGGTCAAAGAATGTTAAATACCTGAATTTGTTGGCCCTAGTAATAGAAGTTTAATACCGTCAACTATAGTCTCCTTCCTGCAATAAGTTATTTAATAAATTAGAAGGTTTAACTTACTTGTCATTAATGAATTTGAATATTTCTTCTGTAAGATTTTGTATGGGATTCAAAATTGAACTTTTATCTTTGAGGATAATGTCACTGCAACTCTCTTCCTGAAAATCGATGGAGCCCTCCACTTTTGATATTATATCAATCAGCTCGTTACTCCATCTTTTATATATTTCACACAAACTGTTATTTAACTAAACAAAAGTTAAAGCTATTGGAATTACTTTTAACATAGAATTTTGTTTCTGGATGTAATTCTTCGATCTTATTAGTTCATTAATACTCTCGACCTGTAATCACAAGTTGATTTAGAATTATATAAATATATAATTTAAGGGTACGTAGATAATGTCAAGAATATGATAATAAATCAAATTGTCATAAAATATTGTTTAACCTGTATTAGGTTCAATTTATTTGAGTAATAAGCTCTTCTAGTGAATTCGCCCTTTTCTGCCTGCCTCAGTCTGAGCAAAAGCATAATAACTAAAAGAGTTACTTGATGTTGTAATTATTGGCAATGTGACGAAAGTTGTCAAATAATTCTTTAATTATAACTTCGTTACCGTGTGTGTGAATCTCTACTACATCATCCCCTAAATTAAAATTGATCAGTTTATATTGAACAAATAGAGTTTAAATTTGATTTCAAAGTACCAGTATAGGAATTTGGAGATTTAAAATAAAGAGTTAAAGCGTCATCAATCAAATTATTGTTGATCAATGAATATAATTTACACAATTTAACAAATCTAGGTTTATATGGTACATTATCACTCTAAAGTAATTTATAAATTGAAATATTGAAGTGAGTTTTACGTTTTTAGTGAGTAAATTTAGTGTATGCAAGGAATTAGGCCCGGATATTCTGATGACTGCAACGGCACAGCCACCTTCCGGAACACCAGAACTAAGTCCGTAAATGGTTTCATTTAATACATTTAAATCATTAATTTTGGAGTAAAACTTTAAAGAGGAAATAGGTTTCAAATTATTACTTATTCTGAAGCATATACCATAAGAAATAAAAATCAGAAGAGAAACTAACCATAAAATAAATAATACACATGACATTAATATAAATTACAACATGATTGTAAGTAGAATATTGTGTAAAGAAGTTAATATAAAGTTACACATTCTGAAAGAATCCCAATCTAAAACCCAAGATTCCATAATTACACATTTAATAATGTTAGTTGATAATATTTATGAAATTTAGCGCAAACTTTAAAATCGATAATTTCAAATATTTCTTAGGTTTTATAATATAAAAATATTTAATTATTTTTCCTGATATTTAATCATTTTTAGATTGTTTAAACTGTTTAAATAAACTAAGTAAGGAAGTTTACAAGAATAGTACAAATATATTGAAAATCACCAAAGAAAAGGTCAATTTCATCATCAAAACGAATGGATTGCTTGATTCCTATTTCGAAATTAACAACGTAACTATTAGTTATACACAGTATTTATACTACAATTCTTTGCACATTAAAACCTTTTTATTGAATTATTATCCCATGTAAATAGTGTAATTAAACTGTTTCAAACTTTACTATATAGTCAATGTGGATAAATTAATCTAATTGAATGATTTTAGAATGAATTGTTTATCGAACCCGTAATATTAAATGAGACCCTGACCATAGAAATTGATATTAATTCATTATATGACTCATTAAACTCATCAATTAAAAGCGAAAACATTAAAGTTTATATTTGGTAAATTTTAATCTAAAATAACATAATACTTCAGGGATGAAGAATATTTATACGTCAAATATATCGATTCAGTGTACAACACAATCAACATAATACTGGTAACTTGGTGTATTTAGCATTTCGAATTTAACCAGTTATTATCAAAGGAGATTAAACCTGATCATAATTAATTAGAAAATACCAATAGTGGTCATATATAATAACTACGTTAATTTGCCAAACATCCCATACACCAATTATAATATAAACTTGTCGAAACTACAAACTATCTCATTTTTGCTCAATTCATTAAACAAAATCGGTGAGTCGTGATTACTAAATATTAACCAGGTAATACAATAATTGAGTTCAATATAAGGAACATTTCAATACTAAATGAAAACGTTAACAGCTGCAAACTTCAGTTGAGTTCAAGTAAGAAATCTTCAATATGTATATTTCTAGTCGGATCCATCGTAAACGTCGAGAGTATATTTAATAATTTGCAAATATTTACCACTAAACACTATCAAAATAATACACAAAGCCAAAAGGAAGTTACACCCAATTCTTACAACCCAATTGACTCGGACAGTCAAAATGCTTTAGTAAAAATTTTCCTAAACGTAAACATACTAAATATACTGCTCAAGGTAATTTTAGTAGTAATATAGAATGTTTAGAGTATAATAGAGTCAAATCTTTACAACAAGAATAGGTCACTGATAATACTGAGTAAGAAAAAACAATTACATTCATTTGTAGCAATTCCTGATGATAACGAAGATAAATATATATATATAATCATATCTATGATTCAAGTAAGAAAATAATTATTGACACGCATTTAGTTGGAATCCTGTCAAATGATATTTATAGTCCCAAATATTAGAGAAGATGAATGAATTTTTCTTATTTCTAATCCCAGTTTTCACTCATTGTTACATCATTAATTCACCTTTTAACCGTTTATACAAATACAAAGTTTTAAAGAGTTTGTTCAACGATGGGAAAGGTTTGGTGAATGATCTTAAAAGGTTTGAATTGATGGAGTTGCCATATGTAAGAAAACAAGTGGTTCATATTTTTCAGAAATTAGATGAATTGAGTCCCGACTTATCGGAGGAAGCAGTCAGATTTCATTATCTGAAACATCATCAAGGATACGTAAATAATTTAAACAGTAAGTTAAATAATCTAAGCTATTAGAATTAGGAGAAACAAATCCACACATATTCAACCAAACATTAGAGGGTAAGAATTACATGAAAATAAGTTGTTAGAATTGATAAGGTCAGCGGAAGGAAAAGTATATGAAAATGCCTGTCAAATATGGAATCATAACCAATATTGGCTGGGACTTGATCCACACAGTGCTGGAAAACCTACGAAATTTGTTGAAGATGTCATTAACCTAACATTTCAAACATATGACAACTTCAAGCAACAATTTGTAGAAGCAGCTGCCAGTAACAAATAACATTACTATATACTATTCTAATACTATAATATATATTAAATACGTATAATAGCATAATTCCTTAAATACTTAAAAATAACTTTTAGATCATTTTGGAAGCGGATGGGTGTGGCTTCTTTATTTCAAAAATGAACCCAATTTAAGAATTGTGGATACACATGATGGCGACAATCCAATTAAACTATATAATAATGGCAAACCTCTGTTAACACTAGGTATCTTTAAATACCACTGCATTAATAGTATTGTATACACTAGTACTAGTATATTAATGTACACATGTACCGCACTATTACTACCTTCTAAATACTATAATTAACATGTTATATAAATGTGTTAACCTATAATGTAACGTGAGATGAATGACATACAATGTTCAGATATATGGGAACATGCGTACTATATCGATTATAGAAATGATAGAAGAGGATATACAAATTCATGGTTCAATAAAGTTAACTGGAATCGAGTAGAAAAATCACTTAAAGAACAGATGAACATCTGACTTAAATCCAACCCCCATGTGTTTAAGGAATCTTTTGATTTTTGTGAATGTGTATTGAATGTTTGATAAATTAGCCGTATTTATTTATATTCTTTGCAGTTTTGCAGTTTGTAAACTAGATTCCCAAGGTTTTACAGTAGTAATTGAAGGTAAGGGGAAGCTTGTTGAAAATGATTTATCAAACTATAACTTTGAATCAGATAAGGGAGTTTTAAAATATCAAATTAATAATAATGAGAAGTGTGTAATAGTTAAATACCAAAATAGGTCATTTTGGGAATTCGAAGATCAATATCCCAGAGCGGTAATTTTGTCAGATAATGGAGTTAAAATTGAATGTAATGAAAATCATTACTATCAGTACATATATTCTAATGATAATCTCAAATTAAGTGCACACAAAAAACCTATTGAAAAGTCAGAAGAGCCCAGTGAAATTGGGGTGGAATGTGGAGACTATGAAGTGTTTGCATACTATAAAGAAGGAGAACCGTTGAAGACTATTTATTATTTTAAGTCCAATTGCGAACAGATTTTGTATAATCAAAACACATTATGGAAATCAGACGGGTCAGAGTACCCAAATTCAATGAATTATAAAGAAAATAAAATCGTTTTGACCTTTAACGATAACTTAATTGTATATGAGAAAGAAGGAAATAATTGGAACTCTTCCAACGCAACCTTGTCTGATATAGATACCAAATCACTTAGAGGTTCGGGTGATGTATCAAATTATGAAGAGTACTCAAACAAAAAAGAAAAATTATTAAGGCATGAAGCAATTACAGACGAACTTGGACTTGCACTTGCACTAGTTTTAATAATAGCAATTATTTCAATGGTCATTGTAATGTTGATTCTTTTATTGGCCTTCGGATTTACATATTTATCAAATAAAAAGGCCAAAAAAATGGCAAATTTAATGCCTGTTCATGAAGTAATGACAGTTCACTAATTTGAGTGATCCATAATTGAGTGTAAAACCCTAATTTTGTAATTCAGATGATTTAACATAATTTTTAAATTTCAAAACAAACTATATGGTAACAATTCTCTAAATAATTTATTACTGAAATATATTAGTATGGGAATGAATGCGATAATTAATTTGGAAGGTAAATAGTTACACATTTTTATTATATTTAAAAATTGGATCATTTTATTAGAATTGCAGTTGATTAAACTATAAATTTTGAAATTCATAAAAGATATATGCTAAAATTACTAGTAGTGGTTTGAGGTAGGGTGAAAATGCTTAAATTGCTAATTAAAGATAGAATAAGTAAATAAATGCAAAATTAATTTTAAAATAAACCTTTAAAACGAAAAAGGTAAAATTAACAGGATAAATATGTAATTGTTGTGGTAATGGTGATGAATAGAAAATGAAAATGTATAAGCTCAATTAGTTGAATGTAGTTAATTGTGTGTTGAAATTTAAAAAATAATAAATAAGTTATTTAAAAATTAACTTAAAACTCCGTTTAAATCAAAAAATAACAACGAATAGAAATTAGTTAAACATGCATATTAGAAATACATGTAAACACAAATTTAGATTTATTATCTTGTAAATATGAGAATTAATGGTATGTATAAGTATCTAACAGTTTACACAATATTTTGTTTTTGTTGGAAGTCCGTGGATTCCACTCATACTAACGGTGTATTAACCCAACCAAAGAATCAACATGATTTAAATCAAGTAGAAAATCAACAATTTTCAAAGGCAGCTGATCTAGATCAATCAGACTCACAATTATATGCGTCATATGTAAATATTTATACCATTGATGAAGATTCTAATGAATTGGTTGAAAATGACACGGATAGATACTACGTGGATGAATATAAATCTACCTTCTATTTCAGATTTTATCACGACTCAAAGTGTGTTGAACTAAACTATTTGGGAAAGCAAGTATGGAAGCATGATAATACGGAATATGGTGACGAATACCCCAAAGAAATCTTTTTTCAAAGAGTCACCAAGAGAATTATAATCAACTATCCAACATTATACCTTTCCTACTCTTACAGAAATCATAATTGGAAATTTGAGTCAAAAGTTGATTTGAAAATTGTTTTTGAAAATGGACTTACAATTATCACATCAGATAACAAAAATCTTTCTAATCCAAAGGTAAATGATACTTCCAATTTTAAGGTAAAATTGCACGATTACGTATATCAGTACGTTATTGAAGATAATGTGAAGTGTGTCGAAGTTAAATTAGGAGAAAAGAATGTATGGAAATATAAAACTGAAGAATACAAAAGGGGATTTCCTACATCTTTATATTTCCACAGAGATTTAGGATTAATCTTCATGGACTTTAATGATATGTCCTCAATGTTCAGGTGTAATGAAACTACGTGTAAATGCATAGGAAACAATCCCATGAAAGGAATATCTGTATCGGATTTAAAAATTCATACTATTGACCCCTACAATTATTCCAAAATTAATGAAAATGATGAAACCCAGTACGAAAGAAAGGATACAGGATATGGATATATCTTCAATTTGAATGAAAAGGCCAAAATGAGAGAACTTTTATATAAAGACAAAGTTCTGTGGTACTACGGGTATAAATCTAAACAAGAATACCCCAAGTCTGTCTTTTTAAATACGTACTTGAAGATGATAGCCGTGAAATTTTCAAACTATCATCTAGTTTACATGTATCTTCATAAATGGAGGTACATATGCAAATCTTCCAGCATGACACTCTCCGAATCTGATGTCAAAATATACACTAAAATCGGCCCTGAAGTAAAGGAGAATGATCAAGAAAGTTATGAACTCGTCAAGTACCCCTATGGATACGCTTTATCGTATAACATTAAAACCAACGCTAACTTAGTTCAACTCAAATTTAAAAATAAAACCGTTTGGAAACATAATCCAAGAAAATTAGGCCAAAATTATCCCAACAATATCTATATAAATAGGGATATGAAGATGATCATACTTACCTCCCCAAAGTTTATTTACGTTTACGTTAATCTTGACAAGTGGAGAAAAGTATTTGAAAGCGTTGATAAAGACATACTGCAGACATCGACTGAGTATTCCACTGATAGTAGTTCCAGTAGTAGTGGCACTAGTGATTCAGAAACCTCGGATGAAGATATTTCTGAAACTGAACAATCATCAGATTCTAAACCAACAACCAGCCAAAGATTCCCAGCTGGATATTCAACTGATAGTACACCTAGTAGTAGTGATATTGGTGATTCAGAGAGCTCAGATGAGGAAACCTATCAAGTTGAGCCTCCTAGAAAAAAGAGATATACCAGAGGTAAACCAAGACAAGTCGCGGTTTCAAGGAGGGAATCTGATACATCTGTAACTGAACCAACTTCAAATGAAACTAAAGAAAACAAGGATGAAGTTCTAGTTAAAACTGAAAGGTTGGAAAGAGGACATACAAAGGAATATGTTTTGGGTATTGTAATTGCAGTGGTCTTGTTAATCCTTGGAGCAGGACTGGGATTCGCTTTGTATCACACCAGAAAAATTAAAAAATCCAGAAATGCATCAAGTTTTAGCAGTGAAATTGATGAAATTACGGTGTTCTAATAAGTGGAAGATTCACACCCCTCTCTTAATTAATCCAGTGTAAAATTGTTGTAGCATAATCAATTTTTAATTTTATCAAATTTGATAATTAATTTTATATTTAATAATAATTTTTAAGCAACGTGTTTTAACCTATTATTGAATGTAAGTGTATGCATTTAGATATTCTTATTCCAGGGATTATTGAGTTATAATGCGATTCACTTATTTAAAGTTTTACATGTTTAAAATGTTGTTAATTACACATTTGGGAAATTAAGAGGATAAATGATAAAACTTAAAAGAGATGTGTAACCGTCCCCATCGAATACATAGATAGGAAGGAATTGATTTTATAAGGAACGAAGAAATGAGAAGATGGATTAAAATAACAAGTATCTATATCTGCATATTGATATTTTGTGGAAGGAAAATTGTTGATACAAAGAAGCATGGAGATGAAGATACACATAGTAGTTTCAAAGTAGTGACTGTAAATGGTTCCGATTACAGGGTGAATGACACCAGTAAATATGATTTTGTAGAACATGAATATATAGCAAATTATAAATTCAAAAATGAAGGTAAATGTGTAGAAGTTATGTACGGAGATTCTCCAATTTGGAGAAATCCAAATAAAAATTTTGATATTTTTCCAAAAGGAATAACCCTTAATTTTTTTTCGAAAACTATCTTAGTTGATTACACCAACACGTGGTTGTGTTATTACAAACATAAAAATAAATATGAAATAGACTCCAAAAATGAGTTAAATCTGATCAGCCCGTCCGATATAAATATTGTAACCTATGACGCTTTTGGCTATAAGGTAAATGATGAAACAAAATATGATAAAAAGTGTATTGGATATGTGTTGGGTTATAACTTTAAAGATGAATCAAGATGTGTAGAAGTTAGATATAACCATAATATAATTTGGAAGCACAATGTTGATGAATGTGGAACCGAATACCCAAAATCTTTGTTCGTTAATCTCTATTCTAAAATCATTATGATAGATTTGACTAATGATTGGTCATATTTTTCAAAAATTAGAATTGATCCTAACTCTGGAAAAGAACCTGAAGAATCAAACCAAAATGACGATACATTATCCAATATAACAATAATAACAAAAGGTGAAGATAATAGGTTGAAGGAAAATTACAAAAAGTCTTACGATATCATAAAATACAAACACGTGTACGAGTTCAGATTCAAAGATAACATATGTTGCACTGAGGTGAAATACAAAAATAAAACTGTCTGGAAATTCAACGAGAATGAGTTTAAAAACAACTTTCCAAAAGTAATATACTTTAACGTGTATGCGAAAATGATTTTGTTGGATTTAAATAACAACTGGAGATATTTTTATAAATACAAACAAGAACTAACAGGTTATGACAATCAGTTCACATATTCATCATCTGTTTCCGATGAATCCCCAAGTCCTGCAGAATATAAAACCCCTGATCAGGCAATACAAAACTACTTTAGTTACTACGTAAATGGGAAAGAAACCAAACTAATTACTCTTGACATCGGCAAGTCTGAGAGTACTGATGACTACGATTATTTTGTTGATTTGGAAACAAACACTTCAGTATATATTCCCAAAGAGGGTCGTTTGTTTTCCATGGTTAAACGGAACGGTTCATGGTATTCGCAAAACACTCTTGAATTATGGTACCCAAATTATCACGACAAGAACAACGTTGTTTATTCCAACAGAGTTCTGATATATGGTTCAAATAAAAAGGAGTTTAATGTAGAAGTTTGCCTTATTAACGGAAGTAAGGCTAATTTCGATGTGGAATTTTTTCACGTATTAAAAAATAAATCTAGAGTAGAAACATTAACTAACTTACCTGTATCTGAACAACCTAAAAATATAACAGTTTCAGTTGAAAATGACAACAAAGGTTATGTTGTTGATGTGAACAAATTACATGATAGTAAGCTTGATATTAAAGACATGACATCTTATGATTATAGATTTAGACAAGATTCTAGATGTACAGAATTTAAAATTGATGATCAGTTGGTATGGAAGAAAGATGACACTTCAGAAAACATATTTCCACGATCAATTTATTATCACAAAGATTTGAATTTAGTATTTGTTGAATTTAATCTTCAATCATTCAACATTTATAAAAAAATTAACAATGAATGGAAGTTGGTATATAATAATAAAATGAAAGTAATTGCACTCGACATTAATACCAAAAAAAGCACCTATATGTTTGACTATTCAAAGTCAGTTAAGGTTGGAACATATGAAGCCAAAAACCAATACAAGTTTAAAATAGTTAAAATCAACGATAATGTCATATGGCATACCAATGATCCAGATGAATTCGCCGTCAAGGTCATCATGGATCCAGTTGCTACACTTGAATCTATAAAGTATGTCAACATATTCTTATGTAATGGTTCGACAAGAGAATTTCACAAGAATGGGAGAAAATGGGAACTAAATCTGGAAGAAGAAGATCTTTCTGCTTCTTATAAATCTGTAGGAAGTGAAAGTATAGGGAAAATGGGAGAAAAACAAGACCCATTTAATCCAAATGAGCGCCAAGAATTAAATGTGACTAGTACAATGAAACAAGAAAAGCCCTTTCCTGATTTTTTAAAAAAATTAAAAATAATAACTGCGGATGATTTAGAAGGTACTAATCTTAAAGAAAATGATACTGGAAAATACCAGATAGAATTGAACAGACATTCGTTAAACATAAAATTTGCTGTTAACTCAAACTGTATTGAAATATTATATGGTAACGTAACAGTATGGAAGTATGGTTACCACAGTAAAAACACACCCAAAAACTTGTATGTTGATTTAAATTCTAAAATGATTATGATAAATTTGGGTGATGAAAACTCAATATCCTATAAATACGATAATAATCCTGGCAAAAATCAACAAAATAGCTTTAATCCACCTATAAATCCATCTTATAAACCTGGAGATAAGAATACAAAACTAACCACTCTTGATCTTAAAACCATTCAAGGGACTGATGAGTTCCATTATTTTGTTGATTATGAAACCAATACTGGTATATATATTCCAAAAGATGGTTATTTGTTTTCCAAAGTTTGCAGAGGTGAATCGTGTTCTTTATCAGACAATCTTTGGGAATCCGACCATTATCCATATTGTAACAAAATATTAATTAACCCTATTAACCAAGATATGTTTAGTTTGGAAGTGTCACTTATTAACGGAAGCAAGGTTAATTTAGACAAAAATTCAATATATCCGACAATAAATTCAGATCCTGATTCAAATAAAAAGTATCTGCTTCAGTCGGAACATCCTAGTGATGTAACTGTTGTAACAATTGATGATTCAGACCCTAGTAAACATTCCAATAATGATATTAGCAAGTATGTGGTTAATAAAAATATAATGAATGGTTCCCAAGGCTCAACCATAACATCTTATGATTATAGATTTAGACAAGATTCTAGATGTACAGAATTTAAAATTGATGATCAGTTGGTATGGAAGAAAGATGACACTTCAGAAAACATATTTCCACGATCAATTTATTATCACAAAGATTTGAATTTAGTATTTGTTGAATTTAATCTTCAATCATTCAACATTTATAAAAAAATTAACAATGAATGGAAGTTGGTATATAATACATAAGAAATTTTCTCAAAATAATGCAGTAATGTTATTCAACAATCTCTATTAAATTTTAGTGTTTGTAAGATATATTTAGAAGAGATTGAATAGGGAATCTAAGGTTATACTTTTAATGATCTTTTATAAGTATCAAGGTTAATGTTGTTAAATTTTAAACAATAATTTTTAATATCAAAATATTTAATATTCCCAAACTAATATCATGAGTTATTAGTTCAATAATCATGAACTATCGCATAAAAATTAACTTATATATTTATGTATGTATAGACTGAAAAATTAAGGGTCCAACGCAATTTCGCATTGTTAAATTACTGCATTAAAATTAGTTTGAGTATTTGGTAACCATTTCTTCGATTACATTTGATATTGATTCGTTTTTGGATACTTCAGATGCGCTGCAGGTCTTTATGAGTCTGCCATTATGCATCACCCATACTGATGTACAAGATTTGAGGACGTTGGCATAATGCGCAGTCACAAAACATGTGCAATGCTTAAAGTATTTATCTAAGAGTTCGTAGATTGGGATGCCCATATCCTGAACTTCAGAACCATCTTCATCATAAAATATTTCAGACGGTGGCTCGTCAATTATTATCATTCTGTATAAATCTCTGCACAAGACAAGCTTGGCAAACCAAAGAGTTCTAAGCTGAGTTACAGATAACATAATACCATCTGATTTAAGAGAATCTTCAGTTAATGACCTGTCCTGAGTAAAAGATTCTTTGGAAGATTCATCATTAGACCCCTTTTTTAAAGTGATAGGTCTGGGAATAATAACAGTATCTAGTTTTCTTCCACCATGAAGGTTATTTACAAAATCCAGGAGTCCACAGTTATTCAATGCTTGATTAATCTCATCATCAGTAAATAGTCTCCTTGGATCTAAGAACCTTCTAATGGTCCAACCCTTAAAGACAAAAGGCAGTTGGGGAAGAACACCAATGATATTTCTAATGACACTTTTGGGAATTTCTTGTAAATCTCTGCCATCTAGCAGGACATGACCTGTTCTATTTCTAATAGTGTTTTGGAGGACAGATAGTAAAGTTGTCTTACCAGCACCAGTTCTACCAATGATTCCAATGATATCCGAACTAGAGGCAGTGGAAGTAATATTGTTAAGGATCATGCCTTCCTTATTCATCAGTGAATTGGTATAAACACAGACGTCCTTCAATACCACTCCGGTGTGATCAGATGGGAAATATCTGGAAACATGTATAAAGTTGAACTTTGGCCTGAACACAAGCCTCTTTAAGATATTTGGATTGGTGTCTTTAAACTCAATCGTTCTCCTCCTCAGCAGGTTCTTTTCATCCCATTTGGGACTAGGTTTGGTAGAATCAATAACAACATCCTCCTCATGAACATTTAGGAATCTGTCAAACACACACTTGGTTCCAGGAGGAATAAAAGATTGAAACCTTCGAACTGAACACATAGATAATTCTAAGGCTGTTAATAACATTGAAAAGTTGCCGAATGATTTTATAGCGCTCATACTCAGTGATAAACCTAATCCAAAGTACCCAACATTCATCTTGTAGTTTGTAAGCTTATCGAACATGATCAGAACGGTTAGGAATAAAGCGGTTGTAATAGAAAATATCCAATTGAACAGTACAGAAATCCATCCTCCTAATGCAAAATATACAAAAAATGATCTAGATCTGTAATCTGAGTGCTCAATTATATCATTAACCAACTCCCACTCCTTTTTAAAACTTCGATAAATTGATGGTCCCAATATAGAATTTTCACAAGACGTGTTAATGTTTGCTGATGATTCTAAATATAAAAATTGGATATTGATACTAGATTTGATGTACTGTAGTAAAATCAACTCAAATGAAATGACCAAAGATAGAACAATAAATGGAACACAAAGGGGAATTGTGTAAAATAATGATAATATACAAACAATAGTTAAAACAGATGATAAAATTGTTACCAGTATATAACCACCTAAAAAATCGTCAACAATGACAATATCAGCTGAAAAATATGTAATGATTTGGTTTATTTGTTTCTTAATCTTGATTATTGATGAGCTGTTCTTGAAGACTGAGTTGAGACAATATTCGTGAATTCTTCTTGAGGCAACTAAACATGACACTGTAAACAATAAGGTTGACACTAAGGAGCAAATAATAATGATATTAACAATTATGACTATTGTATTTAGGGCAGATTTGCTGTGTGATTTGATTTCCGATAAATCAATAGAGATGCCATCATTGAATTCGTTAGTTTTATTGGATATATAATCTGAGAGATTGGTTGCAAAAACAAACTTAACATTATCCATGACACTCGATGCAATTGTTAGGACAATAAAAAGAAATAATGTAAATCCAGCCGCCTTGAAATACAGTAGATATGGATTGAATTTATCATCAGAATAAGCGTCACCAATAATTGAAGTTATTGAACTTTCATATTTTGATTTGGTAACAAACCGTCTTACTGATTTAGAAGAACCGAAATAACATAGTTTCATCATATCCTTGGTGAAGAAATTCAATTTATATGGACCTGAAGGAGGTGTGATATATTCAAACCCATTTGGTGGCTTTTTGTCTCCAAAAACATCTGACAGGTAACAATTGAAAATTAAATATTTGTTATCAATCTCGTATATGGGAATTCTGGGAAACTTAACCAAGTCTGAAGTTCTGACGCATTTATCCAACAATGTCATTGATGATGAAACTATAACCGCAAGATCGTCCTTGACAAGTAATCCAGTCTTAGCATTGAACAGATTGTGGAATACAGTTTTGGATACGTATGGATCTAACCCATGAAACTGAGAATCCAAACACATTAGGAATGAGCACTTACTTCTGTTGTACTCCTTGTTCACCTTGCTGAATATAAGGTAGGCATAGATAGCGCGAGCCATTTCCATTCTAACCCTTTGTCCACAACTAAGTGAGTGAGCATTATCTGAGACAACTCTAAAGTCACCATTTTCCCAAGTTGATATATCAGTATCAAGTTCAACAGCTTTGATTACTGAGTTATATAATTCCTCATCAAACCTATATCCAAAGGTTATGTTTGATCTGATAGTGCCTTGTTTCAGCCATATATCTTGTGATGCATAAAATATTGGCATTGATGTGTGAAGTGGAATTACGGCCATTGAACCACTGATCAATGTCATCTCACCAAGTACGGACTTTATGAAGTTAGATTTACCACATCCTTGATTACCAGTAATGATGGCAATTTCACCCCTCTTAATCTGGAAATTGATATTTTTCAAAAGAACTTCATTATTCATACTAACGAAATCTTTTCTACTGTTAACCCATGAAAACCATGCATCCTTATATAGTACAAGAACATCCTCACAAAGGTCATTAGTGACATCTGGAACATCGTATGACATTTCTGTTGATCCACCAAACTTGTTATCACTGATGTAAAAATTAGGTGAACATTCGTTTAGGTATTTATTAACTCTGTTGTATGATACATATGACATAGTGATGATTCTTAATGAATAAGGAATTAGGAACATTGAATCAAGTATTTTCATAAATATGTAGATTGATGATAAGAAAGCAGCAGTATCAACTTCGGTAATAACCTCTGCATCTCTGATTGATTTTACAAAGTACCTCATCAAAACATAGAATGATAAATTAGCACAAATTGTATAGAATGTAATGTTAATAAAAGTCAATAACAATCTAACCAAAATCAACAACAGTTCACCGTTCCTGGTTTGAGTAATGATGTTGATTGCAATATCGTCATAAAGCAACTTGTTGATTAGAGGTAACTGCGATATAATTTCTATGCATTCTCCTATCCTATAATCCTTAATTAAAGAAATAAAGTGAAACAAATAAGTGTTTAAGATCTCAACAACCACCATCAGGAATGTGAAAAATATGCCAACAAAAAATAGTACCCATAAATTAACCTTAAACTGCATGGAAATTAATATTACTCCATAGATAAAGTTTGACAAAAAGTTAACAATGGGTACTGAAGATTCCAAAAACATTCCAATGTAAAATGAATCGAAATAAACAAGAGTAAATATGATTGGAGACATATCCTTATTTTGATACCTCATTGCTGGGCAGTATAATGGGTTCTTTGAACAATTAGAATCAGTAGAACAACTATGTAAAACATTGTTACAAGTATTCAACAAGTTAGATCCGTTTACATTATTAAAGAAGTTGCGTCTATAACATAGGGCATGTTGAAATACACCAATTGAAATTGAATAATAACAAATAATGATTAATCGGTATATAAACAAGATTATGTTCTCTCGAACAAGCCCATCAACAATCTGTAATCCTATTATAGAAGAAAGAAATAGAAATATTTTCATAAGAGTAAATGATTTGGTGTTCAAAACATCCAGTAGATGTTTAATCAAAATAGCAACACTCATGCTCATAACATTAGTAAGAACAATACAGAAAAGACCAAGTAATGTCCTTTTCCAAAATGTTAAAAATAAAGCTCTTAACAGAACATGTCTGTTAGAGCCAAGTTTGTCTGCATTACTATATCCTGTTTCATGTGATTCTAATCTAAGCAGCCCGTCACTAAGATTCTTGGAGAAAATTGGCTGCCAACGAAGAATTTGGTCCGCAATGGGCAAAGGGTGTAATTTGTATGGTTCTATAAATTCTTTGGAGACAACATATGCCCATTTAGATACCCAGTGAAAGAAAAAGAATTTCAAAATACTGCTGGAGTCATAATATTTAAATTTTGTGTCATGGGATTTTTCTTTAAAGTAGGTCTTAGAATATAATTGACTCACCCAGTAATGATGTATTGAATCATATTTACCATTTAGAGAACCTTTGGAATTATTAGTTAAATCAAAGGTCCCATCCGGATGCTCGGCCATTCAAATCAGCACGTGAAACTAATAAACAGAAATTTAGACACAAATTTGTAGATCATAAACAATTGAATGTTTCATTTTAAACATACAATTATTAAAAAATGCCGAATTTCCTTAAATTAAGAACTGAATTTAAAGAAAACTCATCGAATGTAGTAAAATAATATACCATCCTTACTGATAATTATAGAATAACAGAAATCCAATTATATATTTATTAAGAGAGGTTTGAATTAAATAGATAATATATGTCAAGACATATTTGTAGTATTATGTGTTTAGTGTTTATAGGTCATAAAGGTTATATGATAAGGGTTGGTTAGGAAGCAAATAAAACCCTGTTAATTATTCAAACCTGAGAATCAAAGTTTAATTTTAAAACAATAATAAGGTTTTACATTTTGACTAACACGAATTTAAAAATTAAACAGAAATATTATATGTTTTGTAATTTAAGGAATTGGGATGATGTATTCCCCAAAATAACAAGATATAACATTTAAATATGTATAACAGAACATTAAAACAAATGTTAAAAACAACAATTAAAAATACAGAATGGCTTGAAAGTCAATAATTATTGAACCCCAACAATTGAACGGATAAAACCAGAGACAAATTTAAAGTTTTGGCAAAATTGTGGTTATTTACAATAATTTTTGGTTATATAATTAATAATATTTAGTATAGACAATAATATTTCATATATAACTGTCACAAATCCTAATATAAGATCTACGTTATTTTTTCTAGACTTCCTAAATAATTTATTATATATTAATAGCTAATAGACTTTAAATATAAGTTTTCGTTGTTTTACATAATATTTTCCTGATATAATATGCTAGAAAATATTTTTTTATACATTTACAAATATGTTAAATAAAAAGCAAAAAAGCAACTTTGGGATAATTAATATTATAAATTAAATAATAACTTAAACAAAATAAAGATGATAAAATGAAATGAAAGACAATGAGTTAAACGATCTCAATCAAATAATACTTATTCTGTAGAATTACCGGGAATCTTCAAAATGCTTATATGTTCGACTAAAATTTTAATAAAATTTTTATTATAATAATTTCTATCCAAACATGTCAACGGTATTATCAAATTTATAGCCGAAGTGATTCTGGTGTTGTGAATGTGTAAAAATATAAAGAGAACGAATGGACATGTGCTAATTTATATAATCCTTCCTTATTTAAAAATATGGAATGCAAATGGAATCACTTACACATTTTCGAAATAAACTTGGGAAATGGTTATTTGCTTGAAAATTCCAAAATTAGATCCCCATGCAGAAGAAAAATACATGTAAAAAGTAAATTAGAGCAATATTTAACTTTTTAAAATCATTTAGTAAGATAGCATGAAAATTAATGTTTTTAAATTGATTTATGTGTTAGTATTTTTGAATTGTTTTAGTAAGGTTGTTGATTCTACTAGTAACCAGTTAGGTCTCTCCAGCTCCTTGCTCAAAATCATTACCCAAGACGGTTCAGAACAGAGAACTAATGATAGAACTCAATATGTTATTGAAGATCTGGGTCCCTCACTTTATTTCAGCTTTAGGACTGGCGCTGTATGCAAAGAAGTAAAATATCAAGACTATGTACTTTGGACTCTTGATGGTTCTGATAGCAAACCCAGAGCTATATGTATGCATATGGATTCAAACCAAATTGTTTTTCAATTCAGTGGTAACCTTGTTACGTATCAACTTACCAATAATCAATGGGAAAGTGAAACTAAGAATTTGAATGAATTATTTGAAAATTTGCCTAACGAATCTGTTGAAATTATTACAGAAGATGGCGAACCTGCCAATAAAATGATCAAGGGAAAAGTTTCAGTTGATTACAATCTTGATGGAACCAAATGCACTAGTGTTAGTTATAATGGAAACCCATTGTGGACACCAGGAAGTGAAACTGACAACCAGTACCCAAGAAGAGTTAACTATAACTTTATTAAAAAAGTTGCTTTGATTCAGTTTAGTCATTTCTATTTACTCTTCAGTTGTGGAAGTGATAGATGCAATCTTTTATCTAAGACAAAGATTTGTGAACCATCAAGTGGCATTACAATTATAACCAATGATCAGGCCGGATCAACTCAAGAAGGCGATATGAGTTCATATTTAGTGAGGGAATATGATTTAGTATCAGAGTATGTATTTAATAATGAATACAACTGTACTGAATTTAAATTCGGAAGCCAGACATTGTGGAAGTATTCTGATGATACTTCAATTGGTTACCCTAGAACCTTGTGTTTCCATCAAGATTTAAGACTCCTTTTTGCCGAGTTCGATGAACGTATTTATTCATACAAATGTACTGAACAAGAATGTATGATTATTACAAAATACCCACTTGATGGTTTCACTAATTCAAGACTCACATTTGTAACTGAAAATGACATGCATCAGGCTGGTTTCAATGACCCGGGCCAATTTAATGAAAAATCATTTGGTTTTGGTTCTGAATTTACATTTAAGTCTAATGTCAAGTGTACTCAGGTCATGTATGACAATAAGCCTGTCTGGACATATGGCTCATATGATTCTGGAGACAAACATCCTGCCAAAGTATTTTTCAATTCTTTTACTAAAATGATCATTGTTGATTTCATACAATTTTATATGATTTACCAATACGATGGAAGCGTATTCTATTTAATTTCAACTGATACATTATATGGCTCAACTCAGAATGACTTTTCATTCATTGGAGAAAATAATGTGGTACTTGATAAGAATGATTATGAAGCCATCAAGTATCCATTTGGATATGCTGCTGCAGTTCAATTCAAAAGCGCCAAGTGTTCTGAAATTAAGTTCAATGATAATACTGTGTGGGCCCAAAATCCACAGATTGGACAAATTAATCCAGCTGTGCTCTATGTAAATTGGGATATGAAGATGCTTATTGTCGAATCACCTCAGTTCTTTAACGCTTATATGTATATTAACAACGAATGGAAAAACATATTTACATTCCCAGATGCTTCACAAGATAGAGCTGATATTCCTTCACAAGATATAGCTGATATTCCTTCACAGGCTCCAGTTGGTAAGCCTCAAGAGGAGAAAGCTTCTAAATTAAGGGGTGCAGATGATTCTAAACCTGTTAAATTTAACAAAACTGTTGCTATTTTTTTGGTTGTTATCGTAATCGTTGGAATTTTGTTTATCGCATTGGCTATTAAGTGCTTTATGAAATGATTTCATTTTTATATTTAAATTTTAATGAATTTATTGTAACAGTTTTTATTTGTAAAAAATAACATAATCTTATTTCTTATCAATATATATGTATAGAATTTTAAATTATTTTACTGAGTTTAAGATCTATATTTGAGAATGTGAATTTTTCATGATTGAAATTTGACAAAATCTCGCTAAATTACTTAAATTTGGCACAAATCTTTTAAATTTAATTAAATAGATTTGGGAATGTTAAAAGTATAGTATCTAATATAGTTATAATATTTGATATACGGAAATATATGGATCTATAGATCTACAAATATACATTAAGTTAAAATAATAAACTAACAATTATTTATTATTTTTATTTTTAATTGTTTTTAAGTAGACTATTATTACAATCTAATAGTATACAGATAAACACGGTTTTTAATTTTTGTTTTTACTATTTATCCATTTCGATGTTAATAAATAGATTTTAATAAATTCATATAAAATAATGCAATTTTTGAAAATCAATTTATATTAATGCTTATGATATTTCGACTTACGCAGTGTTCGGATAAATTCACTGATAAACATGTTGGACAACCCGAGGAGTCTGAAGCTAATAATATAGATGAAGAAGGATTTGAAACTATAGTAACAAAGATGGAAGACTTAGTAATAGATACTGATCAAACCTCAACAGATCAACCAACTGGATCAGCAAATGATAAACCTCGACAACCCAGTGGTCAACCACAACAATGTATTGAATATCAAGGAGGTGAAGGTTATGAACATGGTGCTACTGGTGGTGATCAAAGTGATGAAGAGGATAACAATTTTGAAGTAATAGTAAAGGAATTGGAAGACCTACTTGAGGAAGATGAAGCTACACATGATAGCTTTGAACCTGGTAAACAAAAGGATCAACCTGTTACTGAGACTATGGAAATTGGTTGGCCACCTACTCCTGAAAAATCTGAAAAAAAAGTTAGTATAATACCGGAAATGGTATTACTTAAAAAAGGCTCAGGTGATAATTTAGTTCCAATGAATATTTCAGATTATTTTGTAAAGGGATATGATCAATTTGGAATTAAATATGAATTTAATACCCCTCTAGAAAAATTGTTAGCAAACAAAGACCCAATATGGGAACACGAACAAGGTAAAGCTTATCCAGAACAACTAATTTACAAGGAAAAAAGGGGCATTTATATTCTAATTTTTAGACATCTAGCGTTTGTTTATAGGAAAGTTTTCGATCATTGGAATTTGAAAATTTTGAGACCACCCAAAGGAATTAAAATTTACGATATAGATGAACAGGGAAGAGTTATTCCCATATTTAAAAGCCAATACAATGTTCAACCAACAGGGTTTGGTTCCTTTAGATATATACTTAAAGAAGGAATAAAGTGTAGAATAATTGAATTTCAAAAGACTATAGTTTGGGGAGGAGATCCTAGTAATGGTTATGTCAGAACATTCAGCTACGTGAACGATAATCTGTTTGTGATTTTTTTCCACAATTATATTGTTAAAGTTACAAGAGTTAATAACTCTTGGACATATTTATTCCAGCCAAGATCATCAAAACAAAATTTTAATGAATTTTAATTTTTAAAGAACATTAATTATTATTGATTTATTGGTTTAATTTTTCAGATGGATTTGAACTTGTTAAATTGGTGTGTAAACTCGTTAATTTCGTGTGTTGTGCTGTTAAACAACTTTATAAAGTATTTTTTATTAATAATGTTTGAAAGATTATGCAAACTGCTAGATTTTTTAAATGATCATTATGTCTTTAATATGTGTAATTATGATTTTAATTTTACTAATAAAACATACAAATATGTAATATTTAAGAATATATATTTAATTTTTGTTTTAAATTAATGTTTTTAGTTTTAATTTTTAACATTTTCTCAATATCTTGACGTTTGTTAATTTTAATCATTTTATAGTTATATATTAAACTGAATGAAATTTAAACTTATTTTCAAACAATTATGAAATGTGTAACATACAAATGTGTAGTTATATTCATACTAATCAAGTTTGGAAATTGTGCTGATAAACATACTCAACGATCTCATGATGATGAAGATGATAGTGATGATGATAATTATGATGTTAATGAATTGGAAACTGAATTTGGTCAAGACGAAGAATATCATCCAGATGCAAATCAAGCAAGGTATGGAGCCGTTGGTGATCCCATACCACTTTTTAAAACTGATCCTGATAAAAGTGCCCGTAGAATAGATTATGGACCCGTAGGTGGCCCAATTAAAATAACAACCATTCAAACCTGTATTGTACCACCTCCTGAAAAGGAAAAAACTAAAAAACAATCAACTAAAAGTCGATTTGGATATTATCCAACTGATGATTTTCAATTCCCACCTCAAATTCAAACAGATCAATCTGAGGAACCAAGTACAGTTCAGGAAGTGAAAGACGTTGGTTTGGAATATGAAAGTTTGAATAAAATGTTTAGTAATCAAAGATTAAATAATGAAAATTATTATCAGGACGAATATTCAACTTACCAAGCAATGTCGTTTTACAGACTAGATTATTCAGGTAACTTTATTGTAATGAATACAACAGACTATCAAATATTAGGATTTGATAAATATGCGGTAAAATATTCATTGAAAACACGTCTTGAACTGATTTTGTGTAATTATAATGTTGTTTGGATGCATATGCCAAATGCAGAATACCCAAAAAGTGTAATTTATAAAAGATTTAAGAGGCTGTTTTTTCTTTCGTTTGATTACCAAATAGTCAAAATCAAATTTACGAATAACAAATGGGAAAAGAAATTTTTAAATCTTCCAAGAGATTTTTATCTTTATGATAGAGATGAAAAGGGGATATTTTTTAGACTAACCCCAGACCAATATACAGTCCAACCTACTTCATACGGTGGTTTTCGCTACATATTAAACCCTGGTGTAAAATGCAGAATGGTAACTATTGGAGAAAGTACTCTTTTTTTACATAATCCCCAACATAATTATGTAAGGACGTTGAGTTATTTCAATAAAAATTCATTAAGATTTTATTTTCCTACCTTTATAATGGTTTACGAATGTGTTGATAACCAATGGAGAAGATACTTTATCAAAAAAGAAAAAAGCAAATAACTCCACAAATAAATGTTTTAAAATCAATATCGTATCAGTTAATAGTTTATTTAAAAAATCATTCTAATTTATTATTTGTAAATTGTTGATAAATAGATCCCCCATGGATTGATGATAAAATCATAGAAAATAATGCGAATATACGGCAAATACAATTGTATTTTAATAATTTTACTAGTGCAATTTGCACACTGTGCTGATAAACCAACTAATTTACAACTAGGAGGTACTGGGGGTGATGAAAGTGATGAGGATGATAATTATAATGTAGTAGTAAAGGAATTGGAAGACCTGATTGAGGAAGATGAGGCTAACAATATTGATGAAGATGGATTTGATACTGTTGTAACACAACTGGAAGATTTAGTGACTGATGATATTGACCAACAACCGAATAAACTCCACAAACCTGATTTACCACCTTATTTAACTCCCGGAACCTCATCCATATCAACTCATAAAGGACATTATCAGCCAAGTTATAAAGCAGAAGCAGCTACTGAACCAATTTATTCAGATTACGATCCTGTTTATCAACTACCAAAACCACACACTCAAGAATATCTACCGTATCAACCACCTGAAAAATTAGAACCTAAACCATATAACTTATATGGTCCTCAGAAAATAGAGTATTATAAACCAGAACAACATGATCTTCAACCCCCCTTAATAAGTATTCCACCTATAACTCATTCAAAAATTGGTATGGGAATACCAATTATCCCGGAATTGCCTTATACTAAGATATATAAATTAGATGATAACGATAAAATACTTCCAGTGACTCAAAAAGACATAGACATAGTTTTGAGCAACTCATCTCTAGTAATGCTAAAATTAATGTGCAGATGTAAAAAAATACTTCACTATAATTTAAATGTCTGGGAGAATAAGTCTGAAACTAGACATCCGCTAAGATTAGTATACAAAAAAGCCTCCCAAATCTACAACATTATTTTTAGAGATAAAATTTTATCAATGGTATCCTACAATCTAAGATGGAGGATGAAAGTTTTTTACATTCCAAATAATCTTAGTTTTTACATAAAAATTGTTACGGGAAAATTAGTAAAAGTTAGTGATAATAAATATTTTGTTGAACTTCTTGGGCCTAATGTATTTAAATTCAGAATTGACGATAATGTACCTGTAGATACTGTTAAATATGATGATGAGATTATCTGGGAGAGAGAACCAAGTAGACCCTATGTAAGAGTAATAACTCAACTGGCTGGAGAACGTATAGTAAGGTTTTATTTTCCTGGTAAAGTCTTCGAATGTACATATGATGAAGGAGAATGGAATCGCAAGGTCATCGGATAAAATTAAAATAATTTCATAAGTAAATCTTATTATAACATTTCATTATTTTGTACTTAGTACATTTAAAAATTTGGAATTTTTTATAATAATACACTTTTGAAAACATAACTATAAAAGTTTAATTAAATTCTTACTTTTAATTTGGTTGAGGTTTATGAAACAATGATATCAGAACTTAATATAAGTAAGTAATTTTTTTATTAATAAATAGTTAATTGTTGAATATTTTAGTATTATTTATTTATAGATCCCCCATGAATAAACCTCTATTAGTTATAGAATGAATTTATGTACAACATATATATGGTTAGTAATATTTACAAAAGATAAATTTGTACAATGTGCAGATAAACAAAACACACCTGGTGGTGGAGATAAGGAAGGAGATGGTGATACAGTTGATGAAGGAGATAATTTTAATGTAACAGAAGTAGCTGGACATCTACAGGGTCATAATTATCACTCACACAGTACAGTTTATCCAAGTGGTTATTACAATCCAGGTTATCCTATATATCATTATGGTCAGGGTTATCAATATACTTATAGTCCTAGATTTTATCATCCATATCAACAAGGTTATCAAGGTCCTCCTCAGTTTCAATATCAGTATGGATTAAACCAGCCGAGATATTATCACCCAGGATCACAACAAATAGGTCATGGGAATAGTAGTGAATATTCAAATTCTGGACCAACCTATCCTCACCCAAATCAAAAATCGAATCAAGATAAAGTTCCAAGTGAACCTACAGAAATGAAAAAGCCAAAACATAGTTATAAACATAATAGACCAACTAAAAGTACAAAACCAACTGAACCAGTTAAGGAATTGGTCCCAGAAGTTGTTAAACTTGAACTGGACTCTGATGAAGAAGAAGATACTCAAACTACTAGGGATGGAGAAAAGGAACAATTAGTTGGAGATAAACCAAAGGATGAACCAACTCAAAAAACAGATGAATCTGGCGATGTAGATAAACAAAATGCTAAGGGGGGAAAGGAGAAAAAAACAATAAAATTTCCAAAGATGATTTTTATGAAAAAGAATTCTGTAGGACAACTAGTAGAAATGACTGAAGGAGACTACAAAGAGATATTTGATGATTTTAATATGAAAAAATACACATTGCATGCAAGTCTTGAAATGGTGCTTTGTGATTATCAAGTTGTTTTTGAACATATAGCTGGAAAGCCTTATTGCAATGAATTATGTTATTACGGATTTAAAAACGTGTTTATAATTCGTGGTAACGATCGGTTTTTCTTTATTAAATGCGTCGATGGTGTTTGGAAAACAAAATTTCACAATGTTCCTCGCGACATTAAAATTTATTCGCAGGGTTCTGAAGGTAATTACGTTCAGATAAGTACAGAAAATATTAATATTGATTTAACTTTGAGTGAATCAATTAGGTTTAATGTTGAAGGTTTAAAATGTGTAAGGGTAAAAAACAAGGATGAAGTAGTTTGGGAAAAAGAAAGTGATGAAGAGTATCCAATATTAATATGTTATACTACTAAAAAACGTTTTTTGGTTTATTTTAAAGATTGTAGGAAGGTTTTTGAAAAGACTTCTAAAAAATATACGCAGAAATGTATCAGAAAATCCAGAAACATACCCAATGATTCTTAAATTACACATGATATTTTTTAATTGATTTATAATGATAATTGATCCAATATAAATAAATTATATTATATAAGACTATTTATTTGAAACAAATCAAACTTAATCTATAAATTGTGATATTGATTTTAAAAAAAGCTAATCGGAAATAAGATATTTTAGTCTATACTGTAAAATTATAAATAAAATTTATTTATTGTTAAAATAGTCAATTCTCATTAAATTGATTTAATAATAATCAAGTTAATAATTAGAAGTAACACTTTAAAATACCCGATGATTTTAATTTTTAGATCTTTTATGAGTAATATATTTCAATTATATTATGCATAGATGCCTAGCTTACATATATATATTGATATTCATAATAATACAATGTGTTGAATCTTCAGATAAATATCCTTATCATCCTGAAGATAACGGAAATGATGAGGGAAGTGATTTTAATCTCATAATAAAAGGAATAGAAAATCTCCTTGACGAAGATGATGATCAAACCGCTGGACAAACTGTAATCTCAGATAATATTATGCAACATGGACTTGGATCTATTACTGATCAAACATATGGAACGGCTCAACCCAGTCAATTAATACCTCAGTCTAGTCAAGTACAATCCGGATATTATCAGCAACACTTACAACCTGTACCTATTCCGCCTCAACATATTCCAGAACAAATTTATCCACTAACTCAACAAATTCATTATGAATATCATCCCCAACGACCAATATATAGACCACCATACCTACAAACTCAACCACGACCACAACCAATTCAACAAGCTCCTCAATATGGGCCAATATATCATTATCAACCTCCAGAAATAAGGCAGCCAAGACAACCTTATCCTAGACCCGCAGGTCCCAGTTATTATTCTAGACGTGAGACACCTGGTAATAAATATTTTGGACAACGTTATCATCCATATGAACAATCTCATTCTGATTCTGGTCATACTCCGCATACAAATACTGGATCCGGTTTATTACATCCGGATCCTTATAGACTCCCTCATCCTTCACAAATAATACAACAAACTCAACCACCTCAGGCTTCAAAAGAACCATTACAACCAGAACGTGTTACAGTTGAAGTAGGGTCAGATGAAGATGATGAGGAAACCGAGGAAATAGGTCAAGAACCCAGTGAACCAGAACAACCTGAGGAAGCAGAGGAAGGAGCAGTTGGAGGTGCTGGGGATGGAGATGATGAGGAAGAAGAGGAAGAAAAGCCATCTGAAGCAGTAAAAAAATGTAAAAAAATTCGATTCTTTAAAAAAAACTCTGAAGGCAACATAATACCAATGATTAAAAAAGATTTCAAAAGAATACACGACGATGATAAGTTAAAAAAATATTTATTATATGCAAACCTTGAAGTATTATTGTGTGACGGTGATGTGGTATATAAACATAACGCCGGAATAAATTATCCCACACAATTATCGTATAATAAAGTAAAAAACATTTTTATTTTTACTCGTAGAGGTGGCTTTCTATTGATCAAATATTCTGAAGGTGAATGGAGAGTGGAGGGCAGGAGAGATCAGGAATATCTTAAATTCTATTCTAAAACGCATTGGGGAAAATATGTTGAAATAACTTGTAATGATTATTATACTGAACTTAGTGCTGCAAAAGCTTTTAAATACACATTTAGGGAAGGAGTAAACTGTGAGAAAGTCACATATAAAGGGGAAACAATCTGGCGTAGAAAAAAGTTTAAGGCGTCTCCAGAATCAGTTCGTTTTACTCCAAAGGGAAATGTTATAATATATTTTTCATCGTATCTTATTGTATTTGGAAAAAGACAAGGATCTTTTAAACAGATTCTAGCCAGACCAAGATGATTTCTAAAAATATTTATAATTCATGTAATATTTTCAATTTAATAATATACTTTACACATTCAACTATAATTAATTTGTTAAATACTAAGACATAACGTCAGATTATATCAATACATCACCATAGACTAATTAGGCAATAAAATAATATTAAATTACTATTAAATTATCAAAAGTGTATATTAATTTTATAAAATTTCTTTCCTGACTTGTGAGGAAGATATTCATCTATAAATATATTCAGAAATGGTTAGATTACCAAATTTTTAGATCCCCCATGGAATAAATCTTATAGATCAAATAATGAATCCATGTTTAACATACAAGTTTATAATTATATTTATATTAGTTGGATATGGTAGGTGTGGAGATGAACCTACAGATCAATCAAATAACAGTGGTGTTGGCCTTGGATCATATGGTGACAACAATAATCATGGGAACTTTCAAACAACTGAAACTTCTGAATTAGAAGCTCAGACACAACCAGAACAACCTCAAACCATTCCTCCGCCTTATTATCATGATCCACAACACCTGCAGTACTATTATCCAGGATCTATACCACCACAACCTATACAGTATTATGATCCACAACCTATACAGTATTATGATCCACAACCTATACAGTATTATGATCCACAACCAGTACAGTATTATGGACCTCAATTTCAACCTATAGGAGTAGATCCTGTGCAACAAGCAGCAAATTACTATTATCCTGAACCTCAGCCTCCACAAACCATTCCATATCAACCTTACCAAACCGATCCTCAACCTATACCAATATCTCAATATGGACCATATCAACAAGATTATTCTGGTTATCAATCTTATGAACAGTATATACCACAATCCGAACAGCCGCATATACCACCGATGCAACAAACGCCTGTTATAGTACCTGTACAATATCCAACACCGGATATGCAACAGATACCTATGATATTATCCGGACAACCGTATATACAGCCTCCTGTTCAACAAACGCCTGTTATGGTACATGGACAATATCCAACACCGCCTATACAACAAATGCCAGTACAAAGACAACCAATACATTATTATGGACCACATCGACAGCCTAGACGGCCTAAGTCATTTAGACAACCCAAATCTCAAATTGATAAACAAATGGGACCCGAAAAACCTGTACAGATAATGATTAGATCATCTCATCCTCAGGAACAGACTAAAGAAGATTCCAAAACTCTTGAACAACCAAAACCAGATAAGTTAACTGACGATAAACCAACGGATCAATCAACTCAACCTTCAACAGAGCAACAAGACCAACCTCCTACTGAACAACCTAGTGAATCTGAGAAACCAGAAGAACAGGGTGGTGAACCTGGAGGAGGAGATGAAGAAGATAATTTTGATGTAACTGAAACCACTGGCCAAGCTCAGGGTTCTGAAGGTGATAAAAAGATGAAAACATGTAATGAAATTGGATTATTTAAAAAAGATTCTGATGGTAACATAATACCAATGACAGAAAATGATTACAAAAAAATAATAAGTACTGTAAATGAAATTAGGTATGAATTTCTAGGAAAACTTGAGGAAATAAAGTGTGATGGTGAAAGTATTTATACGAAATTACCTGATAACGCATATTGTGAAACATTAAGTTATAATAAAAATACTAACATTTTTACTATTACTATTGATGGTACATTTCTTTTTATTAAAGGTGATAAAGACCGATGGAGAACAACATGTCGACGTGTTAAGGAGCATATTAAAATATATAAACTAGATGAAAAAGGAAATGAAGTTGAAGCTGATGGAGAAGATTATTTTTTTTATGTGACTTCTCACAGCGGATTTAGGTACAAATTTAAGTCGGGTATGAAATGTACCAGAATTATATTTAAAGAAACATTAGCCTGGGAAAAAACGGAAAATGAAGAATATCCTGTGGGATTATCTATTTCCAAAAAATTAAACGTTGTAGTCTTTTTCGAAAATTACTTTAAAGTATTTGGAAAAAGTGGTGGGAAATATAGAAAAATGTATCAACAATCAAAAAAATACTAAAAATTAATTATTTAACATTTAATTTAACATACATACCATTTATATACAATAGAATCTTATTTGCTACAAATTTTTAATAATAACCAATTGTTTAACATTGAGATGAGACATTGTTATACCTGATTTAGTTTGGAGTTTTTATGTAATTATTTGATTTTAATTTATATTTTAGTCATTTTAATCAATGATTGATTGAGAAAATTTTTTAATATCTAAAGATAAATTGTTTTTAGATCCCCCATGGAACAAAGTAGTATATATCAAATATGAATTCATATATAACATACAATTGCATATTTTTATTCATATTATTCGGATCTGTGAGATCAGCTGATAAAATTAATAATAAATCAGGTGATAATAAAAATGGAGGTCCAGATGATACCAATGACTTAGGCCTAGTACCATATAGTGACAGTGAAGGAGAAGGAGATGGGGATCTTAAAGTAACAGAAACATCTGTGGAACCCGAGGGTTCTGGAAATGCTGAGGAAACAAAATCTCAAAAACAACCGGAACCATCTGAAATGGTTACTCAGCCTGTGGAATATTCTGATCCAAATCAACATGCACAACCAGTACAGTATTATAATACACAACCAGTACAGCTTTATGATACACAACCAACACAGCAGGATGGAATTCCACAACAGCCAATACCAGTAGATCCTTTACAACCACAACATTATTATCAACAGGTGCAGTATGTACCAGGGCCTGAACCAGGCTTTGTTGTAGTAACACAAGAAATTGACCCAACTTTTATACCATCCCAACCTATTCCAATACAGCATTATGATCCTTATCAACATTATATACCTGTACAACATACATATTACGGACCTCAACCATATCAACCAGTAACGCAATATACACAATATGTAGATCAACCTCAGCCTTATCCGCAAAATATTCCTTATGGCCCACAACAACAATTTTATCCAGTATATTTTCCCGAATCGCTACCAATGTCACAACAACAGTATTATCCTGAATATCAACAATCTCAACTGCAACCATTTCAACAACAGACTGAACATGAACAATCTGAAAAAAGAAAAACTTTTGATAAAAAAACTAAATCTAAGGGTTATGATTCCAGTAAATTTTCTAAGAAGCCTGAAAAACGTAAATCTAAAACACCAGTTTCGAAGCCTAGCGAATTAAGAGGTCAGCCTTTATATAAGCCACCTACACAAGCATATCCTACATCAACTCAGCAATTAGATCTTGGACCAAGATTTAGACCACCTACAAATCTCAGACCACTTATCTCAGGTCCAGCTCAAGATAAACCCAGTTATCCTCAATACACTCTATACCGGCGGGAACAAACAAAATTGCCACAATCGAAAACACCCACTCAACCAACTCACGAACATAAATCACCAGCTGAGACATCCAAACCGCCTGAAACAAAAGGTGCTGAAGGATTGAAATCTGAAACTGTTCCAGTTCAACTAGGTTCAGATGATGAAGGGAAGTTAGTTGATCAATTATCAGAACTTCAATTGGCTGGTGATAAACCAAAGGATAAACCAGCTCAGCCAACCGAACCAAGTGGTTCAGATCAGCAGTTACAACCTGAACATATTCCGGTAGAAGTAGGATCTGATGATGAGGAACCTGAAGAGGGTGCAGCTGGTGGAGAGGATGGAGATGAGGATAAGAAAGAAAAAAAACCTGAAGAAACTAAGAAACCCAAAAAATGTAAATCAATAATTTTTATGAAAAAGGATGAACAAGGAATTTTGGTTCCAATGATAGAAATAAAAGACTATATGTGTTTACATTATGGCTTTGCCAAAACAAAATATAATATTTTTGCAGATCTTGAACAAGTAGTATGTGACGGAGAGGTTATATATTTCCATATACCTGAGAAAGATTATGTCAGAAAGTTAACTTATAATAGAAAAGAAAATGCGTTTATAATGGAACGTGTGGATATGTTCGTACTAATTAAAAGAGTTAATGGAAAATGGAGTTATAGTGGACGCAGACATATTAATTACATTAAAATGTATACGCAAGATGCTTTGGGAAACGAAGTTGAGATGACAAAAGAACAATATTATGTTGAAATGAGTCCTGCCGGATCAATTAAATACACATTTGTGCCTGGAGTTAAATGTAAAAAATTACTGTAAGAGGCCAAGTAGTATGGATTAAAACATGTTTTGATGATCATCCAGTAGAATTTTCTTACACGGTCCGGTTTGCTTTTATAGTTTATTTCCCAGGATACGTTAAAACATTTGCAAGGAAAGATGGAGTTTTTAAACAAGTATTTACTAGAACAAATTTTCAGGGATATAAAGATTATTAACCTAACCCGAGTTAACTAATATGGCATAATATATACCAAGGAATATTCGTGTCATAGGTATATTGTCGTTATTATAAATTATAATAGGATTAATAGTAGTGTTTGAGCAATAGTTTATGACATAAGTGATATTTTAATTATAAGTAATTGAATTGGGTTTGATATATGTCAATTGGTGAAGTTATTATTATTATAAGATATTGGTATTGGTCTTATTTTTTAATTTGGGTGTGTCCCCATCCCACTATTATATTCAACAAAAGAATAAGATTAGCGTCGGACGGGTAAAATGAATGGAAAATTGATTATAGCAGTAAATTTATTTTTTTATATTACATTACTTGGTCAATGGAAGGGTGTAGGAGCTAATCAAACTTCTGACAGTAGTTCTGCTACACCTGCCTCAACTACTCCTGATCCTACTAGTTCAACAGAAGGTACTACTACTGGTTCTGATCAAGATCCATCTGCAACCGCTCCTGATCAAACTACATCTTCCTCAAGTCCTGATCAATCTGCAGCTACTACAGCTCCTGATCCTACTAGTTCCTCAAATCCTGATCAAGATCCAACTGCAACTGCTCCTGATTCATCTACAGCTCCTGATGATACTAGTGCAACAACTCCTGATCAAACTGCTCCTGATGCCACTAGTCCAACTGATCAAGATCCAACTGCCAGTGAATCAACTGATCCATCTGCCACGAGTCTAACCACAGCTCCTGATTCAACTGAATCAACAACTGATCAATCTACCAGTGAATCAGCTACTGAAACTGATCAAACTTTAACAGTTTCTGCAACGCCTACAACACCTGTATCAACAGATTCTGCCAAAGGTGTTACCCTTGATGTAAATAAAACTGAGAGCACAGCTGAGTATGAGTGCACCAATGATCGTAATTTTCATAAGTACGTTCCTAAAAACGGTGGTGTTTTCGGTAAGGTTGTACAAGGATCAACTGTTGTTTGGGAGTCAGATGGTAGTGTATATGGTACTGAGGTCATATTTGTTAGTGTTACGAAATACCTGATCGTTCTGCTTGATAACAATAAGTTCTCATTTTTCAAATATTATTTTGCTAGGTGGAATGATATGACCAATAAGAGGTATGATGTATCCAAACTTAAGTTATATGGTGAGAGTGATAAAGAGCTCAGTTCATATGATTATAGGGTTAATTTGAGGCTTTACTCCTTCAGATATGAATTCAATGAGGGAGTTAAATGTCTCAAGGTGAAGTATGGAGATGACGTTGTCTGGAAAGATAGCGATGATAGTGATTTTAAGTCCGTTAAGATGTTTCTGTTAGATCTTCCTTCAAACAATTTTTTTGTTAAAAATCACTCTGACAAAGTTAAGAGGGTTTGCCCCAAACCTGATCAAGATGCCAGTGAATCTACCGCTCCTGATTCCACTAGTTCAACTGATCAAGATCAATCTGCAACTGCTCCTGATTCATCTACCACTCCTGATGCCACTAGTTCCTCAACGCCAGCTGCAACAAGTCCTGATCAAACTACAGCTTCCTCAAGTTCGGATCAAGCTGCAGCTACTACTGGTTCTGATCAAGATTCGGGATCTCCGACAGCGGCTTCGTCTGATTAAAAGATAAAAAGTATCTAATCAATGAACTTGTTTCATAATTTATTCATCAAACTTAACTAAGTTATCCATTTCCCTATCAACAGTTGGTCTTAGAACACATCTTTTCTACCTTAACCTAACCACTAGACCAACTTAACCTGATTTACCTTTTTCGAAACCTGATCCTACAGCAAAAAGTCTGTAAATTATTTAGAATTATTACCCACTAAACCATTAATTCAAATGTGTACATATACTGTATATGATCCCGTTTATATACCAGATCATGTGCATTGATTCCAAAATGCAGTCATCTAATTTGAGTTTTATTGGTGCTAATATTAATGCAGTAGTAAAATGATTTTATGTTGAGGTCATTGACCGAGGCTAGTAATAGAACCTAAAGGGTTATTTTGTTTAATATTTCTTAGCAACGTTGAGTGTTTTAAATAATGTAACACTCTTCGTTTTCACTAATTCATGTTAATGTTTTGTTTATACCTTTATATTATTTATTTGTATTAGTATTTAACACGGATTAAACTATTTAGTGTTTGTAATACACACATGACAACTTGATATAATTTAACTTTTCTATAATGAGATGTTATAAATCGGAATTCGTGCAGATCTTAAACATGTCTTTAGTGTGTATGTTCTCAATTTTAAGATCCCCATCCTGAAAATATAATTACAATTCATAATGAATCTATGTGTAACATACAAATGTATATTGTTATTCATATTATTTGGATTTGTAAAATGTGCTGACAAACCTGAACAACATCCCGTTAGTAGTGATACTGACAGTGATGAAGAAGACAACTTTGAGGTTACAGAAACTTCTGAACCCCCCAAAGGTACCGAACATCTAGAACTGAGTAAAAAACCTGGTAAAATGATTTTTATGAAAGAAAATGAAAATGGAATAGTGGTACCAATGGAAGAAGGAGACTATAAACAAATATTTGAGGATCCATATAAAAAAGTATACATATTTCAAAAAAATCTCGAAATGATACTCTGTGATTATAAAGTCATTTTTCAACAAATATCTGGAAAACCTTACGCGTCAACATTGACTTATTATAGAATTAATAACGTGTTTACAATTCAACATGAAAATGGATTTATGCTTATTTGCCACGAAGAAGGGAAGTGGAAAGTATACTTACGGAGTCGTTCGGGTTATCTTAATCTTTACACACAAGATTCTGAAGGTCGTTATCTTGAACTGGGTGAAAACAATTATTATATTAGTTTTGGTCCAAGAGGATTCTTAAGATATGAATTTAAGAGTGATGTAAATTGTAGTAAAGTTATGTTTAAGGATAAACTAGTTTGGAGAAGAAATTCTAATGAACCTTGCCCATGTAAAGTTAGTATTACTTTAAAAAAAGATATTATTCTTTATTTTGATGCCTATTATCTTATATTTTTAAAAAGCCACTTCTATAATTTATTTTACGAAAGAAAAAGAAAAAAATAACTTAATATAAAACTTCTATAATATATTACACTAACACACACTATATTTATATTTATAATTATTATATTTATATATATATATAATATTTTAAATATTTATATAAATGGGATAGTTCAATTTATAACTGATTTAAATCTAAGCCGTATCTCTACTAAATATAGGTTATTGATTTTAAGATCCCCCAGGGATCAAAGCTACAATAATAGTATAATGAAAAGGAACGTCACATATAATTTTATATTGATATTTATGATACTTCAATGTGTTGAATCACAAGATAAAAATCCTGACCAACCAGCTGATGATGAGGAAGATGAAGAAGAAAATGTTGAAATTTTAGATCTAGATAAAAGCGTTCAGGAACGAGTTGATCAATTTGATGATCCTGGATACCAACCAAATTATCATCAATTACCAGAATCTCAATATCCAACCCAACCACAAGCTCAACCCCAACAATATTATCAGTATCAACCTGGATTTTTACAATATCAACCTGAACCAACATATTATCAACCTCAACCATTAGATTATCAGCCATATGGTCAATATCAACCACAGCAATTTCAGACACCTCAAGTTCAGGGTCAAACTCAGCCATATGGTCAACATCACTATTACTGGCATCCACAAACACCAGTAACTCAACCTGAACAATATTATTTAAATCCACTACCTCAACCCATTCGCCCAAGTTATATATATTATGTACCACCATCTACTCAGCCTCAACCTCAACAAATAGTTCAGCCACAAACTGTGGAAGAGTATGATAATTTCTATATGACAGAGCATGATCAACCAATACAGGAACCTGAAACTGTACCTAAACCTGTACCTGGAGCTATACCTAAACCTGGAGCTGGAGCTGGTAGAGAAAGTACTCAAAAGTCAATTAAGCCATCAAAACAACGACCAACCCAACCAAGAAAAAGAAAAAGAACTCGAACTATAATTGGAGATCAGAGTGAGAAAAAAGATGGTGAAGAACTTGTTAAAGTACAAACCCTTAGTCGACCTAAAAAATCTGCACATGTCAAATTATTCAAAAAGGATTCTGAGGGAAATGTGAAACAAATGACTGAAGAAGACTATGTTATTATATGTGGTAGTTCAAATAAAACAGAATTTATGTTTATTGTGAATCTTGAGGAACTAGAATACAAGGGTGAAATAATCTACGTACATACAAGCGGAACTCCATACTGTTCATCATTAACTTATAGTAAAAAAACTAAGATTGTTGTCATGACATTCAGTGACGTATTCGTGTTAGTTAAAAAAACCAAAGGGGTATGGAAAACAACTGAAGAACCAATTCCGGATGATATTAAAATGTTCACAAAAGATGAGTATGACAAGCTAATGTATTTGACCAAAGAACATTATAAAGTTACTTTAACTTCACATGCATCCTTTAGATACGAATTACACCCAGGTGTAAAATGCTATAAAATAGTAGTTAAATGGCTAACTGCATGGGAAAAAACTGATAATGATGCAGAATTTCCTATAGTGATTTATGTTACTAATAAATTAAGTCTTATAATCAATTTTGACAGCTACACTAAAATGTTCGAAAGAAGACCTCATAGATATAGAATGCTATATAATAAAAAAACTTTGGGAAGACGTAAATACAAATAAATTAATTTTAACACATACAATATAATGTTATTGTATATAGCTTTATGTTATATATCTGATTGAACAATTTTATAAATCATTTAATATGATTAATTTATTAAAAATCATTTAATATTACTAATATATAATTAATTTTATGAAATATTATTAATAAAACGAGTTGTTAATTACAAATCCCCCATGGAAAATTTTTTATAAAAGTCTATTAACATGAGATGTGTAACATACAAATGTGTATTAATATTTATTATAATAAAATGTGTCAAATCACAAGACAATAATCCTGATCAGCCTGCTGATGAAGAGGATGAGGAGGACAACTTTGAAGTTTTAGACCTAGATAAAATCATTCAACAACGACTTGATCGTTTTGAGGATCCTCAATACCAACCACAATATCAACAAATACAAGAATCTCAATATCCAACCCAACCACAAGCTCAACCCCAACAACATTATCAGTATCAAGGAGAATTATATCAATATCCACCTGAACCAACATATTATCAACCTCAACAATATGATCAGTATCAACCTCAACCAGAACCTCAAGTTCAACCTGAACACCAATATTACCCAGGATATCAACCACAACAGCAAGAACAGCAACAGTATCAACCTGATACATATGGGTACTATGAACCTCCGACATCACAACCATCGAGTCAACAACAACAATATGATCAATATCAACCTTACGGACCACCAGCAGAACAACCACAACCCACTCAACCACAATCATTACAGTATCAACCTCAAGTATATACACCATACCAGATACCTCAACCACAGTTATCTCAACCAGAACAGTATTATCAGCATTATGGACCTCCTAGTTACGATTATTATCAACCTGAATCATATACACCAACAACACAACCAACGGAATATTACGTACCTACACTTACTCAAGCAGAAATATCTCAGCCACAACCTCAACAACAAACTCAACCATCTGAACCTGAACCACAAACTATAGAGGAGGAGGATGAAGATTTCTATGTGACAGAACATGATCAACCATATGCACAACAGGAACCTGAACCTAGTGAGGAACAAACTCAACAACCTGAACCTGAACCTCAACCTCAGCCTAGTGAGGAACAAACTCAACAGCCGACACAATGTCCAACTCCGCCTCAACAACCACAAAAACAAGAAAAGAAACCGAAGAAACCAAAACGAGCTAGATCTCCAAGTGAAGATCAATCAGAAAAACAAGGTGATGAACAACCTATTAAAAGAAGAGGACCGAATAAACCTAAAGTATATAATGAAATTAAATTTTGTAAAATTGATGCTGAGGGAAATCTTGTAAAAATGACTGTTGAAGACTATAAAGTTACATATGATGATCGAAATAAAACAAAATATGAGTTTTATGCAGATCTTGAGAGGATAGAATGTGACAATCAAATTATTTATGAGAATAAAAAGGGAGTTCCATATTGTTCATCATTAACTTATAGCAAAGAAACTATGATTTTTGTCATTACTAATATTCAAGGATTTATATTAATTAAGAGAATTAAAGGAGAATGGACAACAACTGAAGAAAAGATTCCAGAGTATGTAAAATTCTATACAGAAGATTCCGAAGGCAGTGAACTTCTATTAACTAGTGATCAATATAATATTGATTTTACTTCGTTTGCATCCTTTAGATACGAATTACATTCAGGTGTAAAATGTCATAAAATAGTAATTTATAATATGACTGCATGGGAAAAAACTGATAATGATCCAGGTTATCCTTTAGTGATTTATGTTACTAATAAATTAAGTGTTATAATTAATTTTGACATCTACACTAAAATTTTCAGAAGAAGACCTTCTAAATATAGAATGGTATTTAATAAAAAAACGTTAGGAAGACGTAAATACAAATAAATTAATTTTAACACATACAATATAATGTTATTGTATATAGCTTTATGTGATATATCTGATTAGCCAATTTTAAAAATCATTTAATATTACTAATATATAATTAATTTTATGAAATATTATTAATAAAACGAGTTGTTAATTTCAAGATCCCCATGGAGTAAAGCTCTAATAATAGTAGAATGTACAAAAATATTGTGTGTAATTTTATATTAATATTTATTATAATAAAATGTGTCAAATCACAAGACAATAATCCTGATCAACCAGCTGATGACGAAGAAGATGAGGACAATTTTGAAGTTTTAGATCTAGATAAAATAATTCAGCAACGACTTGATCGATTTGAGGATCCTCAATATCAACCTGAACCAACATATTATCAACCCCAACAATATCCAGTATATCAACCTCAACAGTATGATCAGTATCTACCACAACAATTTGGTCATTATCAACCTCAACAATATGATCATTATCAACCATATCAAACACAGACATCACAACCACAGAGTCAACAACAACAACATGATCATTATCAACCTTATGAACCTACAGCAGCACAACCCACTCAACCTCAAACTCAACCCCAACAATATCCAGGATATCAACCTGAATCATATACACCATACCAGACGCCTCAACAACAGGTAACTCAACCAGAACAGTATTATCAGCATTATGGACCTCCTAGCTACGATCCTTATCAACATATACCAACTTATCCACCTGGATATCAAACACAACCAATGGAACATTATGAACCTCAACCACAACCTCAATCAGAAACTTTAGAAGATGAGGAAGATTTCTATGTTACAGAACATGATCAACCATATCCACAACAGGAACCTCAACAACCACAACAACCAATTAAACCGCGAAAAAGAGCAAGAAAGAGAAAAGATCCTCAAGCGCCAGAAGAACAAGGTGATGAACAACCTAGAAAACGAAGAAGGCCAGTTAAAAAAACTATTGATATCAAATTTTATAAGAAGGATTCTGATGGAAAACTGGTAGAAATGATAAATGAAGACTATAAAGTTACATATGATGATCGAAATAAAACAAAATATGATTTTATTTTAGATCTTGAGCGGATAGAATATGAGGATCAAATTATTTATGAGAATAAAAAGGGAGCTCCATATTGTTCATCATTAACTTATAGTAAAAAAACTAAGATTGTTGTCATGACATTCAGTGACGTATTTCTATTAATTAAAAAAACTAAAGAATCATGGAAAACAATTTCAGAAACGACTCCAGACTATGTCAGAATGTTTACACAAAATGAGGAAGGAAATTATGTTTTAATGACCAAAGAACATTACAAAGTTACTTTTACTTCACATGCATCCTTTAGATACGAATTACACCCAGGTGTAAAATGCTATAAAATAGTAGTTAAATGGCTAACTGCATGGGAAAAAACTGATAATGATGCAGAATTTCCTATAGTGATTTATGTTACTAATAAATTAAGTCTTATAATCAATTTTGACAGCTACACTAAAATGTTCGAAAGAAGACCTCATAGATATAGAATGCTATATAATAAAAAAACTTTGGGAAGACGTAAATACAAATAAATTAATTTTAACACATACAATATAATGTTATTGTATATAGCTTTATGTTATATATCTGATTGAACAATTTTATAAATCATTTAATATGATTAATTTATTAAAAATCATTTAATATTACTAATATATAATAATTTTATGAAATATTATTAATAAAACGAGTTGTTAATTTACAAATCCCCCATGGAAAATTTTTTATAAAAGTCTATTAACATGAGATGTGTAACATACAAATGTGTATTAATATTTATTATAATAAAATGTGTCAAATCACAAGACAATAATCCTGATCAGCCTGCTGATGAAGAGGATGAGGAGGACAACTTTGAAGTTTTAGACCTAGATAAAATCATTCAACAACGACTTGATCGTTTTGAGGATCCTCAATATCAACCTCAACCAGAACCTCAGTATCAACCTGAACCAGATCAATATCAACAAGTATTACAGTATCAACCTGAGACAACATATTATCAACAAGAATTATCAGTATATCAACCTCAACAGTATGATCAGTATCAACCTCAACATTATCAATCGTATCAAGCACCAACTCATCCTACAGGTCAACAATATGTTGGTTATCAATATTATGAACAATCAGGAGTTAGTCAACCAGGTCAATATTATATACCTCCAGTAACTCAACCTACTCAACAACCAAGTTATCAAAATTACTACCCTGGGTATCCTCCACATCAACCATCCTATCAACATCAGTATTACGAACCTCCAGTAACTCAACCTGCTCAACAACAACAGTATTATCAACCTAGTCAACCTACTCAGACTCAGCCTCAACTACCACAACCACAGTATGAGTATTATGAACCTACTACTACTCAAACTCAACAACCAGAACAGTATTATGATCCTAGTCATCCTACCCAACAACAACATTATTATGAACCTCCTCATACTCAAACAGAAGTAACTCAGCCTCAGTCACCTCAAACTCAATCAGAAACTTTAGAAGAGGATGATAATTTCCATGTTACAGAACATGATCATCCATATGCACAAAAAGAACCTGAACCTAGTAAGGAACAATCTCAACAACCAGTACAACCACAAAAACAAAAAAAAGAAACCGAAGAAACCAAAACGAGCTAGATCTCCAAGTGAAGATCAATCAGAAAAACAAGGTGATGAACAACCTATTAAAAGAAGAGGACCGAATAAACCTAAAGTATATAATGAAATTAAATTTTGTAAAATTGATTCTGATGGAAATCTTGTAAAAATGACAAATGAAGATTATGAAGTTACATATGATGATCGAAATAAAACAAAATATTTATTTTATGCAGATCTTGAGCAGATAGAATGTGACAATCAAATTATCTACCTCCATGAAGATGGAACTCCATATTGTTCATCATTAACTTATAGTAAAAAAACTAAGATTGTTGTCATTACTAATATTCAAGGATTTATATTAATTAAGAGAATTAAAGGAGAATGGACAACAACTGAAGAAAAGATTCCAGAGTATGTAAAATTCTATACAGAAGATTCCGAAGGCAAAGAAATTTTACTAACTAAAGAACATTACAAAGTTACTTTTACTTCACATGCATCCTTTAGATACGAATTACACCCAGGTGTAAAATGTACAAAGATAAAAGCTGATAATATGACTGCATGGGAAAAAACTGATAATGATGCAGAATTTCCTATAGTGATTTATGTTACTAATAAATTAAGTCTTATAATCAATTTTGACAGCTACACTAAAATGTTCGAAAGAAGACCTCATAGATATAGAATTCTATATA